>NC_090936.1:1028249408-1028874408 GCF_040938575.1 Ambystoma mexicanum
GTGCAGTCTCCATGTGATTTACACCAGCCGTGTGTGCTAGAAGCAGAGGTTGATGATACTTTGGCGCATTGCACGCCCCTCCTGTGCGTCGCCTCCTCCATGGGGTGCTGCCCCATCGGCACCCTCCTCATCCTCATCGTCAGGTGGTTGCAGTCCTGCGTCAGGGGGCAGGGGCACATTCCGTCTGACGCACATATTGTGTAGCATGACACATGCCATGAAGATCTTTGCCACCTTCTCATGGTGGTACAGGAGTGCCCCACCAGACCTGCTGAGGCTTCGGAACCGTGCCTTCAATAGGCCGAATGTCTGCTCTATGACCACACGAGTATGTGTATGTGCACGGTTGAAGTCCTCCTCGTGCTGGTTCTGCGGGTTCCGGACTGGTGTAAGGAGCCACCTCTTCAGGGGATAGCCTGCATCACCTGTATGTAGACGAGAATGTATGTGTCAGTCATGTCGTCTGATCAAGAACATGATGTGCCACAATGGCTTGCATCCAACTGTTACTTCGGCTCACTTCTACATGCACTAATTGATTCACACAATGCAACCAGTATATGCTCATGGCTCCCATGGCCTGTTTTGCATGCCATCACCCAATGTATGCAGAGGGGTTGAGTGCATTGTGAGTGGCCATCCTCTGTCTCCGTTCTCTGTGTTGCTCACAGCCAGGTGGAGTATGCATCATTCCCCCCCCCCCTTCAGCCAGGTGGAGTATGCATCATTCCCCCCCCCTTCAGCCAGGTGGAGTATGCATCGGTACGTCATTCACCTGCCCACTTCCATGACATTGGACTCACCGAGTAGCCAGGATCTTGGGCCTGCATGTCGCTCCATGTAGCGTGGTATTGTGGAGTTCCTCAGGACCATAGAATCATGGGTTGATCCGGGGAATCGGGCACAACAATGTGTGATGATCTTGTTGGAGCACAGACCATTTGCACGTTGATTGAGTGGAACTGTTTCCGGTTGCGGTACGGTACCTCCATGGCACGTGGAACCACCAATTCCACATGGGTGCAGTCGATGGCACCAATGCAACCGGGTATGCCGGCTAGTGCATGGAAACCCACTTTGGTGTTTGCAATGTCCTGGGCAGTCCGTGGTAATGAGATGTGGTCGTCTGTGTGCTTGAGGAGGGCATCGAGCACTTGGATGAGTGTTCGTGAGAATAATGGTTGTGAAATGCCATGCAAGTGCCCCACTGTGTGCTGGTAGGTGCCTGTGGCCAGGAAGTGGAGTACAGACACTACCTTCAGTAGGGGGGGATGGCGGTTGGAGTTTCTATCATGCTGACGATGTCGTTGTGTATCATGTCTACGATGGCGGTGATGGTGTCCCGGTCCATACGGTACAGGGTGTGGATCTGCTCAGCAGTGAGGTTGAATGGATTGGCTCTGATGCGTGGGATTGGGGGCTGCCTGCGTGGTGGCACTGGCTGTGCTGGTGGGGCTTGCTGGGCCTGCCTTGCCCTCCTCCTCCTGCGTCTCCTCTGTGCAGCCTGTTGTTGTTGTTGTTGTTGTTGTTGTTGTAGTAGCACTTGCATTGCTATCAGGTCCTCCAGCCCCAACATTGCTAGTCGTATTGGTATCATTGTGGAGTGTGACTGGGTGTGGGAAGGGGTGGGGTGTGCTCTTTTTGTACTTCCTGAGTCTGTATTGCCTTCACCTGTGCTGTTTCTGTGCACCTGTGGCAGCTGCATTCACTTTACATGGCCCTTTACGGTTGGTTCGCGATGGCGTCATTAGCACCATGGCGGTAAGGTACTTAACGGGCTGGGTGATGGCGTTAGGTGCATGTCCGCTTGGGTCGGCATTTGCGTACCTTTCCGCCATGGCGCTAAGTACGGTGTGGCCGGTCGCGTGCGCGCACCCTTAGCGCAGTTAGCGGTGGCGTTAACTACGATGCCGCTAATGGCATTGTAGTTAACGGTCATGGGTCATGATCGGACCTGGCAGAAAACGATGGCGGTAACCATTTACCGCCATCGTTTTTCACTTAGCGCCAGGGTCGTAATGAGGCCCCATGTCTTGATATGATTTGAGAACTCTTTTTCTAGATTTAGCAGGACCAATACTTAGCCATAATATATTGTCAGATTTTCCATACAAGGCAGTACCAGTTAAATGGTCTGCAGCTTCATAGCAGCCACATTCTCTATGAGAGAGCATTTTTATGCTTAAGCTGTACAATTTCTGTGATAGGGCCTCATTACAACTCAGGCGTTAAGGGTTAACGCCACCGTTAACCCTTAACGCCTGATTCTGATTTTAACGCCTGCTTTTAGCAGGCGTTAAAATCCATGTCGCTAACCTGCCATGGTGCTAATTACGCCGCCGTAATTTACGGCGGCGTAATTAGCGCCTTCCCCACTCCCATTATGCCCTATGGGGCAAAAATGGGAATGGGGAAGGGAAAATGGGAAATGGGGATTTACCGCCCCACTCACCTTGGAATGGGGCGGTAAATCCGCCATCCACCATGGTGTAAACAGAGTTTACACCATGGTGGTAAAGTTGGTGCACTTAGCACCAAGGTTGTAATGAGGCCCTATGTGTTTTTTGTGAAGGGATTTCACAAGTGACATATTTTTGGATAAACTGCAAAACAGTGGCATCACTGTCCTGACCAAATTTAGGAGCATCTTTAATCCATAATAGCATGTGGATGTGTGGTGCTCCTCTGGCTTGGTATTCTTTCCTCCAAAAGAAGTGTTGAACTTCTCAGAGGGGAGGAACAGTATTATAACAAATAAAGTGTAGCATAGTAATGAAGCGATGATGGAACTATCTTGATACATTTACAGGATCTAGAGAGCAGAGTTCTCTTGGTGTTTTTATATCTATGTTTGTTTTGTTTTTGTTTGCTATGCGTAGGAAATCGTGTCAATCTCCCCATGCATATTCTGCACAACTTAATGTAACAAACCAAGTTGGTGGGCCAAGGTTTCTTATCATACAGCGTACATCTCTGTGAGGTCGGAAACAGTAGTCTTTTGTACCACGCATGTTTGCTAAAAGATTTGTAATACTTGAATGTAAAAGGTCATCATTTTCTTGCACTTTTTGTAATAATTGCGTAGCTGACATATTTTGCAAATGGGTACCTGATTTTAATGTGTGTGCAACTCCGTAGCATAGAGTTGCTAGTTCACTTTCAAAGAGAAGGTGGAATATGTATTCCACGTTTTGTCTGAATCTGGGTTCGCCAGAATTCATTTGTAAAGAGCGATATTCTGATGCTGTTATTTGTGTGGGTCTATCATCGTACTTTACTCCTTTTCCAGTAGGAAAGAGTAGAGGAAAGGCCCGAGCTTCTATACTTTTTTCCCATATGCTGATTGGAGATCCTTTGGCTTGTCGCATTTTTTCCGTTTCCAGTGCATAATCTATAGTGTCTTTAGAGTGTAAAGGATGAAGTTTATAATGGTCTAAAATATTGGATTATGTAGCAGGATTTGGAAGTTCAAATTCACCACTTTCTGGTGACTCTTGAATTATTTCAATGGTTTCTCTCAGGTTTTCTTCAATATTAATTTCTTTTTAGTGTTCATTGTTGTTTTTTTTAGATATTACAGGGCTTGTGTTACTTTATGTAAGTCCACGAGTTGTTGCCCATTTTTTTTTTGTCTTTTGCAGGGACGCCATTTAGTAAGACAATTAAACATTGATCTATTGGCCGTTGTACTCCTAGAGTGTATACATTTTCTTTAAGATCTAATGGAAAAATAAACTACTTTGCCACAAATGTCTTTCACTAATTCAGTGGGAGGTAATGTTGCTGTTTTTGTTTGGAGGCGTATTATTGCTTGAAATTTGTGCACTGTTTGAATTATGATGCTCTCATATAAATGTTGCAGGAGTTTTGTTAGTGGGAATAATTCCAAGTTATTTGCGATAACACTTGAAGGTGTTTGGTTGTTGTCAAGTTTTGCAGCGCAGTAATTGCAAAGTATTAAGGGGTCAGTAATGTCGTATTTGTTTTCTGCTATAAGGTAGAGAGCTAATTGGAACCGTTTGGAATCTTCATTATCTTCAATTTTCTACGTTATGTCTACAGTTTCTGTGGTACTTTTATAAGAAGTCCTCCGGCAACACACACACACATGGTTTGGTTCTTCAGCGAGGTACTTTTAAACTTTAGTATTTATTTTTTGTATGTGTTTAATAGAAGGTTGCTATTTGTACAGTAGTTGCTAGTTTGTTGTACATCTATTGCATTTTGTAAGTGTCTTTCAATTCCAAAATATTTTCTCTGGATATGCTCTATTTCGTCGAGCAGTTGCTTGGCTGTACCATCTAGAAGATTGTTATTTAAATTGGCTAGTGCTAAGGCAGGACTTTTAGCATAGTAGAGTGCTTGCAACGGATTTCTTATAGTTTTATGATGCATTGCTATCATTTTGATATGATGGAAGGTGCTTTTGCAAATAGGTCCTGAAATGCAGGCTAATGAATGTCCTTGTAGTCCTGTGTATTTGTGCACTGGACAGGCATCCATTTTTTGTAGTAGTTTCATTTTTAATTTGTATTTGCTTTTTACATACTGATTGAGGAACTGGTGTAAAGATTTGAAAGCTTTTTTGGCAATATTACACATTGTTATGCATGGACATTTGTAGACAGGATGTTTTGGTTCAGTAAAATGGGGAGGTGATACTGAGTTTTCTGGGGATATTTTTGTGAGCAGAGTTATTTGTTCCATAATGGTGTTATTACATTTTTCATACCCTCGTCCACTGCTGCGTACAGCAATTGGGTTTGTTTGCTTTTGTTTAAGAAGTAAATTTTGTTGATATTCCGTTTATTGAGAAGTCTTTTTTGTAGTTTAGTAGTTAGTTTTGTTAGTGGTTTCAATCTGTTTGAAACTAAAATAAATAACTATGAGAGCTTCTAGGATTAATTTTCTACGGTAGGTTTTAAGGGTTGTGCATGATTTCTCTCCTGTTTTTATAAGGTTCTGAAGGACTCTCTGGCGGAACATTTTTTTGTAAACATTTTTTTTGGTATGCTTACTGGCCACTACATCAAGATTTATTGGCACACCGTTAGCAGTAGTGGTAGCTGACGTCTTGTTAATTACTTTTTGTTTAGTTTTACATTTTGATAGAGGAGGGAAAGTTTCTGTACTGGAAGCTTGTTTTGTTTCACTTAATGACTGTATTAGCTGTTTTGTTTGAACTTTTTGTACAAAATCTGTTAGAGATGGATCATTATTCTGGACACTTTTATTTTGATATGCTCTACTTCTGCATTCTTTTCTATGGAGTTCCTTTTTTGGTAGGCATTTTCTGGGGTCTGTTGGAGAAAAAAGAAAGTGTGGATTGGGTTGTTGTGCAGTGTATGTGTGTTTTGTGCATGAGAGTCTGAGTATGATGGTAAAGATGATTGTGGAGGTGTGTGATTGTGCAATGGGCAGCTACATCAAGTTGGGAAGGCTATTCTTGTATTTGTTTGTTACTATACTGGGTTCAGATGACAATATGAAGTATGGAACTGGTAAGGGGAAGCACCAATACTACATCTAATGGTAACGGGTTAATACACTTGTTCGTTATACAATACTAAAATGCTAGTGTATATGAGTAACAGTTAAACATTATTTTAGTATTGTACTTACTTTTTGTATGGAAAGAGTAGGTTTCTTCTAAGTCCTTGTTCGTACTTCAGACCCTGCTGCTTTTCATGAGAGTTGTCTTCACTGCAATTGTAAAAGAAAGAAGTTAGCTAATATGTGTGTGTATATCACTTTTTTTAATGTACACATTGTTATTTTTTGTTTTCATAATTATACTGTTATTTCTCATTTTACAGTTTTTACAGGTTAAGTGGCAGTTGCTCTGTTTATATTTTTATTTATTTTATTTAACATTTTTAAAGCACTCACACAGCCCGTGGGCATCAAGGAGCTGTTACAGGAATTGGTTGTCTTTTAGTTGCGTAATTATTTTATCTGAGTTGCGTATTTATAACGCACTTAAACACCCAAAGGTTTCTATGCAAGTACCCGGGGATCGAACCTGTGTTGCTTCATGTCGTCTTGCTTCCAAGGCGCGCACATTGCCGCTGAGCTATGCTCCCGTGATGTATTGTATTCCTAGAAGAGCTGTACATGTACTGTGTAGAAAATATTCATAACTGTAGTCTGTGTTCATGCATGTGAATGTGCATGAATCTGCAAGTAGAAGTCTTGGCAGAGTTTTATAGTAGTTGTTGTTGTAGGTCCTTTGCAGTCACATCCGAATTGTACTGAGAGTGATCAATCATACATCTAAAGTGCTGATCTGTGATGACAGAGTTAGATGTATAGTTCTTGGATGTGATTGGGGGATGATTGTGTGGAAATGGTGCAGAGAGTGCAGTGGAAAGGGTAAAAGGTCTGCCCCACTGTTACTTACGCGCTCGGCGGACAGGACATGCCGCATACAGGGTTTCTGAGCATGAAGAGGGAGTATATTTTGAGGATAAGCAAATCAGGTGCTGAGGTTCTGCTTCGTATTGAGAGAGGCTGTGTGTAGTGAAGATGGCGGAGGTGCAGAATGTCAGAGTGTTGGTGGTTGGAGATATGTTTGTGAATGGTTTGGGCCAGTATGCTAAATCTAGGAATGTGGCTAACCATTTTGACACAAAAGGAGTGGATGTGGTGAGGAGCACTATGCCTGATTTGAATTTGCAAGCAATTCTAGTAGTTTTTCAGGATATGGCTAGGTTTCATAGTCCACATGCAGATGTCCTACACTGTGATGCTGTGCATTTGGGCTATGTCAGTGCCCCTACTTTGTTGTAAGATCTGTAAAATTTGGTTCAGACAATCATGAAATTCCTTCCAAATGCCAAGGTTATTGTTTCTGCTTTGTTACCTAGGGCAGTATGGGACACTAATTTTGTTTTTTGTCCTCAGCAAAATATTGCTAGGTGTGCAATCAACCGAGACATGTTTGCTTTCATGCTTAGAGCTTTTATGTTCTTTTCTAATAATGAGAACATTGATTCTGGTAATGTTGTTTATTTTAAAGAAAATGGCATTTCTTTATCATTTATGGGAAATGCCATGCTGTTTTGAAAAATAAGGGTTGCTTTGGAGAAGCTAATGTGAAGATTTTTGGAGGAAAATAAGAAGAAAAAAAACAAAAAATAGAAAATAAAAGGTGTTTCTGAAGCATAGGCAAAAAAAGGCTCTTCTCAGAGCCAACCTCGGGGGAATGGGGCACACTAATTAAATTTTCATTCCGCATGCTCAGTTTTTTCAATTTGTCCACGGACAGCACGGTTGTCTGTGGACAGCGCAAATTACATGTGGAGATTTTGGGGTTGATAGGCATGCAAATGAGAATGAGCAGAGCAAGGGATTGGTCAATAAGGTTTACTGGGTGTGTTGTGTAAGGAGAGAGTTTGTCAGTAGGTTTTTTTCCTGAGAGAACAGCAGATAGCAATGGCTGTGTGTTTCAGAAAGCAGATTGTTTGGATTTTGGGAGATTCGTGGATACATTGGTTGGAGGTGCATGCGGATTGCTGTGGAGTGGCTGCAGATCTTGGATTCTCTCATGTGGAAGTGCACTGGCATGGAGTGCGTGAAATGAAGTAGGTGGATTTGGTACATCTCTGTGCTTCTGTGGTGACACAGTGTCATCCAGACATTATTATTATTCATTGTGGAAGGAACAGTTTAGGACATGTGTCTGGAATCTGTTTGCAATTTGCAATGAAAGAAGGACTTGGAGAAGTCATGGACATGTATCCAAACTCCAGAGTAATTTTTTCCTGTATTGTGCAGAGACAAATGTGGTTGCGTTCTTTTTCATTAGGTCCACAAATGGAGAAAGGAAGGCACAATGTTAACAAGGATGTTTGTGCCTTTTTGAGAGATGTTGGTATGTCCTCTTTTCAAAATGAAAACATTATGTTTTGTAGGACACACATTTTTCGCAGCGATGGAGTACATCTTACGTATGCCAGCAATCAGATTTTCTGCAAAATATACAAAATGCATTGCAACCTTTTTTGAAATTACAGCAATCCATGTTGCAGAAGGTGTTGACCATTTCAAGTTTTTGAAACACAAAAAAACACCAAAAAAAGGCTCTTTTCAGAGCCACCACTTCCTCCTATAGAAAGGTGCAATGGCTCTGATAGGGCAGCACCCCCCAAAAATAAATGTCCGCAGACTGTCCGCGGACTTCTAAAAAATGCACAGGGCCCTGCACTATTTATTTGTCATTTATATTTTTAAAATGTGAAAGGCGTCTCTGAAAAGAGCATTTATTTTTGGTTTTTGTTGCTTTATATTATTTTTTTGTTTTTTTAAACACGACACACAAGGAAAGGAGGGGAAAGGAGGGGAAGGAAGGGACACCAACCATGGGGATAAGAAAGGGCAGGTGGAGAGAGAAAGATGTAGGGTGGACCTTATTCAGGTAGGTCGCAGACCTTCTCATGCTCCTTGAACGTAGTCTTGAAAGCAGCCCGAAGGTTCTCCCCCTGCAGAATACTGCGTCGCAGTACATGCACAATATTGTGACCCTCGAAAGGTAAGGGTCAACAGCATCATGAATTGCCTGTGAGGCAGCTGAAGGGATGCACTGTCCCACAGGAGTGTCTTTTGTGGTGACAGGAGTGGAAACAGAGGATGCTGTAGAGGAACTCAAACTACAACGTTTATTGCAAGGTACAACCTTACAAATAGCCCCACAGTGGAATGACTTTAGGTGTCACTTCATTGATGTAGTACCAAAGCAATACAAACTAGCCTTGCCACGACTCAGCACCATGCAGCACTGAGTGCAGATCACCTTGTTCGCATGAGCTTTTGACTTTCCATCAATGGTGGTAAAAAACCGCCACACCCAAGCCTCATGATGAGTGCTAGTAGTAAGGACTTCCACTAACTCATCCCCTTCATCCTCTTCATCCATCTCCTCTGCATCCTCACACCTGTTCACCTCTGCAGGCCCTTGGGGACGTGGTGGTGATGGAGGGGGTGGGGGTGCTGATGTGGAGGCAGTAGCAGCAGAAACAATTTGAGATGCCATCTGGAAGGTTAATAACCAGGAACTAGGAACCAGGAACCAAGAACAGCAACCTGCACAATAGTCCTGTTGGAAATCTTGGAAATCCAAAAGCAGAATGAGGATCAGCTCTGGGGTGCGGCCTTTCATAGGGGTGCTGGGGTGCACTTCGTGGACACCTGCGCAGGCAAGGAACACTTCGAACACCAGGAAAGGGCTCAAAAAGTTCCAAAAAGTAGGTAGATTGGCAGGGACATTGTCTGGGACATGTGCAATTGTGAACTTTTACTGTAAAATACCTTGGATTGCTCAAAAACATCACTTTTTAAATGTTGGGGGGACCGGACAGTGTCCGCAAATAAGGACAAACGCTTTAGTTGTGTGCGGTCACATGATGACGTCACGGACACATTTGCAAATGGGACGGCTGTCCGCAGGACACCAAATGCGCAGGGATAGCCGTTCGCATGCATGAGGGTGTTCTACGGACAGTTTGACACATGTACGGCGGAAAGTTGCGGAGAGGTAACATGTTCCCAGGACCCAAGTGTGTGATGTGCATGTGCGCGGGTGTTCTATGAACAGTGTTAAAGTCCCCGAATAAAATAAATGTATGTCAAAACTTTGCAGACAGGTGAATGGGATATGTGTTCTATGGATATTATGGTTGCGGACATTACGAACAGCGGGGGTGTTTTTAGGACACCCCCATTGTGGGTGATTGCGGACAGGCGGACATCTTGTGTGTTCTAAGGACACCTCCATTTTAAATACGAACTGTACAAACAGGTATATTGTCCTTAGGACACCCCATGTGGGTTAATTACGGACAGGCAGACATCTTGTGTGTTCTACGGACATCTCCATTTTAATTACGGACAGTACAGGCAAGTATAGTTTTTGCCTTCCTTCAACTTCAATGTATACGATGGAGCATTAGTGGGAGGGTCACTTTTCGGGTGCCATATTTGCTAGGCCATGAAGACCGCATATGGAAACTAAGGCACAATAACCATATACCATAATGACACATCAGACGCGAGGTTCATTTTCCAAACAAGTCTGGTTTATTTCAAATGTTTCTCAGTCGGCCGACTGGGTCTCAACGCCTCACAACGTGTGTTCCCAAACACCGTGAGATGCGAGAGAGCGAACAGCCCTCAAGCAGCAATATATATACATTAGACATATCCTTTGTTAAGGCAATTCGACCCGCCCACATACATGTCATACAGGCTAGGGTTCAGTGATTGACAATTATGACACGTTATGACAAGTCTTCATTCAGCCTAAACATAGTTATTTTAGCAAAGGCAACAGAGACAGCTTTCTGTTATGGGGATCATGGAGCTCTGGCCCAGCAAGGATATTGTGTTCTTAGCAGGGAAACGTTCCTTCCTACATTATCTATGTGTTTCGGCTCATGAGCTAAGGGTCAGATAGTTCTGAAGCAGAAAATACCTCTCTCCGCAAAGGAGCACCGCTAGGAGAATATAATTCATGTTTAACTGCCTTTTACCACAGCACTTGCAAGACAGACCGGCACCTGAGCTACTGATTAGATGTGGCTTCTGCTCGACTTCAAGGACTTGACAGTCCTGTCTGTGTTAGTATGTTAGTGTTCAAGCCATGGCCTTGTACGGTGTGCAGGTTTAAAGCATAGAATACATTTGCAAAGCGTTTTGACAGAAAAGAAAAAAGCAAATGGCTGACATTTCACAAAATGGACGCCCTTTGGTTACATTGACGATTCTTGGATTGCGATGTTTGTCACATGATGTAATTTGCTTCTGGCCAACATATTATCATTATCAGGCGGCTATAGGGTTGCTTTTCTGGTCTAACAATCTTTCTTAACTGAGGACATCCCAGACAGCCACGCTGTCCGCGACAACCTAACTGCCTTTAAAAAAAAAAAAGAAGACACGGGCATATACTAAGAACACACTTAACATTTTATTATTGTTTAACAGTAGACCAATTAGGAAAGAGAGGGGGAAGCAGAAACTGAAACAAATACAGGGCAATTAGGGGTTTGGACAAGATGTATGGGATGGAGGAAGGGATGGAAGTCTCATTGTACCGTTTTTCTTGGTGGGGAGGGTTTGGCGATAGTTGGCTGGGACATGGAGAGGGGGAACAGGTACATATGGGACAGTGGTATTTAATGTTTTCTTTAATGAGTTCCAAAACACACTCTTTTAGTTGATTGAAATGTTGTATTAACAAATCCATTTTTAGTTCCATTCATTTCACAGGATTTTCTAATATCTCTTTTGGTATATTATATTGGTTGTCTGGTCTGTTAAAAAAATGTGTTAAGTACCCATAAAGTGATGGATATTAATTGGCTTACATAGAGAAATGTTGTGTCTTCCATTATTATCACTGTCTTCACTCATTTCATCTCATGAGAAATGTTCTTCCAGCCATTCCAAAGTACTGGACATTTTTTCTGTGTTAAACATAATATTAGTTTTAGTGTACCTAATACAGAAAATGTATAAGTGTATGAAATAAATGTAGTGTACTTACTAGTTTTTTACAAAATTTTGCTGTTACTGCTGTGTAAGTACGCTCTTGCTTCTTGCTGTGCAGTTTCTGTGAGGTAATTCAGGTGGAAGCATATTTATTTTGTTTTGGTGTATTCCATTATATTGCTAATTCTACTTCAGTGGATGGTTGGTGTCTTACATATCCATTTTCCACTTCTTACTTATTATTAAATGTATTGTATTTATTTGGTGCTTTTTGAACATGTTTGGTGTTTTTATTGTATGATACAATAATGTAAGATACCCCCTGAGTTTTTGGATAGTGCTGATGGTGACTGCGTCTGCCGCGGACATGTGCACAGTCCGCGGATATCAAAATCACTAGCAGGACAGGGGGTTTAGTAATTTCTATGTTATATAAATGTAAGGTAAGGGAGTCTTAGTAAACATTTACCACATTTCCATTATATATATCTATATTCAGTGAAAAAAACGTTGTTAAAGGGACATTATGGTTAAGTTGCGCTACTAAAAAACTATGCAATCCAGTGAAAAACTTTGTTAAAGGGAGGTTATGGTTCCAAGTAAAACCGAAAACCCCCTGAAATTTGCCTGTTATAGTAAGCTAAGCAACCATAACTCGTACCACCACTGTGCACTGCTAATACTAACACCCAGGACATCAAAGATGACATCACAAATGTCACTGATGACATCACTGACGACATCACATGTCTGGCTCCCTCTTTTCTCCTTTACTGACATATCTAGGCCAGTAACAGTCAGGAATTAAAAATTCATATACTCATAATTCATGTTCAAGTACTGTATTTGTAGAGTTATACTTCAAATGTGTTCTTACAGTAATTCACTTGGGGCTCACTCACAACATATGAAACATATACATAGGGGATAACGCAGATTTGGAAAACAGCAATGCTTTGTGTGTAAAAAGATAATCAGTAAGGTTATCAACACTTTCTTATAGTTCTGTCTTTATTTTATCACTGAATATATGTATATTCCCACACTTTGTAGACCAACACCTACTTTGCACCCGACTACTTGTCAGGGACGAATTCACTCAAGCCTCCAAAATGACTAAATCCTCACTCTGTGTTTCTCCACTTCATTTAATATTTTTTACATAAACATAAGACTCTGACAGACTGTAATGACATGCTTCACCCTCACAGCCTTCCTATATATATTACAGGGCCTGCGGTAGCAGCCCTGTAGTTATGGGAAGTTGCTCAACCACTGGAAGAGCATGTAAGGGCAGCTTATAACTTCCCTCCTCCTGGACAAATCCTCACCAAACGTTTCACAAAAAGTACATGGCCCCCTCGGAATGATTCTGCGAAGTTTGATGTGCTTTGGTCAAAGGGGGGGAAAAGTTATATGGGGGTCCCAAAATTCAGGAAATCCTCATAGTTGCAATGGAAAAGACATTTTGTTCATGTCTACATCCCAAACCGCTAGATAGATTTTCACAAAATGTGTGCCAAGAGCAGCAGCTTGGTCCCGAAAGTATGCTTTTATACATTTGATGTAAATCCATCTAGTAGTTTTTAAAAGAATGGCTAAAAAGTAGGTACAAAATAAATAGTGATATCTGGGTCCGTCCGTGGTCCTGTCTGGGGACTCACTTCCCTATTCGTCCACGGATAGCCCCCTTTATCAATCGGTGTGTGGCATGATGTCCATGGACATCAGATGCACCCACTGATTGGATGGTGAAAAGCGCGTAAAGTGTCATATATTTTTTACCAGTTGTCATGTTGGACCCACTGTCATCGGCCGGTGTGAGTGGATAGCGCAGTGGGGAAAGAGTCTGGTAAACACATTTGGGGTTATTGGGTGGTTGAAAGAGGGGCTGGTATAAAGATGATATGGAACTGTTTTTCTATGTGGAAAAAGTGGGTGTGGGTGCCGCCCAGTCCACAGACCGTGCGGTAGTCCGTGGACAGCCCCCTGAATGAACACTTTGTAAAACCCTTTTGGGGTTATTTGATTGCTGTAAGAGGGCATGGAAAGGGTAGGGGAGTGGAATGGAGATAATATGGAGCTGCTTTTCTAGGTGAAAAAGGGGTGTGCAAATGTTGTTGAATCCAGGTTCACCTCTAACTGTCTGCGGATATTGTATGAGTTGTGGGGAGTTCTGCGTGAGTTTTGTTATTTGAAGGTGTATTGTATCCATTGTTTTGGTTGTGGCCAATGGCCAGATTCTTGGGGGAATGGCCGTTGACCATGCCCCCAAAGATCTGGCCACTGGCAACACATTGGGCCTCATCACAAGCCTGGTGGTAACTGTGCTGGTAAAACCGGCAGGTTGCTGCCAGGCTTGCGAATTTTACTGGTGCCTGACTTCCCGGCCGGAAAGTCAGGCACTGTTAATTCTGTACTTCCCCATTCCTATGGAGTTCTATAGGACTGGACTGGCTGTTCTGTTTTCCTCACTAACTGCACTTCCCAGCTGCCACCGAGCTGCTTGTACTCCACCAACTCACTGTGTACATGCAGAATACCCCAGGGTATTATGCTATCATTGTAGCACTTACATATCTATTTCCTCCCTCTGGCTCACCTGATGTCTTTCTTCTTTTCTCATTTCCAGTGTTATGTTAATGATGCATAGCTTTCCTTAAACTTCCCCAAACTGATTTGTTCTCCTTTTTCTTTCATCCCTGATTGTCTGACCGCCATTGCTGCATTGTGTGTGGCTAATATCTGTCTCAATGCCAGTAAGATGGAGATGATTCTTATTATGACACCTGTACCTTGTTTTTCTCCTACCCTGCGCCTGCTGTCTTTAGGCCGCCTACTCTTCCCATTCTATGAGGTCACAAACCTTGCAGTTATGTTTAAATCTTTTCTCTCTTTTAATCCTTACATTTTGGAGTTTGTAAAGAAAGCCTATGGCTTGAACTTCACCTCCTTACAGCCATTGTCCCATTGTGCCCCCATAAACTCAAAGTCTGTAGAGTCTTGGTACTGTATAGGCTGGACTTCTGCACTTCCTTAACCTCATTATTTGTTATGTATATGCCCTTCGGCTAATCTAGAATATCGCTGCAAGACTTATCCTTAGCCTGAAGCCCAGGGGTGGTATCGCTGCAGCCCAAAAATGTGTTAATTGTATCCTGCTAATTGCAATCACAATTATATGCCCAACTTTGTTTCCCTAAATACTGCACTGCTACAGCACTCTATTACTGTATCTCCAATATTCTGCTTGTTAAAAGATTTTTGAAACGGAGAGCGGGAGGCATGCCTCTGTCTTTGGATGGTGTCTCTCTTTAGAACAGCCTTCCTTCTCCTTTTATACTTGAGCTGGACTTCCTTAAGTTTCAAAAACATCTGAAAACTGTGATTCTGTTTTCCTGTTTTACTAAATCCTGTCCTTGCTAATTCATACCACTGCCACTGACACTGATGGGTTGGTCCCTCATAAACCCCTCCGGTTACCATGCCCTATATATTGTCAACACCAGTACACCCCTGCACCCTTCAGCACTGCCCTTGTGGGTGTACCGCCTGGTGGCTGTCTACAACATCCTTGGGACTCCTTTGTCCCAGCAGGTCTCCCACATTGGCATGCCTTTTTACTTTCCTTCTGGGCTTCTATGAGCACTTGGTAATCTCTACTTCTCTTTGAATTCATGCACTTCTTTTAAAACACAATGCATATGTGCATTTATAGCAGCAGTGAGTAGTATTTTATTAGACAAGCAAGGGGAATGCATATGGAAAAGATTTGTACAACATTTTTGTACAACATTTTTAAGTGGCAGTTGGTGTGTGGAAGAATAGCCGGTCTGATAGCACAGCAAGTAGAGTGCTCGCTTTGACATCTGTGCCGAGCCTGTTGTCACAGGTTCGAATCCCAGCACAGCCAAACTCAGCCTTTCATTCTTCCGAGGTCAATAAATGAGCAACACACACTATGGGTAATAATAAGGAGCGCTCAGATGCCTGAGGGTTTGTAGCGCTATATAAATGCTAAATTAATATGATGATTGGGTTATCTGTAGAGTTTTTATAATTGCTTTGTGGATATGTATGTAACTGTTTCAAATCAGGCAAGGAGGGAGTGGTACAAACATAACAGTAAGGACTGTCTTGTGTGTTGGTGTGCAAGTGCAATATGGGTTTTTTAATAAAACATGGCCTAGAAAGTGCATTGAAGAGACCGCTAAAGGGCCATGGGTTATGGTCCTTATTGTATGCTAGATAAAAATATTTGGGACAGAAAATTGTGTCTGCATTTTGTTCTTATTCTCTATTATACTATGGTTCATTATCTCCATTAGCGTAGTAGAAAATACCCCTGGGAATGTTGGAGACTCTTATTGGGTCTGAAAAATGGAAATTAGATGGAGTCTATAAGCTTTTATTTTATTATTTCTATTTTGTAGCTGTGAAAGGTGATTCCTTTTTTGTGTTTTTTTTTATTTTAATGTTTTCTTTTTTGTTTGCAGGAGAGGCCAGGAAGTAAGGGAAGGGGAAACAAATGCAGCTATGGAGGGGCAGGTGAACAGGGGAAGATGTTGGGTATATATTATATCTAAGGTAGGAGGCAGTGTTTCTCATGCTCCTTGATTGCAACACTCCAAAACTGCTCCCCCATGCAGAGTGGTGTTTTGCAGTATATACAGGGTACAGTTGTCTTCGAAAGGTATGGATCAACAGCCTCTTTTATAGCTTGCAAAGTATCTGGTGACATATTGTGCCCCACAGGAGTAGCCTGTGTGGTGGTAGCATTGGTTGAAGAAGATGAGGTACAGGAAGACACCCTACTGCTTTCTGAGAAAGGAACAGCCTTTCTCAGAGCATGGAGGTGGTTAGATTTGGTGTGACGGCACATGGAGGTGGTCCTGTAGGAGAACTGCTCAGGTTGTCAGCGATAGAGTACAATGTTACACACAGTGCATTTTACCATGGAAGCTTTAGCCTTTGGTACATCCCCAACAGTGGTAAAGAACTGCCACACACATGATTCTCGTTGGGTGCTACAGGTAGGCATTTACTCTACCTCATCTTCTTGGTCCTCTTCATTGTTTTCTGAATGATTGCACTTCTTCCATTGTCTAGCCCCTCCAGCATGTGGTAGTGGTGGTGGTCATGGATCCTGGCGAGGAGGGATGGCAATAGCTGATGCCATAGCTTATGCCATTTTTGAAGATAAATAGCAGTTTTGCTAATATTCTTCCAAGCATGTGCTGTGTCCTAGATTGCTTATTTTTGACTTTTAAAGCCACCAAAATCTTGATTTCATCACTAATTTTCTCTTGCCTTTTTGACTGTTCCTCAGCCCTCTTTGGTCTCTCTCGTCTAACTCATTTTAAATCTGTCTTTAATGTTTATATTCATATACTCTGTCTTCTACCCCCATGGCTCTATCTCTTCTTCTCTTTTGTCTCTTGGCTGGCTCTCCTTCCAGTCTCGCCTCCTATTGAACCTCTTGTGACTTGTCTTTAAATCACTCAATGGTTTAGTTTCTAATTACCTTACTTAACTAGTCTCATTCTATGCTCCCTCTCATTCGCTTTCAATCCAGTTCCCAATTTCTTCGTGCTGACCCTTGTCCTCCTTGTGCTCAGTGACGCTTTCGCTCTTTCGCTTTCCTTGCTCCCTTGCACTGGAATGCTCTCCATCTCTCTATTTGCTCAATTTCTGTCTATTCTGTTTTTTGTGACCATCTGAGATCTCATTTACTTCACTCTGGTTAAATTGACTTTATGTTTTAATAATCTTCATGTATTGTACCGTTTTTAATTGTATGTACAGAACTTTGGTTTAAAGAGCTATATATAACCCAAATAATATACCAATAATACAAAATATAAATAATTTGTAAAAAAAGGTGTAGGAGCAGCACAAGGGTACATTTTCAGATTAAAACTTCCTAGATCAGATAGAAATGCAGATTTAAACTGTTCACGAAGTCCGGACATGTTCACGAACACCTCATCATGCCACGCACGTGTGAGATCACGTGAGTCTGCGGTGACATAAGATGTTCTCGAACATTGGCTAACACAAAAACAGTGGAAAAAATTGCAAAACATGTATGAAAGTGTTACAAATGTTGCTAGGAGGTGGGGAATGCAACAGTTTTTAGTTAAAACGTTGTACATTGGTCGAAAAATGTGGCTACATTGGGAGGTAACTCTTATATTAGGAAGTTGTAGCAAATTAGGGTGAACTGGTAAAAACCTGTGAAATTTAGTGAATAAACTATGTTAAAGGGACGTTATGGTTAAGTTGCACTTATAAAAACCTACGAAATTCAGTGAAAAAACTTTTTTAAAGGGAAGTTATGGTTAATTTGCAATAATAAAACCTATGAAATTCAGTGAACAAGCTTTGTTAAAGGGATGTTATGGTTAAAAATAAAACCGAAAAACCCTAGTATATTGCCAGTTATTCTAAGCTAAGCAACTGTAAGTCCCGCCACCACCGTGCACTGCTAAGACTAACACCCAGGACATCAAAGATGACATCACACATGTCATTGATGACATCGCTAATGACATCACATATGAAATTAATTTTGATGAAAGTCCCTACAATGGGTTGTGTTTATCATGTTGGTAACAAAATGTAAGGGGTGATCGGGGGAACCTATCATTAACTGCTTAATGTATTAAAGAATGTAATCATCTAAACAAAACATTATATTAAAGTGTTGTTGTTAAAAAAGGAACGTAACACACATACAGATAGGCAATGGCTGCAGCAAGCACCATGATATGATATGATATGAAAAGTCATTTATAACGCGCCTGTATAAAGTGTTTCTAAGCGCAACAAAACAAAGAAGGGAAGACAGAGGAAGGACAAGACAAACGATTTTACTAGGCCTTGTGTCATTCAGATTGTGCAAGTGTGAGAACGAGAAGTGCAAGGGGACGGTGGAAGTACAAGGGAGAGGGGAAGGAAAACCAGGGCAGTAATGCTCTGAGTAAGTGCAGCCAGGACAGCTTGGCTCTGAGTAGTGCAAGGAGAACAAGGGACTTTAGGGTTACAGTTACAACCCCTAAGTGAGTGGTAGGCCGGGAGGCAATGCTATGGGTGACTGATCTAGAAAGCACTGGTACCCAGTGAGACTCTGAGGGTAGCCAAGCAACCAGTCGGTACAGCAGACAGATAGGTCAAGTAGGTCCGAAGGGGATGAAGAGAGAAAAAGCAGAGGAGAAAATGAAAGATTTGAGCTGCTTCCGGAACTTCAGGTGGTCCATCTCACATTTGAGAGGGGGAGGGAGGCCATTCTAGAGGGAGGCACCTGCAGAAGATAGAGATCTACCCCACTCTATGCGTCGAGAAACATCTAACCCTTAGAGAGTTGGAGGTAGATGAGCGAAGGGCACGAGAAGGAAGTTATTTTGGAGGAGAGTATGGTATGTAGTGCGGGCCCCCACCCCAGAAAACCTTGTTGACAATGCAAGGGTCTTTAACTTGATCATTGCAGCCACTGGGAGCCAGTGGAGAGATTTCTGGGCTGGAGAGATATGGTCCCTGGGCTTGAGGCCAAGTCATGTTCTGGATTAGTAGCAGAGGGTGGAGAGTAGAGGAAGGCAGATTGAGAAAGAGGCATTAGTCCAGCCTATAGAGAACCAGGGCTCTGGAGACAGTGAGCTGCTGGGGGAAAGTGAGAATGGGAAGAGTCTCTTTGAGGATAGAAGCTGGTAGTGGGACTTCTTGGCGACATCTGAGATGTGAGGCGGGAAAGAGAGAGTGGAGTCAAAGAAGACACCAAGCTTTTTTGCCTCACCGGAAGGCGAAGGAAGAGGGCCCAAGGCAGCCAGAGTGAGAGAGGGAAAGCAATGGCAGGGCTCCCAATGAGAAGGATCCCCATCTTACTGGCATTACAGCAGAGATCAATAGAGGCGCACCAATCCTGAATCATGGATAGACAGTCAGGAATGAGCGAGAGAGGAGAGGAGGCTGAGGGGAGCCTGAAGGAAAGCTGAGTGTCATCCGTATAACACTGAACCATAGAAGTACAATGGCCCTCATTCAAGATTTGCCGGTCGAGAAACAAGGGTGCCGGAAAGCTCCCCTGCACCCTTGTTTCCGGACCAGCAAACTGCAAGTCTGCCTGCCGGGCCCAGCTGTGCCTGACAGGGCTGACCTTGCCGGGTGCAGCAATTATGGTAGGAAGACTTTTCCTGGGAGCAACGAGGCCAAAGCTCCTGTGTTCCCACTCCCATAGAGTCCCATAGGACTCTGTGGGAATGGGGATTAACAAATATACTGGCACCTGACTTCCCGGCCGCCGCACTCAGCATGAGCCTGTGGCACCGGAAGGTCAGGTGCTGGTAAATTATTCAGAGTATGGTGGCAACCCGCCAGTAGCACAGGCATGGTTACTGCTGGATTCGAAATGAGGCCCAATGTGTTTAATCTTGTAATTTTGGATAGTAAAATAATGAATGCTACCTTATCCGAGTTTTAAGTAATGTTAAACATGGAATAAATAGCTCATAATTCAAGATTTACTAAATACTTGTGTTAGTACAAACAACACAGATGAAGACCCAAAATGCATACACATCAGAAGCACATACAGGGAAATTAAAGTAAGGAAGTAAGGGACAACATCACCAGAAAATGTCAATAACATTAAAGTTTGTCATCATGTATACAAATGAATTGTGTGTTTGGGGCCTGCTTATTGCCCCATATATGGGCACCAACAGCTGAGACAAAACCCTAAGGAAAATACTTTAAGAACATACAAGATGGTTAATGTCTAGATATATAACACATGTTCAATTTTCATATTCTGACTGTCAGTGAACAAAACTGATATGTCAATGAAGACAAATAAGAGGACCAGATATGTGATGTCATCAGTGATGTCATCAATGACATTTGTGATCCCATCGTTAATGTTCTGGGTGTAGCAGTGCACGGTGGTGGCCTAAGTTATGGTTGCTTTGCTTACCATAACTGGTGAATTTCTGGGTTTTTTCAGTTTTACTTGTAACCATAGCATCCCTTTAACAAAGCTTTTTCATTGAATTTCATAGGTTTTTACTAGTGAAACTTAACCATAACGGCCCTTTAACAAAGTTTTTTCACTGAATTACATAGGTTTTTATTAGTTTAAATTAACCATAAAGTCAATTCAACAATGTTTTTCACTGAATTTCATAGGTTTTTATTATATATTCAGTGAAAAAACGTTAACTGTACGTTATGGTTAAGTTCCAATAGTAAAAACCTAACACAATCAGTGGAAAAACGTTCTTAAAGGGCTATTATGGTTACAAGTAAAATCGAGAAAAAAAAAAATAAATGTGCCAGTTATAGTAAGCCAACAGTGTGCACTATTGAGAGTAACATCCACGACATCAAGGATGACATGACGATTTTAATTGATGATGCAACTGATGACCTCAAAAATCTGGGCCACTTGGTTTTAGAAGTGTTTAAATAAAGAAGTTGCGATATATGCAGAAGACATTAACCTTCTTGTATATTGTAGAAGTACCTGGGTTAGAGTTTGGTGTCAGCCAGTTCATGGTGCACTGATATAAGCCAATAACTAGGCCACAGAAACATAATTCATACGAGTATTTCATAATGAACTGTAATGTTATTGACATTTTGTTTTGATATTGTTTCTTTCTTCTGTACTGTAGTTTGGCGCTATGTGCCTCTAATGTGTATGCATTGTGGATCTTTGTATATACTATTTGTAGTAGCACACATATGTAGAATGTCTTGACTTATTACCTATGTATTCTATGTTTAACATTACCGAAAACTCTGCAAGGATATCTTTCTTGATTTTACAAAGCAAAATTATCAGAATAAAACTATTGTACTTCTACATTCTATGCATCACCCATTTCTTATCAGTATGTATGAGAAGCTTCTTATATTCAGAAGAACACTGTCATACAATGTTTTGTTTGCAGAACTACATTTGTTCATATGTTAAGTAGTTTTGTATGGATCTAGAATCACCCATAACAGCGTGTTACCAACATTATGAACAAAACCCTTTGTAAGGACGTGATAATTGCCATGTCATCTTTGATTTCATGGGTGTTGCTCTTAGTAGTGCACAGTGGTGGCACGAGTTATCGTTGTTGGCCCGACCATAACTGGTGAATTTCTGGGGGTTTTCGATTTTACTTGTAACCATAATAGCCCTTTATGAAAGTTTTTTCACTGATTGTGTTAGGTTTTTACTAGTGGAACTTTACCATAATTTCCCTTTAACAAAGTTTTTTCACTGAATTTCATGGGTTTTCATTAGTTTAACTTAACAATAAAGTCAATTTAACAATGTTTTTTCAGTGAATTTCATAGGTTTTTATTAGTGGAACTTAACCATAAATTTCCTTTAACAACGTTTATTCAGATAAAAGAAAATATATATATTACACAGTCCGCTGTAGCAGCGTGTAGTTATGGTTAAGTTACTAAACCTATAGGAGGACCACTTTTTCAGCGGCTTATAACTTCGCTCCCCCTGGAGGAATCCTTCCTCACCAAACTTTGCAAAAAAAGTACATTAGCCGCTCTGAATTTTTTCGACACATTTGGTGAGATTTCATGCAGGGGGAAAAGAAATAGGGGGGAGCCCAACATTTTTTTTATCCATAGACTGAATGGGGAAAAACTTTGCGCATGGCTACAGGCCAATCGGCTGGACGGATTTTCACCAAATGTGCAGCAGGAGTGGGGGCGTGGGTCAGAAAGCGTGCTTTTGTGTGTTTGGTGGAAATCTGACCAGTACTTTTGTTGCAAAGAACTGAAATGTACATCTAAAAATATTAGTGATATTTGGATCCTCCCCGCGGACCCATTCCTCTGTTCGCTCCATGGACAGAAGTGTCATTGGCTTGCAGTATGCCGTGAGGTCGGTGAACATTGGACGTGGCCGGTGATTGGCTGGGGGAAGCGTGCTGTGCGTCAACGTTTTTGGGAAACGCAGCCACGGTGTATCGGAGGATCATCCTGCGCCGTAAGGGGTTGCAGAACATGGTTTGCAGGATCGGGAGGGTGAAAGAAGGGATGAAAAGTTTGGGGGAGTGAAAAGAAGAAAATATTATGTATTTGTTTAGGTCAAAGTACACAGTGGTGTGTGAGTGGTGTATGTGAGCAATGCTGCAATTTTTCCATGCCGGAAGGGGTTCCACAACATGGTTTACAGTATGGGGTGGGTGAAAGAGGGCATTAAAATATTTGGGGAGTGAAAAGCGGAAAATATGATAAATGTGTTTTGGTCAAAGAAAATGTTGTTTGCAAGGGGTGTACGCGAGCACTGCAGCAATTTGCAGGTAGCTCCTCAGGCGACAACCTTCTGTGGTGACTGAATGGACGCACCATTGGGTACAGGTACTGCATTGCAGATGTTGCGAAGAAATTGACAATGTATTATACTGTTGCCTAGGGGTGTCGGTGCTTAGGTTGTCTTTGTGGGTTTCCATTGTGTTGTGGCGGTGTGTAGGGGTGTTGTGGCAGTGGTAGGTTTGGCAAGTATGGTACGTGGCCACATGTTCCCATGCATGCCTCTATTGCTGTGTAGTGGTTGTGGGCAAGGGCTAGGCTTTTGGGTGTATGGGCAGAGGCCATAGGCCTCTACATGTACCTAAGAGGCTAGGGCTTAGGCACAGCCTTGCTCCAGGGAGTGTAGTAAGACATTGGGACATGTAAGGATGTTTTTGCCATATGCACCATTCACGCAGCTACTCACATAAACTTCATTGGCAGGTAGCTGAACAGGCGACTATTATTCTTTGGTGAGTGCAGGCAGACTCCATTGGGGATGGGCAGTGCTTTGGAGACACTATGAGGATATTTGCAGTCAGTGTACTATGTTGTGTTGTGCCTGCAAAGACCCTACTGGCTTGTGTGCATGGCTAGGGGCCAGGGAAGTAATAGTCTGGCCACTGGTTGGAAGTAAGTTTGAGAATGTTGCCTTGTTTTGGTTTGTTACTATACCCATACCCTATACCCATACGTGCCTGTAGTCAGTAGTCATGTTTCCATGCATGCCTTTTTTTGCCTTGTAGTGGGTGTGCCCAAGGACTTTGCGCTTGGGTGCATGGGCGGAGGCCTACCCAAAAGGCTAGGCCTTGGGCACAACCCCCACAACGCAATGCGGCCATGTATGGGAGCACAGTGCTATAGGTACGTGCATTGCACACATATGTATAAAGAGTGGGTTGCTTTTGCCTTAACTCGTTTGGGTAAGTTATTATAACCATACTTTCTTACATCCCACACACTTTTAAACATGTAGGTTTCCACGTTTGTAGAATCATTGTGAAGGACATGTTAGTCTTCCTACAGCAGCAGTGGTGAGACATGCCAGTATTTCCCTTTGGAATGGTGTGGTCGTCAACAGAGCCTTGCTTCAGGGAGTGTAGTAAGACTTTGGGACATGTAAGGATTTTTTTTACCATCATACTTTTGAGATATGGACCATTTATGCATCTACTCACACATAGATCATTGTCGGGTACCTGCAAAGGTGACTACCTTCAGAGCCGATTGGGGATGGGGAGAGTATTGCAGATGATATCAGGATATTTCCATTCGGTGTACTATGTTGTTTTGGGAGTGGCAAGCCTCTACTGCCTTGTGTGCATGGCTAGGGCTCTTGGAACTAACAATCTGGCCACTGATTGGAAGTGGGTTTCAGAATGATGCCTTCTTTGAGTCCGTTCCTATACTGATATGTAACTGTAGCGTACACTCTTGGAAGTATGCATCTCTCCTGGGTATGGTCACCATTACAGAATGGGTGTGCAGGACATTTTGCAGTTGGTACACCACCAGAGGTGGTGTACAGTGCCTGCACTTGCATATGGTGTATGTCATTGGACTTGTCATTCACGGACTGAGATGCCACCATTTCTGTTTGGTATGGTGGGCCCCAGATAATAGTCTGTGCTTTGAGAATGAAGAATTACATTGCGACATGACACGTGTTACTAGGCAGCACACATTTAAAGTATAGATAATCTATACACAGACCCACATACATTTGCACTGAACAAAACCATGTACGCCAATAAGTCCTGGTGTATACAGGAAGGCAGGCCATCTGACTGTTAGCTTTCTTTTGCCTACTTCTTGAGATGGCCAACTAACGTGGTTGGCGTTCCTATGGTGTGCAATTTCAATGTATGCATCGCCTCCATTACCTATACGTGTTTGCACGATACACCATCGCAACATGCACTGGCATAGCTGACTTCAGTTGTGGAGAATCGTTTATATGTGCAGTGTGTTACGAGGCAACGGTGGACGATGGCAGACTGTGTGTGCCCTGGATAAGTATAGGTGAGTGGCTGGTCCATCGTACACAGTTTGGTGTCTTGCAGCATGAACATGTTTGGGACTGTAGTTAGTTGTTGGCAGGGTCTACAATTTTGAGTGCATGGCTGGAGCCCGTACACTGTACTGGGTGTAGTGATGCGTTTAGGGTGTAGCCACAAGCTGCGTAGTGTTTTATAGGTCTACATTGCAAATTGTTGATTTGCTATGTACATTGCAGAAGTAAGTGCACGCATTGCACTGTGGACATTGCACAGAAGTATGATAGCAATATCTTCATACTTACAGTTTGGATAGGGGAGAGCCTGTATTGTTTTATGTGTATGAAATGTGAAATGTTGTAGTACTTGTTGCTGCATTATCCGTGGGGAACGACAACAGAATATGTTAGAGCAGGTCTTTTGTTACTGTGTAGTCCACAACATTGCATATATTTGTTTAGTTTGTGGACCCTTATAACTAGTACTTCAGAACTATAGAACTATACTTTGAACCAGTGTACTGTCCAATATGCGCAGTTCCTGTGTTTCTTTGCATAATCATTGGGTCTGAGGGGAAAAAAAAATCCATGCTGGTTTAAAAAAAAAATCCTTTCTAAATACTTTTGCTGCTATGGTGCACAATGATTTACAGTAACGTTTGCAGTGGATACAGAAATTTTAAGGTGTGCTCTTGAAGTAGAAGGAAATGTCATGGTTTACGATTTCTGGCATATACATGTTGGTGGGATGGGTGGCATTGTATGGCAGTTGGTGTTTTGAAAATGTTTACCTGCTTCCTTTTTGCAGCACTGTTTCTTTATGCATTTGGCTGCTTCTGGTTTTTTCATCACGATTTCAGTTTGGGCACAAGCCCGATGGGCCAGGGCCAGGAGGATCTCCCCCATGACAGTGTAGGGAGCTGAAGGGTTTGTGCGATGGCTGGCTGCCAGAGGCGTGCATGGAACAAGGCGGCAACCCGTCCCAACATGGCTGCCAAAGAGCAATCCACAATGGAACTCAAGATTGCACCGAATGGATACATTGATCTGATTTCCTTGGTGGTCTAGTGCTGATAGGGCGCGGTCTGTGGCTATAAAACCACACCCCAGACCACACCCTGTGCTTAGCGTTTCCTCTGCTTCCTAACAGAGCAGTCTTACGCTTACTGCTCCTGTTTCTTTTGCACGTGCCATCAGCACGTACACCAGTTTGCAGCATTCTCACCTGGAATTGAAGAACTACTTGCCCCAGTGGGCTTCTGCTTCCTTTTTGGGTTTGATCCTTTAGCAACATATGGCCACATTCCATTACGCTGCATACCCTATGTCTTTGCGCTGTTTGTTTCCAAAGTACCGACTTTGTGCACCTACTGCATTTTCCCTTACCATTCCTGCACTTGCTGCTGTTTCTATATGTTCCTTGTCTTTGCTGCATGGTACCACTTTGTATGACCACCACTCCCATTATTGGCAGGTTGGCAGCCACCCGATGTCCGCAAAAAGATGCACTGTTCGCAACCACTGTGGCTATTAGTATGGAGTAATTCGACTTCAGTATGCTGTACGATATATTGATAGACTATCCTCTTAAAAACCTATGAAATTCAGTGAAAAAAATGTTGTTAAAGGGACGTTATGTTTAGCTTGCGCTACTAAAACCCTATCACATTTACTGAAAAAAAATATGATAAAGGAACGTTATGATTAAAGTGCCCTACTAAAAACCTATGAAATTTACTGACAAAATACATTGGTAAAGGGACGATATAGTTAAGTTTCCCTAAGAAAAACCTATCAAATTCAGTACAACAACTATTTGAAAGGGACATTATAGTAACTTTGCACTAATAACAACCGATCCATATTATGGTAACAAATACAACTGAAAAACCCCAGAAAATCATGATTTATGGTAAGCTAAGCAACCATAACTTGTGCCACCACTGTGCACTGCTAAGACTAACACCCAAGCCATCAAAAATGACATCACAAATGTCCTGCGAAAACCTGGACACATTTGCATCTGATCCATTTGTGCCCCCAAATTCCTTGTCTGTCCGGTGATGTCTTCTAGGCCATGTCACACTTTTAATTTGTTCAGGGGCACCATCCCTATCCTGCGGACTCATGGATGCATGCGCACCTGATCTCTTTGTGCACCCGAACACTGTGCCTGTCGGGTACTGTCCACCCACACGTGTTGCACTTTTAATTTGTTTGGGGTATCCACCCTGTCTTGCAGACACTGGTATGCATGTGCACACTGTATCCCATGCAATAGCTGTCCGTAGGACAGCCGTCCTATCCACAGTTGTCCGGGTACATCACCATGTGACCGCACCGCACTGAGGGTGGGAAGTATCCATGGACACTGTTCGTACCCTCAGACAGTTTAAGAATGTGTTTTTCACTATCCAGGGTGTTGAAGGCTGAAACTGCACCCTTACAGAGATCCCACACCATGTCCTGGTTTTTCTAGTGACTTGCTCCTCATTGTTTCTGGCTGTCCAGGAGAGAGCACCTGCTGCTGAACTGGCATATTGCTGTTTCTGCTTTTGTGCTTCTGTACAGAAAGGCATCCATGGCTACTGCAGCTGCCCCACCACCACCATCTGGAGGGCCTGGAGAGGGGAACAGGCATGGACATACAAAGGTGGATCAAGAAGAGGAAGAGGATGAGGTTGTGGAAATCCTGGTCACCAGCTCCCAGCGTGAATGTCGGGTGTGGAGGCTTTTTACCACCATTAGGGGGTACCTAAGGCACGTGCTGACAAAGTGAGATGCACGGAGTGCAAAGTTGTACTCAGTCATGGAAAACCAGGTCTGTATAGCTACGAGACCACCTCCATGTGGTGACACCTAAGTTCGAATCACAAGGGAGCATTTAACGTGTTGTAACTTTCAAAGGGGTGAGCAGGTTGACATCCACTGTCACATCCTCATCATCCACTCCTGACACCACAAGAGACACTCCTGTGGGGCAGAGAATCCCTACGGAAGCCTTGCAGGCCATACATGACGCAGTGGACCCTTTCCTTTCTAGTGTGACAGTGCTCTGTATGCACTGTGACACACCGCTCTGTAAGGGGGAGCAGTTTTGAAGTGCTTTCGAGGTTGCAGTCCAGGAGCACAAGAAACAGTGTCCCCTAACTGATTAAGGCCCACCCAACATCTTCCTCTCTCCACCTACTGCATCGTCCCTGTGTTTGGTGGCCCTTCCATACCCTCCCTTTCCTTCCCTCCCCTCCCTTGTGTTTCCTGTGAATAAAGCCAAAAAAAGTATAAAACACAAAAAAATAAAAAAATAAAGGTTCTTTTCACAACCACCTTTCAAAGTTCAGAAATCAAAATACTCAATAAAGGTGCAGGCTCCTACGCAGCCTGTGAAGTCTGCGGAGAGTGCAGTAGTCCGTGGACATCTAAAAAAAATGTGGTTGGTGGTGGCATCAAAATCATTGCACTGTTTTGAAAGGGAAAGTAGTGGCTCCGAAAAGAGCCTTTTTTGTATTTTTTGCTTTATAAAAGTTGTTTTCAAGTTTTAAAGTAAACTATGCAACACATACCTCTAAATGCTTGCTATATTTACAAAAAGTACTACAAAGCATTTTGGATATTTTGCAAAAAAAGCTGATTACCAGCATCAGTAAAATTTACTCTATCTCTGCAGAAGATATTTGCATTGTCAAACTTCATATTTTCATTATAGAAAAACATAATTCCAACATCCCCCAAACATGCACACACATCCTTGTGGACATTGAGCCTCACCTTTGCCATTTACAGATGAAATGAACTGGAACGCACAACATCTGTCTCTGGACAATGCAATAAAACAGTAGTCAAGAGTTCGGGAACATTTCCTTAATTTTACCAAATGTCTTTTTTATTGCAAACTGCAGTGGAATTCCGGCTACATAACCTGAACTGTTTCCTCCATAATGAACAATGATAATGTCCGGATGTTCCAGTGTGAGTGAATTGACACAAAATGGGAGCACATCCACCCACATCATGCCTCGCACTCCACACCACTTCACATCAACATGATGAAATCCAAGATGTTCATCCACTCCACACTGCCCTGCATACACCTGCAACCAATGGATCCACGAGTCACCCAAAATCCACACACTCTGCCTCCTGAAAGATACAGCCATAGCCATAGCCATCTGCACTCCTCTCAGCAAACAGACCGTCTGCCACACTCTCTCCTTGCAAACCACACCCAGGAAACCTAAGTGGCTAATCCCCTGGACTGCACAGTCCCATGTCCATGCCTGGCATCCTCAAGGGACCTGGATGCGGCACATGCTGTCGGAAGAATACCACAGTGTCTGCGGACAGATCGTATAATTTGAGGGCATGGGGAGAGAAATTAAACGGTAGGTAAAGTATTTACTCTTTAGCGGTGGCTCTGAAAAGAACCTTTTTTTTAAGGGCTTGTAAACAAACACTTTTTGAATTAATATTTTTTGCTGTTACCTGTTTTTTTTTCTTTACAGGAACCTCTTCAATGCATTCCTTACGTTATATTTTGATATTTGAAAAGTGAATTCCATAGGGAGCAAAAGAAATCACACCCTGAGAATTAATGCTATCATTCTCAAAAGATGACATTCAGAACCACTCAAAAAAGCAGATACAACTTTATTGACAATCTGTCTTGACTGTTATTTGAGGACTAACAAAGTTTGTTGGACATCTCCTTATGTGTCTCTGATTTAATTCTGAAAAAAAAAATCTTAACAGCAGGAAACAGTTGCATAAGGCTTTAAGAAATCCTTCCACACAACTTGCAGAGACACTGGAGTCAAAAACCCCAAACTATCCCCTCCACAATGAACAATCACAATATTTTGCCCACTTTGAGCCACACACTGCATGCCAGGAAACTTCCCCTTCTGGCAACCTAATATCTCCAAGAATGCCATGATTCTCAGCATGTACCTTTAATGAGTGAATAGAAGAGTACCCCAGAATCAACACACTTTGCCACCTGAAATACATAGCCATAGCCATCTGCACTTCTCTCAGCAAACACACCTTCTCCCAAACTCTCTCTTTGAATACCACACCCAGAAACCTTATTGGCCAATCCCCTGGGCTGCACAGTCCCATTTCGATGCCTGGCATCCTCAAAAGACTGTCTGCAGACAGATCGTCCAAATCAAGGGGACGAGGAGGGAAATGAAACACAATGTAATGTAGTTACTCTTTAGTGGTGGCTCTCAAAAGAACCTTTTTTGGGGGGATTTTCAGATTTTGTTTGCTACAACTACTCCCATGCACTATACATAATTTCACAAGGACTTTCTAAGTGCATTCTGAATATTAGCAAGAAAGATTTAATTTCCACAATCTGTGAAAGTGTTGCCATCACAAAAAAAATGGACTTGCACCATCCTCCAGAAAATTGTCATTTGGGAACAATGACATCCCAACGCTGCACAAAATAGAAGATATGCCTTTGTTGACAGGATGTCTTCCTGAGTCTTGTTGAGGAAAGAAGACATTGGAGCAGGTCAAGAGTGCCCTATGTGGTATATGGGAAAATATCACGTTTGCAGATGGAAAGAGCTGCATTAGTGCCTTCAGCAATTCCTTCAGTGCACTCTGGAAACCTAGTGCACTAACGCACCCCAAATGCAATTCTCCACAATGCACCACAATGACATTTGGAGTGTTGAAAAGAGCCCTATTTCTACAAAGTGCAAATACACCTTTCATATTTTGCCCAGGCACATCACACCACAAAGCTTCCACTCCCTCCAATCGAAGGTTGCCAGAAATGCCACGTATTTCTGTATATCTCTGCAAATTAGTCATAAAACAATCTCCCGCCATCCACACACTGAGTCTCTCCATCTCTGCAACCACAGTCATCTTCACTACACACAGCAATGAACAACAAACAATTACCCTCTCTTCCTATAAAGCACAACCAGAAGACCTGATTGGCTAATCCCCACAGTCCCCTTTCCATGGCAGGCATCCTTGAAAGACCCGGATGTGGCAGGCCCTGTCTGCAGACTACAGTGCTGTCCACGGACCCCGTAACAGGGGGCAGCCCTTCTTCCCTTTCCACTTCACTCTTTGCAGTACTTCCTCAATGGCTACTGTTAAGCAGTCACACACCCATCCACCATTCACAGCCAAGAAATCTACATCTAACTGTCTCATCTCAGTTCAACAATGCAGATGTACTGTTGAACACTCAGAGTACAGGTCTCCTGTTATTCCCAAGCACCGGCATCAAGAACTATTGCACAACTCTCCAATATTTCTACTTCCGCATTCATCCACATCTGCATCTATCTACACAAAGAACAGGTATGCATATATTTTTAAAATTACATTTTCAACTCTTTGACTAATGCATATCAACAGGGTTATTACTACTTACCCTGCATTAACCTATTCAATAATCATACTTTCATTTGTCCCACCTCCTGACATCAAATTGTACTCACTTATAATGCTGTGTAGTTGCAAACATATGTTTTTAATGAAGATTTTCATAACACTTTCACAGCACATATTTGCAGTTTCAGCGACACTGTCTGTGTCTTTTTTGTGAAACAAAAGAAAAACACATTTGAATCATTTCCACAGTATGTTTAAGTGTCGGATCCTGTCTGAAACTTCAATATATTACTAAAACATGCATGCTTGCCCATATCACCCATTCTACTGTACAAACTGTTATTTTCTTCTTTGATTCTGTCATTTTTAAAACTACTTCTCCACAAACAAAGCTGACTAAACCTCCCACAATGCACATGCACAAATGAAAACTGCATGTATGTTACTATAGCATGGCATGTACATAAATGGAAAATGACAAAATGCAATGCGTTTAAAACTATTAATTTCAGCACCATTTCAAGGAAAACTAATAAATGCATGTGTACATTTACAACAGTGCTATGTGTAATTTTTAATAAATAAAAGAAACAAAATGGAAATGATTTCTCCGACATATTGCAATAACACTCAGTGTGTGCAATGTCATTAACTTTCCCACACATGCATACTTGCTACCTAACATTCTCCTTTCTAATCTTTACATGCTTCTTGCCATCTCGATTTTTTCTCAAAACTGGGACTTGCAGTGCCCCATTTCTAAGACAAATAGTGCAACAACAACTAATCACGGGACTACCAACCCTGTTACCAATGCTGCCAGTCCTCCCATGTCCCTATTCCCGTACAGTGCTATGTAACTCCACAGAAACAGAGACTAACATTTTCCATCACCTGACTTTCCAGGCCAACATGACCTGTAATGACCTAGTAACGCTATTACTGCTGGATTTAAGGGTCCGCCAAATCAGGGCTTCGCCGGATTTCACCCCAGCTCTGAGCTGGGGGCAAATCCAATGAAAATAGGCACTCATACCGCCGGCGCGAAATTTCCCCATTGAGCCCAATGGGGAATGGGGCATTCATGAATGGGCTCAATGGGGAATGGGGAATACCATTAAAGGCGAACTCGTGATCCGGAGCTATTAGTGCCGGGGGGTTCGGCGGTAGGGCAGATAGTGCCGGCGCTAATAGCGCTGGCGTTACCGCCCAAGTCGTGATGAGGCCCATAGGCAGTAATTTTCTGCTTTTCGTATTGCAGTGAAGAACAGCCTCCCGAAAGAAAACAACCTCTCTCCTAGAAGACAACAACCTGAAGAAAACTATTTTTTACATCCTACAAAGTAAGTGCACTAGTGTAGACGAATTCTTTCTGTTACTCATACAGTACAGTGTAGCCGTCTACTAGCCTACACAATTATTTCCAAACTAACAGAATTTACTTCACTCTTACTCATTGCACCTCAGCAGGTACACTCTTTGTATTCTCATCTGAGCACCAGTATCATAACACCCTCTATTATCGTGAAAACATTGCAATGTCCTTACTTATTCATGCATGGTACACTATCTTATGCACTAACCCAAGCCCTTAACACATCTACACACACAGCTACTCTTACAACATTCCCAACCAGAACTAACAGCCCATTGCACAATCACACAGCCCTCTGTTTGTGTCTGCCCTCATATTCACACACTCATTCACAATGCACGCACATACATTCCACAACTTGCAAACCCACACTTTCCTTTTTTCTCCAACAGACAGAACATAATTCCAACTAAAAAGCAACTCTGTAGAAAACAACAAAAAATAGAGCAGATAAAACTAAAGCATGCAAAATATTCATCCACCTCCAGCAGAATGTATAGAAAATGTTTAAACAAAACTACTAATACAGTCAGTCAGCAAAACTGAACCAGCTAGCAGTAAGAAAAAAACGATGGCCCCTCTTCCAGAAAGTAAAAATAAAAACAAATGTATAAAGAAGAATAACACTACTAATAGCGCTAGCACTACGTCAATGGAGCAACAGTTAAGCAATCCAAAAAAATAAATTTTACAGAAAATGTTCCACCGTAGACTACTTCAAAAACATATATAAAACAGCAGAAAAGTCACACTCTACCCTTAAAAATTACTGCAGAAGACTAATCCCAGAAGCACTCATTGGCAGCGCAATGTTCCTCAAAAGAAAATTGTTTATATTAATTTTAACCAGAATGAAACCATTAACAAAATGAATCAGTAATCTACAAAAAGTACTTCTAAACATGTGCAATGCCGACATAGATACCTTTTTAAACTTCTGTGCAGGTGAATGGATTCACATATGTGGCACAGATCCATATTTCAATGAAGAGGAATATAAACAAGAGCAGAAAAACCCAATTGCCATACATAGTAATGGCTGAGGGTATGAAATGGTACACAATGCCATTATGGCACAAGAAACCCTTATTGAAAAGATTTCCCCATCAAACTTACAATCAACTCTTCATTCCACTGAACCAATCCGTCCAGTCTACAAATGGCCCTGTACTTCAATGTGTAACATACAGAAACAATCCTTCAAATCTTTATGCCAATTCCTCAATCACTATGTGAAAGTAAAAGAGAAAATTAGAATAAAAACTTTGCAAACCATGGACTCCTGTCTAGTGTGCAATTACTTGTGAAGACATTCATTAGGCTGCATTTCAGGACCTGCTTGCAAAAGCACCTTCCACCACATCAAAATGTTAGCAACACACCATTCCACTATACGGAATCTTCTCCAGACACTGTAGTGTGCAAAACGTCCTGCTTTAGAATTGCAACATTTTAACAACATTCTCCTATGTGGCACAGCCAAAGAATTCCTTCAACAAATATACCACATCCAAAGTAAATATTTTGAAAGGGAATATTACCTAGAAAATGCAGTAACTTTAGAGAAGAGAAGTGACAACTTTACAAATGCCAATCTTCTAATAAACACATACAAAAAAGAAATAGCAACATTTAAAAGCACATCTGCTGTAATACCAAACCAAGTATGTGTGTGTTGTCGCAAACATTTTTATAAAAAGAGCACCAAATCTGGAGTTATAACTTACAAAATAGAAAACAATGAGGAATCCCAATGGTTCCAATTAGCTCTTTATCTTATAACAGAAAACAAATATAAAATAACTAATCCCTCAATACCTTGCACATACTGGAATACAAAGCTTGATAATAACCAAATGCCTTCACAGGCTATCACTAATAACTTGGGAAATACTCCCACTTTCAAAACCAACAGCTTAATTTGTATGAGAGCATTATAATCCAAACACTACACCTATTTCAAGCTATAATATGCCTTCAACCCAAAACAGCCAAATGGCCTCCTTCTGAATTACTAAAAGGCATTTGTGGCAAAGTAGTTTATTTGCCATTAGATCTTAAAACAAATGTAGACACTCTAGGAGTGCAATGGCCAATAGATCACTCTCTGATTATACTAATGAATGGTGTACCAACGAAAGACAAAAAGAATTAGCAACAACTAGTAGACTTAGACAAAGTTAGAAAAGCCCTACAATATCTTAAAGGGAACTATGAATACTACATCAAAATAACCATAGAACTACACCTATGGGAAACCACCAAAATAATTCAGGGTTCCTCACCAACTGGCCAATTTGAACTTGTAGATCCAATTACGGTATCCAATATTTTAGACCAGTATTCAGTTCACCCACTATACTCCAAAGACGCCATAGATGATGCACTGGAAACATATCAAATGCGTCAAGCCAAAGGATCTCCAATCAGCATATGGGAAAAATGTGTAGAAGCACAGGCCTTTCCTCTACACTTCCCAACAGGAAAAGGGGGGGCAATACGATGAAAGATGCACACAAATAGCATCAAAATACAGTTCTTTACAAATGTATTCCGAATACCTCAGATTCAGACAAAATGTTGAATACATATTCCACCTCCTGTTTGAAAGTGAACTAGCAACTCTATGTTGCACATTGAAAATTGTTTCCAATTATTTAAACACTTCAAAAAGATAAAAGACAAAGAAGATGTTTTGCAGTCAAGTATCACAAATCTCTTGGCAAAAATGCATGGTACAAAAGAATATTGGTTCCGTCGTCATGCTGATGTATGGTGTATGCTAAGGAACCTTGGCCCACCCAAAGGTTTGCCACTTTAAGTTGTGCAGAATATGCATGGGTGGACTTGGATGACTTCCTACGCATAGCAAACCAAAACAAGAAGGGATAGACATAAAAACACCCGGAAAACTATGCTCTCTTGACCCTGTAAATGTATCAAGATACTTTCACCACTGATGTATTCCCATGCTGCACTTCATCTGTAATAAAAAATATTCCTCCCCTCAGAGAAGTGGAACACTTGTTTTGGAGAAAAGAATATCAATCCAGAGCAGCACCACACATCCACATGCTTTTGTGGATAAAATATGCTCCTAAATTTGGTATTGACAGTGATGTCACTGTTTTGCAGTTTATGCACAAATACATAACCTGTGACATCCCTTCAGAAATCAAACATAGTGAGCTACATACACAAATGTTATGCTTCCAGAAACATAATTGTGGCAAATACTGCCAATGCAGATATAAAAACAAAGGTAAACAATACCAAATACCGCTTTGGTTTCCATAGACCGGTTTCAGCAAAAGGACAAGTAAACAGCTTCATGTCTTCTGTTAGACACAGTGTGAAAGGCAAACCGCCCAAAAAAACATACTACATTAAAAGAATTTAAGCTTTAAAGTAGATCAATGATTACAATGCCATCATTGCCCTCTTGTGGAATGCAAACATAGATATACAATATATTGCAGACAATTCCACTGCTTTTGCAAGATAAGTCACAACCTACCTAACCAAAGTTGATAAAACAGAACTATTAGACCTCTGGGATGACATATCATCTGACAAAACACTGTCACCAAATTGTACAGCTTTGACTTAAAAAATCTCTCCCATAGAAAATGTGGATGCTACAAAGCTGCAGACTGTTTAACAGGCACAGCCTTATATGGCAAATATGAACACATAATCTTGTTAAGCATTGGTCCTGCTGCATCCAGAAAAAGAGTGCTCAAATTGTACCAAGGCAGAAACGATAGCCAAAAATGATCCCAACAGCCATGACATTTTGAAAAATAATTTATTAGACACATACTACCCAAAAAGAAGTACTGCTTTGGAAAACATGTCCCTATAGCACACAGCCAACATTTCTCCTACAAGAATAATTTTAAACCAGTTGAAAAAAGTGGAAAATACATGGTCTCAACTTGTGAAGGGAGCCTCATCAAACTTACCAAACCCAGCCTAATTAATCATATGAAGTTATCATTTAAAACTCCTCAACATAGAGAACTTTACTACATGTCCCTACTTCAACTTTTTAAACCATGGAGAAAAGAAGATGATTTATTAGGCACCCATGACTCATTTGAAGGTGCATTGAATGTAAATGAAAGCAGGATAACCGATGTCAATTTCAAGCAATACAAAAACATGTTGGACAATGAACGCCAACAAGATGAAGAATTTCATGGACAAATAAATGGAGACTCTACTGAGGGCAGTCAGCCTTCTGTTACAGGAAGCCAAGAACCACTTGGAGAGGCACTCATAGTAAATGAAGCAGAATTAGTCATGACTGAATTAGAAAACACTATGCATCAATATGAGTAATCAGAAGAAAACTTGGCACTGCTCAAATCACAACTAAATGATGAGCAATTTAGCATTTTCCTAGAAGTAACTAAAGAAATTGAACATGGTTTGCAGCATGAACGATTGTCAAACATATAAACCTGTACTCCTATATGTAAGTGGTGAAGCTGGTTCTGGGAAAACATTCTTAATAAATATTATCAGCAAATTCCAACAAAAGGTGACAAACAACAATCTTTTAGCTGTTCTAACAGCCCCTGCAGGTTTAGCTGTCTACAAAATAGGAGGCCTTACTTTACACCGACTATTGCTCCTTCCAGTAGAACACCAAATTAGAGTACTACAAACTATCAACAGAAACTGCTACTGAACTACACAGAATTCTGAAACAAATGAAAATGTTCCTAATAGATGAGGTGAGCTTGGTCCCCAACCTAATGTTGGCTTTAATGCACCTCAGATTACAAGAAGCCCTTTAAAAGGACTATGAAGAACTCTTTGGAGGAAAACAGGTTATTGTTTTTGGAGATCTCCTATAATTAACACCAGTGAAAGGGGAACCTATTTTTAAAACCTTAGGACACAAACAATGCCGCAATACACTTGGCAGCATAGGAAATGTAAATGTCTCGCAACATTTCCAATACAGAGAACTAACTCAAAACATGCATCAGTCTGCAGATCTCTCCTATGCTAACATTTTAAAAACCATTAGGACGGATCTTCTTTCTAAAGATGCACAATCAATCTTAAATAGTAAACTCAACCACAAGCTCTATGAGCATGACACATCTGCTCCTGACGTCATGGAACAACTAGCACAAAAAAATATAAAATGTATGCCAACCCTAGCAAGCTGTACACAATTCAATGAGACAATGTTAAAAAAATAAATGCAACCGATAGTCCATATTAGCTCCACAGACAAACTGGAAGTGCATGGCTTGACATGCCATATGTGCCAACAAGCAACAGCACAACTAAATAGCTTAGATAAATGTATCTCTAAAACAGCTGGTTTGGAGAAAATGATAGCATTGTGTTTAAATTGCAGAATCATTCTGAAACATAATCTTGACTTGGAGCAAGGTTTAGTCAATGGAGCAATTGCTACAGTTGTTGGCTTCCAGATGCATCCACATGACAACAAAATTCAGTTTGTCAACATCCACTCTGACACAGTTTCAGAAGTTAAATGGATAGCACGGTCAACACTACAATTCCTTCTTTTCAAAGACATATATGTACACAGACAACAATTCTCTCTGTCTCTTGCATATACATTCACTATACACAAACCACAAGGTCTAACCCTAGATCAGGCATTGTTTGACATTGGCAGCACAGTCTTTAAAGAAGGTTTGAGTCATGTATCACTGTCACATCTATGTACACTCGAATGACTATTTCTAGTCAATTTTGATGCAAACAAAGTCAAAGATGACATTCCTTGCATCGTAGAGTACAACAGACTTTGTGCATTGTACCTACAAACCCCATCTCAATATGTACCCTGTTCCTGAAAAAGGTAAACTTGTTAAAAGAAAAGTAATGCAAACAGAACTTATAAGAGATCGCCCAACAGTACCACCAAAGAAGCTACTCCATCAAGTAGTACAACCACAAAACTATGTAGTGCAAACGCAAGTGCATATCCATCAGCAGAAACAAAGAGAAATTTGTCTTCTAAAGAAAGAATTGCAGGTCAAGCAAATGACAAAGAGACAGAACTCTCTGGTCCATTTAAATGTTCCAACACAATTGGTGTAAATTGCTATGCAAATGTATCAATCAATCTTCTGTTCCAATTGCCAGCAATTGTTGAAACATTTACTTGAACGGCTCAGACCAATTGTGTTTGCAAATGTTCGTCCTTCATAGAAATGCAACAAATAATCCTGACAACACTTACAGTGTCTCACGAATAAAGCAAGAATTTGACGACTGTGCAGGAATGCCAAAATTCACCATAAATATACAGAAATAATCCACAGACATTTCTAATATTCTTACTGCAAGTAGTAGAAAGCTAAAATATACGTATAAATGAAATCTTGCAGATTTCATACACGTGGAAGCAAACATGAACTCTCTGCAACCAAGGGGCCAATTCATAGAATTCGGCGCACAAGTGTCGCACGCGGCTGGCGCACAGTGTGCGCGTGCGGTAGTCTGCGCCAGCCGCGTGCGCCGAAACACATTTCCGCGCACAGCGTATTCATGGATTCCAGCCACCAAAACCAGCCGTGGCGCACAGTGGCGCAGCGACCTTGCAGCAGCGCCAGTTACGCCCCCAAGAACGCCTTCCGCGCAGGGAAAAGCCATCAAAATCCCCAATCCAGCGCAAAGGGCTGCGCTAACCCTGTACCAGCACGGCAAGCGGGCTACGTGTATTCCAGGGGTTCGCGGGAAGTTTCACACGCGATTTCAGCAGGGTACGTGTATTTCAGGGGTGCGCGGGAAGTTCCACACGCGAATAGCCTGGGCGCGTGTATTTCCGGGGTGCGCGGGAAGTTCCACACGCGAATAGCCTGGGCGCGTGTATTTCAGGGGTGCGCGGGAAGTTCCACACGCGAATAGCCTGGGCGCGTGTATTTCCGGGGTGCGCGGGAAGTTCCACACGCGAATAGCCTGGGCGCGTGTATTTCAGGGGTGCGCGGGAAGTTCCACACGCGAATAGCCTGGGCGCGTGTATTTCAGGGGTGCGCGGGAAGTTCCACACGCGAATAGCCTGGGCGCGTGTATTTCAGGGGTGCGCGGGAAGTTCCACACGCGAATAGCCTGGGCGCGTGTATTTCAGGGGTTCGCGGGAAGTTCCACACGCGAATAGCCTGGGCGCGTGTATTTCAGGGGTGCGCGGGAAGTTCCACACGCAAATAGCCTGGGCGCGTGTATTCCAGGGGTTCGCGGGAATTTCCACACGCGAATAGCCTGGGCGCGTGTATTCCAGGGGTTCGCGGGAAGTTTCACACGCGATTTCAGCAGGGTACGTGTATTTCAGGGGTGCGCGGGAAGTTCCACACGCGAATAGCCTGGGCGCGTGTATTTCAGGGGTGCGCGGGAAGTTCCACACGCGAATAGCCTGGGCGCGTGTTTTTCAGGGGTGCGCGGGAAGTTCCACACGCGAATAGCCTGGGCGCGTGTATTTCAGGGGTTCGCGGGAATTTCCACACGCGAATAGCCTGGGCGCGTGTATTCCAGGGGTTCGCGGGAAGTTTCACACGCGATTTCAGCAGGGTACGTGTATTTCAGGGGTGCGCGGGAAGTTCCACACGCAAATAGCCTGGGCGCGTGTATTTCAGGGGTGCGCGGGAAGTTCCACACGCGAATAGCCTGGGCGCGTGTATTTCAGGGGTTCGCGGGAAGTTCCACACGCGAATAGCCTGGGCGCGTGTATTTCAGGGGTGCGCGGGAAGTTCCACACGCGAATAGCCTGGGCGCGTGTATTCCAGGGGTTCGCGGGAATTTCCACACGTGAATAGCCTGGGCGCGTGTATTCCAGGGGTTCGCGGGAAGTTTCACACGCGATTTCAGCAGGGTACGTGTATTTCAGGGGTGCGCGGGAAGTTCCACACGCGAATAGCCTGGGCGCGTGTATTTCAGGGGTGCGCGGGAAGTTCCACACGCGAATAGCCTGGGCGCGTGTTTTTCAGGGGTGCGCGGGAAGTTCCACACGCGAATAGCCTGGGCGCGTGTATTTCAGGGGTTCGCGGGAATTTCCACACGCGAATAGCCTGGGCGCGTGTATTCCAGGGGTTCGCGGGAAGTTTCACACGCGATTTCAGCAGGGTACGTGTATTTCAGGGGTGCGCGGGAAGTTCCACACGCGAATAGCCTGGGCGCGTGTATTTCAGGGCTGCGCGGGAAGTTCCACACGCGAATAGCCTGGGCGCGTGTATTTCAGGGGTGCGCGGGAAGTTTTACACGCGATTGCAGCAGGGTACGTGTATTTCAGGGGTGCCGGGGAGTCCTACATGTGATTTGACAGTGTGGGTCCTCCCAGGTGTTCCCTGTACACCCTCCACGGCCCCTGCAGGCAGCCCACACCACAGGGGACTACCCTGCATCCCTGGTCATGTCCCGCAGGCAGCCCACCCAACATGGGCATGCCCCCCAGCAAAGGCACATGTCTCCTTGAACTAATGAACACCAACTCATGTCCCCCACCACCCCCACCCCCCAGCACTGTGGGGCACCTGCCAGCAGGCCCCCACCCATGTCCAACTCATGTCCCCCACCACCCCCACCCCCCAGCACTGTGGGGCACCTGCCAGCAGGCCCCCACCCATGTCCAACTCATGTCCCCCACCCCCCCCACCCCCCAGCACTGTGGGGCACCTGCCAGCAGGCCCCCACCCATGTCCAACTCATGTCCCCCCCCCCCAGCACTGTGGGGCACCTGCCACCAGGCCCCCACCCATGTCCAACTCATGTCCCCCACCACCCCCACCCCCCAGCACTGTGGGGCACCTGCCAGCAGGCCCCCACCCATGTCCAACTCATGTCCCCCACCCCCCCACCCCCCAGCACTGTGGGGCACCTGCCACCAGGCCCCCACCCATGTCCAACTCATGTCCCCCACCACCCCCACCCCCCAGCAGTGCAGGGGCACCCACCACCAGGCCCCCACCCATGTCTCCCACCACCCCCACCCCCCCAGTCACCAGGAGCAGCCTCCACCAGGCCCCCACCCATGTCTCCCACCACCCCCACCCCCCCAGTCACCATGGCCAGCCTCCACCAGGTCCTCACAATCCCCAACACACATGCACGTCAGCGTGTAATACGAGGAAAGGGCCATGCGCGTAGTGGAAACTGCACGTCCGCGTGTAATACGAGGAAAGGGCCTATGCGCGTAAGTGACGTAACGCACGCAGGTGTTACCCTCATTGCACGTGATGACAGAACACACGTGGATTTCCACCAATCGCGTGTGAAAGTTCCCGGCACCCCGGAACACACGTACCCAGGCCACTTGCGTGTACGCACACTCCCCTCCAATCACACGCGATGACACTCGGACCGTATCCGAACACGGGAAACACGCGCACGGCAAAAGACGTGCACAGGCGTCAACGCGTCTGCCACACGAAGGCAGGCGGAAGCGTCCCCGCGCACAGCATAAAAGTGCGCGCAAACAACAAACGCGTATATACAGCTACGATGAATGCCCCATTTGTCGCTGCACTGATCGTGGGACACCGCAGGAGGAGGAGAATAGCCAGGGCACGCATTTTCGCAACACGGACAAGCCTTTTTGGGATGCCTGACGACCAGGTCTATGGCAGGTATAGGTTTCCACCCCATATCATCCTAGACCTGGTCAGGGAGTGGGAAGATGACCTCACATCCCCCACCCTTTGCTCCCAAGCATTGAGCCCCTTGGAGAAGGTGCTCAATGTCCTGCATTTTCTGGCCACTGGGTCATTTCAGCGGACCACTGCCATAGTGGGGGGGGTCTCACAGGCCACGCAGTCACGCTGCCTACACCAGGTACTGGCAATCATGACAGCGCGCCCCTCAGTCCGCAGGCACATATACATGCCCAGAACACCCGCAGAAAGGCAGGCCGTTGTCCTGGATTTTTTCAGGGTGGCACACTTCCCCAAAGTGCTCGGTGCCATAGATTGCACCCATGTGGCCCTACGTCCACCTAGGGCCATTGAGCACATCTACCGAAACCGCAAGCACTGGCATTCCATCAATGTACAGGTGGTATGTGATGCAAAGGGAATCATCACCTCTGTCTATGCAAACTACCCTGGCTCCACCCATGACAGTTTCATATACAGAATGTCCGCCCTGAGCCGGGCCCTGGAAGCTGGGCAGCATGGCGACACATGGCTCCTAGGTCAGTACAAATGCCCTTGCACATGCATGCAAGTCACACACAGACAAATATCCATACCCTAATTATCTCAACTATTATCATCTCCCCAGGGGACAGTGCCTACCCTCTGAGCAACCACATGATGACGCCAATCCGGAACCCCACCACACCACCCCAGGTAAGATACAACGCCGCCCATATTGCAACCAGGGGCATAGTGGAGCGCACATTCGGAGTGCTCAAGTCACGTTTCCGCTCCCTTGACCGCTCTGGCGGGCAACTACTCTATGCACCACCAGTAGTGTGCAGGATCATTGTGGCAGCATGTGTCCTGCACAATGTTGCAACACGGCAGGGCGTCCCGGTGGACATGGTGGTGCCCCCACATCCCCAACCACAGGCGCTGCCCATGGGAGGGGACAGGGCACGTGGCGAGGAAGCCCGGACCCAGCTTGTGGCCACATTTTTCACCTAAACTCCCACCCCTGCGGAGTGCACACAGGCCTGGCACATACCAGGTGACAATCGATGATGACAAAGAGACAGTCAACTGTCACAACCTTACCACCCTGAAATAGTTGCCATGGAAGTGCCACATCGTCTGCATCCCTAGCTACTTAAACACAAGCTATCCTGTGTGACCAAAAGGCACACATATGACATATGACATGATATGGGCCATACACAAGTATTCCAAGGCGCAATGAGGCAGGGAGGGGGGAACAAGGGAACACAGAGAACTGTACTACTAGGCCAGGTGTCATTGGGATCGTGCAAGTGCAGGGGTAGGGGGAATGGGAAAAGTGCAAGGGGAAGGGTGGGGGGGAGTCCAGTACAGGGGAAGTAGCCCGAAAAAATAATACATAGGTCACCTGGTGGCAACTACAAAGGTGAGTGCAGTCAAGTGCTGGGAAGGGAGGGCTGTAGGGATAGAGAGACAGTACTGCAGTGCAGGGGTTGCCAGGGAGGCAGTGCAAGTGGAGAGTGGCTGGGCCAGGGACCAAGGTCGGTGAGAGTGGCCCAGTTGCAGCTCCTGTGCAGTTCCAGTGGAGAATTCTACAAGGGAGAGGCAGAGAGTAAGCAGAAGCAAAGAGGAAGGACATGAGGTGCATCCAGAACTGGAGATGATTCCCCTCAAGTTCAAGCCAGGCCGGAAGTCTGTTCCAGGGGGAGGGCCCTGCTGCGGAGAGAAATCTACCCCCAGCTAGTTGCTCTGAGAAGCGGATGACACGGACATGCAAGGTGTGCATCACACACACCTGCACACCAGGCCATGGCCATCACTGTCATGTCACACAAACCCTCCCAAACATCAACATTTCATGGCACGCAATACCCATACACCAATGCAGTAACGATAAGGTACACATTGCCATGTCCTAAATGCACAGTGGCATCGGACACTGCTGCCTGACCCGGAATCAGATGAAATGACAGACCAACAACCTCCCACCCAAAATAAGTCATTTCAAAATGCATTACAACAGTCGTAGACGTAATATCACAATGAATGCCTGTCTACATGCACATCATGCATTGCAAAATCAACACTGCAGCTCATGTGTGCAGTGTCCTACTCCTGCATCACACTGCTCAGCGCACAGCACAGTGAACAGCCATTGTGTGTGATGCACACCCTGAGCATCAAATCTAAGTGACAGACCACGTCAAACATCAAATCAGGCATGTACTGGATCCATGATCGGTCACAGAACATGTGCTGCCGGGACACAGTGGGCACCAGAAGGCAAACAGTGTACATGTGTATATGCAAGGGTGGGAGTACATGTAGTGCATCAGAGTGCAAGTGTGTGGTTCTGCAAGGACATGCACTCCACATATGCATGTGCACTCAAGTGACCATCAGTGTTCCCTACACATCACATGTGAACATCCACCATGTGTACACCCCAGCATGTCAAACCTCAACTATCCCCTCGCACCTGAAAGGAAAACACAACACATGAACAGGCATTGATCAGCAGAACACAACATGTACATGGGATACCACCATTACTATGTCAGAGTTCCCATCACACTGCAGGGCAAGGCAACAATCAACAACAACCCCCCCCCCCTCCCTCACAAATGACCATGACCCACTGAACAACTGCACCTGGGTCATGGAGCCCCCAAACCTCAATTCCACCTGGCCACAGGATCACCTTTACCCTTCGTCATCATCTCCCACCTTGTGTGTAAAAAGATGCCTGAACCCCCTGAATACACACTCATTTCCGAAACACAAAATCCAAGGCATAAAAACGAACCCAAACACCCTCCAGTAGATGACTTGACGTAGCAGTACCTCACAAAGGCCAAGTACTACCACAATGATGCAACAACCAAGGTAGCACAGCAAAACAATGTCACGACAGGATGTGAGACATGTGTGGTACATGACATCGGATGATGCACCATGAATGGATGTGTACTGTCACAGGTCCCCTGTACAGGCGCGGGAGTGCCACGAAACAACCACCCCCACCATGTCCCGGGTGCCTGCAAGGTCAAACTCACACAGGCCCCTGAGACCCTGGTGGGGAAGGAGGTTCAGGGATATGCAGTCGGGACAGGTGTTGACACACTGGATGACTGGAATGAGCGGCAGGAGAGGGGAGGTGGAATGACACATGAAACTAGGGAATGCACGAAAATGTACAACCTGCATGAACACATACACAATCCAAACAGACTTGGACATCATTGTCATGGCCTTCTGTAGTCCAGGCTCAGGAGTGGTACGAACCCACCACCCCCTCTAGGGTTTTGGCGCCTGCAAGTTTGGGGCTTACACAGGCATCCGCAACCCCAGTGGGGAAAGAGGGTCAGGGAACGTTGCTTGGATAGGCACGGGAAGCAGGAACACCGGGTAGAGGGTACAGGTTTCAAAATTGCATAGGATCACGGGTGATTAGGGAGAAAATAACATACCAAATAGAACCACACATACATCCATGCATCAGTACACTCCCCAGCAAGCCTATGCAGAGCAGTTTGTAAGAAAAACAACAAGACACTTAGCTCTGGTTTTGAGTGCTGGCCCCCTGCCTGCGCACTCTCAGGTCCGGTTACAGGAGCACTGCAATGCTGCAAAGAGAGACACAGTCAACAACCTGTACGTGCCAATTGCACAAAAACACAACACCAAACATGCCCCATAGCAACAGACTACTCTACAAACAGACAATCTGTGGTTGATGCTTCGTACCCATATGTAACATCACCCCTGTGACGGGTCATACACAGTCAATGCAGTAAGGCAGCCGCTGCTGGGTGCGTGGAAAATGGAACACCAATGTGTCACAATTCACACAACATGCAATGTTTCCTGGGTAAGCAGACAGACCCATATTGCAAGCCATGACTACAGAGCAAGTTGTGTACCACCATGACCGAAACAAAGTTGGCAGTGCATTTATCATGAAGTACGTGGAAAAGACATGCACTGCACCCGAGTATGTCCCTTGCTGCATGTCCCTGTGAGCTGCCCCTTTCCATGTCTCGGAAGGCTACATGGTTGATACAAGTGGCTCAATGGACCTTGGTGTACCGGAGGGTATGTGCCACTGCCCCTGCATGTGCCCCAGACAACCCTACTATCAGCAGCCATCAGTCCACAAACACATCTGAGCTGCATTGTGTGCTTCAACACCAATATTCGTCTAAGCTCACCCTCAGTGCTGTGACTAAGCCTGCATGTGCAACTCGCCTGGTGCAAGCTTTGCTGTGTCGTGGCCCCCCTGTGATGCTCACCTTGCCTGGAGTTCCTTGGAACATGTCAGCAGTACTAGGATGTGGGTCTGCAATCACTGTGCCTCTGCTCCTGCACACATGTGCATGTGGGCACCAACAAACGGGTCCAGAATTCCGTCGTCCAATGGGACATGTCTGCTGGCAAAGGTGCTCTGGAGGCTCATCCCCCTGCAGAAAGGGCATGTAACACATGATTAATGCTTCAAAGTAATCTGTGTGTGTCTCATCAGGCATCTCATTACTTGACCATGTCAGAGAGTCACATCACAAATCACACCATCAGTCCGTCTTTGACTTCCAAAGTGTGGAACACTATCTACAGCATGAATTGCAACAGGCACGTGTACAGGAAAGAAATGAGACATAATACACAATGCATAGCAATCAATGTCCACATTAATCATGACACACCCCGTCTAGCAAAAGCTGAACAGTGGACAATTACACCTAAATCATCCCCACTAGGGGTGTCAACACAAGTCACAAAGCACCAGACATGCCACAGATATGACAGTCCAAAGCCCTTGTGTAAAATTCTGTAACACCGAACCATCCTTGCGAGCCCATGGATAAGGGAGGCAGGAGTGGCATATGTGAGTCAAGGAACCCAAGCAGCAAACACATACACAAGACAACCATGAAGGGCCCAGCTGGAACAGACAGTGGATGCCTTCAAAAACCACAAGGCACCGCACTGTCACATGAAAGCACAATAGACTACAAATTTTAAACTAACTCAACTATTAACTAATTACACTAACTATGGAAAACCTACATTACCTATTTAAACTAACTATCAAACAGAAACTTAACTAACTAAACTAAACGAAAAATCAAAAATGGCCACATACGACCCGGGGGGGAGGGGAGGCACCCAGGAGGGGGGAGGTACAGGGTGCTGCTCAACATCCACATGCGATGATGCCGAGCCAAAAAAAAATACCTCCATGGGCTCAACGCCTGCACAGCACGACCTATGTGGGAGATAGATGGTCGTCCGAGTCTGGCTCATCCTGGAAAGGAGGACGTGGCACAGTAGCCTGGCCACGCCTAGCCGCAGCTTGCCCCTCGTCGGCAGCAAGTCTGCCGGACAGGTGAGCCTGGTTCTGTGTGGCGATGTAACATAGGTCTGCATGCAGAACCTCACGTGATACACGTGCTTCCTCTTGCAAGGTAGCACGTGTAACACGGAGTTCCTCCTGCAAGGCCTGGCTGGACAACCGCTGCACCTCCCGGCAAGCCTGTAGCTCAGCCGAGATGGTGCGCTCAAGCTGTGCAAACCTCTCCTCTGCCTGCTGCCTCTGGGACATCATAAGGACACCCAGAGTGGATCTGAGGGAGGCATACTCCTCCCTCAGGGCATCCATGTGCGCCTCTGCGTGAGCAGCAATTGCTTGACGCAGAGACGACATTTCAGCCCGGCGTGCCCTGTCTGAGGCCGCCATGCCCAGCCTGAGCGAGCGGGCCGTGGACCGTGCCGCCTGCTGCTGGAGAAGCACCTGCCTAGCAGGGGGGAGCACAGATCGGGCCACACGCTCCATGCTGTCAGCGATGTTCTCCATTGCTGCCCCCTGCCGTTCGGAATTGGCAGTCATGTCTTGCTCCCACTCAGTATACAGCGGTTGCGCGCGGCGACCGCGTTGCCGGGCTTGACCCCTGCGGGACCCAAGGACCGGAGGTCCTCGCTGTGTTGGCACCGCCTGCGGCTGCACGACTACATTCCCCCGTCGACGTGATGTCCCAGGCACATCAGTGACTGGTGTGGAGGGTGACCCTGCGTCCCGATCCACCACGGGCGGAGGAACCAAGACTGTCTGATCCCTCAGTGCAGGTGTCGCAGACAGAGGAGTGTCCACATCAGAATCACTCACCCCTGACACATGGACTTGATGGTCATCCAACTCAACATGGACGTCAGAGTCGTCATCAAGGCTGGACTCATAGGCAGCCAGAGACAGGATGGACTGCAGCACTTGGGGGTTTTCGTGGCCTACCACCCCACGACCCCCACTAGTGCCGGGTTGATGTGGTCTTACCAACCCTGTGTCTGGCGTGACAACACCATCCTCTGCATCCATTGCGTCATCACCTGAAAAATAGAGAGGAAAAGGTAACTACACATGTCAGAAGCACACAACACACACACACACCGACAGCAAAGGCATCCGGCAGACATGTGACACACAACATATGACCTGGCATGCATGCTGGGTCTACTTAGAATAGCCACTGTGATCAGACCTGTTGAAAGGTGGCAGTTTGCATGGAAGTGGGTCTATGCAGTGCTGAAAATGTGTACGCCACTCACTACCTACATGTACAAGCACTCCATGGTGTGTGCCAGGAAATGTGAAGGCAGTGCAATGTCAAATTCAGACATCACGTGCATTGTGTATTCAATGTGTACCATGTCTAGCAGCCAAGCACCCCTCCACCCCAGTACCAAAGCAGGGATGCCTAGCATGGTATCAAAAGGCTGCCCATACACCTGTGTATTGACAAGCAGTGTTGACTGGCATCAACAGCTTAATGTGAATCAAATTACAACACTGCTAATGATGCTGGGACAGTGGGCAGGACACATGATGGAAGATCCGGAGGCCAGCCACGTGTGAAGAAGACACGACAAGAGTTGGACAGAGTCATTGGCCATTGAACAGGCTGATGCCTGTGAGCCACACAGATTGTCATTGCCTAAACATGTGTGAAACGCAGGACTGAGCCACAGTTGACATGGGGAGGCCGATAATATGGCAGGCAATGTATGTAACCAAGGACTCATATTACAGTGCTCATCCAGTCAAGGACACATAGGGGCATGCGTGCAATGCACATGGAGCATGAATGGACACTCATGTCCCTGCGGGACATCTGACCCATGCACAGTACAAGTGGGAAACCCTGCATCGAGTACTAAGGCTGTACCACACGGCATATGTCTGGCAGTTTCTAAGCTGGAAGTTAGCATCTACACAGGACACATGAACAAGAAACTACACATTGGCAAGAATGTAGCAGACCAGTGCAAAGGTGGAACTGGGGTGCAGAGTGGCGGAGGAGGGGCAAGGAGCATGCCCACATGGAGTCCCGCATGCAGGCAGAGGAGACATGCATGACGGTAGCATTGCATTACTTACACCTCAGAACCATGTACACGTCACATGTAGCAGCAATCGTGCACAACACATCCCACAAGTCAAACACACACGTCCTCAACAACTACGCTTTAACACTCACTGGACTGGGCATCAAAGTCCAGCATCTCTCCCACACCTTCGACCAATTCTGGTGGTATGAACTCCGCAACGAGAGCCTCATGCGGAGTGAGTTCTTCCTCCTCTGGTGCAGGCCCACCGCCAGTCACCAGAGTCAAGTTGTAATTTGAGGCACGCTTAGCCTTAGTGCTGCGCTTGATGTCATTCCAGCGCTTTTTGCGCTCCTGCGCTGTGCGCACCTCATGGCCGAATGAACTGACATGTTCCGCAACATGCTTCCAGTGGGTGTCACGTTGGGCAGCCGTAGTATGACTATTGGCACCCACTAGCATGTCACGGCTGTGTCCCCGCACGTAGTCCACGAGGAAGTCCAGTTCCTGCTTACAGAAAGGCTTCTTCCTCGACGTGCAGGAGGTCGTGGCTGTGTGTGGGGTCCCAGCCTGTGCTGCAGGTGCAACCTTCCTCCTCTTGGACTGTGGCGCAGACCCTGGCTGGCTAATGCCGCCCTGACCAGTATGGCCAGTGGGTTCGGTGGATTGAGCCGAGGGAGTGGCAGGTGGAGGGATGACCAAAGGCCTGACTTGTGTCAGTGGCAGCTGGGTGCCCACTAATGGACCCTGCGCAGCAACATCAGCTGTGGCAGGGTCATTGACCGCAACGGTCCTGGTTGGCAGACTCACAACCGGGGTGCTGTTGGGTGCATCTGCCCCTGCACTTGCCAACACCCGGCTGTTCGGGGCAGCAGATGACATGACTGCCCCAGGGACACGTGTCTTGGTCTGAGCAGACCGGCGTGCCCCTATGGTTTCCCCCCTGGCCTGTTGGAGATCTACCAAGGGCTCTTCAAGTGCCAACGCAGCCTGCGCTGGCAGACCCTGAGCCTGGGTGGCGGTGTCCACAGCTGCACCTGCAGCTACCGCTACCCTTGGGCCCGTGGCAGTCGATGGAACGGACTGCTGGGTCATACGGGTGCCAGTGCCAGATGCAGGAGCTGCATCCCCCGGAACCACAGGGGGTGGTGGCATGGCTGCACCGACACATGGCACAACATTGTGCTCAAGTGGCACACCCCTGCCTCTTCCCCCTCTGTGGCTGCCCTGGACACCCTGGAGTCCCCCTACTCCCTGGTCACCACGGCCACGTCCCCGACCACGCCCGCCACGAGGAGTACGCCCAGCTGAGGCGCCCCTCACCTTTGGTGGCCTCCCAACCATGGCACAGATGTAATAGTGCTGGCACAGATGGAGTGGTGCCAATGGGAGGTGTACACCACAATTGTCCTGGGCAATTGGGGTGAAGGGGGTGGGAAGCAAGATGTTAACAGCCCCCCTGCACCTGCAAGGCTGTATGTGACCCCGGTGATGTGATGACGGGTCACGCAACGCTCAGGCACCCCAAAACTGCAGTAAAACCGTGCACGCAACCCTGCAGCCTACGTGCGTGGATTTGACCTCCCGCAGTACGCGGTGGCACCCAGTAACACGAATAACGCGTACGCGTGGGACACGCAGGCTACGATGACATCGAAAATGGGTGCAATACACAGGGGCACCCGCAGTGGGAAAAGGAGCGTTTGCGACTCACCGTCTGACTAGCGCGATGCAGAAAAACACGCGTAGCCAATACCCCCGCCAAAAGAAGAGATACGTCCTTGAGAGCTGTGAAGTAGATGGCGCGCGAAACAACTGGAAGCAGCAACACACGTCGGTCTCCACGGAAGGCACGTACAGCGAACTGCTGGGCCCGCTCACCTTTAACCCGTGCTGAGGGAAACGCACGCGCGCGTCACGTCACTTACGCGCATAGGCTCTTTCCTCGTATTACACGCGGACGTGCAGTTTCCATGCGCGCTTACGCGCATGGGCTTTCCTCGTATGCGCGCTTACGCGCATGGCCCTTTCCTCGTATTACACGCTGACGTGCATGTGTGTTGGGGATTGTGAGGACCTGGTGGAGGCTGCCCCTGGTGGCTGGGGGTGCAGGGTCACATGCAGTGGGGGGGAGTAGTGCAAGTTGACATGTGGGTTGGCTGGTGGGCATGGGCATGGTGGGTGGGGTGCCTGCATGACATGTGCTGGGTAGGCCCCTGTGGTGTGAGCCACCTGCAGGGGCCGTGGAGGGTGTAGAGGGTACACCTGGGAGGACCCACACGTGCAATTCAAGTGTGCTGCTCCCCGCGCACCCCTGTAATACACGTACCCTGTTGATATGCGCTCACCTGTAATACACGTACCCTGATGGAATTGTGTGTGTAACTTCCCGCGCACCCCCGAGATACACGTACCCCGCTCAATCGCGTGTGTCACTTCCCGCGCTCCCCAGTAATAAGCGTAGCCCGCTCCCCCAGGCCCGATCGCGTGAGAAAGTTCACGCGAACCCCTGAAATACACGTAGCCCGCTCCCCCAGGCCCGATCGCGTGAGAAAGTTCACGCGAACCCCTGAAATACACGTAGCCCGCTCCCCCAGGCCCGATCGCGTGAGAAAGTTCACGCGAACCCCTGAAATACACGTAGCCCGCTCCCCCAGGCCCGATCGCGTGAAGAAGTTCACGCGCACCCCTGAAATACACGTAGCCCGCTCCCCCAGGCCCGATCGCGTGAGAAAGTTCACGCGAACCCCTGAAATACACGTAGCCCGCTCCCCCAGGCCCGATCGCGTGAAGAAGTTCACGCGCAACCCTGAAATACACGTAGCCCGCTCCCCCAGGGCCGATCGCGTGAGAAAGTTCACGCGAACCCCTGAAATACACGTAGCCCGCTCCCCCAGGCCCGATCGCGTGAGAAAGTTCACGCGAACCCCTGAAATACACGTACCCTGTTGATATGCGCTCACCTGTAATACACGTACCCTGATGGAATTGTGTGTGTAACTTCCCGCGCACCCCCGAGATACACGTACCCCGCTCAATCGCGTGTGTCACTTCCCGCGCTCCCCAGTAATAAGCGTAGCCCGCTCCCCCAGGCCCGATCGCGTGAGAAAGTTCACGCGAACCCCTGAAATACACGTAGCCCGCTCCCCCAGGCCCGATCGCGTGAGAAAGTTCACGCGAACCCCTGAAATACACGTAGCCCGCTCCCCCAGGCCCGATCGCGTGAAGAAGTTCACGCGCAACCCTGAAATACACGTAGCCCGCTCCCCCAGGCCCGATCGCGTGAGAAAGTTCACGCGAACCCCTGAAATACACGTAGCCCGCTCCCCCAGGCCCGATCGCGTGAGAAAGTTCACGCGAACCCCTGAAATACACGTAGCCCGCTCCCCCAGGCCCGATCGCGTGAGAAAGTTCACGCGAACCCCTGAAATACACGTAGCCCGCTCCCCCAGGCCCGATCGCGTGAAGAAGTTCACGCGCACCCCTGAAATACACGTAGCCCGCTCCCCCAGGCCCGATCGCGTGAGAAAGTTCACGCGAACCCCTGAAATACACGTAGCCCGCTCCCCCAGGCCCGATCGCGTGAAGAAGTTCACGCGCAACCCTGAAATACACGTAGCCCGCTCCCCCAGGCCCGATCGCGTGAGAAAGTTCACGCGAACCCCTGAAATACACGTAGCCCGCTCCCCCAGGCCCGATCGCGTGAGAAAGTTCACGCGAACCCCTGAAATACACGTAGCCCGCTCCCCCAGGCCCGATCGCGTGAAGAAGTTCACGCGCAACCCTGAAATACACGTAGCCCGCTCCCCCAGGCCCGATCGCGTGAGAAAGTTCACGCGAACCCCTGAAATACACGTAGCCCGCTCCCCCAGGCCCGATCGCGTGAGAAAGTTCACGCGAACCCCTGAAATACACGTAGCCCGCTCCCCCAGGCCCGATCGCGTGAGAAAGTTCACGCGAACCCCTGAAATACACGTAGCCTGCTCCCCCAGGCCCGATCGCGTGAGTAAGTTCACGCGAACCCCTGAAATACACGTAGCCCGCTCCCCCAGGCCCGATCGCGTGTGTAACTTCCCGCGCAACCCCAAAATACACGTGCCCCGCTCGCACAATTGCTGTATGTTGCCACTTTTGTAATGCGCAGGGACGCTACCGCCTGCCTTCGTGTGGCGGACGTGTATCGGCTTGTGCGTGTCTTTCACTGTGCGTGGCTTTGCCCTATTCGGTTCCATGAATACGTGTGGTTCGGGTGCGTGTGGGCGTTCCCTCTGCTTCCCTGCAGTACATCCCCAGTTACGCCCTTGTTTTTGCAAGTTGTTCCCCATTCCGCGCGTTACGCCCTGTGTTCCGCCCACTTTCTAGTGTATGCGCAGAGGTTGTGCGCTTTCACTGTGCGCGTCGCGCACGTCTTTCGGGATGTTGCAGTGACGTGTGCGCCATGCACGGGTTTGGCGCACATCCCGAGGAAGACACGCGCAGGGACTTCCATGTATCGCACGCGTGCGCGTGCGCCTCTTTTTTTCCGCTTGCGCCTGCTTGCGCCTCCTTGCGCCTGCTTGCGCGTAGATTTTCGGCGCACGTTTGTTCCATGAATCGGCCCCCAAGTGTCAAGATCCAATGACCCCTCCTGATCCTCCTCCTCACCTGTTACCTCGATAAGTTCTTCTTGGGTCTCTGAGTCCTTCTTTCTGTGGGTCTTCTTGGTATCCTTTGGCCTTTTGTCTTTCTTTTGATGTAGGTAGGGGCGAGCCCCCTCGGAGGCCACGTTGGCCCTTGAGAGTACTTAGGCCATGGGGAACTGCAAGCCCCCAAAAAGTCCATGGAAAAAGCCTCAAAGGCACAAAAAACCCTGTGGAAGTCTTGACCAGATGTGTAGAGTCAAAGCTGGTTAAGGGATGAAACAGTCTCTCGCTTAATAAAGTTCAATAGTATTCCTGGGAAAGTTCCGCTATTAGTCCTTATGAAGTATGTGAGCACTGGGATTGTGGTAAGCAGTCTGAGATGACAAGAAAAGAATCCCTCTGAAATCTGCAAGGACAAGGAAAGAAGAGCTGCTGGGAGGTCCAGTAGCCAAGTATGGGAAGAGCCACTGAGGTTTGGAATATGGAAACCTTAAACGGAAAGTAGAAAAGATAGGGGAAAATACATATAGATAGAGAATAGGAAGGAACAGATGGAAGGACCATAAAAAGAGGAGGAGAGGAACAGAGCGCCAGGACAGGAGAAAAGAAAGAAACAGCAAACTCCGCAGGAGGCACGCAAGCGAGGCAAGAGGAAAAGACTGGGAATGGATAAGAAAAGATGGAACACCACCTACCGAAGGAGAGGAGGCAGAGTTACAGTACAGAGCAAGCCTCATAACGCAGTTACGGGGAGAAAGGGTAGATACAAGAAAGCTATTACAGCAAGATGGAAAGAAATATAACGGGGGAGAGAGGAGTCTAAAGAAGACAGCCCGAAAAGATAACAGACAAGCAAAGGGGAAGCTCGGAAAGAACCGAGACTGAAAGGATACGCTAGCGGGAGTAAACAGAACAGAGCGTCAGAACCGCGGTTGAGCACAGAGGGAGGAGGATATCACTAGGAGATAACACAGAAAACTAGTAGCTAATTCAAGAAGGGTGAAAAGCACAAAACAGACACAGGAAACGCTGGTACAACAGGAGCAAAGTACTAGCAAGGCGGCTGGCTCCTAAGGACGGATACAACACACAGGAAACAGGGTGGCAGCCATATTGGGAGGAGGCTAGACGTACAGAGTAGTTAGAGTAATGAGTCAGGTTACTGCAGTTTCCATCGCACTTACATTGCCGGCGCATGACACCTTGTTGAACAAGAACAGGTCCCTAATGGATGATTTGTGTATGTATCTATACCTAATTGTGAATCCATTCCATTTCATCAGCTAGTGCAAAATGCAAATCATGACATATTATGCGCTGTTTGCAATTCACATTATGCACTGTTTGCAATTCAGACAATCGTTTCACCTTACACATAAACTGACATAGTCAATATGGCAAAGTAATGCTTTTAAGGTACAACATAGAGGGTACCAAAAACAACTGCAAGCTTACTAGCTTCACACATAGGCAAGTATCTCTTGGCAAGAAAACCTTCACAACAGTAGGCATACTATACCACACTGGTGCCACAACAACTGCAGGTCACTATACTGCATACATTAAAACAAGATTTGGTGGGTTTGAATACAATGACACTTCAATTACTGTAAAACATAGAGTACCAGCAAATCTAACAAATGCCTACTTAATATTCCCTAAACCTAAATTTAGTCACCGACCTGCAAAACTATCTTAAGTTAGTGCACTTTAGACACCACTAGGTATCTAACTACTTCAAAGAATACCCTTCAGAACTGTACAACTATAAACCATTAGCATACACCAACTGGTATCTAACTACATCCATACTGCTACAATGTTGTTTGTGAAATGGAAAACAGTTTAAACATGCCAACAAATGTAAATTTAGTACATTTTTGGTAATGCTATATAGATTTTTTCCCCAATGACCCAATGATTATGCAATCCAAAACAGCAAGTGTGCAAAACGCACAGTAATTTTGTTTCACACATAGTACTTAAAATATACTGAGTATGAGGGTCTATAACATTTAGTCACTAACCTGTAAAACCATGAACAGTTAGAATACACCACCTGGTATCTAATTGCAGCCCTATTACTCCAATACTACTTTGGAATAGCAAAATAGCTAGAATACACCAACAAGAATCAAAGTGCTTCAAAACATACCTTTCAAAACTAAAAAAAATTAACAGTTAGAATAAGCCAACTGGTAACTAACTGCACCGATAGTACTGCAATGTTACTTCCCAATAGTGAAACCGCTAGAATCAACCAACAGGAATGAAAGTGCTCCAAAACATACACTTCAAAACTGTAAAACTATCAACAGTTAGAATATGCCAACTGGTATCTAACTGCACCCATAACATTGCAATATTAGCTTCCAATAGTAAAATAGCATTCACCAACAGAAATCAAACTGCATCAACACATACCCTTCGAAAGTGCAAAACTATACACAGTTGGAATACACCAACTGGTATCTAACTGCCGCCATACCACCAGCACTTTCAAAAAACAAAACACTTAAACCATTACAATTCTTCCTACTACAACACTGCTTGGAAAAACAAATATGCTTATTTGTGCACCTTAAACATTCCTTTAAGTACTGCACACTTCAAAAAAATATAGTGTGACACGTAACGTCAAATAAATGTACTAGGGTGTTTTAATCCTGCATGTTTTTATTTTTTCCAAAGACCCAAGGATTTTGCAAACAAAAACAGCAACTATGCAAAATGCACAGTAATGTTGTTTGAAGCATAGTACTTGGAATGTACTAATTATGAAGGTCTAAAAAGTACATGAATATATGAGATTGTATGCAATGCGACATTGTGAACTATCCTACCTAACATATTATCCTATGTTTATTTCACAGAGAAAGAAGCAAATATTTCTCCTGCATTACCATGCACAACAATGTCAACCTGTACACCCAATGGTTCATCTATCATAAGTACTATTTGCACTTCAATGGTATTGTGTCACCATGTTATAAAAACTGTACACTGCCCACACACTATGTATAATGACTATACAGATATTATTATAATGGTTGTTTCCAATGTCCGAATTCCATTTCTGTACACATATTATTACAATGGTGGCGGCCAGCGGCCATATTCTTGGGTGCATGGGCGTATTATGCTGTGGTGGTTGTTGCCAGTGCCTAGATTCTTGGGCGCATAGCCTACGGTCTACGGCCATGCACCCAAGAATCTAGGCAAAATATGACGCACATCACACTTTTCACCAACCAATCAGCAGGTGTGTCGGTTGTCCACGGACATCACGCAGCCCTCCAGACCAATCGGAGTCCTATCCACGGAGCGAACAGGGAAGTGAGTCTGTGTAGTGAAACCCAGATATCACTCATTTTGTTTGCCCTACATGTTGCCCGTTTTAAAGAAAACTACAGGACAGATTGGCAACAAATTTACAAAAACATGCTTTCGGGACCAAGTCGCCGCTCCTGCCACAAATTTGGTGAGAATCTGTCCAGCGGTTTGGGTTGTAGACGTGAGGTAATTTATTTTCTATTGCGTGTATGGAAAAAAAAATATTTTGGGACCCCCCCACCTATAACTTTGCCCTGCCTTAACTAAACTTGCCAGAACAATTCAGACCAGGTCATAAACTCGTTTTGCAAAGTTTGGTAAGGATTCATCAAGGGGGAGTAAAGTTCTAAGCTGCCCAAAAAGTGTTATTCCTATGAGTTGAGCAACGTAACCATAATTGCAGAACCTACAATAGTTATGGTTAAGCTGCTCAACTCATAGAAAGAGCACTTTTTGAGCAGCTTATAACTTTGCCCCCCTGGACAAATCCTCACCAAACTTTACAAGCAAAATGTATATGGCCCACTCAGAACAATTCTAGGAAGTTTGGTGTTTCTTCTTGTGATACATGTGCCCTGTTTTTCTCCTATCCTCTGGTCGCTGTCTTTGGGCCCTCTACTTTCACCATCCTGTGAGGCCAAAAAGTATTTTCTCTCCTTTACCCCTTACATCTTGGAGCTTGTAAAAAAAAGCTCATGCTTTCAGCTTGCCCTCCTTACAGGCATTTAGCATTCCTCACCATCCCCAAGAAGTGAACGTATGTAGAGCCCGGGTCCTGTGTATGGTAGAAGGGCTGTTTTGTGTGCGATGGTGTGCACATGCAAGCCAGGCTTTTTTAACCCCTTAAGTGCCACGCTATTATGCCAGTCCTTGGCACTTAAGGAAATGGGGAATTCCATCTGGATTGTTGAATTGAATTGAATTAATTGTTTCTTTGAATAGCGCCTATACAAAATGTGTTTCAAAGTGCCTCATGGAGGGAGGGAACATGGGAGAATACCGTTACATTCTTACAAGTCCTTGAAACAATTCGGAATGTGAAAAATAACTATCTTAATCAGTCTGGCGCCATTTCAGAGTGCAAGGAACAATAAGGGAGAGAGTGGGGGGGGGTGAAACAAAAACAGGCGGTTACATTACTATGCCTGACGACAATTGATGTAATGCTGGAAAATTAACAAGAGGAGGGGGAGGATGGAAAGGAGGGGTATGGAGTGAGGGAGAAGGAGAGGAGCAACATGAGCAACTAATATACTGTGTGCTGACGACGATTGAGAATAGTGTTGGAGGGGGAAGTCTGAGGAGAAGACAAGGAGGGAAGGGGAGAAACAAACAAGCTGCTATCACAAGGTCACAAGACAAATGATAGAGTAAGTGCTAGTGAACAGTAATAGGGAGGGCAGGAGAGGGCAGGTGGATGAGAAAGACAGGTGGCTACAATTACTATACATGATGGCAATTAAGGTAGTGCCGGAATTTATCATGCGGAGGGGACGCATGGGGAAGAGGAGAGGGCAGGAGGATGAGAAAGACAGGCAGCTACAATTTCTATGCCTGACGGCAATTGAGGTAGTGCCAGAATTTACCAAGAAGAGGGGAAGGGTGGGGAGAAGGAGAGGGCAAGTGATGAGAATGACAGGCGGCTACAATTACTATGCCTCATGGCAATTGAGGTAGTGCCGGAATTTAACAAGAGGAGGGGAGGGGTGGGGAGTAGGAGAGGGCACTTTGGATGAGAAAGACAGGCGACTACAATTACCATGCCTGACAGCAATTGCGGTATTGCCAGAATTTACCAAGAGGAGGGGAGGGGAGGAGGGATAAGGGGTGAGGGAGGAGGAGAAGTACAAAACAGGCAACCATCGTACTAGGCCAAGACAACCTTTCAGAGTAGTGCAGGAGGGGTAGAAGAAGAACAAAAAAAATAGGGGGGATGCAGGCGGGCAACTATCATACAGGTCAGGAGGCAAGTATGAATAGCAAAGTGCTAGAGAACCGAGTGGGGGAGAAGGGTAGTCAAATCACACCATTAAGGGAGACCTGAGGGGGGACAAAACAGCCATCATGGGGGAAGGGGGCACAGAGCCACAGGGGGTTGGTGGGGGGGTTAGGGGCACATACAATTATCAAGGGGAGAGGGGGTGGGTGGGGGCACACGCAACCATCATGGGGGCGGTGGGCTGGGGTCACACACAACCATCACTGTGGGCAAGTGGGTAGGAGGGGGCACACAATCAATCAAGGGGGGCAAGGGATAAGAGGGGGGCACACAAACCAAAACAGGGACAGGGGTGGGCACACACAACCATGACAGGGGACAAGGGGAGGTGGAGGTACAGATATCCATCACAGGGGGCAGTGGGATGTGGGGGCACAAACAACCATCGGGGGAAAGGGGGAGATGGGGGCACACAATCCATCACGGGGGGCAAGGGGATGGGAGAGGGGCACACAATCCATTGCAGGGGGCAAAGGGGTGGGAGAGTGGCACACAACCCATCACAGGGGCAGGAGTGGTGGGAGAGGGGCACACAATCTATCACAGGGCCAGAGGATGGGAGAGGGGCACACAATCCATCACAGGGGAAGGAGGGGTGGGAGAGGGGCACACAATGCATCACAGAGCCAGGGGGTGGGAGAGGGGCACGCAATCCATCACGGGGCAGGGGGGTGGGAGAGGGGCACACAATCCATCTCAGGGGGCAAGGGGGTGGGAGATGGGCATACAATCTATCGCAGGGGGTGGGAGAGGGGCACAAAATCCATCACGGGGGCAAGGGGTGGGAGAGGGGCACACAATCCATCAAAGGGGGGAAAGGGGGGTGGGAGAGGGGCACACAATCCATCACAGGGGGCGATGGGGGTGGGAGAGGGGCACACAATCCATCAAATGGGGCAAGGAGGTGGGAGAGGGGCACACCATCCATCACGGGGCAGGGGGTGGGAGAGGGGCACACAATCAATAGATGGGGCAGAGGGGTTGGAGAGGGGCCCACAATCCATCACAGGGGGCAAGGGGTGGGAGAGAGGCACACAATCCATCAAAGGGGGTAAAGGGGTGTGAGAGGGGCACACAATCCATCATGTGGGGAAATGCGGTGGGAGAGGGGCACACAATCCATCACGGGGGCAAGGAGATGGGAGAGGGGCCCACAATCCACCATGGGGGCAAGGGGTGGGAGAGGGGCACACAATCCATCAAACGGGGCAAGGATAGGAGAGGGGCACACAATCCATCAAAATCTATTGTGATTATTGGTCGGCCTTCATGAAAACTCAAATGTACAGGTGAGGCTAAACCAAAATGGGCTACTCTCTAGACAAATTCAAACTTTTTGTGGAGTTAAGCAGGGGTGCATTCTTGCCCCCTGCCTATTTAACCTCTACATGGCCGATATTGGTGATTACTTGTTACCTGCATCTTTTATCTCTCCGAAATTCCACAATCTGAGACGTATCTGGATAGCATATACTGATGAGTATTGTAATATTTGATTGCTCCCAGATAGGCTTACAGCATTTAATCAATGGTTTTGTAGATTTTGCCCCATTAACTTGCTAAAGATATATTTGACTAAAACCAAAAGTACTTCATTTAAATGGAAGGTTGGGGGGGAGTCCTCGGAAAAGGTCGAAAGTATGATTTACCAAGGATTTTTTATTACAGCTAAACCTCAGAAGTGAGGAATTAAAGATTGGTTGAAGAGTCATGCAACATCACTTTTGAATCAACTTAGTTGGGTAGACGCAAGGTATGGTAAATACACAATTAACCAAGAGTTAGATTTTACTAATGGAAAATCCTGCCAAAAATCATATATGTAATTGAGACCTATGCTGTATCCACTCTTGAATATTTACCCTATTTAGAGGCACTAATTTTCAGGAGAGCTTTACGTAGACCGGATTTGGTGCCTCTTCTAGCAACCAGGTATGAGCTTGGTATAACATTGATGCGCTCCAAAGCCCACTGGAAATTGCTCTCAATATATAATAAAATCTTGTGTCCTTTGGAAAATTCTCTATTTGAATCTGAAGAGTATCCTAATGGCTAATGGCAGTGGCAACTGAGGTGTCAGAGTTGTGTTTTAGAGCCTCATAAAGAGTTGGGTGGTATCCCAGCACTAATTGCACTGGTATACCGCCCAAAGAAATTAGCATTACTGCTACTTGGTTCATAGCAATTTGCACTGGATCACGAGTAGTGGTAAGGCAGTAAATACCCATTTCCCATTGGATCCATTTGACTCAATGGGATTGGGTGGTGCAGTTACCACCAGTGCTAATACCGCTGGTGCTAATAGTGCCAAAAATGTCCATACTGCCAGCTCAGAGCTGGAGGTGAATGCGTCCAGTTAGGGCCAAACTTAGGATTGGGCGGAGCAGTAAATGTGGCAGTGATAGCGTTACCGCTGCATTTTCTCGCTCCGCCCAACTCCTGATGAAGCTTTTAATCTCCTTCATGAAATTGGCTCTTATACAAATCAGATTGGATAGCTACCATTGAAGGTTAAGTTAATTATTATTATTATTTTTTATTTTTTATTTAAGTGTTTAGTTACAAAGAACCTTAAACAATGCAAGTTAATAATTGCACATAACAATTCTGTAATACATAACCATTCATTATACAATACCTTATGTAAACAGCTCAAACACATTAATAATGACATAGTTAGGTTATTAATTCAAAATACAGGCCTCATCACGAGTTGGGCTATATTCCCGGCTGTAATACCGCTGACTGTAATAGCCCCAGCACCGACCGGTCCGGTGGTATTACCACCAGATCACGGGATGGGCCTTAACGGTAAATCCCCATTCCTGATTGGGTCCATTGGATCCAATGGAGAATTTCCGGTGCTAATACTGCGGGCTAATACAGCCGGCTGTATACAGCCAAAAAAAGGGATTTTCACGCCCAGAAAAACGCTGGAGGTAAAACAGACGATTTAGCACCCAACTGGCGATAGGGCCAGCCCTTAAATGTGGTGGTAATACCGTTACCACCGCATTTAAGGGCTACAGCCCAACTCCTAATGAGGCCCATTGAGTTAAATGGTTTAAAAGAACATGATTCAGTCAATTCATTAAAAGCAGATTTCATATACTTGATTCATAATAACAGTTGTCTAAAAAACAAAACCAAAACAAATCATTTGCAATTATTACTTACTAGCCAATAATCAAGAATTATCTCTATTCCCAGCCATATATAATGAAACCGTATAATTCAAGGTCAGGCTAGAGCCAGCAAAGATTGTGGCCCAAGTTTGATCGCTAGGTAAGATCCTTGAAACAAAAGGTGGCCTCCATGCACTGGCAGGCATGCCAAATTGTATAGGTGCCCTTGACTGCACCCACATGGAGTTGGTGGCCCTACATGCTATGGAGGTGATGTACGGCAATCGCAAGCAATACCACTCCAACAAGGTGCAGATGGTATGCGACTCCAGCAAGATCATCACACATTGTTGTGCCCGATATCCTGGATCAACCACAGGAATGTTGCATGTCACCATGGGAAAAATCAGCGCTGTATGCCTAACATTGCAGAGCCTACTGCCAACGCTCCCCATCAGAAAATCCTACAGAACGCTAAACATCAATAAATGGATCCGGACACAGCTGTATGCCTACACAATGCATGAGCAACAAGATGGCAGAGCACACTGTGTATCATCTTGAAGATGCAACCCACACCATTATTCCATGGCACAAGACACATTGAGGGCATAAAAATGGCATGCATACAACCAGGGACATGTGCAAGTGGCCAACGATAATCTGCCGGCATGTGTGACTAGTACAGTTGTCCATCATGAATCGACTCACACACACCTTTTTATCTGCCTCCCATGCAGGTGATAGTGGCTATCGCCTGATGACGTAGCTCCTCACCACTGCCTGAAAACTCACATAACAGGCACGAGCAGAACTACTATCGATTCCACATCCGTACCCGTGTGGTCATTGAGCAGATCTCCGGCCTGTTGAGTGCATGATTTTGCTGCCTTAGCCCCTCGGGTGGGGCACTCCTCTAGAGGCATGAGAAGGTGGCCAAAATGATCATCGCAACGTGCCCCTTGCCCCCTGACATTGGACTGCAACCACCTGGTGATCATGAAGGGGATGAAGAAGAAGGGGCAGCGGGTCAGTCAGTGATTGCACAATATTACTGACACACATGGTTGCAGAGGGTGACATGAAAGTTTGACAGAGGGCACTGGGTGTGGGGGTACATACACACTATGCAATGTATATGAATAAATGACACATGCACAATGATGAATGTCCGCTTAGGCCTTGCTTTAGACACAGTGGGTGTATTGAAATTAACAATGAAAACAATAGTGCAATAGCCCTCCACCCCCCTTCACCCCCCTGACCACCCTTCCTCTTCCCCCACAACTCCCCCACACACCCTCAAACCCCTCCCCCTCCCCCAGACACCCTCAGCACCCTCCACCCACAACTCCCCCACACACCCTCACCTCCCTCCCCCTCACCCCACAACTCCCCCACACACCCTCACCCCCTCCCCCCACAACTCCCCCACACACCCTCACCCCCTCCCCCCACAACTCCCCCAAACACCCTCACCCCCTCCCGCTCCCCCCAAAACACCCCCACACACACTCACCCCACTCCCCCTCCGCCCACAACTCCCCAACACATGTCCCAACAAGTCTCTAATGCCTTCATCAGGCTGGTCAGACTATTTTTTTGCACTCCCTGGACCTGGTGGCGGCATGTCCAGCCGGTGCAGGGTGCGCAACGACCGACGGAGTGGGCTGGTCTGGGTAGAGCTTGATGAGGATGGTGTGGCCTCCTCCTCAAACTGGGTTGGCAGAGGTACTGACTCCATGGCATCGGCGATGCGGCTGAGTACGTGCCGCAGGGCAGATACCTCCTCGCACAGGCGGCTAGTATTCTCCGCAAATATCTTGCCCATGGAGGTGGTGTTATCACTGATTGTCTTGCCTAGAGAGGTGATGTTCTCCCGCCACTCCTGCCTTGCCTGGGCGTTGTCCTCCACGAACTGCCGCACAAGGGCAGTCAGCTGCTCAAAACACTGCGGCCCTACGTGTGCACCTGTGGAGGTGGACGGTGACTGGGTCTCATGTTCGGCCTCACTGCTCTCCACTATGGGACTAATGACCCCTTGAACTAACTCCCCCCCAGAGTGCTCCGAGATGGTGGCATGGTCTGAACAAAGAGATGTTATTTTGGGGGATGGCAGTGGACTGGGCGTGCGGGGCAGTTTGGACGAATCATCCCACATGGGCACCCATACATCTTCCTGTGCCTCCTCCTCAGCCTGGGGTGCTGTTGCTGCCACCTCCCCAGCCAAACTGGACTCTGCCGAGTGTGGAGCCTCAGCTGTTTCCTGTGGCTGTGCGACATGTGTTGGCGCTTCCGCCTCAACGGCCCTTGGCAGCACCGGTGCCCTGGCAACTTCAGGTGTTTTCATTGTTGGTGCACGGCGGGCCTTGGGTTGGCCCTTCGAGGTGGCATGCCGGTTGGCCTCAACCCGGGCCCTCTTCCGGGGCGTGGTTTGTTGTGGGGGTGAGTCCTGGGCATCACTGTCATGGTCTGAGCCTGTGGGTGTTGAAGAGAGGGACGGTATGAGTGATGGTTTGATAGGCATCATACATACATTTGTACAATTGATCATCCACACAATCAAGGGTAAAAGGCATTTGAGTTTGGATGATCGCGTTGTTTCATACATGGGTGGGTGATGCAGGCATACATCGGGGTCACTCATGTTGGGGAAGACGTATGGTATAGGACATGCATATTTGTTTGGGCCTGCATGCAGTGTGACTTATGACATTTACATTTTGTGTGGTATATGTCAGGTACGGAATTGCATTGCTGCAAGAAACTGCATGTGTCTGTGATGCGTCTGACAACTTTGCTGGGAGTGTGTGCGTTTTGGGCCATGGCTTGCCTCTTTGAACAGACATATTAGTTGACTTTCATCAGACTCTGCATTACAGTGTTTTCTTAGGACACTCACCTCCATCCGCCAATGTTGTGGCGCCACACTCCATGTCTCCGCCGCCTTCTATGTCCTCAATGAGAATCAGGATGGCACAGATGTCCTCCCATCGGGACAGATTGATGGGGGAGCTGGCTCCTCCGCCTATTGCCATTGCCTGGCTCCTGTTGACAGAGAGTATATTCCGTACTTGCAGCCGCAAGTCGTACCACCGCTTCCTGCAGTCCTTTATGGTGCGTGGGGTGTTCCCGACTGCGCTCACTTTCTGCGACACAAGTGCCCAGATCTCTTTTTTGCGAATGAAGGCCTCCCTCTTGAACACGATGTCAGCATGTTCGTGCAGGGTCTCAGCTAGCATGGCCAGCTCATCTTCATTGAAGCGCTCCTTAAGCTGGTGGGAGGTGCCCTTCTTAACAGCCTTTGGAATTGTGGTGAGTTAGAGGATGAGTTTCCACGAACAGTAATGTCACACAGGTCCTGTGTGCTGAGGATGGCAATGAATTGTGTTTTTAAAGATGGCCGCCGTGCTCCTTCCTGTTCCTGTGCGATGACGCTACTTCCGGTTCCGCTTATTTACGGTGACTGTTATTAGTGGTCACTGCTAATAGCGGTGACCGCTAATGCTGCATTGGTTCATGCCGGTAGTGCAATCTGCGCTATGCATGATGCCCCTAAGGGCCTTTTTCGGGTTTTTTATGGCATGGCAGTAATGCCCTTACTGCATGGCGCAAAGCTCGTGCCCGTGAAGTCGTAATAGCCCTCTATTAGCGGGCTCTTGACTACACAGACACGTTATTGCGACATGCCGGTAAGGACCGTTACTTACCTGCAACCTCGGAATGACCCCCATTGTCTTCAAATTACTGCCTTCTTCTTGGATTATTAACAAAAGAAGTCTGATGTTTATTTTCTTAAGTGTGCTAAGCGCCATGTTGAATAGTTCACAGCATATTGTTTCTAAGGGTGTACAATATGGTAAGCCCAATGCTCGTCGCCATAGTTTCCACTCTAGTGGGTCCAGCCACGCGGTCTCTTTATCTGTAAATATCTCTAATTCATAAAGGATGCTGGGGATAGTGATGGTCTTGTAGATTTTTAGGAGGCTCTCAAGATCATAATTTTTGTTTTCTTGTAATTTATTTTGTGACCATTCGCTCAGGAGAACTTCTGCAAGGCAGTTAATGATTTTTGAAGTCCAATTGCGTTTTGATCCAAAATAAGAGTATCATCAGCATATGAGAGCCAAGAGACCAGTTGCTGACCAACTCGAGGGGGGAAACTATTGCATTTTGCTTAGTTTTCTTTTAAGTTTGCAACATAAACATTATAGAGGAGCGGGGCAAGTGCACAATCCTGTTTGAGGCCATGGTTAGTAGGTATAACATCACAAAGATAACCCTCTTGATTAATGCAGATTCTCACAGAGGTATTAGTGTATTTTTTCACTAGCTGCAGCAGTGGTTTTAGGCCCCACTTCTCCAGTTTTCCTCATTGGTGTGCTCTATTAACAATATCAAAGGCGGCCCTGTAATCTATGAAGCAGATGTACAGGGTCCAATCTTTGTTTAGTTTTGCATCTTTGATCAAGTAGGGTAAAATGCAAAGATTGGAGAGAGTGTTGAAGACTTTTCTAAAGCCCACTTGTTGGCTTTTGAGAATGTTCTCTTTTTTCATCCACTGTTGGCATCCACCATCGCTAATAGCTGATAGTTTTGAGGGTCTAGCTTGTCTTGCTTCTTAAAGATACAGAGAGCAATTGAATATTTCCAGATTTGTGGTATTTCTCCAGTGGTAAATATGTTATTAAAGATTATTTGAAGCACTGATGTCCATAAAACTGGATCTGCTTTAAGTATGATATTGTGGATTTCCTCAGGACAAAGGGCTCTAGATGGCTTCAGCTTACATAATTATGAGTCACCTTTACCTTGAACATAAAATCATTCAAGTACTGGGCCCTTACCCTGCATCATAATCTGATCGGAAATCCAGACGACTATTTCTAAGGTTCCTTTGGAACTTAATTCTAACTAAAGACATTTTAGTAAGATATGGGCACAAGGGTTCTGAACTGATAAATTGTAGATGTTGTAAATGTGATGGTCAGAAAGAGATCTTGAAACTTACATTGTTCTCCTGTCCCGTGGTTCAAGGTAAATGTTGGAAGCTATTAAGAAAAATGTGAACATTTGTTTAAATTGCGGACTGGGGAAACTGTATAGTGTCACTGTCTGGTGGGTCGTGCTACTTCAACCGTGGTTACGGTGGTTTCTTTTTTTTAACTCTTTGCTGCTCAAATTAAACTAATGTGATTGCCCTGTTTTCACATTCCTTGATAATGTGAGGTGCGGGTTGAAGTTTTCTTTGGTTGGAAGGATAGTCCAAATGGAAGAACTGTTAGTTGCATTTTGTTTGAACAGTTTCCTACTAAATAAATAAGTCATTGTTTTAGGATTTGAATGGTGTAGGTTGTATGAGATACTAATTATATTTAATGATGTGTATAAGGTTTTAAACTTATTTCTCTGTTTTCTTTTTTTTTATAAGTGAAATTATCTTATGTATATGTGTTTTATAGGACTGAATTGTGATGAGAACATATTTTTTTTGGGGGATTGCTTGCTGTCATGTAAACAATTTTTAAAGGTTACAGGTAACAAAGTTGGCACGTTTACAGGCACGTTTAATCACATTGCATGTGAGAGTCTTCTTACATAATGTGAGATAGATTTACGCCAGCATCTAATGGATACGAGTAGAACAGACCCTCCGGAGCTTGCCATGACTGCCAACCATTTTGTGCCTTCTGCTATTCAGAAAAAGGCAGTGGCTATTGCATCCAAATCAGATGGCAAAAGGATTGAGAAAAGTAAATTTAAGGAAGGTAAGGGAAAAGGTCTCCAGCCTCTAAGAATTGGCCCCAAAAATCAGAGGGCAAATTCCAGTCACCTTGCATCATCCGCTCCATCAGAACAGAGAAGGGCACCCATAGCACTAGGACACCCACATTCACAGCTTCTCCAAGCTGCCTTGTATACAGAGATCAGAGGCATAGAAAGGGAGTTCCTGCCTGCAAGGGAAGACCCAAGCCAGTCGTAGTTAGCACTACGCTCATAGAGGAGGAAGAGGGAAAGTATATATAGGCAATGTTAGTATCTTCGATGATGTATTCTCACTCGCCCTATGGTTGACTGAATGCACCCTCATATCCCTGAATGGAAAGGTACTGGGTCGCCCACTGAGGCCCTGTTCCTACGAATACAGAGATCATTTTGGACCATGTCTTCATTAACAGGAGTAGAGCCCCAGCACTTTGTGCTACTGATGAAAGTATCACTGCTGTCCAATGTCAGTGGGTGCGAGAGGATTAGTTAATTCCGGGTGCTCCCAGATTAGTCATGGGATTCAATGGTCTCACCTGATACCCACTGGCTATTGTGGAGTTCAGTTGGAGGGGGGTAATCTGTCAGCTCTGCATTGCTGTTGTTAAAGATGCCAATCCAGTGGACTGTCTGTTGGAAACCAGATGCCAAACTCATTCCTGTGGTCACATGATCTAAGGCAAAAAGAGGCAGCATGGGAAGCTGCCCTGGTGGCCATGGATCCAGGGGATCTTCTTGCTGACAAGAACAATGGCGCCACCAGTGCTACCCAGTCTGATAACATGTCCACAGAGACACCTAATCCTGCTGGAGAGGGTCTAGTGGACACTGAAGTGCCTGCTGCGGCGGCACCCAACTCAGTGACCTCAGGGTTGTCTACAGGCTTAGAACCCAAACTTGAGCTCATGGACATAGGGCCTCATTCCGAGATTGGTGGTAGTCATGGCGCTATTTGCACCATGACTGCCACCAATAACAGGTCCGGCACCGGTGTAGTTCAATGGGGACTTACTGGTGTAGACCGACCCTGGCGGGACCAGTAAGACCCCAGTAAGACCCCATTGAACATGCCATTCCCCATTCCAATTTGAGCCCCCAGTGGGCTCGTTGGGAATGGGGAGGGTGCTAATAACAGGCTCGCGACTTGCAAGCCCGTTATTAGCGCCCTGGTCCCTTAGCGGGACCTGTAAGGGATGTGTGGTCAGACCACCAAGGGACCTTGGAATAGGGTGGTAAGGGATTACCGGCACTGGTCTCCTTACCAGTGCCTGGTATCCCTTATCGCCCAGATCGTAATGACCCCCATAGTAGCTTCATATCTCAAGGGTCTTGCAAAGCTAAATGAATTGTCTTTAGCTGACTTTGCCAGGCACAGCGTGGCTGCCCTAGTTTAGCATATCTGCGTGAACAGGCAGAGAAGCAGGCACAGGGGGAAGCCCCAGGGATGTTCAGGGTGTACTGGGAGAACAATCTCCTGTTTGGTGTGCCCATGACTTCTGAGGTGGGGGGACCAGCCCATATTTAGTAGTTCACCAGTGCCACAGAATATTTCTTTTGGACTTGGCTTATGACATTCTGTTTGCAGGCCACCCCCCACTACAAGTAGAAGTAGTACACTTCTGCTGGGGATCCAGCCTAGTGCAGATATGAACCCTCTAATATCTGAGATCCAAGGGCTTCTTTCAGATATTAAGTAGATAGAAGCACCGCCTGTGAGAATATCAAAAGTTAAAGAACATGGAACTTTGGGATAATCATGTTGTAAAGCCTAAATAAATATGCTCCAATTGTGCTGTGAATAACACAAATGAGGACAGTATTGGTCTTTGTGAATCTCAGGCTGGGACTTCTAACACAGAATCCTTTTAAATTTTCCCTGCAAATCAGAAAAAAAAGAAAATAGATCCACGGGCACCTTATGAAGTCAATGTAAGGCCAGGTCAAGAGGGGGGAAATAATTATTCCTTCCCAGTTAACCGTGTCAGAGTCAACAAAGCTGACACTGGCACTGATACAGCGGACATAGTGGAAATGTATGATACTGTAAGGGTGCTGAAACTGGCACTTCTTTCTTGTGTGGCACTCCTCCCTTCCAGTGCTAGGAGGATGAGGATGAGTATGATGCATTGGTCAAAAGTGTGGGGTATTCATGTTGTTTATAGAGTAATCTCCCAATCCCTCCCTCAAACAGTTTGGCAATACTGGAGAAGAAGAGGAGCAGATTGGAGCATTAAAGTTGGCTCAGGCAAACATAATAACTAAGGAACCCAAAGTATCTATTGATGAGGAGTTGCAGCGAAACGTAAGAGTGAAACTGGGGAAACCCCAAGTAATTAGAGCAAAAGGAAGGGGAGGCCAACCTGCACATGCTTCAAAAGACACAGGGAAAAGTACCAACACTGTTGGAGTGCTAACTGAATTATTGGTATCTGATTTGCTTGCAATTATAGAGGAGTGCAGTGTGGGTATGAGATTGGGTAAGAGAAATGTTTTTATTTCAGCCCATGGTATTTGTAATAATACCGATAACAACAGGAGCCCTTCTGTCTACATGACCAATGCCTCCCGTTTGCCCTTTGTGGTTATGAAGACAAAGATGCTTTGAAAAATAAATATTTACATTGGTTTAGGTCTACCAAGGGTTGCTTGTCGATTATTAGAAATTATATTATTAAATGTTGTAGAGGCCCACAACTGAACTCCAGTGTAGATTTTATCCAGGTACATTTGAGTTCATAGAGCTTGGTTGAAGGAATTTTAAGCATTGATATGCGTGCACTTCAACCTAGCAATGTCAATATTGTTGTTAGATCACAACAATGTTTTGAGTCCAACTTTGGGCAGTGCCAGAAGACAGGAAAAGGAATGGCTCACACTAGAATGCAGGGGAACACAGGGAATGGGAGAGAGTGAGAGTTGACTTGCAGGAAGTGTTGTGACTGGAGTAACCTCAGATCTTGACCTAGCAGATTCACTGGAGAGCTGAGGGAGTAATACTACTGTCCCCCCTCTTTATTCAATTCTCTCCTGGAATACTGCAGGGTTAAATAGAGTAATCTCTGGTCCTAATTGGTGTCACTATGTAAGAAGGCACAAAGTAATTCTTTTACAAGAGACTTGGCCACTCGATCACATTGAGTTTCAAGGTTACATGAATTATTCCATAATTGCCACAGAAGGGTCCAAGGTAAGACCTATGGGCGGTCTCAAGATTTTGATTGATGTAAGTCCAGGGATGTAAGGTTCACAATGTTATGAAACACTCACCAGATCTCCAGCTGTTAACTGTGTCAAAAAGTTAACAGTAATATTTACATGTGCAAACGTATTACCATAAATAATAAGCAAATGATATAGCGCTGATATATTCACATGATCAGATTGTGTAGGATGAGACTGTGATCATTAAGTCACAAAGGCTACACATTGGAGGTGAGGAACCATGCTTTAAGTTTTCTGCGGAATGAGGTGTGGGAAAGGTCAGATCTAATGTCTAGAGGTAGGGTGTTCCAAACTTTGGCTGCCACAACTGGGAAGCTGCATCCCCCAGCCTTAGTTCTTTTACAATTCCGGGACAGAGAGAAGGAAGGCTGAGGTGGAGCGTGTGGTCTTGATGTTTTGTGTTGTAGTTAACAGGTTGGTAAGATGTTTAGGAGCTATGATAATGATGCATTTGTGGATGGTTGACATTGTTTTAAATTTGATCCGGTACTGAACCGGAAGCCAGCACACTTTGCGTCTGATTTCAGAGATATGTTCTCTTCTTGGTATGATTATTGCTGCTCATAGGGGACTGTTTTGAGTGACCTGTCATTTTTTAAAACCCTAATCGCCAAGAAAAAGAATGAGTATGCTAAATCATGATGCAGTGCATTACAGACGGCTTTGATAGAGGGGGATACTATCTGCTTCTGGAAGCTGATAACATCCAAAGATCTGGATGGAGACCAGCATCTGCAATGCTGCATCCCCAAGGATGTTTAATAGGGGCATGTTCTTTTGGATTTTACGACAGTTCTGAAATACAGGTGGCAGTGGACGTAGGTTCACAAAAAGCTGGAAAGGCAGCAGGCTCTGACTTTGCGCCCCTCGATTTCTATTTAAATGAAATGTTCATCTTGATTCCAACATTGTGCAGGGTCTTTAATGCTGTAATTAGATTAGGGGATGTGCCAAAATCCTGGAGAAATACAACCATAGTCCCTATCTTAGAAACCTCCGGGTATTAAGCATGTAATAAATAACCTATCATATCATATATATTAAAAAGGGGGAAGAGATTGCCCAGGGAACTACTGCCCAATATCGCTGCCTGATAGTGCTGGTAAAACTTTTGTAAAAGTAATTCTGCCTCAATTACAAAACTGGGCAGTGGAGAATGAAGTAATCACAGATGCACAAGAAGGATTTCCTGCTGGCAAAGAACTGTGGACCATTGTTTTCTGTGGTTTTTACTAATCCAAAAGTATACAAGTCTGTCCAAGATTAAGTTGTATGCAATATTTTTGGACTTGAAAACCGCCTTTGACACTGTTTCAAGCAACACCTTGTGGCAAATTATGATTGAGCGGAATGCCCCTGTACAACTGGTGGAAATAATTAAATTGTTGTACTGAAAAGAAACCTGGGCTTGCATCCACTATCGGTTGGGCGGGGAACAGTACATGCCAGGGAACAGTAAATGCACTTTGCAGTGATTAAGGTTCATCCTGGCACCCCTACTCATTTTCATCTGCTTTCAGGGTGTGATGAATGCACTGGAATAGGGCAGCCTCAACGCACCAAGAATTGCATCAAGCAAGTTTCTAGCACTGTTTTAAGCAGATGCCGGAGTGATTCTGGCAACAACCACAAAAGGGCTGGAGAAATCATTGGATATTTTTCTGGCCAAGTGCAAAGAGCTTGGTTTAGAGCTGAGTATTATTATTAACAAAACAAAAGCTATGGTTTTCAAACCATGTTTTGCCAGGTGTTGTTCCCTGAGAATAGCAATTGGTTGAATAAGGTTGAAACAAGTCACCTTTGTTGTCTAAGGACCAGGTTCAATGAAGAAGGTGGTTGGACTGAACAATTGCTCAAGGCCAAGATCAGTTTAGAAAATGTTGTGGCCAAGAGCAAAGAGCTTGGTTTAGAGCTGAATATTAACAAAACAAAAGCTATGGTTTTCAAACCACGTGTTGCCAGGAGTGGTTCCCTCAGAATAGCAATTGGGGGAATAAGGTTGGTATATTTTTTGATTATCTAGGGACTAGGTTCAATGAAGCAGGTGGTTGGACCGAACAACTGCTCAAGGCCAAGATCAGTTTAGAAAAGTAGCAGGGCAAACCAATCTTTTTTCTCCCGCCATGGTAGCGGGGCATTCTCACCGGCCCTGGGTCTATACGGAAAGCAAGCTCTGCCAGCAGCCCTTTACGGGTCAGAGCTCTGGGGTTATGCAAATGCTTCTCTGTAAATACTGGAAAATACATTTATGAAAAAATTACTCTTGTTACCAAAATGTGCTCCAACTTCGTTGGTATTTTTGGACCTTAGTGTTGTAGTTGGTTAGTACATGTATTTGGACCCCAGCTTCTTGTGGGATAATACCTCTGGCTGCATGAGGACCTCTACAATAACTCTGAAAGAAAATGCAAAGATGTCTGGAGGCTAATAGGGCTTTACTCAATGTTAGGGAGAATCTTTATTTTAGTGTTGAATTCCTCCCTCCTTAGAGACCCACAGCTCTTTTGCTGGATTTTGGGACTTTTTAATTTTAACCTTGGAGTGAATGAGCCCTTTTTCTAACTCGCCCATGTGTTGTTCTCTGATTTGGATTCTGTATTCTCTTTGTTTGTGGAGTATGAGAAACTCCATAGGCATCATTTTTTTGACATTGTGATACACAGGTCCCTCAGTGCAATGTAAAAGAGAAATCCTTTGGCATTCTGCTAAGGTTTAAATACCTTCTCTTGGATAACTACTCTTTCCAAGAGCAGTGAGTTGAAATTGACTTTACTTACATGTTCCTCTTTATAGAGCCAGCACACACTATCTTACAATAGGGTGCTGTAGCAGGGGCATAGGAAACCCATACAATCTGGGGGGGACAGGGTGCACATTGGGACTTTGCTCTTTTATTTATTTATTGTGTTTTATACATGTTCTGTCCTGGCTCCATATACAATTGTGATGCCAAGCCTGCGGGGCATCACGGGGTGTGATGTACTGTGTGTCAGCCTACCTGCAACTCTCTTTTGACACATTGTGCATCAAAATAATAATTCTTCTACTTATTTAAGTGCGAGTTGTCCTGGTTGTGATGTCCTTTGTACCTCTGTGGGCAACCCTACAAAAGAGTACCTTTCTGACTAGGGCAGGTACCTTTAGTTTTAACTGGAGTGTGGGGTGTTCCATCAGAAAGTACATTGAGTGTGTGCTTTGGTGAAAAATCAGAGTTTGAAAGGTATACCACCCAGCGCCGTGAGCTAAGATAGCGCTGTGAGCTAAGCTCTTGCCCCTGATATCTGTGCACAAGCTGCTGTGGCACGTTCAAATCCCGGCAGGGTCAACTCAGCCTTTCATCCTTCTGAGGTCGATAAATTGAATAACACTCTGTGGGATAATAATGCCTTCTGTTATTTCAGAGCTCTGAGAGCCTATGGGTGTGTAGCGCTATATACGAAATACAGTATTATTAGTGTAGCATTTAAGCAGAATGTACTTTCCCAGTTATATAAAATCAGAATGTGTACTACTTTCTGCTGCCTGAATGTGTCAATGCCACCCCTTGGGGTTACACCAGCATGTTTTAGATGACTGAAGGCATCCTGTGTCCACTATTTGATGGTGTTACTGTTTACTCACTTTGCAGCCCTTTTAGATGCCAGTACTCTTTAAGTGTAAAAACGCATGTTCATTTTGATTGGGCTCACACATGTCCATTCTGGTGCACCTATGTATGCCACTATCCCCACATAGGAAAATACCCATGTTTGCTTTGTCCATAATGCCACTAACGACACTATAACAAAGCAGGCTTATGTTAGCTCTCCCAAAACATGGCAGTATCCCCATATAAGAACATACTCCTGTTGGCTTTGCTTTAATGCCAGTGAATAAAAAGCCCTGCCACAGTAAGAAAATATATCCTTGCTGGTTACACAAATCCCCCACTCCACATATGAGAGCACTCATCATGTTGTATTTTCTCCCTAACAGCAGTGAAAAATGTCATACCACAGTAAAAAAAAAAACACAAATGCCCCCACTCCAATTTAAGAATATGTATGTTGCCTTTGGCCTTAACACCAGTAATAAACTGCAATGCCACAGAAAGAAAAGATGCACTTGCTGGCTACCCAGTAAGATAGCTCAGCAGCCTGAGTGCATGCTTTTGTAATCCGAGTGTTATTCGCAGTTTCAAATTCTGGCAAGGCCAACTCTGCATTTCATACTTCAAAGTGACCTCTGTGATCCCTACCCTCCTCTACAGACCTTGTAATATTATGTTGCTTTTGCACCTTGTTACCTCTCTCATACTCTTTACTGTACTGTTTTCCTTGCTCACCAAGTTGTACCACCGCCGTGATACTTACGGGTTTGGGCGATGTCAATAAATGCAATAAATAAATAAAGTTCATTAAATGAGTGCAAACTTCGGCTGGGTGATACATTGAATGTAAATTGTTCTCTGTACATCGCTTTGGCAAAAGCGCTGTATAAATAGCATATCATTACACAAATGCCCCCCATATAAGAACACTTATGTTGCACGCATCATGCCCCATGTAAGAATATGTATGTTGCCTTTAACCTTAAACACCAGTAAAATAAAGACCCAAGTCAAAACAAGGAAACATGCCCTTAGCATGTAAAAACACTGATCATGTTGCCTTTAACCTTAATGAGAGTGCAGCATTCCATGCCACAGTAAGACCCAGCCTGGCCAGCCCTACTGTAGTATTCACCCCCACCCCACCCCCAGTCCAACACCACCATCACATAAAAACACTCAAGTTGCATTTTCTTTGCCCAAAAACGGCAGTAAAACATGCCATGCTCTTGTCAAAAAATGTTCATGCTCCCCCATATACACAGAGATATGGAGACATTCAGACACATGCACACAGAGATCAAAAGAGCAATGGAAGCAGATGAAATGGAAAGACGGAGGAAGGCCTTACAGTAGACGTAAAGTGCCTGGGGCTAGAGTAAAATAGCTAGTAGACCAAACCAAAAGAGGGCAACTCTGGCTAGACTTAAGAGCGTACTCCAGGTTATTGCCTACAATCCCACTCATACACATACCTACCCTTAAGTAGTCCTCAGAGGCAGGCATGTGTGCTGACAGAGATCTTAGAGGGTCTGACATAGGCAGATGAGTACACTAAGAGCAGCAGATGTGTTACGCGTACACTAAGCCACAGCTGAGGAGAAGGGCCCGGAGGGTCAGAAAGAATGCCAAGAAGCTTCACATGGCAGCTGCATATGCTAGAAGAGGCCACTGGTAAGGGACGGGTAAAGGCCAAGACAGGCGCATCTTAAAAACACTAGCCATGTACACCGGAAGAGCTGAAGGTCACAGTTGGTCAGCAAAGGCTGGAGAAAGAGGTAACAGCAGCCATGTGTGTTGGGGTTGTCTACCGGGAGGATTAGACCATGGGGTAGGCAAGCAGTGCAGGAGATGGCAGCTGTGTAATCCAGAGCGACCAGCGGAGCTTTGGAGGACTCAGGACAGGAGGCAGTGGACACGAAGATGAGGGTACCCACGTTGAAGCAATGTGGCTGTAACCATCACACTGTGAGGCAACAAGCATACTTGTTTCTGCAGCTCTTCTGGAGCCACGCGAGGGACACATTAGTGCCAGCCACAAGTAGGCACATGCTCCAAAAAGACTTGCCATTTCATGGTTGGTTGTACGGGCAAGGGGTATTCAAACCGTGACCTTATAAACCCGTTCTTCTTCAAAGGTGGGGACTGGACTGACTTCAATCCTTGTGGGCCGCTGAAAAAAAACAACTTTTGAACTGCGCATGTTATTATTGTCCATGCACCGTTCAGTGTGATAAAAATTTAATTTTTTTTGCTTTTTCATGTTTTCGTGGGGGGGGCAGATAGGGGGACCAGCAGTGGGGCCGTCATTTTTATAAGGGTGGCCATGATGGACCCACTGGCGACTCCAGCACCCCTTGGCAGCGCCCCTGCATGAATCTCATCATTCACAGGCACACGGTCACATTCCATGCTCAACTCACGCACTACTCTCTCCTACTCAGTTTTTCCCCTCACAGGCTGAGGTTTACGCAGGCAGACCGCGTGCACACACACACACACTTACATAGCACAGTCACAAATCAAAATCTCTTTTAGCACTTGAATTATTTAATCATGAGCGTTAATAATAAATAATTGTTAATGGACGCTCTGTTACGCCACTCCTTTTGTATTAAGCAGCAGGGGGCTGAGTTTCTCCTGCTGAAATTGTGACTGTGTGCGCGTATTGAAGTTGAATGCTTAACTCACGCACTTATCTTGCTACCGCAGAATGGACAGGATATATAAACGCCCCAGGGGGGTCCGGCTGTTTGAATAGTACATACCACATGTGCCATATATGATTCACTGTTTCTTTTAGTTTATATGAGGGGGACCCATTTTGCGGAGGAATGCATTCAGTTTTGTTACACACGGTCAAGATCAATGCAGACAGAGTTCTTTCTATAGAGTATATCGGACCGATGCGCGCCAGGCACATTTAAGTTTGGCACAATCATGTTATGCTTCACACTATGAGCTTTATTACGGTGTAACAGACATGCACACCCGGCTTAGCAGTCCTCCTCTGACTCCAACCAATTCCGGCCCCCACCCTCGGCCTGCCCACTCAGGGGCCGCTTTCACTTATCTTAGTTAGTAGGCTAAGGGTGGGGTCTAGTCCAGTCTCAGGCTGCCTCAGGACTGGTCAAGTCAGCATCGCAGCAGAGCAGGAGTCACACTCTCTCACCTCTCAGGAGCATGCATCGCTGCCAGGCTTTTGGCTTCTTCTGGAAGCTGAGGTCGGAGGCTGCGCAGCAGTGCACTGTGCACTCGAATCAGGCACGTTCAGTATGTTGTTCCCCGGCCTGGCTGGGCTGGGCATGCACGTGATGCTCCAAATTCGCGAGTATGTGGGGGAGGTGGAGGGGGAAAGCATGCGCAAGCTGCCTGTGAGCAGCAGAATTGTTGTTGTAACAAGATAAGAATCTTTAATAGTACCTGGCCTGCTGCTGAACTGCATTTGAACTTCAGAGTCTGAGGTTTGCACGCATCACTGCACAGGCTACAGAGACTCAGACACAGAACACAAGACTCCAGAGAGACACACACACTGGGGGAAACAAGGGGGGGGGATAAGTGGCATTGTATCCCACCCACTCAAAATTGTGGGAGGGATTTGTCCCCTCTGTTCCCCCATGTCCTACGCCCATGTGCTGAAGGCGTTACTTAGTATCCCTTTTATCTAACTTCTTATGTAACATTTTTATGTTACCCTTTCTACAATTAATGGCTGGTGGCAGTGGTTTACTTTTTCCTACCATTGTGTGCTTTTTTATGGCGGGTTGCGTTTGCAGCTGCAGTATAGCACCCATGGGTGCCCATTTTGTCAAAATGGCTGCAGTCTTCTTTTTTCACCATTTCTTGTTGGAAAGGTCCTCTTGACATTTACTCTGTGTGCCAAGCCAGGTTTGGTCCCTTTGTTCATTTTGTCTTTGGCGGGATTCACTGGGGAAGCCCGCCTCTGGCTCCAGCACGTCTGGCAGGGCAGGAAGCGAGGGAAGTACCCATAATTCCCTGTGCTTGGTCCCCTTGGTTACAGGAAGGCACCCAAAGGTGATTGGCCAGCTGGCTGCCCTTGGAGGACAGCCACCCTGCTGTGTGGCTGACAGCTAAGCTGCAAATGAATGGGAATGACTTGCATAAAAGGCGAGGTCTTTTGCAAGGAAGGCAAAGTTGACCACTGGACGAAGGAACCAGAGAAAGAAACTGGAAGAGAAGCATGCTGCACCTCCTGGACCATTGGTTAGCCCGGTGAAGCCCTGCTGCAGTGCTGAAGCTCCTATTTCGACATCGACTAGAGAAGCCCGGAAAGGATGACTTTTCCCGTTGGGTTGGTGGGACCAATCGACCCCAAGACGAACTCGACTGAAACCCCTCTCTCTGCTGGCTGTACTTCCATTGCTGCTGCAGGAACCGAGTGCCAAGAGACAGGAACACCAAAATTGAGTGAATTGTTTTTAAGCCGGACCCAAGCTCCAGGAAGATCTTCCGGACTCCCTCGAAGCAGGGTTGACCAAGCCTAGGCCACCTCAACAGTGCTGGACTCCAGAAGGAAGGGAAGTCCACAATGTGTCCAGGAACCATAGTGGTGCTATTTGCGAGTAGCTGAAACCACAAAGTGTCACTGATCTGAACTACGCCCATTGCTGCCGCCAACCTTCAAATTGTAGTGCTGGAGTCCCCAGATGCCCTCCCTCTTGTCACCATGACTGACGCCCAGGAACAACAGGATCTACAGGATCTGCAGGAACTACAACAGGAACAGAATCCAGCTGGAACCATTTCTTCAGACCTAAGGTACTGTGAACTAAGGGGTACTTACCTCTTGTTTGTGTAGCTTGCTTTCTCCCAGTTGACACTTGCATTTGATGCCTTTTGCAGAGTTGCTTGCAGCTTCTCCCTTCACAAGCGTACTAGCTTGTGGCCCAACAGTGATTTCTTTTGCAACTAAACTCTCTATAACATGGTGCAAGACGTTTTACCTACCTTCAAGAAGTGCCTCAGTTCCCCTGGACTTTGCTTAATTGACATTGGCTGTCCTGGCTCCCTGAAGACTCTTCTAACCTCTGACTTTGTGTTTAACTGTCCCGCCAAAAAGTCACACATACTTTACTTGTATAGCTGATAGGGTTAATCTACATTGTATTGAGGGGTTCAAACGTGCTTACCTGTTTGAGAAATGTGTTACCATTGTTTCCTTCCCTAACCTTTTCCTTTTTGCCACAACTTCTGTATTACCATTTAAATGTGAAAAGTGATATATTAATGTCCACAGTGTCCTAGCTATTGAAGTCACCTCAGGGTGTAGGCAATCTGTGTACCATCCAAAAAGGGTATCTGCTTACTTTTTTGAACTGAAGGAGTATATTTTTAAGTGTATTTTTATTGTTTCCAATTGTTCCCTTCTAAAGAAGGCTTATTGTAAAACTGACTGTTAAATAAATTAATAAATAATTATTTAATCAAGACACCTTGAGTATAAGTTTTATTTAGATAATTGTCCCTGTAAAACTCTATGTTGCATCCCTACAGCCCACATTGCCCCCTCTTGAGATAGCCTGGCTTCTCAGTCACACTACCAATTTGTATAGTACAGATTTATACCAAAGGTTGGGTTACCTATTGCCAAGAGGACAAGGCTGTGATAGTCTCCCACAGGGTTATAACATACAATCTTGCCTAACACTCAGAAGTAGTCCAGAGTAGTACAGAGTTTTTACCTAACAGTATGATGGGAAACTGTAAAATGTTGCTGGATGAAATTTACCCCCGCATTGTGAACCATCCTTATATGTCAGACTGAGGCTGGGGATTCACCATACAGCATGGTATACCTGGTCATAGTCATCTATGAGGTCTGGGCTATACCCGCTGTGTAGACTTACTAATGAAACAATTGTTCACTATATGTTAATTTGTCTCATTACTTTGCAACTGAGGCATATGTTCCTGAAATCATTACTGGTCAATGAAGGGATACAAGGTACTCATGAAAAAAGCCATGTTGTTTTTATCGTGCTCAGTAAACTGAAATGTTATTTTTGCAACTGCAAGATACACCTACAGACCTTGACTGTTGAGATGGAAGATTGTGGGAAATTAGTAGGTTAGTGGACATTAAATATAGAGGCTCTGAGCCTTTTGCTCTCCTCTAATGTTTTCACAGTTGGATTATAATGTCATATTTCATATGTTTTAGTTACCTACATTTTAATGACTGCGCTTCTCACTCAAATGAATTTACCTGCTCTATGTAGTCAAAATCTTTTTTTCTTGTTGTAGTGTTGCAATGAATGCTGCTAAAGGTTTATACCGACTAAAGCTTTTAAAATGAAAAAATAACTAAGATCCCAAAGCAGACACATTAGGTTTTCCATGTCAAAACCGGCTCAAACCCCATTACATCCAGGATGACTTAGGGATGACACTGGTCAGGGACAACGAGACTGAGGAGGAGACTAACCCCCTCCCCGACTTGGTCATGCAGAGCCCACTGATGTGTCTTTTGAGGGAGTTCAAATCTCTCCTGACTTCATCGAACAGCAATAACAGGAGTGAAAGCAGCTGTTGGATCAGTTCACCTGGCTGTTCTTGCTGACTCTCAGGAAGATTGATTGATGCATCCATTATATCGACACTGGAGACAGTAAGCCAGTGAAGAGTAGGATTCACTGGATGTCCGACAAGTTCAAGGACATCATCAAGGAGGAAGTCTCTACGATGTTGACCTTGGGGTTGATCAAGCTGCCCTTTAGTCTCTGAGCTAGCCCTGTGGTACTGGTCCCTAAACCGAGGTCCACTGGATTATTGGGGGCTCAACTCTGTCATGAAGACAGACTAACACCCCACCCTTTGGTCAGATGACCACATTGACCTGTTAGGCACTGCTGCAACTCACAATGTGAAGGGATGGTCTTGATAAAATTACTTCATATGCAGGGGCCCCTTGTGTGGTTAGAGTGGATTTAGATCATTCAAGAATTGGGTACCCTGTATGATCTACACATAGTGTCTCAATGCACCCCATACTGATTTTTGAGGATTTTTGGCAAAGGCCGCAGCGGCCAGTGCCTGTTCACATGGAAATTGATCCTGAATGACTGAATCTAATGTACCATTGTAATATGCTATAGGTTTGTGTCCTAGGGATGCTTGCTGAGGCAACACAGCAGTCATTTCTTATCCATTGGAGTGTGAGAACAAATAGACATATTTCATGTAATCAGGGGTTGATGATACTGATATATTACTTATGGCATTTTTGAGTTCCTGGAAACATGTTATCATTTCTTCTGTCTATGTGAATGACTCTTTTTTTCTCAGTGCTTCTTTGAATACCTGCAGTAGAGGTTTTGATTAACTAGGATAGTCAAAAATCCATGGTCTATAATAGTTAAACAAATCCAAAAACTGTTGCAGTTCTTCAACCATAGTGGGCTATGCTGTGTTCTGTACTGCGGCTGCTCTTTCTGGAGTTACTCTTTTCCCTGTTGATGAAATTATTTGTCCCAAATATCCCACCTCTTTCTGGCAGTATTGCAGTTTGCCCTTATCTACTTTGTATCCTTTGTCTGCCAGCAGTGTCAGCAGTTTAACTGAATCTGCTCTACATAGGTCTCCCGTTGTGCTGCACATTAAGAGGCCATCTACATGCTGAATGACCATACTCAGTACATGTAAATTGCCCATATCCATGTGTAGTACTCTTTTAAAAAAGCTGGGGGACTCATAGTATCCCTGAGGAAGGCTGGAGTCTTGGAACCTTTGCCTATGATAGGTGAATGCAGTGACATATTGATAAACGGGGTGCAATGGAATGGAAAACAATGCAATAATTTAAATCAATAACAGTAAAATGTTTGGCCTCAGTTGCTATATTGCATAGAATCATGGCAGGGTTCAGTACAACTGGGAACCCAGCATCAACAATTGTATTCAATCCGTGTAATCAGTGTATGACATGTATCTTCCAACTTCACCCATAGTTCAACAATTGTCTTATGTATTCCCTCATCTGCCTCTCTTGACAACGGTTACTGTTGCACTCTGAGTAACACAGCACCCTGCCTCAACTGGATATGTACTGCTCCTATGCTCATCAATAGCCCTACATCATGGGGATTGTCTATCCGTAAAGTGCTAGGGACCTTTAACAAATCTTCCTGTAGCTACACAGCCATGGACTTGGCAATGAGTATGGGACAATGTACAGTCCTTTACTGAATAATTGTTTGACACAGGATACAAACCTCCGGTATCATTTCACCATCATTGCCAACATCTTCAAATAGCTGTCCATCTGGCACCCCTCTCAATGGTTGGGCATGGTCAATGCACAAAACTGTACGCCACTCATCTCCCTCTTCATCAGTCCCTATGAGCACAATCTTATAAACCACAATCAGCATGATAATGGTACACAGAGCATGATCTTGGGGCACTGCTGCCTAAACAAAGGTTCTGACGGAACCCTTCATGGCTTGTTTCTGATACCTGGTGTGATGATGCAGCTTAATACAACTTTGCCACCTTCTGCCCTGGCCCCATTACTGCAAAGGCGAGAGACGTTACAGACTGAGACAGCCTTACCACCATATGAACCTATGGGTTGTTGACAATATGAGTTAAACTGAGCTCCATGAAACAATATGCTTAACCAAAGTGAATGTCCATGCAATCTACCATAAAGGATTAGTTATGTTGTGTGACACAAGTAAGGACTAACAGTAGTTTGTAGAATGCCCAAATAGTGTGCAGTATAAATAGTGCAACATAGTGCAACATAGTATAAAAGGACAGGAGGTATACCAGTAAAGGGACTCACTACACCAATAAGGCAGTTAGATTATAGATGGGTAAGATGCTGAATACACAGCAGGGACACGATCATATGGCAGACATACAAGATGAATAGACATGGCTGTAGGTCACCAATATGGAAACAAGAACACAGAAGTACAGCCATTTTCCTAACACATAGGCTGCAGCAGGTCTCAGAATTAGCAATGCCTCAGAGCTCATGATGCTGAATTTAAAATAAACACATATATTCTAGCAACTTGTGCAGAGTCCAGGCAGTTGCTCGAGGCCCGAGCCAAGGTCAGGAACACGGAAGAGAGTAAAAGATGACGTAACGCCAGCACAAGATAACAGATCCCAAGAAGGAAAGAGGTAGACTCCCAAGTTAATCAATTTTAATAGGAGCAGAAGCACCCATTGATGTCCAGGTGCATGCGATCAGGAAAGCCAAAAGACATTATAAGACAGTAATTGATTAGCACCCCATGTGGCCACAGAGAACAGATAATGCATGTCAGAATTAGCTAAAACCTCAATTAATCAATGGAAATCCACTCTCAAACATAGTACCCTAACATGTGATTCAGACGTGCAGGACACTAGCTATTCGTCACAAGCCAAATCCAGATAAGACATCTGCATAACTCCCTCAGTACAGACACAAACACCAGGCAGCATAAAAGACAATTACAAAGGGAAGGCCTCATCACCTCAGGATGACCAGGAGACTTTTTTAATTGGAATTATGGAAGACTACATAATTATCTTCCCCCACTTATGTCACGCTAATATCTTGACATCTCGTCAAAGTTTCCAAGGTTTGTGAGCTAAGTGCCAACCAATAGAATTTTCCTGTGACCATTCGCCTATGATAGACAGTGCCAACCAATCTTCGATCACTTTAATGACATTTTCCAAATATTATCTATAATGGGATGGGTCCAGGCAGAGCCATCAGATAGGTGTAGACCAATAGAGTAACTAACTCAATGAATCCTACATGTAGTTTGAGCTATTAACCAACCCCAATTCCTGTAGGTTTTAGAGACTAATCATGTAATATGATGGCACCGTTATGTAGTTTTGGTAAAGAATTCACTTGGAAACACTGAAATGAATAGAGCTATGAGAACAAGATGCTTGGATACTATTCCAGATAGGAGTCATTGTTTGAATGAGGCTAGATTTTGATGTGCACCTGAGTCCTCCATTACTATCTATTATTTTCACTAATTGTGTGATCTTGGGCGCACCTTTACATTGGCACCCAGCTCAACAACACGGTTGCTCCATAAATTAACAAATCCAGGTGCAAAGGTATTCCTCTAGTTGTGCCATTCCTGTACAATGCTTGTGTTATTCCCAGGAACCAAGTATTACAGATTCCTGGTGTGGAGTACACTACTGTTTCTTCTGTGATTTAAATTATCAAAATCAGTTGGCTTAACAGATCCCATCCCTGGTGTTGCAGTTGAAAACAGTAGTAGAGCTAACACCTCTTGGTTGCCTGCCTTGATGTGTAAGTATTCTGTAACTGGAACTGAATGTATTACCCCAGACAACCCTTGTATGTCCATTACCTTTCCTTATAAGAGGAAGCACCATTCATTTATATATGGTTTTATTATACCTTTGTCAATCATGAAAACAAATGATTTGTTGCCTATCTCCACACCTACCAGGGGTTCCTCTTCTGGGGCTGCACTGACTGACAGGACTGGGCATGTAGGAGCTCACTGTGGGCCGTTCTTATCTAGGTATGTGTTTACCCTGGAAATATGAAGGGGTTACGGCCCACCCCACTCGCCCTTCTATACAGTGTCACTGTGCGGCAAAGCATGTGTGTCCCACACTTGTGGTGCTGGCTGTTGTGCCTGCTGCTGTGCATACACTGGTGTCTTATTGGGTGCTGGAGGATGCATCTGTGCTGGTATTGGAGGCTGGTATTGATACTGGGGCTGTTGGCCCTGCTGAGGCACCTACATAGGTACTGCATCATACAGGACACTTGGAAGCATCATTCTGTATGGCTGTTGATATGTGGCCAGGGACACTGACCATCTGGGATATGCACAGGGATCATACGCAGCCACTTGCCAGCTCCTACATTCTCTCACAAAATGTCCCATTCTCCAACATGAACAACATGGACCTGGTCCACTGAATCGCAGCTCCATCCCTCCAAATCCTCCTCCTCTATGTTCGCACCCTCCTTGCGATCCCCCTCCCCTTCTTCTGTAACCTCCCTGTTAAGCTCCCTGATAACCTGCCTGATAACTTCTGTTGTCTAGATAGCCTTTATATTCGTTGTCCACTCTGATACCATTTTCGTTTCCACTGGTGCCATTCTTGGTTCTACCTGCCCTATGGGCAGTCCCATAATTACTGCTCTTTCTATGCTCAATTTCACTCATTTATTCTGTACTGACTTCACTTCAGACTTCTCCATGTCGTTCACTACTTCCTTCTCTTTCTCCCGCCTATCCCTGCAATGATGTACTATGATTGCCTAAATCTCTCATACAGGCTGGGATGGCCACCCATTATCTCTGCCTGAATGATGGAAAAACAGAACTCATTATTGTGGGATCCTCACATCGCCTACATCTCCTCAGTCTCACCTACTCTTCCTTCTGCATAGACGCTAATACCATCCCTGTATCGGCCCATGTTAAAGCACTAGTCATCTACCTGGATGCTGAATTAAATATTCAAAAACATATCAAAGCCATTGCCTGTTCTGTAGCTTACTCTACCAAACATATTAACCTTTCTAGAAAATTCCTCACCTCCAATAACTGCCTTACCTTAGCTAGAGCCATCCTAGGCAGCAAATTAGACTACTGCAATGCTGTCTTATCAGGGATGTCCTCTAGAAACATCAACAAACTCTAACTGTTCCAAAATAACTCCCTTAGAGCATTTCTGGGTTTGAGGAGTTCCAACCATATCGCTCACATCAGATGAGAGGTACACTGGCTTCCCATCAAAGCCTGGATTGAATTCAAGTTTCTCGCCATCACCTACTGCTGCCTACAGTATACTGCCCCCCTTACCTGATCCACTGCATCACTAGGAAACACAACATGTGCATTCGCCGCTCTTCTACCATGTCAGCCTTGAACATACTTAGATCTGCGAGAAAGAGAGCTGGGGTCTCCTGCTTCACCACCATCACTCGCACATTGTGGAATGCCCTCCCCAGCAGATCCAAGATGAACCTACCTTTGTATTCTTCCACAAGAAAGTAAAAACATAATTGTTCAAAAAATGTCTCTAATATTTTGGCCAGACCTGCTTACTCTCAACCCGATTTACTATCTTGATGTAACTCAATTACTCTCTCTGTATGACTCGCATCCTAAGATGTAATGCAACCACCCTATTCTGTATGACTAATGCTCTTGTTGTAATGTTACCTTACTGTCCCGACCGAATCCTAATTATGTACATTTAGCGCTGTGATACCTCTGGGTTTGGGTGCTACCAACAAATGCAATAAATAAATAAATAAATAAACCCTTCACCTTGATCCCTACTACCACGTCCATGTCTTTCCTTGCCTCTTTTGGAAGTCCTTCTTTGACATATGAAGGATTATTGCTATTGTTTTTTTTTCCCCACGGCTCTCCTGTCTCTGCCCTTCACATCTCCTGAATCTGGAGTATGTACTGTGCAGGTCTTCATCTGCTTGCATAGTACATGCAATAATTGAATATATGTCCGGTGAATTGGAAATGCTGCTCCTAGATCAGCCCACACTTTAACTTGGCAATGTTTAAAATGCACCCAATCATGGTTGTCATCATCCATTTGTACCCCTGGATACCATGCTTTTTTCCAAATACCATTTGCTTGATTTCCTAATAATGCAGTGAACAAATATATCATGTCTCCTACCCCTAGTGTAATTCTTGCGATTGATTTTTCTACCTTACAGCTCCTATTGCGAGTGATGGCAGTGCCTTCATTAAGTTATTTCTATCCATGTGTGACCAGCGCACCTACTGTGTCCTATCGAGTCCTTTATGTAACAAATGGTGTTCCCACCTGCTTAACCAGTACCTTTTCTTCCCATTTGCTTCCCTTTCACCACCGCGATGCAGCCTGGTCGTGCCCTCAGTCGTGGACCCCCACACACTCTCTACTACTTCACTAGTACTAAGTGTGACACAGTCCCTAAAGTGTGAAGCAATACTTTCTATTGTGTCTCTACTCTTGCTGTCTGTCACCCTGGGTGGCATCTCATCACCCTGTACCTCATCTGTTCCCCATATCGCCTCTTCCGCGACTCCTGCATTGGCATCTCATCTGATTGATTTGTATCCAACCTATCCACCCGTGGCAGTCCCTCTCGATACCTCTCATCATTGAGGCCATCATCCTTTGTTTCAACATGTACATCCATAATCATGGTACTATCAATACTAAATACATTATCACCCGCTTTCTATTTATATGTGTCTATTGGCACCCTTCACCCTTCTTCTCTTTCTTACTTTACTCACGCCAACTCTGTCAATGACCTCCGCAATGCTGTTTCTAAATCTCTCCAGGCCGTTTTTTCTGTCTCAATCACTAATGGGTCATTTATGGCATTTGCAGCATAGGTTGTGGGGGCTCTCCGTCACAGGGCTGCATGGTGCACATACACGGGATTAGTATAACCTGAAGCTGCTTGCATGGGCTATCACCCCTGTGGGGGTGGCGGGACTCTGGGTGTTGTAGGTGTATCACAGGATAAAGGGGTTACACAAGGTGCTGGAGTGACACAGGGTACTTGTTTTCCAATTTCTCCCTTTTAGGCTTCTCAGGGACATCTTCCGCATCCTCAACCATTCTCCAAAGTGCAAGAATGCCCTTCCTATTCTTCAACTCCCTCCCCTTAGGTTGTGCTGCAAAATAGTGTACATGTGGCTCAAAACATCTTTACTATTTGTTCTTTCTTCGGGCCAGCGGCTTGTACATCCATCCTCTTGTATCAGTGACTCACTCCCTATGAAACTTTATTATTTTCTGCCAGTACAGCGGGAGCACTATACACATTGTAAGGGGTCAGTAATGAGAGCCGGACACAAGGTTATCATGTTTTTATCAAAGATATGTATTACATGAAAAAGGTTTGGGAAAATGTCTCTCTAACCCTATGCTAAAGAGGAGTTTTGCTACCTAAAAACCAAAACTAAAGATCTGCCTGTGTCAGGATGCCAATAACTGAAAGCGTCATTGTATCCAAAATGTTCTATCCAGATCCTCACACTACAAACAAAACAATAAAAGAAGAATAATTCCAACAAAATAAGGTCTCTAAGGTAGAAGCCCTTGGTCCCTAGAGGGGTGACACCCTTCCCCAGGATTCTAAAGTCAAATGAAAACAGTGGGGGTCATTCCGAGTTGGGTGGTAAGGGAAAAACGATGCCGGTAAAGGACTACCGGCATCGTTTCCCCTTACGGCCCATTCTGACCCACCAGACCGTTATTTACGGCGCCGTAAAGTACGAGACCGTAAATAGTGGTTTAGTGGCGCGCGCCCGACATGCCATGCCGAAATTAGCGGCATGGCGTAAACCGGAGCTGATCCCAAGTAAAGCGGACATGGAAAAAACGGCCTCCACAAGACCGCAAAGTACCTTACCGCCATGGAGTAAATACCGGCATAGCCGAGAAGGTGTAAAGAACCCTGAGCAGTGTTTCCAAGAGGAACAGGTGCACTCAATCAGCACAGGTGGAGGCAATGGAGTCTGGCACAGCACAAAAGGAGCACACTCACACACCACACCCCCTCCCACACCAAGATGATACCAATTGTAGCAGCATTCCTGGAGCTGGAGGCCCTGCTTGCAAGGCAGCAACTACAACAACAGCAACAACAACAACCACAGCCCCCACCACAGAGGATACACAGGAGGAGAAGGAGGGTGAGACAGGCCCAGCATGCCCTACCGGTGCAGCCACCATTACCACGCCAGCAGCCCCCAATCCCCCGCATCAGAGCCACCCCCTTCAACCTCCCACCAGAGCAGATCCACACCCTGTACCCGCTTGACCGGGACACCATTACCACCATAGTGGACCTGATACATGACGATATAGTGAGCCGCATAGAAATCAGCACTGCCATCCCCCCTCTAATGAAGGTAGTATCTGTGCTCCACTTCCTTGCCACAAGCACCTACTAGCATACTGTGGGGCACATGCATGGCATTTCACAGCCCATATTTTCCCGGATACTCAACCAAGTGCTGGATGCCCTCCTCAACCACACAAGGGATACATATCCCTACCCCAGACTCCTCAGGAGATATATGACACCAAAGTTGCCTTCCATGCACTTGCAGGCATGCCAAATTGCATAGGTGCCCTTGACTGCACCCACGTTGAATTGGTGGTCCTGCATGCCATGGAGGTGCCGTATCGCAACCGCAAGCAATACCACTCCATCAACATCCAGATGGTGTGTAATGCCAGTAAAGCCATCACACATTGCAATGCCCGATACCCCGGATCAACTCATGACTCCTTGGTCCTGCGGAACTCAACACTACCACGCTACATGGAGCGACATGCTGGACGATGTGCCTGGCTGCTTGGTGAGTAACCTGAATGGGCCATGGCAGTGCATTGGGGCTGTGAGTAGGTTGACTGCATACTCCACCTGGGTGGGAAAGGGGGGGGATGCATACTCCACCTGGGTGGGAAAGGAGGGGGGATGCATACTCCACCTGGGCGGGAAAGGGGGGGGATGCATACTCCACCTGGGTGGGAAAGGGGGGGGTGCATACTCCACCTGGGTGGGAATGTCCACGCCAGTGCACGATGTTTACCTCACCGCACACTGTGCCCCAAGGCAAGTGACACGGCACATGACCACATAACCACACAGTGATGAATTTGAGCCGACACCTAACACTACATGACTAACAGGAAACCTGGCCAGATACCACAACACATGTACCACTCATCGGCGGACCTTACACACCGTAGCGGCATCCTGCACCATGCAGTGCAATAGCACCATGTCGCTGACTCCTGCATCTCAATACACAGGACAGTCATCCCTGGGAGTGCATAGAAGTGAGTCTAACAGGGATCGTACAGCATGTCACTTGTCCTGCACCCCCATAGGATTGCTGCAAGTCACCATGGTAGGGATCCGTGCAGAATGACGAGTATGCTACCAACTACAGCCAACACCCCCTTTCACCAAGTCTCGCGCAAGACATCAATGAATGCAGTCCAACACTGCTGCATGCATACACGATGCACATGCATCAAGACGTGAGTGCCACCATGACCCATCCGGGAGAAGCTACCCCCTCCATCATTCCATTGCACATGACACATAGCCGGGCCAGTAATGGGGTGACTGTATCCTGGGACATGTGTGTATGGCCAGTAATCACCTGCGGCCATGTAAGACCAGTACAATTCTCCACCATGAATGCACAAACACTTACCTTCATTACACTCTCATGCAGGTGATGCTGGCTACCCTTTGAAGCCGTGGCTCATGACCTCGGTCCGCAACCCACAGAACAGGCACGAGGAGGACTACAATAGATCCCATACCTGTACACGGCTAGTGATAGAGCAGACCTTCGGCCTGTTGAAGGCACGATTTTGTTGCCTCAGCCGGTCGGGTGGGGCACTCATCTACAGCCACGAGAAGGTGTCCAAGATCACCATGGCATGTGTAATGCTGCACAACATGTGCATCCGTCGGAACGTGCCACTGCCCCCTGACGTGGAACTGCTACCATCAGATGATGATGAGGGGGAGGAGGAAGGAATGGCAGGACAGCATCACGGTGCCGATGCACAGGAGGGACGTTCCGTGCGGCAATCATTGATCGGACAATATTTCTGACTCACAAGTCAGATGAGGGTGTGAGGATGACAGGACATTGGGCACTGGGTGTGGGGATACATGTACACCATGCACTGTGCGACATTAAAAGACACATGCACAATGATCAATGTCCACTCTGTTTTTTAGGGATGATCAACCAGTGTATTGAATAATAATGTAGAAACGTGTACAACAAAACCTCCACCCTCACCCCCCTCCCTCTCTCCCCCAACTCCCACACACACCCTCATCCCCCTCCCTCTCCCCCCAACTCCCACACACCCTGACCCCCCTACCCCTCCGCCCCAACTCCCACACACACCCTCACCCCCTTCACCTCCCCCCACAACAACCCCACAATAGTCCCATCAGTGCAACATAGGCCACATGTGTGTGGCAGTATGGTCAATGTGCACTCCCAGAGCCAGGGGGATCCATGTTGTGGCGGCGCAATGTACGCAGTGACCGACGGACAGGGCTGGTCTGCGTGGAGGAGCTTTGGGAGGGTGGGTACTCCCACTGGGGCTGTGGTCTGGGGGGTGCTGCCTCCAGGGCATCTGCGATCCGGCCCAGCACCTCACAGAGCCGGTTTGTGCTCTCAGTGATCACCTCAACCAGAGCCTGAAGGTCATTGTGCCACTCCAACCTTGATTCGCGGTTGTCCCGGATGAACTCCTCAATCAGGCCTGTGAGGTGCTGGGAGCGCACTGCATCCATGGCCGGTGTGGCCGATGTGCTTGGCAGGCTTGGTATTGAGCCTGCAGCCCTTTCGGGACTTTCTGCAGGGGAAGTGGATCCAGGACAGGGAAGTGGATCCAGGACAGGCAGGTGGTACTCCTTGGCCTGTGAGCCCTGGGGTGTCACTCTCCCCGGAGTCGCTGTGTGCCACCTGGCTGTATGATGGAGTGTCTGGGCTATGTCCAATGTCATTGGGGTCCTCCACGTTGGCCACGGAAATTGATGTTGGGCTATCTGGCACATCGAGGAGGCACATGGCAGCATTCTCCCCTGCCACACTGGACTCCTCAGAGTGCACCGTGGGGCATGTGTCCGGCGGCACTGCAGGCATGGGTAGGGGTGCGGGTGGGGGTTGTGCACCCTCCATGGGGGTTGCTGGAGCAGGTGGTGTTGCATGTGTTTTCTTCCTGCTTGCTAGTATACAGTGTCCCCTGGCTCTGCCCCTGGAGGTACTGGCCTGGGTGGCTTCCTGGTCCTCACTTTCATGCCCGCTGCCTGTGGGGAAGAGACAGACGGCATGAGCAATGATTTGGGGGTCTGCATTTCTTCAAGCCTATGGTATAACAATGGGATTGCAGCATTTTGTTGACATTTGGGTGGTGAGTGGGACAGTGATCTGGGCTTGGATGGAAAATGCATGCAGATGTCTGGGTCACTCATGTTGGCGGAGTACTGTGGTGACTCACATTGACAGCCTCTTTGTGTGGTATGGCCAATATGGGTTGCAGCCTTGCACCTGACATCAGCCTGGGTCCCACTTGTTACGGCATGATTTCATTGGGGGGGAGGGTTTCCCATACATGATGTGACAGCTTGCCCAGCCCTTGGCGGTGCCTTACATTAGGAATGCATTTACTGTCTTGACTCATGACACTCACCTCCATCAGCGGATGACGGAGCACCGCACTCCATTTCGCCAACCCCTTCTATGGCTTCTGTGCCCATCATGTCCGCACACGTTTGCTCCCAGGGCATCATTTTGATGGGAGAAGCTGGGCCTCCTCCCGTCTCCAGGGCCTGACTTCGGTTGGCTGATAGGATGGCCCGCACCCTGAGACGGAGGTCATCCCACCGTTCCCTGCAGTCCTTCGTGGTGCGGGGGGTGTTTCCTACGGCGCTCACCCTCTGTGCAACCAAGTCCCAGATCTGCTTCTTCCTGACGATGGTGGGCCTACGCATGTCACTGTTGAATACTATCTCTGCATGTTCGTGCAGAGTGTCCACCAGTACCTGGAGCTCGTCCTGTGTAAAGCGCTCCTTCCTTATGCGGGCGGCACCCTTTTTCAGTGCTTTTGGCATGATGCTGGTCTCTAATTGCTATTTTTCCGATCCAAATATGCCTCCGGGTCCTGTATGAAGAAGATGGCAATGGATTGTGTTTTTAAAGATGGCCGCCGCGCTCTTTCCCGTTCCTGTGCGATGACGGAATTTCCGTATCTGTTAATTAGCGGTGGCCGTAATTTACGGTATCCGTAAATTATGGTCACCGCTAATTACGGACGGCAAAGCTTCGATGGCGGTGTTGTAAAGAACGTCTCGCTTCATGCCGCTAAGGGGTTTAACGGGCCCTTTAGCGGTATGCCGCTGGGGGATTTACTGGCATGGCGGAAAGCTCGTGCCCGCGAGGTCGGAATAGCCAGTAAATAGCAGCGTGGTACCAGATCGGACTCGCTCTTTCCGCCATGCCGGTAAAAACCAATACTTACCACCAACCTCGGAATGAGGCACATTCTCTTTTACTAGCAGTTCCTTTGTTTCTTGTTTTGCTTCACAAAGTTTCTGTTTAGGCAACACGTTCTGTAACTGTCTTTCTTTTACGCAATTTTCTCCTTGATTTAGAAGACATCATGCAACTCCCCCCAATCCTGTGTTGCGTGGCATTCACCTCCAGCTCTGAGCTGCAGGTGAATGTGTCTGCTGTAAAGGCAGTTTCGGAGCTATTACTAAAAGCTGTAAAAGTGCCCCCCACCCTTATTGGGTCCAAGGGACCCATGGGAATGGGCACTTACCGGCCCCAGCTAATCAGGATCCAGCGCAAAATGCACCAGACTGAGTTGCATTAATGCTAATTGCGTTGGGCGGTATCCCGGCGCAATTAGCGCTGGGATACCTTCAAACTCATGTTAGAGCCGACTGTCTTCAACTAGGCTGCACATTGGGTTTCTTGGTATCTTATTCAAACTCCTGCATCCTCCTTGTCTCAGTAGTTGGGTAATTCTGGGAGTTGAAGTGCATAGGTGGTATTGGATAGATTGTATTTGAATAGCTCTTCTTATTGTTTTTACACAAAGGTACTTTAGAAGAAAAAGGTTTTGGGCCTCATTCCGAGTTTGGAGGTAGCCATGGTGCTAATAGCGCCATGGCTGCCTCCAATAACGGTACCGAGTCCGCCCTCATTCAATGGGGATTTACCGGTCTAGTCGGACCTTTGCAGGACCGGTAAGTCCCCATTGAAACTACCATTCCCCATTCCCATTTGAGCCCCATAGGGGGAATAGGGCTCAATGGGAATGGGGAAGGTGCAAATAACGGTACCGCAATTTGCGGGACCGTTATTTTCTCCCTGGATCCTTTGCGGCTCCCGCTAAGGTCACCTGGTAAAACCAGGCGGCCTTAGCGGGACCCGCAAAGGGACCTCGGAATAGGGTGCAAAGGGATTACCGGTACCGGTGTCCTTACCAGTGCCCGTAATCCCTTTGCGCCAGCCTCGGAATGAGGCCCTTTGTGTTGGCTCTGTGTGTGTTTGTGTCACAGTTAGGTTTTTGACTAGAAGAATATGAAGAAGAGGTATCTTTACTTCTTCTACAAGGAGGAGCAAGCAATTGGATGTATGCCATGAAGGTCTTGGATATTAAACAGACTTCCTCATGGAAAAGGATTTTGGGTTTCGGAGGGTCTTCCTCATGGGAACTGGGGATATAATGTGCCTCGTCCAATAAAGCCATAATGTATCCCAGGTAGTTGTCTCCTCCCATGTGATCCTCCCTCATACAACCGCCAACAGGGTCAGGATCAGGAAGCGGCTGCGGTCACCTGGCCACTTGGGAGGCTAGAGGGGTGGCTTCCTTCCCTATAGGATGCTAAAGTTGAATGAAAACAGTCTCTTCTAGCAGTTCCTTTGTTTCTTGCTTTGCTTCACAAAGTTTCTGTTTAGGCAACACGTTCTGTAACTGTCTTTCATTAATGCAACTTTCTCCTTGATTTCGAAGACATCATGCAACTCCCCCTGTTCCTGTGTTACGGGGCATTCACCTCCAGCCCTGAGTTGGAGGTGAATGTGCCTGCTGTAAGGGCAGTTTCGGAGCAATTCCCAGCAGCGGTAATAGTGCCCCAAAACCCCATTGGGTCCCATGGACCCAATGGGAATGGGCACTTACCGCCCCCCGCAAATCAGGATCCAGCGCAAAATGCACCGAACTGAGTTACGTTAACGCTAATTGCATTGGGCCCTATCCCAGAGCAATTAGCGCTGGGATACCATCAAACTCATGATACAGCCCACTGTCTTGCGTTAATATCAGTCATTTTTAATTCGGAAAACAAACACCAATGTTTCCTTGGTTCAGAGAACAAACACCAATCTTTTCTTGATTCAGAAAACAATGTCTTTCTTTAATATTTCTGGATTGTTTTACAAATTGCCTGGAATACTCTCATGCCAGGTTCCTTTATGCAATGCCCACTGCCTGCTGTTCTCTCCTGCCAGTATTCTTTCTGCAACACCAGGACTTCAGTTTATCGATTTCACTTGCTGGTATACTCCCCTGCCAGGATTTGTATATGTCTTATTTGCCTGGTCTCTGGCTTGCCAGGACAGCTCATTCATTTTATAGTTTCTTAGTGTTACCAATACTGTATGTATTGCTCTTGGGTTTTGTATATATGTATGTGGTAAGGTTTGCTCAAGGTTGCCCTCACATTTGTACTTTAGATATTCATAGTTCATTGGGGTTTGCACTTTGCCTTTTCTGCATTCAAACATTTTTTCAATGGTATTAGATTCAAATTGCTGTAGGCATGGTTGCCGGAATGCCCCAGGGTCCCCACGGGCTCCAGGTAGACTCATCGGCTTTCTCCAGCATTTGTGGTCCAATTCGTGCTTCTGGGGAATGCTGCTTTCACCTGCTTTACAAACTGAAGTGTGTAGATGTTCTGCTTACTTTCCTCAAGGCTCGACGGTCACACACCTGATTCCCGGCAGGTCCTGGAATGGAGAATTCCACCTTTTTGACTTGCTGAAGGACCAGGACCCATCTCGCGGCTTCCGACTTCTCCACCCCACCTATGTCTCTGGTACAGCATCGCTTCTGCGTTTGTGAGCTTTGGCACTGGAGCCAACGTCTTCTCCTGCACTGCCTCTCTGAATAGTGCACGCACCATATGTAAAAGTCCCGCGCACAGTTGCTTTGGAAAAATAACTAGGCTGCACATTGGGTTTCTTGGTATCTCAATCAAACTCCTGCATCATCCTTGTCTTAGTTGTTGGGTAATTCTGGGAGATGAAGTGCATCGGTGGTATTGGAAAGATGGTATTTGAATAGCTCTTCTTATTGTTTTTACACAAAGGTACTTTAGAAGAAAAATGTTTTGTGTTGGCTCTGTGTGTGTTTGTGTCACAGTTAGGCATTTGACTAGAAAAATATGAAGAAGAGGTATCTCTACTTCGTCTACAAGGGGGAGCACGCAATTGGCAGTATCCCATGAAGGTCTTGGGTATTAGAGGGCCTTCCTCATGGAAAAGGGTTTGGGATTCGGAGGATCTTCCTCATGTGAAATGGGGAGACACTGTGTCTCGTCCAATAAAGCCAAAATATCTCCCTGGTAGTTGTCTCCTCCCGTGTGATCCTCCCTCATAAAGCCGCCACCAGGATCAGGATCAGTTAGCGGCTGCGGCCTCCTGGCCACTTGGGAGGATGTCACCGCTGCAGGATCTTCGATGACTCCATTGGATTCATCACATACCCTTACCCTAAAGGCCCGGACCTCCTGCTCTATGGCTATCATTTAAGGGATAATAATCTGTAGCCTCCCACCCCCAATATGAGGTACAGGCTCCTTGGTCTGTGTTTCACACATCCACATAGTGTTTTCCAACGAAAAGCCATCTTCCTTCCATGAAAGAAATGGGGAGCAAGGAAGAGGTGTTCTCTTGTCATTCGGTTTTATCTTTTCAAAGTTGGGAAAATCATTGCCAATTATTGTTTCTTTTGGCAGTCTTGGGCAATAGCAGCATTGATTTCAGCGAACCCTCCCTGAACTGTGATGTAACTGGAGTCCTATGATATATCTCCATCTACGCAGGTAACCTTTACTGGGGTTCCCTTTATCAGGTCCCTGATAGATATTAGATTAGATCTTAATGCTGTTTGTTTACTCCCCGAAACAATGAAGGCTTTCACAGCAATTCCATTTACTATTGCAGAATCATGGGTTTTAAATGGAACACTGGAACAAAAATGTTTACTGGTGATCTCAACATCATCTTAAAGTAAGTGATGTTCCTCCTATTCTTGTTCTACCATATAACCAATATCCATGGTTTCCATTTCTTAATTACAGGACACTGTCGTGCCAGGTGTCCTGATTTCCCACAGGAGTAACATACTATAGAGGTGGGTCTTGGTATTCGTCCTTCTTAGATTTTTACCTCTCCTCTTTCCTTAATTACAATGGGCTTTTTTTCTCCCTTTGACAGATCACTCATCATGGATCTGTGTGAAATATCTTGGTGCATATTTTTACTCAGAGGATAGTGACAGGAACATCCTCTTGTTTTTCTTTTTGGGATATCAGTCTTATGGATACTTTTAAGTTATCCATTAGCTTCTATATAGTTCTCAGCTCTCTCTATAGCCAGTGTTAGAGTGGGTTTGGTCAGTTTAAAAACTGCTTTCTGGAGAGGGTGAATTCACAAATTTCTCTATGGAAAGAGTTTCTAACACTTCCGGTAAAGATTGCTTCCTAACCACAGCATCAAGGTATTTTATACTCTGGACCCTAATATCCACTGGTGTTTGATTGGAATGCATGTTGATCATTCTAGGTTTCTGCTTATAAATGCCCATTTGGCCTACCCTTTTCAACAACCCTTGCTTGATTTCATTAAAGATGTGGTCCCCAGAGGGTTTAATAGTTAATGTGAGTTTAATAGCAGGTCTTCCATTTGTCCTCCTAATGAAACTTATGGGCCAGTCTTTCATAGTTGAGAAAATAACTCCTCAGATCCTCATCTTCTTTAAAGGTCTGCAGGACCCGATGTGGTACTATGGGTCTCAGTTGGGAGGCAGCAGTTCTATCAAGTCCTGCTTGGAACCTGTTCTCAGCCTGATGTGATGGGTGTTTAGCTGAGCTAACAGATCCTCTAGTGTTGTTATTTCAGCTTTCCATTCGGGCCTTCTACTTCTACAAAACCACAGCCATGTGCAAAATGGAGTATGTCAGTATCTTTAGCCCATTGGTATACAAAGGAAAATACCCCTTCCACTAACTCAGGAGGTTGGTCCACCTCTATGGGCTTGACCTCTATGTGCTCACTTTTTCCCAATGGAGAAATACACTTTGGTGATTCCATTTGCTATAAAAGGACTTGGTTGGGCCTACTAAGACTAGAGGTGGTCCCACTAAAGGATCTTCGGGATAGATCTATCCCAGCCCTAACTATTAGACTTCATTTACTATGTAATTTATGTTGTAATCTGATAGTTTGAAAGAGTACAGTAAAGGACAACTGTGGAAAAGCCTCTCTGAGCTTATGCTAAAGAGGTGTTTCTCTACCTAAAAAACAAAACTAAGGATATGTCTGTGTCAGGATGTCAATAACTGAAAAGCCGTCCTTGTGTCCAAAACCTGTTGTCCTGACCCTCACACTACAACAAAACAATAAATGTGTGCAAGGAAAATATGTTCAACTTTAACCTGGCAAAAAGTGTTCACAGTTGAAGTAAGAATAATTTCAACAACAAAAAATATTCTCCAAGGTGGAAGCCCTTGGTTCCAGAAGGGTGGCTGCCATCCCTTGGATTCTTAAATCTAATGAAAACAGTCTATTTTACTAGCAGTTCCTTTGTTTCTTCTTTGTTTAACAAAGTTCCTCTTTAGGCAACAACATCTTAACTGTCTTTCTCCTTAATTTAGAAAACATTGGGCCTCATTACAACAATGCTGGTCCAGAAACAACGGTGCTGGTAAGCTTACCGGCACTGTTGTTTCTGGAACGGCATATTACAACTCTGCGGGCAGGTGCTGTCCTGCCCGGCAGAGAATGGAACCCGCGTGCAGAGTTTTCACGGAAGCACCAGCACCGTCATCAATGGTGCTGGTGCTTCCATGGTCCCCATTCCTATAGAGTCCTCGAGGACTCTAAGAGAATGGGGACTTACCATTTGCCAGCGCCTGGCTTCACAGACCGCTGGTGTTGTAATCCCCGGAGGTACCGGGAAGTCAGGCTGGTAAATAATTATGGGTCCAGCAGCAACCTGCCGGTAGCACCGGCATGGTTACCACCGGACCCGTAATGATGCCCACTGTCTTTTTTTAACCCCAGTCTTTTCTTGATTCATATAACATACACCTATATTTCCTTGGTTCAGAAAACATAAAACAATATTTCCTTTCTTTCAGAAAACAAACACCAATCTTTCCTTGGTTCAGAAAACAAACACCAATCTTTCCTTGGTTTTTGCAATGCCCACTACCTGGTGTACTTTCCTGCCAGGACTCTTTCTGCCACGCCAACTGCTTGTTGTGCTCGCCTGCCAGGACTTCACTTTATGGATTTTGCTTGCCTGGTATACTCTCCTGCCAGGACTTTTTATATAGCTCAGTTGCTTGGTATCTTTCTTGCCAGGACTGCTCATGTGGTTTATAGTTTCTCAGTGCTACCAATACTGTATGTATTGCTCTTGGTTTTGTATATACGTTTGTGGCAAGATTTGTTCAAGTTCTGCCCCACATTTTCACTTTAGGGATTCATAGTTCATTGGGGTTTGTAATTTGCCTTTTTGTATTCAATCAGTTCACTGGAATGCCTTGGGGTCCTCACTGCCTTCGGGTATACTCACCCGACTCTATTGTCTGCAGTCCAGTTAATGCTTCTGCAGTGTGCTCCTTTCACTCACTTTCACTCACTTTCCAAACTGGAGTTTGTAGACGTTCTGCTGGCTTCCTTCATGGCTCCGCGACCCCATGCCTCCTTCTCTGCAGGTCCCGCAATTGAGAACGCCACCTTCTTGATTTGCCGAATGCCCAGCGACTCTCTCACAATTGCCAGTATCTCCACAGCTCTTCTGTCTTCGGTACGGTGTCCCTCCCTCTAACATGGCAGCCTCCTCTGCTCTGCCACGCCGATAAGTGATATTTGCGTTCTTCAGCTTTGCGACAGGAGCCAACATCTTCTCCTGCACTGCCTCTTTGATTAGTGTGCTTGCCACATTTAAATGTGTCACGCACAGCTGCTTTGAAAAAACAACTAGACTGCACATTGGGTTTCAGATTCTTGTTTTTTTGTTCAAAATCCTGCATCCTCCTCGTCTCAGTTCTTGGGGATTCTGGGAGTTGAAGTCCATAGGTTGTATTGGATACATGATATTTGAATAGCGTTTCTTATTGATTTTTCACTAAGGTACTTTAGAAGAAAAATGGGTTGTGCTGGAGTGGTTTCTTTACTTCTTCTATAAGGGGGAACAAACAAGTGGCAGTATGCCACAAGGGTTGTGGGTATTAGCAGGCCTTCCTCATGGAAAAGGGTCTTGGATATTGGATGGTTTTCCTCATGTGAAAGGGGGAGATACCACGTCTCGTTCAATGAAGTCGTGATATCTCGCCGGTAGTTGTTTCATCCCATGTGATCCTTGCTCATAAAGCCACCCCAAGGTAAGGATCAGCTCGCGGCTGCCATCCCCTGGCCATTGTACCATGAAAATGTAGTGTAGAAGACCTGAGCATGTTGTTGGGAAAAGGTTTGAAATGTTTGGTAAAGTTCTACTGCTATCTGTTGTCCATCTTAAATTCCAGGAACAATAACCAGATGTCAAAGTTGTGTTCTAATTCATTCAATGCTTTGTGAAAGTTCAAAAGGGAGTTGAACAACAGGACATTTACAATAGTTAAACATCTAGTGTTTCCTACAGTTAAGATTATCGAGTTTATGAGACGCACTCAGATACATGACCAGTCCGTCTGGTATGACCCTGTTACAGGATATAGGATACAGGTATCTTGTTTTGAATGCCACGTTGGTGACTATCATGTTTACTGTGCCTTTCATGTTACCATACAGTTTACCAATAGCTCTGAATGAGATGTGAGTCATCTGCTGCAACCGAGTGAGGTGTTGCACAGAGGATGACAGAAAAGGGAAGTAACAGATCGAATTGGGGATGGGGCAAATATTACACTTGCAGAGTGGGGTGTCTATAAGGGGCATAATTTAGATGGCTGACTGGGCCAGTTGAAAGAAGCCACTGGGCCTATCTCTCGGGCAGAACTCTCCCATACCAAAACCAATATTGAAGATTTATAGTGATTGGGATGCCCAGTAAACTACCCAGAGATGCCTTGCAGCAGCTGACAACAAGTCATGGCCATAGGAGGAGAGTTGCAATGGGACATGGCCTGTGAAGAAGTGCAAGATTACTTGAATAATGAGCTGTTCAGCAGGAGGTGTCCAACATAACAGCCGGCTGAGAAACATGACTGACTCTAGGGAGACTTCTGGCTAGTGCTGGTTCTGTGAGCTGAATGACTACACCTACACAGCCAAGGGACCAATCAAGGACATATGGGTCCCCTCCAGCAACATAGTGCCCAGTCTATGGGCAGGATGCAATTGGGACTATATAACCCACGGGGAAGTGTGGAAGTGAGACCAGATGGCAGTCCAGCCAGGTACCTTACTTCTGCCACAAGAATAATACCTGATTTGTTTGTTTATAATTGTCTCAGCTTGGGAACTATGGCTCCTGCAACCACTGCAGTTGCAATGTCTTAATAAATTATGCACAGGACATGTGTTTTTAGTGTGGTATCGAACATGTTGGGGGGAGCCTCTGGGTTGACACTAATCAGTAGGCAATTATTTTGAGGAAAGGATACGTTTATTGAATTGGCTGCAGCACTTGAGACAGGTGTGCATTTTGTAGTGCGCACAGAAGCTAGATAGTTTATTGAGTTTTGGCCAGCCATGGAGAAGAAGCAGGTGAAGATACACATAGAATTTTTAAAAGAATGGTTGAAGTTGGTATTTGGAAGGTTCTATAATTCAGAGAATTTAGCACCCAAAATAAGAACAATTACTGATTTTCAGAAGAGTCTACAGGTGTTGGAGGTAGTATTTAATGAGCAGAAAAGAGCATTGAGATAAGAAACACAGCACCCTCCAGATCAATATCAATAGCTGCTCTTCTTGTCTCAACCCTCAAGATGCTTTCTTCATTTGCACTCTTGGAGGTGCATAAGGAAGCACACACTTTGCAACATGAGTTGGACTTACTTATGAGAAACTGAAGTTAAAATAATAGAATAAAGTTCATATCCCATTAGGATGTAAAGACAGAAAAAGGCAGAACATATATGGCCCTCTCTAAGAAAGTATGACTCCTGTAAAGAGAAAAGGGAAAAAAAAATAATGACAATGAGAATGAAATTATGTTCTATGCTTTGTCTGTTGCACAGGAAGTGCAAAAGGGGGTATGTGAATGTGCAGACCCCCACCCCAGAAGCTATTATGTAGTAGAGTGAGGTCATTACAGGATAGGTGCAGGTGTGGGAGAGTGATATAACTAACAGGGGCGCTACAGAAGTTTTTCCATATGAAACCATTATTTCCCTTTGTGATGCCTAATATAGGGTCATTAACATATGGATGTCCCATCCATATCTTTTTGACCCTAGTGCTTTTGACCCCTGTTTTTGTGTTTTCCCTTTAAACAAAGCACATCCTGTAGTGGGGTTTTTCCATTTTGTTTGCTTCAGTGAATGCTTGCATTTGATAATACACTCTAGCATCCATGCCGCAGTGCTGCCGAGCTCAGAATGATTTGACAAGCTCCAAGTGGCTGAGTGAAGGCCAGGAATGAACTTTAAACTAGAAAGGACAATTAGCCCCACTCTGGGAACAAGACCTATATTTCAAGAATTGCCCAAATTGGAGATTTTCATACAAGGTCTGGGGATAATAACAGTTATACATCAAGACACTGGTACAGTCTGTGGGTTTCGAAAACTCTGACGTACTTAAGTGATCCCCTTGAGCTTTAAGCTCCAAATCTAAGAAATGCATATGATCCCTGCTCAGGCTGTATGTGAACTTCAAGAAGGGGTTTCATTGATTCAGCCATTTACATACATCTCCCACTTCTGATTAATTTGCATTGAAAATCACAAACACATCATCAATGTATGTTCTCCACATCTCTAATTTATTTTTTAAGCGGTTTGTTTCTGCATATATGTGTGCTTGCTCAGCCACATACAAATTTGCAAGACAGGGTGCAAAAGTGGCTCCCGTTTCAGTGCCTAATGTTTGGGCATATCATTCAATTTCATATATATAACCTGGGAGAGAAGTCTGGATTATCTATTACCAGGGTTAGAAGAGCAATTCTCTGGGGGAGATCCAATGCTCCAAAACATCTGCCCGAATAAGTTAAAGCACACTATCTAGGGGTTAATAAGGGTCTAGCAAAAGGGATCTGAGGCATGAGGCACTCTGGAAACTGATTGTTCAATGTGTTTCATACCCAGGATACTGACCAATCGGGGATCCACCTAATCTGTCATGCTCATAGATACCTTCCTCTGTCTTTAAAGGAAGGCCAGTAAATGCTGTAAAAGTATTTTTGGCATCTAAGGCCAGCAGGACAACATTTTGGTCTGCACTGTTTCCCCAGTCTCTTAGGCAGATTACAGATCTGATGTGTGCTTCAGTTAGTGACGAAGCCTGTTTGTTCAGGTGTGACTATGTCTAACATTACATCAGACTCTTTACCTTCAAAGGATATTCATATAAGAAAGTCCCACATGTCAAAGATTTCTGAGACCCGGCCATAAGGGGGTTTATTATGGTACTTAGGAACATTAAACTTACTAATTTTGAGAAGCCTAAGGAACCAGAGTCAAGGGTGGCACTCAACAATAAAGTGTTGGCCTGTTTACATCAGAGAGTGTGCCAAAATTACATTAGAACACAGGACCTGAGAGTCATTAATAGCTGCTGTTCTATGGGCAATTCAGTTTGCATTATTATATGATGTGGCCAAAGTAACTTACCATTGTTTCTGAGCTAATGTAAAAACCTGCAGAATATGTCATCCTATATCAAGTTGAGAATTAGTTTGGACTGATATTTTTGTGGCATTTGTAGGAATTATGGATCTTTATTCTGGGTGTTTTCAATTACTGGTTGATTATGCTGTTGATTCAACATATTTTATATTTGTGTTGTATTATTGTCAGCACATTGAAACCTATGAGCGTGCAGTGCTTATATAATAAATAAACTAAACCAAACTAAATCTGGGAAGTCAAATGATTGGAAAAGATTTTAGCGGAAATCGTTACATCGAGATAAGAGCTATATTGAAATGAATGTCTCAAAGTATGTTGATGGTGAAATATAATTGTAAATTAATCTAAATGTAAGTGGGAAAAGTATACTGATTTGAGAACTATTAGGCCTCTATATTCAGTACCTGGCTTCATTTAGCTTAGAGAGAGATTCCTTTGTGAATTATATGTTTTCAGTCAGGATAGAGATATTAAACCTGACAACTAATGGCTCTGTTTACTGACACTGTTTGTACTCTTTTGGCTTAGCAACATTATTTAGAACTATGCTTATACTGATAAAGGTATCCCCATCATTCACAAACAAATGATGATGACGTGTGTGTGTATCTTAATTGTGCTAAGGATGAATATCTGTGCTCGTTATCTCTGGAAGACTGGGAAAGGAACTCTCAGAGGCTAGGTTTGTGAAGGCAAGTCCCTTTTGTACACACACACCAGAATAAGGACAACCCGGTAGGGAAATAGGCCAGGAGATAGCATTGTAAGGATAACAAGGTTTAATGGTACAGAATACAAATATCAGCATAGGACTCTGCTGCTCGAGAGTGATCTGCCCTCACAGTCAGAAACCTGGGCTTAAGAACCCCAAATGTATAATATATATGGTGCAAAATGGGTGCCACTGATTGGAGGCACCCTACACATGAGCCGTTTCCATAGGGGATGCTAGCCATTGGTTGGTACCTACCTGTTGATTTGGATCCACGAGGGTCAGCTGGGCTCATCCTTGTGGTGAAGGTCCTGTTGCCTATTAAGATATGTTTCTATCTAAACTAAACATGCAAAGCCGGAATATTAACTTATTCTGTAAGAATCTGTAAGACATGAGAAGATACTATGGGCTTTGAGTCTGCATAGTTTGACTGCCAGGAACATATTTTATTTTAGTGTAAAATGACGTTGCTGTGAGTAATATGGATCTCACAAAAACTCTCAGCAAGATTTGTTTAAAATTGCAAACATGATATTAGAAATCTGTTTGACCATTTGTACTTATCTTTCTCTGAACACCTCTTCGGTTCTTCCTACAATTCCAGTTGCAAAGCATCTTTAGCTTTCAAAAAGGCAGCGGTTCTACTGATGAATCCCCTTTAACCACAGTTTTCTCCATGTCCCATATAGTACATGAATCTATGTCCCCTGTGTCATTTTCATAAAAATATAGGTCACAGCAGTCCACATCGTTGTGTTGAAGGTGCAGGAAGTACCTATTTCTACCCTGTGACACCGCAGAGCGTTGAGCGGAGCTGCAAGCCTGAGGTACGAGCCAGTCTGCAGCAGTCCACATTGTTGTGTTGAAGGTGCAGGAAGTACCTATTTCTACCCTGTGACACCGCAGAGCTGCGAGCCTGTGGTACAAGCCAGTCTGCAGCAGTCTGCTGCAGACACAAAGCCGTAGCAGAATGGAGCCAGAGGTACGTCCTCCGAAAGCCCAGAAAAGTGTAAAAACCCTCCCGAAGGATTTACAGTTAACCAAAACACTAAAGTCGGGGGTTAAAATGAGCCCTGGTCAAAGGGGGAGGAGTAAGTCTGACTCGGCACAAAGGCCGATTGCGACCCCCTCTATACTTGAACTGCTATCATCAACCCCCAAAACCCCAGAGCCAACACTTGTACAAGTCCAACCACACGGACCTGCGAGTAAGAACGGAGCAGGCAATATTGACTTACCTGAACCACAAGAGCAAGTTTTCCGCCCGCTGACGCTATTCCAGCCAATCCCTATGAGCGGGTCTTTGAGAGAGGACCGATCAGATGAGCAGCGGCAGTTAACGGTTCGGAAAGACCGAGGGCCGGTGGAGCCGAACACGCCCCCGCAGAGGGCGCAGGGGCACAGAACAAGTCCGGTACCACAATTCGGAACGCGGCTGGGCACGGCAAGTGACCGGAGTCCACCTGGCTCTGACCGGCAGTTGGCCAGAGGGAACGATGAAAACCCGGACCCGGCACGAAAAACGGACCGACATGAATGTCTCTCCCCGCATAAACCAGAAACAGATACAGAAGTTCGGCGGAGTGGCTCCAGAAATCCCACGCATACCAATAGGGATGTACGGTGGGTACAGGTGATTGAAGAGGGAGTTATTTCAAGGGAACCTGCCGAAACAGTTGAAATATCCCCTCACCGAATACCAACTGAGGGGGAGAAGAAAACCACTGGTGCAGAAAGAGAAGTGCTGACAAACCCGTGACTCCTGATAGAAAAGGGCGATGGTGTGACAAAGGTGATCCGCATTCAAGCCATGTTCCATGAGTCAGATCGCGATAGTGGGAAACCCACGCAAGATGTGAGAAAATCTTTGGCTAGGGACCCTAAGTCTTTGAGAGTTCCCAATGAAAAAGTGATTGTAACCGACCCCGATCAAGACGCCGAATCAGACGAAGAGGGGCTAGAGAGCGACAATCAAACGAAAGAAGAGCTCGAGGACTCGAACAAGGAAACGGACTATGAGCAATTGAAAATGGGAGCTGGGGCAAAAAGGAAAAAGAGAAACAAAACCAATACCCCAGCAAAAGCAAGGAGCCAAGGTTTAAAAAAGACGGCGAATATGAGATCGCTAAAGAATCCCATACTGGGGGAACAAAAAGCAAGAAAAGGCATCAAAAGAGGCGGCCAAATGGCTAAAGTGCTGCCCAACCCCTTGCTATCATGCACACTAAAGGCGTTCTTCACGCAGCAACATAAAAGAAAACAGAGCATTGAGACGGAAATTTCAGACGCTGAAATGCTAGAAATAGCAATTGAAACACAGCCCGCTCAAAAACACAGGAGAACTGACCCACCATCAGCAGTTAATGAGAAAAAGGGACAGTGCGACGTCTCACCACAGGAAAAAGCGGCGATACTTACAAATGATCCACATAAGAATACCGAAAAACCAAAGGTGGGTGAGAGCCCAGCATCCGGCCAATTGAAACCCAACGGCCATCCTAGGACTAGATTCGAGAGTTCCCAGGTGCAAAGCGCCCCCAATGGGGTTCCTTTCAACATAGAGGAGATAGTTATTTTGGAAGACGACCGAGAGGAAGAGGGGGCAAATGGGGTCCTATCTGATGGGGACCCAAATCGATCGGCGCAGGTACTGCAGCCCAGAGAAGACCGTCTGGCCTGGACAAAGCCCCATTTGTCCAGGGAGCAACCCACGGTCATGCCCCTGTTCAAAGGGGACCAGTCAAAACGGTATAAGGAAAACCCGCATTCGAAAATCGAATCACCAAGAAGGGCTGTGAATATTGACAGAAATTCAAGATCCATAGAGGAATGCCTGGCACTGGACTCATCAGCCACATTGAGAAGATCGGATAAAACCCAAGCCTCCCCAAAAAAGAGACAACTCAGCGAAATTGCGGTGGCGCTACAAAACGAATCGCCCAATAAGAAACCAGAAATGATCTCTATCATGTCAGCAATGACCATCGTGTTAGCACCATTCTGTAAACTGTACGAATCAATCAAAGAAAACGTACAAGATAACTCAGCAATTCTATCAAATATGATGGAGAAATTGGCCCAGATGGAGAGCCTCTCACCAGCAAATACTGAAAACGCGCCTGTACAGAAAACACAGTGGGAAAGGAAAATCGAAGCTATAGAGAAAAAGATTACGAATATGGAAACCATGACCAGGACCCTAATAGTAATATCAATTGAGCCGGAAGGACCCCAGACCGATGCTATTCAGAAAACCGACTGGGAAAGAAAAATAGAAGCATTGGAAAAGAAGATTGAAACCTTGGAAACTCTGAACAGAAAGCCTCTTACAAAGATATCAGTCCGCGAAGAACCAAGGGATGAGCCCGGAGAACGGACAAATGTAAAAAAGAAAACCTTGTTGTTATTGCCACAAGAAAAAACGGAAGAGGCGAAATCGTCTAGAGGACAAAAGGCGCAGCCACCCACAATTGACCTGACGGAAAGGAAGTCTAACCTCATGAAGGTTACCTCAGTACCGGCTAAATCTAACGTGAGGGATCTCGGCCTGGGCGAACCACAAGCCAATAATAATCGACAAAAGCCAAGCTCACGATCAGAGGAAAGCTCCGAGATGCTCAACAAAAAGACGACAACCGAAAAAAGTCTGTGAAAGTATCGGGCAGAAAAAAGTAAATTGGAAAACAAAAAAAAGCAAATGAAGAGATACGAGTTTTCAAGATTGAACAAAGGGAAGTAGACAATAACTTCCTAATTTTAAACCGACCGACAATACTCCAAATAACAAATAGAATGAAATCTTTGAAAAAGATCAGAACGGATGACTTGGTGCTGGTGGAACCCTATCATAGGGAAAAGAAGGCGAAAGCATTTCTCCATTTAAAATCAGCCGCCATCCGACATATGGATGAGTCAGCCTATGAAGAATTTGACCAAATGGGCTTTTGTTTGACGGAGCAAAAAAGGAAGATGAGCAGGCAAGAGCTGGGTGAAGAAAAGCTGGATAACCCAAAAACCCATTATCACTACATATTCAAAACAGAGGACCTATACTGCCAAGGCAGAGGGTACAAGCCCCGGGAGGGGCATGAAACGTATAGACAAGCAAAATATCAACGCTGGGGCGGCAAAGGGACCACTGAAATGATGAAGAGAGGTGACTCAATCTCAACGCCACAGCGAGGCGCAAAGGACCAGGGGGTCTGGGCTCGGAAACAAACGAGAAACAACAGCAATCCAGAGCGAAAACAGCCAGATGACAGGAAAAAAAAAGAACCATGCAACCCATCAGGCAAAAATGGAAGATGAAAGACAACCTAAAGGGCCATGGAAGTGGCTAATGTCGAGCTGGAATAAAAATAATGGTAAATAGCAGCGACCAGGGTCGGATTGCTGCAACGACAAAACCTGCGAAAAAAGTAGCGACCGACCCATATACGGAACATGCATTCTGGGCTCATGGAACACAAGAGACCATTTGCACCTGACGATACCGGGAGATGTCGATCTTGGTCTATACGACATTTTATGCCTACAAGAAACCTGGCTTGTCAACCAACCAACACTGGACGGTTTCTCAGTGGTGACCTCTCCGGCAGTCAAGGGCTTGCTTGGGAGACCGTTGTTGGGTCTTTTGACTGCCATAAAAACAGGAACGGGTCTGAGCGAACCACGAAAGTGGAAACAGTCATATGAAATGCTGGTCATGCTGACCTTGCAAATCCAGGGCAAGGCAAAGATGGAAAACGGCTGGCAGAGACAGGTGCCCATTCTGAATTGCTACTAGAATCCTCAGCGAATGTCAATAAAAACCTTTTGCGACAACATGTCAGAAACAATTGACCAGCTATATGCAGAATTCGATAATATCGAGCTTATCATCTGTGGCGACCTGAATGCAAAGTGTACGGAGGCCCATGTAGCACACAAATGCTCCACCGCTCAACGGGGAAGTGTTGACTCCACCATAGTGAGAGTAAAGGCCTGGAACGTAGTAATCAGCTCAAGAAGCATCCAGAATGTGGCTTCTTTGTTCCCCAATCAAACAAATATTCCAACGTGGGAACGCAACGGGTCTAAAGCCACGCTGGACTACATCTTTGTTTCAAATGGTCTCACTAAAGGTTTGACGGGTTTCAAGGTTCAAAAAACCATTCACAGTGACCACAACCTACTCTGCTGTACGTGGCATACCACAAGCCTGAACTTAATAACGTATGATTGGGCGATCGAGACAAATGCTCAACAGACTCGTCTACGGCTAACCGAACAAAACATTGTGAGAATCAAACGAACTTGGGAAAAGAGAGCCACCGATCATACCCGGAAGGACAGGAAAGAAAGACCAAACTACGTGCCCTTATTACTATCCTTCCACGTAAAGGGCTCAAAGAAACCGAGGAAACCTGTCCATACGAACCATATTTACGACAAGGATTTGGTGGTAAAAAGAAAAGTGGGCCGCAGACTGCTAAGAATAGCAAAGAAATCAAACTCCATAGAGGATTGAACAAACTGGCGCCTAGAAGCTAAAAGCTACAAAAACTGGCGTAAACAGCACAGAGCCGTACAATATCAAAATGACACGGAAGTCATGATGCAGAAATTATAAACTAAAAAATCGAGCGAATTCTGGAACTTGATAAAAGAGTCCAACTCCACTCAGACTGGCCCGCTCTCTAATGCAGTGGCCGAAGAAAGGTGGATCCAATACTTCACCACAGAATTTGAGGGTACACTATGTACACCCAATGGACAAAGCAGATGTCGGTCACACCATGGGTTGATCTCGCCAATACTGAAGACATTGAAGCATCCATACGGAAATTGAAAACATCAAGAGCCCCGGGTCCTGACGGACTAACTAACATGGACTTAAAAATGTGCCCAGGTAAATGGGCGGAATTGAGCAGTAAGATATTCTCCGAATGTGGCAGAACGAACATGGTGCCTGAAACCTCGCTGCAAGCGGTGATAGTCCCTATTTATAAAAAGGGCCAGAGACACGAACCAGCGAGCTACAGACCGAATGCTCTGCTAGACATATTGGTCAAATTATACGCAACTTGCCTGCTGGAGCATTTTCGTGTATGGGCAAAAGACAGTCAGTCCAAAGACCATCTCCAAACGGGCTTTCAAAAAAATGGATCCACCTCCATCAATCTAATGGTACTGAACATCTTGAAAGCAAAAGTCAAAGAGGGCGCGCCAAAGGTGTATTTGGCCTTCGTGGACCTCTCAAAGGCGTTTGATAAGATAGACCGACCCAGTCTATGGTCAAAGCTACAAGGGTGGAAGTGTCCATCAGAAATACTGGACCCCATAATAGCTCTCCACACGCATACAAAAATCAGAGTCAAGCTAAATCACCAGGGTGCCTTGTCAGAGGAGATAAGTGTGAACCGAGAAGTTAAGCAGTGCTGCCCCCTAGCGCCGGCTCTGTTTACAGCATTTCTTGGTGACTACCAACTCTCAGAATCCAAAATTCGCTCTTTTCCGCCAAAAATAGGGGAAATGGAGATTTCACGCCTACTGTTTGCAGACAATGTCATCTTGTTCGACCAAACGAAAGTGGGCCTTCAAAGAAAAGTACACAATCTGGAGTCCTATATTGTTGAAAACCATCTCGAACTGAATAAATCAAAGACAAAAATCATGATCTTTGAAAAATTCCCCAGTAAAACAACAAACAAAATAGAACTGTTCCTCGAAAACACCAAAATTGAAATAGTTAACAGCTTCAAATACTTGGGGATGCAAATGGATAGCTCCAGATCAGAAAAGAGTCTCCAAAACCAACTATGGGAAAAAGCGAAACGCCTGACTGCCCAAATAAGAGCAGTCGATTGGAAGTTCGGAAAATTGTCTCTGATACCGGCAATAACATTCTATAAAGCCAAAGTTGTCCCGGCATTGACCTATGGCGTGGAGGCCTCTCTATACTTCCAGCATAACATCTGGAGCAAACTTGAAGGCGGTACTAGGCCTACCGAAATCTACTGCCATGCCGGCTATCAGGAGAGAGTTGGGGTTGGTGTCCTTAGCGTCTATTGTAGATCAAAGTGCCATGCGCCTGTACAGAAGAATTATCATGTCAGACACCCTCCCCATCTTCAACATCTTCAACATCATACGTGAGGAAACTGAAACAGGCAAATGCAAGGCCCTTAAAAACTGGGTCAAAGCCAGAAAGGATGACCTGGCAAAAATCGAATGCAGCGAAAAAGACCTGAAAGAAAATCCTGATCGAATTAAAAGAAAAACTGAAGACCTAGACTGGATTCTGACAATAGAGAAAGCAGTAGGGAACAAACTTCTAAAACACCTACCTCCAACATTCAATAAGGCGAAAAAAAAAACTGAAATACTGTGCCAAGTTTCCAGATAAGAAGCTGAGAAATTCGATCATGAGAGCAAGGTTAAACCTGTTGCCAACCAGAGAAATCATAACAATCAGAGGAGCTGGTGCCGAGAAGCGATGTTGATTATGTAAAAAGGAATTATCCATCGAGACTTTGAAGCACCTTGTGATAGAATGTCCGAACACAAATGAAAACAGAAACACATATCTCCCTTCGCTGGCCGAAAACCTGTGGATATTCCAAACAGATGAGTTATGGAATACATTAATTTCTGGTGAGAACACCAGATGGACTCAAGCCTTGGCCAAACTGATAGAACTAGCGTTTGACCAGATCAACCAGCTACGGCCCGATGGTCGATCTGTACTAGATCAAGAAGCAGCGTAAATAAACATCACACTGTGATCTGTCAAGGAACTAGCCCACCGGTGAGTTAGAAGATCTGACCAGCAAATAGAGGAGGCGTTCGAACGTCCCTTTCTGAACTGCTTCTGTAGATAGGGAAGGTCTTTGACAAAACTTAGGGGCTGATTCATGGAATTATTTGCGCCACAAATCGGGGATTTGTGCGGCATTCTGCCTGCAAATCCCCATTTGTTAAACAGGGATTTGCGGGCAGAATGGCACACAAATCCCCGTTTTACGGCGCAAATAATTCCATGAATCAGCCCCTTAGTTGTTACTGAGTAAAGTTCAAATAAATAAATAAAATAAAAAAATAGGTCGGTGTGTTATCATTCACCACGCTAATCACAGGATTCTTTAAAACTAGATCATAGAAATGCCAGGGCTTACAAAACACAGGAAAACTGGTCATTGTTTATCACTGGAGAGCAACCATGGTATGGTTATACAGATATCTTTGGCCAATCTCAATTGAATTTACCCTTGGGATTAAGGAGGTACAGTTAAGAAACATGTAAATACAGGAAGGTACCTTGTGGATGTGGGAGTAATATGTGTAGTCCGTTTTCTCATGGTGGAGAAATCACCATGTTTTGACCATAGAGAACTCTATCAACATTTCTCTCTTTCCTACAAGGGGATTTAAGGCATGGAAGCTCAGCAACCTCCACATCCCCTGACAACAGCCCCGTCATTACCTGAACTTCCATGCCCATAAGACTTCCCTACCAGGCTCCATAAAGGCTATGTGGCATGCAATCACAACAGTTATTGCCCACAACTGAGCTAAATCAGTGAACATTAGTGTAAGTCTAATTAGAGCCAGGGTAACCTGCCTCTTCAAGGGCCAATGAACAGGTGATAATAAAGAAAGGGAAAAGAGATTACCAAATGTTATCTAAATCATTAGATTGGGTTCATCTTGCATTTCAGCTTTATGGGTGGCTTTCCTTTCACCAGAGCACCCTTTCCTGATCTTCGGTCCGTTGCTCTGCCTTTCAGACTCTCAGGAACTGAACATTGATCAACCTTATACAGTGTCCCTAGGACTAGATTTCATCGGTTTGAGAGCTTCCACTTATTCAGTGATGACATGGCATTGTGCATTTTGGGTAAAGAGGAACTGTATCTCTGAACTTGATTTCTCCCACTTTTATTGACACCACCATTATTTGTTCTTTTTGTTGGCAGACATATACACAGGTCAACACATCAGAACAAATATTTTCACTCAGTTAAAAACTCAAATATTTGGGATATATTTGGCCCAAAAAGAAGGAAACTGCATTTAGCCATGTTGGGCCTAAACATTGCAAGGCATTGAAAAAATGCTGAGATGAATGCCAAACTGAAAAGGCAGTATTTTATTTGCATCTGCCACATATCATAATGCTGTTTCAAATAAACAGAACTCCACTTACTGATTTGGGTGTTACATGTGATTGATAAAGCCAAGAAAAATGAAAGGCTTATTCTACATGGAAAGCATGACATTTACAAACACAAAAACTGCACTCATGGAAGTAGGTGCATTTTGCTGCTGAAATAGTAAACACATGGAGTTAAAATGTCCCATGCCAAAAGGAACATATCATGTTGAGAAAATGAAATGAGCAAGTGACAGCATGGTCTCAGTAAGTAAAAGGCCACACATGAAGAGTAAACGCGGTAGATTAGAAAGCAAGTATTTCTGTTATTGATAGCACAGAAGGCTTGTACGAGTGTAAGGACTCTTTCCCAGACAGTGAAAAACAGTGACCTGTGCCCATCACATTCGCTGCTCAGGCTCTTGATCTGCTGTGAAGTGTCAGTGCCAGACAGAAGAACGCTATTCATGCATGAGAGAGCAATTTATTGGTGTGGTAGGTCAACAGAAAGACCACCATTAAATGGGTGGAACTCTTAAAAATATATGTATTTACATTTGATTTGTGGTCAGCACAGAGATACTGATCACAGGCTTGCTCCGGGGGAATTTCCCCAGAGCATGGAGGTGGGGCCATCTGCTATGCTCTTCAAGATAAGAAGAACTTGGCCTGATCTTTGACCTTACAAGAATGCTAATGGACTTTATGGCAGCAACACTAGCAAAGGAACCCCTCGCCAGACAACAAATTAAGGCTTAAGGAGATGTAATGAATATGCATGTGATTATTTTGCCATATAATTGTATTAAGTATCATATTTTGTTGGTTTTCTAAGGAACTGTAAGTCGCAGAAAAATAACTCAACTATCATTTTAAAACATATCCCAAGACCGTTCTGGTGCCACAACTTCCATCAAAATGTGACTTTGGGGACAAGTGTTACAACCTAAAATGTGTTTTAAATCCCCAGAAAATGTCACAAAGCAAAGATTCAGGTACAAAATGTCATGTTCATAACTCTTATAATTGTATAAACTGAGAAGAACTTTTGTTTGCACCTGCATTCTCAGGCCGAGATGCGAGTTAGTTCATTATGAATGGCATGATTAGAGAAACACAAAAATATATCTGCTATTAGGTTTATGTATATAATGAAGAAGGTTGCCTTGTGGAGACTTCTAATGTGGAAAATTGAAAATTGCAAAGTGAACGCTCCTGTGGCTGGATTAATCCCTCCCATCATTTCACCTACTTAACTCCAGGGGCATATCCACAGAGACGGGCTGGGCTTTGGGGGAGGAGAGGACCGTAGGGCGCCAATTCGAATGCAGGGTTAATGAACACGCACCTTATAATTTTTATATTTCTGAGGTGTGGCTTTGAGGTTAAAAAGTGGATGGACAAGCCATGGAGAGGAGAACTGCCTAAAATCATCTAGGTAAATGCTGAAACAGGGTTTCAGAATTTAATCTTGCTGGAGAGCTGCCTAAAAATGGTCTGGGTGCAACTATTGAAAACATGCTGCAAACTTAACATTGCCTCGGTGACAGCAATTGGCAAAGACTAAAGAGCCCGGCATCTCTGCAAGGAGAGCAAAATAGAGGGAATGCATTCTTGTTGGCTATTCAAGACTGAAGTGCCTGACTTGATCCCTGTGCTTCCCCAAGAGAGGGTCCTGAAACACTGATATCTTTCCTGAGCTCTGAACCCAGGCATCCAATGTAAGCAGTTTTTCCAACAGAACCAAGTGTGGCGATGTGTTTGATTTTATACCTTCCCCTTAGTTAATGGCTCGGGGGGGGGGTAACGAAGTAGAAACTTAGTATATGTTGATAAACAATACATCAATGAATTCCCCTCTAGTTAATTTACATGGGGTGATTTTGCGTACATTCAAAATTAACAAAACTCACTCGCAGTGTGAATAAAAACTAGAATCTGTTTATGTATTCAGGTGCACCTATTTTCCTTGTAAAACCAATAATTCCCTATAGAGAAGGGGTATCCTTGTTTAAAAATAAATGTCCTAACTGTCGTCATTCCTCAGACTTGGCTTTTAAGCAGAGGGGTGTTGAATGGAACTGAATGTCTGGGTACTGGTGCTGGGTAGAGCGGTGCTTTGCTAAATTAAACAAAGTGTAGTTCCTAATTGAAAAATGTGCACTCTCGCCTGAGAGTGAGAAAGTGACCATGATAGAACAGAGATTTTGTAATGCTTCAGGGTGAAGAAGGAAGAAGGGTTCAATAAAATCGAAAATCTACTACAGCTGCTAGAAACCGAATTTCTGACGAATCCTGCTACCATAATTATTATATTTACCCACAAGAGTTGCATCGATTTGGCCATCAGATTTTACTGCCCTCCACAACCATTGTTGCCAGTGAACCTCCATTGATTACCACGAGGTTCCACCATTCCAAGATGGCCGCCTGCCGAAGTCTCTGAGAATCAGCACCTTTGTTCCTGTGCTGAACTCCATGCGGCCACTGATTGGCTGCTGCCCTGCTTGTAAGGGCCAATAGAAACCGGGAGGCGAGAGCCGGCACTCCCACGAAGGCAGGACCACAAAGGCTTCTTGTCCTTAGCCTGTCCACAGCCTTCCTCGCCATTCGCCAGGTCCTTATGCCCTATTCGCCTTGACATATCTGTCTACACTTCACCCACGAAGCACGTAGCCAACACAGTCACGACCTGCAAATCGATCTTCAGACAGTAAGACTCCCTGCCCCTAATCTCTTTTCCAAGTGCAAACCTGTTACTTTAGCATTATAATCATTTGAGCGACGCGAGTACATATTCAATTATGATGTCACGCTCCCCTGTCAGGCTACAAGGCACACATCTATGTCCATTAGCAACACGTCGCTTGATGTACTAGCATGTATATTTTCCCCTGCATGTTAGCCTTGCCCACTTCCTCACGGTATCGGATACGTCCTCTCCACTACTTTGGCGCGTGTAATCAGCCTTTAAGTCATCATTTCAAGCCTGGTACTTGGTCTGTCATTGTTAGCACTCCTGTTCTAATTGGCCTGTTACCGTTCTGCACGGCCGCCAACTTTGTTACGTATTCGTTCTTTGATCTGCCTGCGGAACGCCAATTGAGTGTATGCCCCATCGCACAAAACTTTACGTGACCCCTCGCACTGCCATTTACTGTTGATTTTGGTCCACTGCGCTACTCTCCGGCGGATCGCACACTGGGTGATCGTCCCATCCACTACAACGTTGGTCACCCGCCTGGCTTTTACCTGTGAACACCTTGACTGTAGCGTATGCCCATGTGCTTGCAGATCGTACATAGCGTGATTAGCCTGTCGCCTAGACCTGCTTTGATGCCTACTGCACTGCTTTGTTGAATTCTTATCTGCCTGCTGAACATATTCCCACTGTCATGAACTGCTATGTGCCCAATGCACTGCCTTATTGAATTCTAATTTGCCTGCTGAACATATTCCCACTGCCCTGAACTGCTGTGTGCCCAATGCATTGCCTTATTGAATTCTTATTTGCCTCCTGAATGTATTCCCACTGACCTGAACTGCTATGTGCCCATTACATTGCCTTTTTGAAACTGACACAGCACCGCACGCTTTATTTGCCGGGTGCACGTTCACTGATTGACTGATAACCCTCTTGCCCTCTCCCCTGCTATTATGCATCCCCAGAGTGCAGAATTTATTCTCTGTCAATTTGCCTTTTGCCTCTGGTTCACTATTATTGCACATACAGACTCAGCATTACCGAGCCGCAACACCCCCATAGCAGCACCACTACAGAACTATGCACACATTCTTTTGTCACCCTTCCCAACACATATTCTACATGTACCCTACTATTAAAGAGCAAAATTGAGCAAGGTCACAGGATACCTGGCTGATTAACGAAGGGTGAACACACCTTGGTAAGTGTGTACAAGTAACTGTGAATGACTTCTGACAAAAATATATCAGGACAGTTCTGAATACTGCAGTTAGATTTTTAATAAAACTGCAGTTTACGTGTTTGTAGATACACTTAATTGAGAGTAATACAAGATTCAACAGTATTTACACATTTTGAAGGTATAGTAACCAGTTTGTGAGTGACAAATTTCAAATATTTGTAAAGTCTTTTCAATGCTTACACATCCACTGAGCGGTCCTTGGGAAGGAGACCAGTGGATTTAGTGAGGTGATAGCATGTAATAGTCAGCACATATACATCAAAACAATGAGGGGTTGAACAAGGACAATGCAGACAATATAACAGTCAACACGACAGTGTTTCGCCCAGAAAGTGAGCTTGGATGAGCTCTGATGGTGTGGCCTTCTTCAGGACGAGATATTCCAAGGCGGGAAGTATCTTGTGAAGTCTGTTGAGATAAACAAATGAGGTGTTATAGGAGTGGGCACATTCATGGAAAACTAGCACAGGTAGAGGTATCAATACATGAAGGACCGGTGCTTACCGGAACTTCAGAGCGCAGTGGCTCAGGGAGTAGCAGTGTCAGCGAGGTCCTAGAGGTGGCCGTTCCTGTGGAAATAGGAAGGACATGGAGGCTTTGTTAAGCCATATGGAGTAGTGGAGCAACTAAGGGTAAGAAAGGGGTAAGAGCAAGCTTACCTTGAGGGCCTGTTGCAGCGCAAAATATTGGTAGAACAGGCTGGCGTGAAGAGTACGCTAGAGTCAACCGCAAGCGTGAGGGGCTGCGGAAAAAAGGAAACACGGGGCTAAGATTATAGGCCTCGGAGTATGTCAAGTGTCATGGTGCACGTGAGGGTTGGTGAGGCGTGCAGGTCACAGATGGCCACGGACAAGGTGTGGCTGATAAAAGCGTGTGTGTTCCATGCAGAAGTGGGTCTGAGAATGACTTATAAATGGACAGACACGTCTGTGATGCTAAAATTACAACCTTAAAAGGCAGGCGGCGGAATAGCGGGATAGCCCGTGCAGGATAGCATGCTGGGTGAGGATGGTATAAAATGGAGGCTGGGCGCCCGTTCTAAAGTGAGACATGCAGCCGAGAAATAGGTGCAAGAGATCACAGAGCTGCAGTGGATGCATGCGCATGTGCTTACCTGCAGATGAAGGAAGGATGAGCGCTGCAGAGCAAGCTGTCAGCGGTCGCGGTCCCTGGCTGCGCACGGAGTGAGCTGTTGAGCGGACTGTGATTAAATGGGGTGAGCGGCCATGATGAGGGGCCCAAGTCCTGGCCGCCCGTGGGGATGCCTGACCAAAAAAGGCGCTAAGTACCAAAGGCAAAAATCAGAATACAAATAAGACTAAAAGGCCAAACAACACACTCAGCCAAGTGGGGGCATACTAGTGTGTATGCATCTGCTTGCGAGGATGAGTGGCTCAGGTAATCCATGTCTAGACAGGCAGGTGGACGACGCCTCACTGTTGGGCTGGGATGCTGATTGGTCAGCTTCAAGAGTGTGGTGGTGATGGTGCCAAGAGCTACTAAAGAGGGGTAAGGATAAGAATGGATGATGTGAGCATACCAACATGTTTGGGTGAATCAAATCATGATACATATTTGCAGGAAATGCCCCATTGATAGTGGTTCTGTTTAGCATCGACACAGAAGAAGGCACATGTTACCCCAGTGGGGTTGCGTTTACAGAGTCCAGCGGTGCCACATGAAGTTAATTGGGAGTGAAAGCATTGTCTCAATTACAGGTAGTATTTCCACTCTACACAGATGTTTAAACCTGACCTGACAGAGTTTAATTTGTGCACCCATTTCTGTTCTAAACGGGTTAAGATTCTGTCGACATCTCCCCCTCTGATGGTGGCAGAAACTTTTTGTATTACCACCCATTTGACGTCTATATTGGTGTGATTTTTCTTGACAAAATGATCTACCAGTGGTTTATCAGGTACTTTGTTTTTTTATGCACGAGCGGTGCTCGCATATCCTGGTCTTCACTGGTCTCATGGTTTTGCCCACATATATGAGTCCACACAGGCAAGTTATAGATTATATGACCTGGTTTAAACATCTGTGTAGAGTGGAAACACTTCCTGTAATTGAGACAATGCTTCCACTCCCAATTGACTTCATGTCGCACCACTGGACTCTGTAAACGCTACCCCACTGGGGTAATATGTGCCTTCTTCTGTGTCAATGCTAAACAGAACCACTATCAATGGGGCATTTCCTGCAAATATGTATCATGATATGTATCACGCAAACATGTTGGTATGCTCACATCATCCATTCTTATCCTTACCCCTCTTTAGTAGCTCTTGGCACCATCACCACCACACTCTTGACGCTGACCAATCAGCATCCCAGCCCAACAGTGAGGCATCCTCTGCCCGCCTGCCTAGACATGGATTACCTACCTGAGCAACGCATCCTCTCAAGCGGATGCGTACACACTAGTATGCCCCCCTTGGCTGAGTGTGATGTTTGGCCTTTTAGTCTTATTTGTATTCTGATTTTTGCCTTTGGTACTTAGCGCCTTTTTTGGTCAGGCACTCCCACGCGCACCCCAGCCTCACACACCTCATCATGGCCGTTCACCCCATTTAACCACAGTCCGCTCAACAGCTCACTCCGTGCGCAGCCAGGGACTGCAGCCGCTGACAGCTTGCTCTGCAGTACTCATCCTTCCTTCATCCGCAGGTAAGCACACATGCATGCAACCACTGAAGCTCTCTGATCTCTTGCACCTATTTCTCGGCTGCATGTCTCACTTTAGAACGGGAGCCCAGCCTCCATTTTATACCGTCCATGCCCAGCATGCTATCCTGCACGGGCTATCCCGCTATTCCGCCGCCTGCCTTTTAAGGTTGTAATTTTAGCATCACAGACGTGTCTGTCCATTTATAAGTCATGCTCAGACCCACTTCTGCATGGAACACACACGCTTTTATCAGCCACACCTTGTCAGTGGCCATCTGTGAACTGCACGCCTCACCAACCGTCACATGCACCATGACACTTGACGTACTCCGAGGCCTATAATCTTAGCCCCGTGTTTCCTTTTTTCCGCAGCCCCTCACGCTTGCGGTTGACTCTACCGTACTCAACACGCCAGCCTGTTCTACCCATATTTTGCGCAGCAACAGGCCCTCAAGGTAAGCTTGCTCTTACCCCTTTCTTACACTTGGTTGCTCCACTACTCCATATGGCTTAACACAGCCTCCACGTCCTTCCTACTTCCACAGGAACGGCCACCTCTCGGACCTCGAACATCCTCCAGTGTACTGCTCACACTGCACTCTGAAGTTCCGCTAAGCACCGGTCCTTCATGTATTGATACCTCTACCTGTGCTAGTTTTCCATGAATGTGCCCACTCCTATAACACCTTGTCTGTTTATCTCAACAGACCTCACAAGATACTTCCCGCCTTGGAATATCTCGTCCTGATGAAGGCCGCACCATCAGAGCTCATCCAAGCTCACTTTCTGGCCGAAACACTGTTGTGTTGACTGTTATATTGTCTGTGTTGTCCTTGTTCAACCCCTCATTGTTTTGATGTATATTTGCTGACTATTACATGCTATCATCTCACTAAATCCACTGGTCTCCTTCCCAAGGACCGCTCAGTGGATGTGTAAACATTGAAAAGACTTTACAAATATTTGAAATTTGTCACTCACAAACTGGTTACTATACCTTTAAAATGTGTAAACCAGTGATAAAATTTATCAAAACAAACAGATAAAATGCTTAAAGTAACCATGATAAAATCAAGTACAATTACCACTATAAAAATCTGCGATTTCCGCATTTCGAAACTGGATTTTGGATGAGACTATACTTTATACATCTAACAATATCTCATCATGTAAAACATTTTCTAAAAAATGCACGATAGCTTTCATGATTGAGAATCTAGTGCTATTGAATAAAATACTCCAAATTTCATTTTCATCCTTCCCCATATACAGATTCAGAAGATCCTTAAAGTGTTTTTCTCGAATAACATGCAAATGTGGGCATGATACAATGAGATGTGGCAGCGTTTCTTTCACATATCGGTTTTTGCAAAAACGGCAAAATTTGAGCTCCACATGAATAGTTTTACGCCTAACCATAATCTCTCTCGTTAGCCATAAATTTAGCCTCATTCTTAAAAATTTATTACAAATGTTAGCTGAAGGACATTTCAGTAAATATCCGGCCGTTTGTCCTAGACGTTTAGGGCAAAAGAGGTTAGGGGCAAAGTCTTTGTACTTTGCACATAACTCGTAATTTACAATCCAATCCCAGCAAAAAAGTTTTTTCTTTGCACCACTTGGGTTTTCTATGAGGAATTGTAAGGAGATGTCAGCTTTAGCTAATGTGTCTATTACCGTGTTTCGCCATTTCATTGGAAAGGGAGCAGACGATCCTGATAGTTGGCGAGCTACTGTGCTCAGAATGTTAACATCAGTAATTCCAAGCAAACTTTTTCGAAAAAAAGCACACATTCTCCATTTCACTCTACTATGTAGTGAGTTCAAACCCAATTCAAATCTTAGCAGGGGCAAAGGTACGCAATTTGGAAGTCGCAGCACCTTTTTCCAGAAGGAGGCTTCAAGGTTATTCCATGAGTTGTCATTGGAATATAATTTTGACTCCACACCATAGAGCAAAACGGGCGTCACCTTTTGTTCGTAGAACATCAGAATGTGTTTTAATGTAAATTTTCCGTACCTAAATACAAGGATTTTCGCTTGTGATATGAGAGTCAGCAGTTTTGTATCTAGCATGTATGTAGCGGCGGCTTGGGTGCCAGTATTTTGTATGCTAACTCCCAAGTACTTGAAATTCGAGACAATTTCCATGGTTTGGCGCTGCAAAAACCACGGTCCATTATAAGTTCTACGTTTACCCTGAGGCTTACATACCATGATCTGAGATTTGGACAGGTTTACTGTAAGATGGTTTAAGTCTACATAGTGTGAAAGGGCGGTCAACAAATTCTGCAAGCCCTTTGGTGTCTGTGAAAGTAAGACCAAATCATCTGCATAGAGCAGCCACGAGATGCGTTGGCCACCCAATTCCGGGGCATCGTTAATAATATCTCGGAAGCATAGGCCTAAGTCTAATATAAACAGATTAAACAGAATAGATGCTAATATACATCCCTGCTTGAGTCCAACAGACGTTCGAAAGGATGTCGATAGTAAACCTTCCCGTGTGAGACGGACTCGCATAGAAGTATCCGTATGTAATTGAATGATTAACGCCAAAATGGAGCTAGGGCAACCAAATTTTTTTAGTTTGTTGAAAAGTAGCGTTCGATCTATTGAATCAAATGCGGCCCGGAAATCTATAAATGCAAAATATAAAGTCTGTTTCTTAGTTAAATATTGGGCTCTCAACATATTGATGGTAATGATGTTGGGAATTGTTCCCAGGCCACTGACAAAGCCAGATTGAAAAGGATCCCGTCTCAAATGGTTTTTGGTCCACTCATTTAACTCTCGTAAAATGAGTCGACAAAAGATCTTTCCCGTTACATCCAATAGTGAGATGGGTCTATAGCTTGCAGGACAAGCACGATCGCCTTTTTTGTAGATCGGTATGAGGATAGACTGTTTCCAAGATATAGGGATTTTTTGAGATTTGATGATTGTTTTAAACATGAGGAATAATATGTCAGCCCAAATCTCCGGGAATTGTTTCAGCTGCATGTTAGACAGCCCGTCCGGGCCAGGGGCCCTGGAATTACTGGCCTGTTTGATTAAGAGCTCTAAATCTTCTTTAGTGAAGCGTAGATTAAATGCAGTGTCGTGCTTTAAAAGTGAGACAGATGAAGGTGCTTGGTCACTTGTGAATTGGTTAGAATAATAACAAACCCACGTGTTCTCCGAGACATCATTTGTTTGGATTGCCACTTGATGACCTGATGTTATTTGGTTTATAGCATGCCATGAGCGGGCTAAATTTTTTGAGGCTAGGGCTACTAGCATGTTTTCCCCATCATCCTGATATAATTTGGCTTTGATGCCTCTAGCCCAGTTTCTATAGTCTGTTTGAATTTGCGATAGAGCAACCCGACGTAGTTCTGGAGGAAGTGTATTGGCCTTTCTTTTTTCAGCTCGCATTATAGATTTTTTACGTTTGACTTCAGGGTTGGTGATGTGCAAATGCGGAATTTGTTTTTGCTTATGAGTGATGGAACTTGGTTGAAAGAGCTGCATCAGATCATAGTGTACATTTTCAGCCATGGTGTCATTTATATTATTGCTTGTTAAATGGGCATGGTAACACGATCTGAAAGCTTTTAGGGAGTGTTCCGACCACTTTAAGCGGTTTCTTGCCGGGTTTACTGCATGTGTCCCTTTAAGATAGAATACTATTGTATCTTGTGTTACTCTCAATTAAGTGTATCTAATAAACTGCCGTTTTCTTAAACATCTAACTGCATTACTCAGAACTGTCCTGATATATTTTTGTCAGAAGTCATTAACAGTTACTTGTACACACTTACCAAGGTGTAACCCCCATAGGCGTGTGTTCACCCTTCGTTAATCAGCCAGGTATCCTATGACCTTGCTCAATTTTGCTCTTTAATACGTGACTACCCACCTGCGTAGAGCAAAGCACCAACCAGGTGCCCTTTTTGATAAACATGTACCCTACTATGCACATAAACACCCTAGGGGTACCATTGTCAATTTACACCAACAACTCCCTTTTCACTCAACCATGGATGGCCCTCTGACCAACCCTTACCTCAACGACCCAGCTCTTTGGCTACAAGACTTTGCCAGGAAACCTACACCCAACCAACCTTTTTCTGTCTTATTGAGAAATTCTAGACTAGGGTCCAGACTTCCCCACACCTTTTACCACTGCTCTAGCAGGGCCCAACCTGCCAAACTATCTGACATCAAGCATACAGCAGTTACCTATCACCATACGTCTATCCCCTCCATGGACACCCCTTCCTCGAACACACCTTCGATAGTACCCACCCCTGATGCATGCACCTAACCGATTAATACACAACCCTCAACATGCATTAAGGCAGCATTGATCAATTCCAGGTCTCTCACGCCCATGGCGGATCTTATCACTACTCATAACCTCGACCTGATAGCTTTTACTGAAACTTAGCTCCATGCGGTCTCAGGACCCCTTCTATCTTTTGCACTCCCTGAAGGATACACAATCATCAGAAATGACCATAACACTGCTCAAACTAAAGGCAGAGGTATAGCTATTATCCACAAAACCATGCTAAATCTCTGGCTTTCCACTCCTTGCCAATTCAAATCAGCAGAATCCCTCACAGCGAAGCTCGCCATCTCTCCTAACCAGACCATCACCATCCACATCATAAACAGGCCCCCCGGCCCCATATCTACCTTTACTGAGGATCTCACCCACACCCACACCCTGTCTGAAAACACCAAGACTACCCCAAAAATCATTTTACTAGGTGATTTCAATTTAGGCCTCTCTGACCCTAACGATGCATCGGCCCATGATGTCAACAGCTTACTACTCAATCTAGGCTTCACACAACGTGTCACCGCACCTACTCACTCTAAGGGCAGAATCCTAGATTGGATAGCTGACCTTAACTGTGATTCTAAGGTCAACTCCAATTTACCATGTGCCTGGACGGACCATCACCTTATCACATTTAGCATCCCCACTAAAATCATTCACCCCATCCCTAACATAGCACCTGCCACGTCCTCTAGGAACAAGCGCAACATAACATGTGCTAAACTTATCCCACTCATCCTCCTCTTGCCAATGCATGTTCGGACCCTACTGTCCTGGTCGACACTTACAACCAGACTATGCTAAAGGCACTTAATCTTATCGCTCCCTCAAAACTACGGAAACCTAAACCCCAGGCTCACCTTAACACCTGGTTCACGCCTCAGCTGAGAACCCTACGTAAGGAAAAAAGGACCCTTGAAACTCATTGGAGAAGCCACCCCACGGAATCCAATAAAGCAAGCATGGCTCTAGCCACTTTAAATTACAAAGAAGCCATACTGGCTGCTAAAAAAGAAACATGCAATAAACGTATTGAACAGGCCCAATCCAACACCAAGGAGCTATTCAAAATTTTAAAGGAACTGGACTCCCCTGCTACTCCTCCAGACACCTGCTCCAAAGATAGCGCTTGGTGGACAAACATCCAAGAGGCTCTTTTGGGAAAAATTACTATGCTCCAAACCAAAATCAATGAGAAAAAAAACAGCCTACACTCCTTTATAGCACAGCTTGCCCCTCAGGCTAACTACAAACTGAATACTGCACCTCAGCAACCTTTCTGCTTCTCACCCCTCTCTATTTCTGAAGTTTAACACATCATTAACAGTCTTACGCCCTCTAACTGTCAGGGTGACTCCTGCCCTGCCACTATTATCAAGGAGGCCTCACAGCACCTGGAGCCTTTCATCACTACACTCATAAACTCCTCCTTCAAGTCGGGGATCGTCCCCGACAACCTCAAGGACGCCTGGGTTATTACCTTACTGAAATAACGTACCTTGGACGCTAACACTCTTACCAACTACAGACATATCACCACAGTGCCATTTCTTTTAAAATTTCTCAATTGAGCGGCATACCTGCAGATCCAAGATTATCTTGAATTCAACAACCTTCTGGGTCTAAGGCAATCAGGCTTTCACCCTCTCCATGGCACAGAAACTGCGTTACTAGATTTAAAAACACAAATAGAAGACTTAAAAGATAAGGGAAAACTGGCTCTCTTACTCGTTCTAGACCTCTCCGCAGCATTCGATTTAGTCAATCATCAAATCCTCTGCCACCACCTTAAATCAGCAGCTAACTTCTCGGAGAAAGCCACAGCTTGAATTACATCATTCCTGGACAATAGATCTATGAGGGTCGTCTCCCCCTGTGCCACTGCTGAACCTTGCCCTGTCACATCTGGTGTCCCCCAAGTGTCATGTGTGTCCCTGACACTCTACAACGTTTTCACAAATCCTCTGTTTGACATACTGGACCGTATGGGCGTCACGTACACCAACTACGCTGACGATACCGAAATACTTAGTCCCATCACGGGTGACCACAAAATTGACTCTCTAACTATCAACGCCATTTATCAAGTCATCCAGGCCTGGATGGCGCAGCATGAACTGTGCTTAAATGACGAGAAGACTGACCTCCTCATCTTAGGTTCACCCCAAAAACTCAGTAAACTTGACTCCTCATTCAAGTCCTTCAGCATCAATGGTAAATCCATCAAAGTGGCCAAGGACACCAAGACATTAGGTATTTATCTTGATTCCACCCTCTCCCTATCCAGACAAACTAATGCAGCCTCTTCAGCCGCATCTTACACATGCAAGCTTATCACAGCTTGCCACCCTTTCCTGTCTCCTGCCAATTGCACAACTCTAGCCAGGACACTCATCCTCTCCAAACTCGATTACTGCAATGCCCTCAATCTGGGCACTAACCCATGCAATATCAGAAAACTTCAAATCATCCAAAACAATGCTATTAGAGCGGCCCTTGACATTCCTAGAACTGTACATATCTTCGAATACAGACAGAGCCTTCACTGGCTCTCAGTTACCCAAAGAGTCTCTCTTAAAGCCTTGGCACTCACACATAAAGGTATTGCTAACCTAGCCCCCAGCTACCTTTCCAACAGGTTCACCTCGCACTCAGCTGCGAGACCTCTCAGAAGCGCACACACTAATTGCCTTGTCATCCCACGGTTCAACCTCCAAAAATCTGGAGATCGCAGTTTCCCTGTCCTAGCAGCCAAGCTGTGGAACACACTACCCAACCCACTCAGAGCTGAACCTTCCTTCACTGCCTTCAAGCGTGATGCCAAAGCTTGGCTATCCACCCTCGACTAAGGCTGACTATTGACTGTAACAATATTCTATGACACCACAGGCTATTTTTATGTCTCTGCCATTGCATTGTGCCCTATCCTGTAAATTGTATACTTTCGATTATGTCACTTGCATATTAGAAGTTGTAAACCTTTGATTATGTCACATGTATATTTTGTATATTCTAAATGTAAATACTTCTATGTAAGCTGACTGTAACTAAATAATGCGCGTGATTGCCCTCGGGCCTTGTGCGCTATACAAAAATACAAATCAATCCAAAGAATTATTAAAGGTCTGTTTTGCTTTTAAAACTGCTAGTTTTTTCAAGTGCACAGGGAAATTACACATGCAAAGCATTGCATGTGTGAAATTACGTTGGAAAATATAAAAAGGTTGCAGTTGATTCAAGTCTGAACTATATCAAGGAATGTTAATGCCCATGATCTTGTAATGTTCCAAAGTACATTTCAAGGGTTTTTCGGTTTTACTTTGAACCATAACGTCCCTTTAACAAAGTTTTTTTACTGAATTTGATAGGTTTTCAGTAGCGCAACCTAACCATAATGTCCCTTTAACAACGTTTTTTTACTGAATTTCATAGGTTTTTAGAAGTGCCACTTAACCATAACATCCCTGACTTTATATATATGTAACATAGAACACACTGAACCCCCAGCTAGAGATTTTGATGTCCACGGACTGTGAGAATGTCCGCGGACGGACACGGACAACAGCAACACTACCCAAAAACTCAGGGGTATCTTAAATTGTTATATCATGCCATATGAACACTGCACACATTGAAAAACCAACACACAAGCACATTATATGTAGTAATACATAAGAAGTAGAACCTATATATATATAATACATCAACCATCCATTTAAATACCATATATACTAAAATGGAATATACCAAAACAAGAAAGATATGCTTCTAACATAATTACCTCACAGAAACGGCCCAACTAGGAGCAACAGCAGACCTATAGAACAGTGAGAAAACAACTTACCACAATCTAGTAAGTAAACTTCTTTTTTCTTATATATTTCTAAAATGTCTATATTAGATACAATAAAAGTAATATATATTTTTTTTTCCTCACAGAAACGTCAAATACTTTAGAATGGCTTGAGGAGAATTTCCCACATGGTGAAATGTATGAAGATAGTGAAACTAATAGTAAACACTTCTCTATATAACCAAATTAATAAGCATTACTTTATGTGCACTTAATATATATATATATATATATATATATATATATATATATATATATATATATATATATTTTTTTTTTTTTTTTGTAACAGTCCATACAAACATTGAAAACAATACACAACAAGATACTTTAGAACAAACTCTCCAGCACATGGAAGAAAATATGAACAAGCTCATGACAAATTTCCACCTTTTCAAAGATTTTGTGGAGGACCATATAAAAGAAAGAATTAGATACCATTGTGCAACATGTACCTGTCCCCCTCTCCATATCCCAGTCAATTATCCCCAAACCCTCCTCACATAGAAAAACGTATGGATGAGACTTCCATCCCTTCATCTTCTCCTGTCCATCCTCTTGAAAACCCCAATTCCCCTGAGTTTGTGTCAGTTTCTGCTTCCCCTTCTCTATCATAAATTGTACATATATATATAATATAATAAAAAATTAATGTTATCTGTGTGTGTTAATTTAGTCCTTTGTGCTTTTTAAAAAAAAAAGTCAGTTGTGGTGTCCGCGAACAACACGGGTGTCCGGAATGTTCGTAAATAAACAAAATAAGGGTGTCCTGAGAATACTACGCCTATCTGTATTGTTCGCAGGCAAGTCGAAACTGCTGTAATAACTCACGCAGTGTCCTGAAATGTTCGTAAGTAAACGAAATGGGGGTGGCCTGAGGACACTATACCTGTCCGTACTTTTCATAGGCAGGTTGAAACTTTTCTAAGAACACATCAAGTGTCCTGGGATGTTCCTAAATAAACAAAATGGGGATGTCCTGAGGACACTATGTCTGTCCGTATTGTTCGTAGGCAAGTTGAAACTGTTCTAAAAACACACGCGGTGTCCTGAAGTGTTCGTAAATTAACAAAATGGGGGTGTCCTGAGAACACTAAACCTGTACATACTATTCGTAGGCAGGTTTAAACTGTTCTAAGAACACATCAAGTGTCCTGGGATGTTCGTAAATAAACAAAATGGGGATGTCCTGAGGACACTATGTCTGTCCGTATTGTTCGTAGGTAAGTTGAAACTGTTCTAAGAACACACGCGGTGTCCTGAAATGTTCGTAAGTAAATGAAATGGGGGTGTCCTGAGGACACTATACATGTCTGTACTGTTCGTAGGCAGGTTGAAACTATTCCAAGAACACATCAAGTGTCCTGGGATGTTCGTAAATAAACAAAATGGGAGTGTCCTGAGGACGCCATGACTGTCCGTATTGGTCGTAGGCAAGTTGAAACTGTTCTAAGAACAACCGCCTGTCCGTAGCTGTTCGTTACACTAGTGTCACACTTTTAATTAGTTTCAGGACCAGAATACTGTCCGTAGACTATCTACGCATATGCGCACCACACCCATAAGTCCTACGAACACCGTGCCTGTCCGTAGCTGTCTGGCACACTTGTGTCACACTTTTAATTAGTTTGAGGACCCAAACAAAGTCCGTAGAACACCAATGCGCATGCGCAAAACAGATCCCGTACATTTGGTGTCCTGCGGACACCCGTTCCCTTCGCGGACATGTTCGCAATGCCATCATGTGACCGCGCCCACGCTAAGCGTGTGTTCTGATTGCGGACACTGTTTGTGTCCCCGAACAATTTAAAAGTACCTTTTCAGGCAATCTACAATATTTTATTATAATAAATCACCATAGCACATGTCCCAGACAATGATCCTGACTTTCGACATACTTTTTGGGACTTTTTGAGCCTTATTTTGGTGTTCGATCTGTCCGCGGACAGTGCGGGTGTCCGCAAAGCGTGCACCAGCACCCCTATAAAAGGCCACACCCCAGAGCTTATTCTCATGGTGTTTCTGTCTACTTGACAGAACACTGTACTTTGGCTGCCAATCTTCCTGATTTTTCAGAAACCTGATGGCAACCATGGATCCTCTGCTTCCACCTGGTGCTACATCTGCTTCAGCACCACCCCCACCCCCTCCACCACCACCACCTCTTCAAGGGCCCGAAGAGGGGAACAGGAGTGAGGATGTAGAGGAGGATGAAGAGGATGAAAAGGATGAGGTAGTGGAAGTCCCTACTACTAGCACTCGCCGTGACTCTTGGGTGTGGCGGTTATTTACCATTCATGGTAACGTACCCAAGGCGCGTGCTGACAAAGTCACCTGCAAAGAGTGCAAAATGGGGCTCAGTCGGGGGAGGCTTGGTTCGTACAGCTTTGGTATGACAACTATGAAGCGACACCTAAGGTCGTTCCACGGTGGGGCTATTCGCAAGGTTGTACCTTGCGAGGAACGTAGTAGGTTGACTTCCTCTACTACATCCTCTGTTTCCAATCCTGTCACCACAAGGAACACTCCTGTGGGAGAGTGTATCCCTCCAGCTGCCTCACAAGCCATTCACAATGCTGATGACCCACAGTTATGTGTATTTACTGTGACACAGTACTCTGCAGGGGGGAGAGACTTCGTAGTGCTTTCGAGACTACGGTCTCAGAGCACGAGAAGACCTGCCCACTACCTAAGTAAGGCCCACCCTACATCTTCCTCTCTCCTCCCACCCTTTCTTATCCCCGTGGTTGGTTCCCCCTTACCCTCCTGTCCCCTCCTCTCCTAGTGTGTCATGTGTAAAAAACAAAACAAAATATAAAACAACAAAAACAAAAAAAAGGCTCTTTTCAGAGCCGCCTTTCACAGTTTAAAAATAGAAGTGAAAAATAAATGGAGCAGGGCCCTGTGTATGTTTTAGAAGTCCGCAGACAGTTTGCGGACATCTACAATTTTGGGGTGCTGCCCTATCATAACCATTGTACTTTTCTCTGGGAGGAAGTGGTGGCTCTGAAAAGAACCTTATGGTGGTGTTTGTTTGTGTTTGAAAAACTTGAAATGGTCAACACCTACTGAAAAATGGATGGCTGTAATTCCAAAAAGGTTGTAATGCATTTTGTACATTTCTCAGAAAAATCTGATTGCCAGCATAAGTAAGATGGACTCCATCTCTGCGAAAAATCTATGTGCTACAAAACATTATATTTATATTGTGAAAAGAGGACATGCCAACATCTCTTAGAAAGTCACAAACATCCTTATTGACATTGTGCCTCGCTTTCTCCATTTGTGGAACAAATGAAGAACAACACAGCCACATTTGTCTCTGCGCAATCCGAGAAAAAATAACTTGAGAATTTGGAAACATGTCCATGACCTTCCCAAGTCCTTCTTTCATTTCAAATTGAAAAGAAATTCCAGACACATGTCCTAAACTATTCCCTCCACAATGAATTATCATTATGTCTGGATGATGCTCTGTCTCCAAAGTAGCACAGAGAGGTACCAAGTCCAGCCACTTCATTCCACGCACTCCATGCCAGTGCACTTCCACATGTGGGAATCCAAGATCTACAACTACTCCACAGCTTTCTACATGCACCTCAACCAATGTATCCACGAATCTCCCAAAATCCAGACAATCTGTTTTCTGAAACACACAGCCATAGCTATCTGTTCTTCTCTCAGGAAAAAAAGACTTTCTGACAAACTCTCTCCTGACACAACACACCCACTAACGTTTACTGACCAATCCCTTGCTCTGCTCATTCTCATTTGCATACCTCCCCACCCCAGAATCCCTGTATGTAACACGCGATGTCCGCGGACTACCGGCGTGTCCGCGGACATATCGTAAGATGGACATCCCTTCTACCATTTCCACTTCACTCTCTGTGCCATTCCCTGATTGGATACAGCTAAGCAGTCACACAAACATCCACCAATCAGATCCAAGACCTCTACATCTAACGCCATTATCATAGATAGCACTTCAAATATACTGTTAACCACTGAGTACAAGTGTCATATCATTGGAAAGCACCTACTACAATAACTAATGTACAAGTCTCCAGGATTTCTACTTGCAGCTGCATGCATATCCATATGCATGAACACAAACTACAGGTATGCATATTTTCTGTATAGTACATGTACAATTCTTATAAATGCATATAAACAGATTAACCTGTATAACCTATACAATGAATTTACTGTCATTTTTCCATCTGCTATAATCAACTGTAACTTCCAAACCTATCTGCTATTTAATTTCTTTTTACACATATTTGGAAAGCATGTTGAACTAACATATTTAAAGTAAAATATAAAGACTGCACATAGTCAAACAAAATTGCATGCACACACTATGTTCAGATATCAAACAAGAATACTTCTACAAAAACATAAAATTCAATGTCTAAATTAACATCAGTGCTATAAACACACAAAGTTACTACCTTTGTTCCTTTACAACTGCAGTGAAGACCACTCTCCTGAAAAGCAGCAGCAGAATCTGAAGTACAAACAACAACTCAGAAGAAACCTGCTCATTCCACACAAAAAAGTAAGTTAAATACCACCATAATATTTTTACTGTTACTCAAACACACTGTGGGGTTCATTCATGGTATTTCTTCGCCAAAAAAAAAAGATTGTGCACCATTCTGCCTACAAATCCGCATTTGTTAAACAGGGATTTGCAGGCAGAATGGCACAAAAATCCCTGTTTTTTGGCGCACAAATGACCTAGCTGGGCCCCTAGAATGTTAGTATTGTAGAACAAAGAACTGTTTTAATTCAATACCATTAGATTTACTATTTGTGCTTCTCCTCACCACTAGCTTACTTTCTACTGTCATCTGTACCCAAGTATAGTAACACACACATTAAAGAATAGCCATCCCAACTAATTGTAGTTGCCCAATGCACAATCACACACCATCACACTGTCACATACATCTTTACCATCATACTCAGACACTCATGCACACAGCACACATACATTTCAGAACAGCCCAACCCATACCTTCTTTATTTTTATCAACAGACCCCAAAGAATGCCTACTAAAAAGCAAGTCCATAGAAAGCAACGCAGAAGTAGAGCAAATAAAAATAGAAGTGTCCAAAATAAGCATCCATCTCTAGCAGAATTTGTACAAAAAGTTCAAACAAAACAGCTAATACAGTCGTTTAGCGAAACAAAACAAGCTTCAAGTACAGAAACTTTGCCTCCTCTATCAAAATGTAAAACGAAACAGAAAACAATTAACAAGAATTCAGCTACCACTACTGCTAAAACTGCTCGTATAAATCTTGATATAGTGTCAAGTAAGCATACCAAAAAAAGTATTTTAGCAAAAATGTTCCGCCACAGAGTCCTTCAAAATCTTATAAAAAACACGAGAGAAATCATGCACAATCCTTAAAACCTACCGTAGAAAATTAATCTTAGAAGCTTTGATAGACAGTGCAATCCTTCTCAAAAGAAAGTTATTTATTTTAGTGTTAAAGAAAATGAAACCACTAACAAAACTTATGACTAAATTACAAAAAAGACTTCTTAATAAATGAAATGTCAACAAAAATAAATTCTTAAATATCTGTGGAGTTGAATGGAGTCACACCACAAGCACAGAACCTTATTTTAATGAAGAAGCATACAAACAAAAGCAAACAAATACAATTGCCATACATAGCAGTGGACACGTTTATGGAAAAGTTAATAATACCATAATGGAACAAGAAATACTGCTTACAAAAATATCCCCAGAAAACTCAGAATTAGTTCTCCATTCGACTGAACCAGAACGTTCAGTATACAAATGGCCATGCACTTCAATGTGTAACATTCCCAAAAAATCTTTCAAGTCTTTACACCAATTCCTTAATCAGTATGTCAAAGGCAAAGACAAAATCAAAATTAAACTACTGCAAAATATGGATACGTGTCCAGTGTGCAAATACACAGGACTACTAGGACATTAGCCTGCATTTCAGGACCTATTTGCAAAAGCACCTTCCATCATATCACAATGATATCAACACATCATTTAACTATAAGAAATCTAGTCTATAAACTGTACTATGCTAAAAGTCCTGCTTTAGCACTAGCCAATTTAAATAACATTCTTCTACATGGTACAGCCAAAGACCTACTCGAAGAAATCGACTATATCCAGAATAAATATTTTCGAAGTGAAAGCCATTTACAAAATGCAATAGCTTTACAACAGACTAGCAACAATTCTATGCATGGCAACCTTCTACTACACACATACAAAAAAGAAATACTGAAATTTAAAAGTACATCTGCTGAAGTACCAAACCATGTGTGTTGCCGCAGAACTTTTTATAAAAGTAACACAAAAGCTGTAGACCTAACATACAAAATAGAAGACAATGAAGATTCTAAATGGTTTGATTTAGCTCTCTACCTTATAGCAGAAAACAAATACGAAAGAAATACTGAAATTTAAAAGTACATCTGCCGAAGTACCAAACCATGTGTGTTGCCGCAGAACTTTTTATAAAAGTAACACAAAAGCTGTAGACCTAACATACAAAATAGAAGACAATGAAGATTCTAAATGGTTTGAATTAGCTCTCTACCTTATAGCAGAAAACAAATACGAAATAACTGACCCCTTAATACTTTGCAGTTACTGCACTATAAAACTTGACAACAACCAAACTCCTTAACGTGCTATCACAAATAATTTGGAATTATTCCCACTACCAAAACCCCTACTGCAACTCAATTTATATGAGAGCATCATAATTCAAACAGTGCACCCCTTTCAAGCAATAATACGCCTTCCACCAAAAACAGCAAAATTACCTCCCTCTGAATTGGTGAAAGGCATTTGTGGCAAAGTAGTATATTTACCATTAGATCTAAAACAAAATGTACACACTCTGGGAGTGCAACGTCCAATAGAGCAATCTTTAATTATCTTAGTAAATGGTGTACCTACAAAAGACAAAAAAAAATGGCAACAACTGGTAGACTTACATAAAGTTAGACAAGCCTTGCAATATCTAAAATACAATAATGAATACTACAAAGAAATGAATATTGAAGAAACTTGAAGGAAACCACTGAAATAATTCAAGAGCCACCAGAAACTGGTCAATTTGAGCTTCTAGATCCTGCTACAGTATCCAATATTTTAGACCATTATACAATTCATCCATTGCACTCTAATGACACCATAGAAGATGCACTAGAAACGTACCAAATGCGACAAACGAAAGGATCACCAATCAACATATGGGAAAAAAGTATAGAAGCACATGCTTTTCCTCTACTCTTTCCTACTGGCAAAGGAGGAAGGTACGATGATAGACCTATTCAAATAACAGCATCAGAATATCGCTCATTACGGATGTATTCTGAAGATCCCAGATTTAGACAAAATGTGGAATACATATTCCACCTACTCTCTGAAAGTGAACTAGCAACTCTATGTTACGGGGTTGCACACACATTAAAATCAGGAACCCACTTTCAAAATATGTCAGCTATGCAATTATTACAAAAAGTGCAAGAAAAAGATGAGGTTTTACAATTAAGTATTACAAATCTATTAGCAAACATGCATGGTACTAAAGAGTACTGGTTCCAACGTCATGGAGATGTAAATTGTATGATAAGAAACCTTGGCCCACCCACTTGGTTTGTTACATTAAGTTGTGCAGAATATGCATGGGAAGATGTACATGATTTCCTACACATAGCAAACAAAAACAAAACAACCATAGATATACTAACACCTGGAGAACTTTGTTCTCTAGATCCTGTTAATGTTTCAAGATATTTTCATCATCCCTTCATTGCTATGCTACACTTTACTTGTAATAAAACTGTTCCTCCCCTCGGAGCAGTGCAGCACTTCTTTTGGAGAAAAGAATACCAAGCCAGAGGAGCACCACATATCCACATGCTTTTATGGATTAAAGATGCTCCTAAATTTGGTCAAGACAATGATACAACTGTGTTACAGTTTATCAAACAATAGTGATCTTCATGCACAAATTTTACAATTTCAAACACACAAATATGGCAAATATTGTTGTCGCAAATACAAAAACAAAGGGAAACACTACACCAAATGCCGCTTTGGTTTCCCTAGACCAGTTACAAAAACAGGTCAAGTGAACAACGTCATGTCTTCAGTTAGACATAGTGTTAAAGTTAAATCACCTAAAAATACATATTACATAAAAAGAACAGAAGAAGAAAAATATATCAATGATTACAATGCAATCATTGCCCTCTTATGGAATACAAACATAGATGTGCAGTACATTGCAGACAATTCCACTACAGTTGCACGATATGTTACAACATACTTAACCAAAGCAGAAAAAACAGAGCTTCAAGACCTCTGGAATGACCTGTCATCAGACAAAACAATTTCTGTACAGAAAATACATCAGAAATTGTACAGCTTGGGCATAAATATGCTGCTTCATAGAACGTGGCTTCTATGAAGCAGCAGATTGTTTAACCGGTACTGCTTTGTATGGAAAATCTGAAAATATAGTATGGCTAAGTCTTGGTCCTACTAAATATAAGGGTCAAAATAAATAAAAAATGTCTATTATTCAATGTTATAAGTCATTACAAACTACCAATACTAACATGATCTTTTCTTTTATCACAGAAATTGACAAGGAATATATGTACTCCAGTTACCAAACCAAACAGTAAGTATATTATAATACGTACAACCACCGCAGCATATCACACCAATAGTGGCTTATATCTTCGGTGCTTATAAATTTGGTCTTAGCCATGCACCCAAGACTCTAGGCCCTAGCCACAACCACCACAGCATATCACACCCAAAGTGACTTATAACTTCGGTGCTTATAAATTTGGTCTTGACCATGCACCAAAAACTCTAGGTCCTGGCCACAACCACTACAGCATATCATTCCCATAGTGGCTTATAACTTTGGTGCTTATAAATTTGGTCTTAGCCATGCACCCAAGACTGTAGACCCTGCCCTGCCCACAATCACCTCAGCATATCACAGCACTTTGTTGCTTATAAATTTGGTCTTGAGTGGTCTTGAGTGCCAAAGTTATAAGCCACTATGGGTGTGATATGCTGCCTACGGCCATGCACCCAATACTCTAGGCCCTGGCCAAAACCACCGCAGCATATCACACCCATAGATCACACCCATAGAATCAAACATTTTAACTATGCCATATGGGCACTTTTTATGTCCGCGAACAATATGAGTGTTCTTAGAACAGTTTCAACTTGCCTACGTACAGTACGGACAGGTATAGTGTCCTTAGGTCATTTCCATTTCGTTTATTAACAAACATTTCAGGACACCACGTGTGTTCTTAGAACAGTTTGAACTTGCTTACGAACAATACGGACAGGCATAGTGTCCTCAGGACACCCCTATTTTGTTTACTTACTAACATCACAGGACACTTGATGTGCTCTTAGAATAATTTCAACTTGCCTACGAACAATACAGACAGGCATAGCGTCCTCAGGACACCCCCATTTTGTTTATTTACGAACATCCCAGGACACTTGATGTGTTCTTAGAATAGTTTCAACTTGCCTACGAACAATGCGGACAGGCATAGAGTCCTCAGGACACCCCCATTATGATAATTTTACGAACATCACAGGACACTTGATGTGTTCTTAGAAGACTATAGGCCCTGCCCACAACCACCACAGCATATCACACCCATAGTAGCTTATAACTTTGTTGCTTATAAATTTGGTCTTGGGTGCCGAAGTTATAAGCCACTATGGGTGTGATATGCTGGGGTGGTTGTGGTCAGGGCCTAGAGTTGGGTGGATGGCCTACGGCCTACGGTCCATACCTCTCAACCACCCAATCAGCGAGCATGTCGAATGTCCGCAGACATGACGCGGATCGCCCAGCTAATCAGGACCCTGTCTGCGGAGCAAACAGGGAAGTGTGTCCGCGGAGCAGACATAGATATGACTAATTTTTTGCCTTACGTTTTAGTCATTTAAAAAAAACTACTGGGCGGATTTACACCAAATTCACAAAAGCACGCTTTCCGGACCAAGCCGCAAAACATTTTAGAGTGGGCCAGATACTTTTTTTGCAAAGTTTGGTGAGGATTCGTCCAGGGGAAGAAAAGTTATAAGCCGCCCAAAAAGTGCTCTTCCTATGGAAACAGCAACTTAACCATAACTACACGGCCACTACTGTGGCCGTGTAATATAATCTTTCTGTACCATGGCCTCGTTCTTGGACAAACTATATATTGTGTGGTGCTTTAACTGAGGGGGGTGAACTCCCAATGTTAAGGGTAGTCTGTAAATAGATAACTACAAACAGACCTAGTGGGTGAGAGCTAATTTATTCTTGGCTTATTGGTGGCACAGGTGGGGGGCTCTACATGGCTCTATGTGAGTCATAGACAGGGTTACACTGACTCAGACAAACTATATATTGTGTGGTGCTTTAACTGAGGGGGGTGAACTCCCCATGTTAAGGATAGTCTCTAAATAGATAACTCCAAAAATACCAAGTGGGTGAGAGCTAATTTTATTTCTGCAGTATCAGGCTCTTAAGCAGATCTTGTATCAATATATCCAAGTCCTGATCATGTCCATGGCTAGCTATTCTCCTGTTCTGCTGTGACCAGTTTTCTACATCTTCTTGCCTCAGGAGAATCTGAGTGTATTGATCTTCACTGATGCAAAGGTATAATATGCATCGAATTGAGCCAGTACTGAACTTGTTAATAGAGGAGCAGCAAACATGGCCTGTAGGTCAGAGCCATGCATTTAAGCAATTGCCTGGCATATCCTCAGTGCTGGCACAGGCACACTCCAAGGACCGTCTTTAAATCAGGCCTTTCAGTAAGTGTAGTATTCACCTAGTACACTATTTCTATCTCCTTTCTTATCAGTTTTCCTCGAGGAGGACATCATCTTCTCAGGCTCCAGAAGAAAGGATTATCAATGGTCAACTCGTCATGCAATTCCACCGATAGGCAGACCTGCACCTGACAGATCCTTGCAGTCCTGCCAATGATCAAGCCAGTGACCAACCACACTTTCCTTTCACACAGGACCCCACCGCCTAGTTCAGATGACGGACCTTAGGTGGAGGAGAGACGAGACTCACTGCACCCTCACTCAATTTCCTCCAGTTGTCATCAGCACGCAGGGATGAGGTCGGGGACCAGCACAATAGCAAGAATTCAATCTACAATTGTATTCCACAATTGGTTCAGCAAGTTTTCTTTTATTTGTTTCTGCTGATAAATGCCCTTCACAACTTTGTTCAAAAGTTGATCACCAGCTTATTTCTGAACTAAATATCTCAAGCGACTCACAAAATGTCCCCTTGAAATCATAACAATTCTGCATGTCGCTGTAGAGTTTATTGTCTGTTATCATCCAACAACTATGGGACTCTGTGCCTTTCCAAGTGCATAGGGTGACCAGGTTTGTGAAGTCAATGTAAGACTAGATTGATGGGGATGTAAGTGTCTTGTTTTTTTCATCATGATTTGGAGTATCTGTCATGGTTTTATAATACGGAACACTGCTGCTAGGGACTCCTTCCCCTGACAATGAATGTGGCGCACAATAAAAATGCTTTTTATCTTTAATAAACCATGGGTTCTTTTATTTGAGTAGGCCCCCAACCTGTCTCGCACCCAACCTTCACAAACACGCCGTGTCACAATGGACTAGGAACCAGGCCGGTGTGTATCGATAAGATATTTATTAATTTATGATTTAATGAAAAAGGAAAAAAAATATTCAAAATACAACAGCCACTAACATGTGGCAAAACAAATGCAATGCTTCATACAGAACAATTGGTTCTAAATCCTAACACAGTTCACATGCATCTTTAATGGCAAAAAGGAAAAACTGTTTTAAAACAGGTGATAGCACCAAGGTAAAGCACCCCCCCTGTAACACTCACCCCCATACATCAGCTAACCTTATTCCTTTGAATGGAAGGCAGTGGCAAGGAGTAAGGATAGAAAGAGAAAATCGGTTTTGGAATCAATTCCACCACCCAAAGATGGGAAGTCAGTAAAGAAAATGAAAACCTGTTTTTGTAGCAAAACGGCAGAATCAGATTAAGCTTAATACTCGCATGGCTACTCACAACTGCTATGGGACAGCTAGAAAAGAAAGTTGTGTTGCTACACTTGAGGAGATAGGGAAGCTTAGAGACTACTAATCCACACACCAGGCCAATGTGGGAACAAGGTAGGAAAATCTATTTTGGGGAGAAAGCAAATGCAAAACAGAAATACAAACAGCAAATGGAAATTCGTTTTACATAGGATTTTAAATGACAGGCAGCTATGGTAAGGGTTTAGCTTTCAAAATCGAAGTTTGGTTTTCAAGGACAAGGACTGAGGCACATAACAGATAGGATTCTAGGCAAAAGGGATTGCTTTCAATGGGACTACGGTTTGGGGTTTTCAAAAGGACAGATGCAAGTTAGAGGTTTGTGGGGTAATGCACACAATACATGGGTCAATTCGGTTTTCAGTTACACAGAGACTAATTCTGTTGAGGTGATACTTAAATGACTATAGTTAATAAAAACACTCGACAAAATTGTTGATTTCAAATGCCAACAATATTGAACATGAATTTCAATGGGGGAATTAAGTGATTTGTTTCAAAATGATACTAAGGACTTATACAGACAACTTCAAGATTGATCAAAAGGATACACTAACATACACAGGCTAATGAAGATTCTTCTATGGAAAGGTGAATGAATTATGCTGTCAATGTGGGACTTTCAATGGGATTTTCAATGGGGTTATGTTGCAAAAAGGAAAAGATTATGCAATTTAGAGCTGGGGTTGTTTGCTACTTACAAAGTAAGCCTGGGTTTGGGATTCTGGACGGTCAGCTGGATCTCAGGACTTTCTTGACAGCTATCCAAGGGGTATGGCCTCTGCACTCTGCCTGGATAGGATTCTTGACAGCCAGCTGGATCTCAGGACTCTCTGGACAGCTATCCAAGGGGTCTGGACTCTGCACTCTCTTGGATGAAATTGTGGACAGGCAGCTGGATCGCAGGACTCTCTGGACAGCTAGGCAAGGGGTATGGTCCCTGCACTACCTAGCTCCTCTCCGTCCTCCTCCTGTCTCCCCAGATTATTGTGTGTGTGTCCCTTGTGTCTAGTACTGTCCCCCCTTGTAAAGCCCAAATGACATCATTCATTTTACAATCTAGGGGAGTACTCTAGAATTACTCCTAGCCACAGGTAGGACTGTCTCCTATTCCATTCCCTGCCCCCTGGCATCATTGGTTCAAGGGGAGGGGGCACCATCTTTCTATTTGGCATTTATGGCAGTTCTTTGTTTCTTAGGTCACTTTTTAACAAAAATACATGTATGTTCCATAACTTCATATTTCTACTAGACACCGTCATAAGAAATAGATAGGTGGTTTCAGGGGGTCATAGGAAATTGGGCAAGCCGATCGCCAACCCTGTGTGTTGCAGCATGGCCCCTTGGCACCTTTTTATCTTTTTCATGAAATGCATAACGGTGATTACTCTGCAAATGATTAAACATATTCATAATGTCCATCTCCATCTTTCCACCAACTTTCATATTTGTCACATTTATGATCAGCCAGAAACAAGTCTTTACTGGCCATTTCAGTCCACAAAGTCCTAGGAACTGTAAGAGGATTCAATTCAACACTACAGCTAAGTCAATGCCTAGTCTGGGATACTGAATGGAAACCCTTATTGATATATCTTTATGTCCAGTTCATGCGTTCTGGATGACTACCCCTATATAACACCCCTCTCTTGGAATCCCCCTGACCCCACTGAGCCAAGAAGTAGTTCTGTTTTGCAAGTTAAAAGGTTTATTTGATAATTTAAACAATAGATGTATAGATCATACTTTATAATAAATTAATAATTGAATATCACACTTAATCTAATATGATAAATATTAACAACGGAGAATCTGGCACTAACACGCTTCTTGATAATCACTAAGGAGTTGACATGAAATGGATAAGGTAGCAACAATACTTTTATGGTTTCAAATGGATGCAATGTGGAATGAAATGCAGTACAGAAAATACTCAATATGATTTCAACAAAACAATGTAATCACTTTTCTCTGGCAATCCCCTCCCCCCTTTTATGCAATGCAAGGAAGTGGAAGGAAGGCACACAATTCTCAGAAATGCAATTCAATGTAATTCAGTTCAATCCCCAGCAAGCTTAAAGAAAACAGATAGGAGTTTTGAAGACACAGGCAAAATGCTTTGATATGTGCTAGCAATGGATGAGAAATATGCTGGAAATGCTTTTAATTCCCTTTCAGAGGTTCAGGGTGAGTGGTATCTAGTTAATATTAGCTCAGGCTCACTCTTGCAATGATTCAGGGATAGTTTTTATGAGGCAAACGATTTTCTGGCAAATGGAAGGCAAGCAGCAGCTGATTTTACATGTGGAGAAATTTGCAAATCGCGGTAAAATTCGCGGATGCGTGTTCCGCGATTGCGGTAAAACTATAAGGGGTAGGAATGTGGTTCTTGGTGCGATTCAAAGCTAAGATTCTAAGCTTTCAAATGAAAGTTACTGCAAGTCTCTAGCACAAACGGTCGCAGAGATATGAGCGATTAAATAAAGGTCGTTTTTCAGATTTGAAATTTTAAAGTTCAAAAAGACAAGTGCAGCTTGCAACTAGAAAATGACAAGTGACAGCTTTACAAATGACAGGTGACAGGAGACAGTTCTACTTAGATTAAAATAGGATTGAATTATATTATTTTAACTAGGAGATTGGTTCTGCACAGTTTTCTAGGTACTCACACTATATTCTTGAGTGAAATGGGCCTCGCCACGGATCTGGTCAGATTTTAGACTCGCCTCTGGTCTCTGCACTTCACAGTGATCTGGGTCAGCTCTCTCTGGTTCTGCTAACAGGTCAGCTCTACTCTGCTTCTGGTCTGGCCTGATGGATTTGAAGTCTCTATGTTGCTCTCTGAAGGTTGATGGAGGTAAAGTATGGATTTTTCCGGCAGAGCTTCCAGCGGCAGATGGATTTGAAAGTCTCTATCTGTCCTGACTCTCTGCTTTTATGTGTTTTTAGAGTGGGGGTGTATGCAGCATCACCAGCCCCTACCCCTCTCCACTTGCCATTGGTCAAGCTTCCATTTCTCACTTGATTGGCGAAGGAGCTGTGAGTTAGAGTGATGTCATCCATTTATGATCTCTTGAAACAACTCCCCTATCATCTGTGCACCCAAATCTATATATGATCAAAATCCATATTTCACAGTTACACAGTTGTTTGAAATTACACATACATGGTGTGGCTGAATTTAGCCATGTCTCTGTCCAAATCTGTTGTTTCTAAGAGCTTGCATTCAGAAATGGCACATAATTGACTTTTTAACTGATTTTTCAATTTCTGACATTGACCCAACTTTACATACATGTGCGCAGGGAGTATGGACATTAACTGATGAAGTTTCAGATTTTTAACATGCATACATTTAGAGTAATATCCACTTTTCCGCTAACACCCCCCTGAACATACCACCGGTTCTAAAAACCTCTTAAACTGTGGGCAGAAAAATCACAAGAATTATGGTATCATTTATAAAATTTTCACATGTCCGCTCTATGAATGATCCATCTTTTTTAAAGTTATGTTCTGGCTCCAAAGGGGTGTGGTTTCCTCTCAGCACAAGGTAGAAATACTGGTTTATCCAGTTCTGCCAAGCCAGCTTGCTCTCACAGGCAGTGCCCCTCCCAGCTTCTGCCAAGAGGAAGCTACATTTTACGACTGCTGTAATAAAACCTTTGCCTGAGTCAAGACAGGCTTTGTTCAGAGCTCCTGTAGAGCACAGGTAATTCAATTATCAGATAGATGGCATATCCTTAGTGTGAGCAGCAAAAGGGCAGCTAGGCCTGGGAACACAGCTGTGACTCAAGTTTCACTCCTGATGGGGGTAGTTGCCAGGCAGAATTCAGTTCCTTAAGCCAGACTTTCAGCTAACTGTCATGTTTTTTGTTGCTTTTTAAATTAACTTGCAATTTTACACATGCAGCTAGAATGCTGATTCTAAGTGCAAAACTATGACATTTCAACAGTTACAAAGGCATGTGACACCAAACATAGGTCACTCATTTAATCTAAACATTTTCGATTTTAGTGTCTTTAAATCCAGTGCAACTTAAACTGCTGACTCCATAGCAGTTTTGTTATAAGCATTGTTTTGGGCTCTTCATTTCCCAGATTTTGTAGGCACACAACACTCCATTCTACCAAATGTCTGCTGGTGTCCAGTGAGTTTTTAGATGTGTTGCAATGTTTAAAATAGACAGTTTGAGCCTGCCTTCAGAGAAACACAGGGTGGTTTTAAACTGCCGGCTTTTGGATAGTGGTGAGTACTGGTACTGCACCCATTTTTGGGATTTAAGAAAATGAATTCCCAACAATTCTAGGTTGCATTTGGCAATCAGCATTGCCATTCCCAAGGGTTTCAGACTACTGTGTGGGTAGTCCAATGGTGGTTTTAGGCAGTGTCCTTCTGTGCCCATAACATCGGCAAAAATGGGTGGCAGCCTATTCTTCATGCATTTCCCTGTGCATTTTCTGGGAAGCTCTGGCCATCATGATGTTTTCCATGTCAGTCCTGCACAGTTTTGAGGTACGGCTCGGATGCATGGGTAAATACATCCCACAAGCCCCCCTCTTGCGATGGCCATTCTATTTCACGAATGGGACTCGCAAGACCTGGGATGTTTCCTCATCTTCTTCCAATAGATGGCACAGTTCAGCATCTTTTCCTCCATCCGGTACTGATCGATCGGTTCTCCTCGCCGGTCCTGATGGGAATATTGGGCGGTCCACTGGTCCCATTGGATCTTCGTTCCCGGTCTCCGGATCGCCCTCCTTGGCCCGTCTTCAGGTTTTCTTTCTCCTAGGACGACAAAGGAAGAGCGGCAATACCTACTCATAGACGTTTTTCCACCACTGTTGAGATAGTGGGGCAGCATATGCATTTCATCATAACAAAACATTACATTCTTATTTTGAAAAAAAAAAACAATATAACTAAGAGACAGTTCCATGCAAATCACAATATTTTAGAGACTAGCTGTGGTATGTTTTATGGTTGGAACTGAATTAGTCTGAGACAGTACCTGCTAGGATTCCAGAGGATTCCTCCATTTGTTGCAGAGTGTGCCGGGGATGGCAACATTTCAACTGGTTTATGTGGACCCACTTGTCTTCCCCCGCTGCCAAAGGACCTTTGGGGATGTGGATTTTGTAGGCCACAGGGGAGATTTTGTCGATGATCTCAAAGGGTCCCTTCCATGTAGGCAAAAATTTGCGCTGCTTGGCCTGGTTCCTTTGGAAGTTGTATAGATAGACCCGGTCCCCCACCTGATATTCCTTCCTGGAAGTTTTCAGGTCATAATGGGTCTTCATGCTATCAGCCGATCTTTCTAGATTCCGCTGAGCGTAAGCAAAAGCATGTTGGAGGTGTTTCCTTAAATTCTCCACATACTCATGAGTAGTGGAGGCATTTATCAGTGTCTGCTCTTGGGTCCTATAGAGCAAATGCTGAGGAAGCACCATCTTGCGCCCAGTCATCAACTCAAATGGTGACATTTTGGTTGCAGATGAAGGGGTAGATCTGATGGCCATTAGGACCAGAGGTAATCGGATATCCCAACTTGGCCCAGAATCTGCCACAAACTTCTTTAATATGCTCACAATGGTTCGGTTATATCTCTCTACTGCCCCAGAAGAAGCTGGTCTATAAGCAATATGCAGCTTTCTCTTGACCCCCAATATCTCCCACATCTTTGTCATTACTTCACTGGTGAAGTGGCTACCTCTGTCTGACTCAATCCTTTGAGGTAGACCAAAACGGGAAAAGATGTGGTTAATCATCAAGGCAGCTGCAGTTTCTGCCTTGCAATTTGGGGCTGGGAGACATTCCACCCACTTGGTAAACAAGCATGTCACAGTCAACATGTACTTATTCCCCCTAGCCGAGCGAATCACAGGGCCTACAAAGTCGATTTGTAAATCTGACCATGGCAGTGTCATCCCCCGCTTTTGTAAAGGCGCCCGGTGTGTGAGGGATGTCGGCTGAAATTGTGCACACACAAGACAACCCTTCAAATATTGGTGGAGGTCCTGGCCCATGTGTGGCCAGTATGCAACCTCTCTTAAGATTTCCAGTGTTGTGTGAAACCCCCTATGACCGGCGGTGGCCGCATCATGGGCGTGACTTAACATCAGGCTTCGGAATGAGGTAGGAACCACCCACTGATCGTGGCCAGCTTTGGATTTCCTTACCAGCAAACCGTCTTGGATTCGGAACATTTTTGGACATTTCATCAACACTCTTAGGTCCTCTTTCCCAGTGTAATCGGTATCCGTCAGGGGAAAGTTCTCAGGGTCCTCAAGGTGCTGGTAAAATTTACCAATAATTGGATCCCCCTTCTGAGCGGTAATCAAATCAGCATCAGGGGTCTCCTTACTCCATTGTGCAATTGAAAGGTCGTTGTGAGCATTTGTCTGGGACCTAGTGATGGCAGTGACCTGGATTTCTCAATTAGATCCCCTTGGATGGCCCCGGTTTTGGCCAGCTGATCAGCTAAGTCATTTCCAGTTTTATCTGGTCCCTCTACTTTGGAATGACCCTTAATCTTCTTCCAATAGATGGTCATCCCATTCGATGTGACCAGATCATCAATGTTTTGGATCAACTTCCCATGTTTCAAGGGTTTGTTGTTAGCACATAACATGCCTCTGGTTTTCCAATTAACCAGGTGCTCCACGAACCCGTTCCGTACATAATCCGAATCTGTGATTATGACCAGTTCGTGGAGTTGATGCTGGACAGCAGTGAGGATGGCCTGATGCACAGCCATCAATTCTGCCACCTGACTACTTCGGGGACCAATTTTGTATCCAGCGGAGGGTTCTGGGGACTCATTCACCCATGCATTCCCTACGCCGGCCACCAATTCTTTCTCCCCGTTGTTGTCAACATGGTAAGAGCATCCATCCACATAGACAGTGGGCATTCCCTCACACTTGTCCTCTTCAAAGACTTTGTGTGGGGAATTAAGGTATGCCTCCGTGTTGTCCTTTATTTTTAGACTTTCGTCCTCGAGACAGTTTTCTCTGGCACAATCATGCAAGTCAGCCAGACCTTGCGCGAGGGGACTCTTCTTGTTTTGGCCATATCTGACTTCCACAGGAAAGCCTTGCATTGACAGAATCCAGGAAGTAATTCGGGAATTACTCACATTTCCGGCCCGGATTCTGTCACTTTGGAGATATTGCAGAGGCTGGTGTGGAGTCTCCACTATGATGTGCTCCCCCTGGATAACCGGGCGGTAATTCTTCAATGCCCACACCGTCGCCAGGAGTGCCTTCTCACAATCGTTGAATTTCTCCTCCACAGAGGATAAAGTTTTGCTCGCATATGAGATTACTTTATTGACCTTGTCATGTTTTTGGTATAATACTGCCGTCAAGCACGTATTAGAGAACCCCGTCTCCAGGAAGAACTCCTTGTTTCTGACAGGGTAAGCTAGGCAAGGCGCTTGTGAGAGGCTTCTCTTGAGTTGTCTTACTGCCTCGGATTGTTCTGGACCCCATTCCCACTTGACCCCCCCCTTCAGGAGATGAATCAGGGGTCTGGGGATCTCTGCGTAGCCCTCAATGAACTTTCTGCTGTAATTAGTCAGTCCAATGAGGCTCCTTAGTTCCCGCAGAGTTGTGGGGTCTTTCAGTTTCTGAAGTGCTTCCACTTTCTTTTCCTGGGGACAGAGGCCCTGAGGAATAATCTCATGCCCCAAGAAATTAACACGGGTTCTACACCACTGTGCTTTCTGAAAGGAGAGTTTTGCTCCGGCGGCCCTCAACTGTGTCAGAACATAACGGATCTCCGCTATGTGTTCCTCCACAGATGAACTTTTGATGAGGACATCATCTACATAAGCCAGGTTACCCCTCGCACCCAGGTCGGGCATGGCCTTATGTAGGAAAATGTTGAATTCATTGCCGGAGTTAAGGTATCCGAAGGGAGTCCGGGTCCATGTGTATTGCTGGCCCCCAAAGGTAAAAGCCAGCTTGTATTGGTCCTCCCTACTGACAGGCACAGTCCAGTATCCATTGGTCAGGTCTATTGCAGTGAATACCTGTGACCCCTGGATCTGGGCCAGCCCTTGGTCAATGTAGGGCAGAGGCCATCGGGAAGTATGGACCCGTTTGTTGAGCTCCCTGAGGTCAGCACAGAGTCTCCACTGGCCGTTTGGCTTCAATATTCCCAGCACCGGATTATTGAAGGTGCTGTGGACTGGACGGATTATTCCCCTGGACTCAAGGTTCTTAATTATTTCAGTAAGGGACTCCATTGATGCGAGAGGCAAGCGATATTGCTTCACAAACACAGGAGTCATGCCAGGGTCCGTGGGGATTGTTGTTGTGTGGATGTCAGTGCGACCACAGTCATATGAGTCTACCGCAAAGAGATCTTGGAAATCCAAGAAAACTTGTTTCAACTTTTGCTTTTGTTCCAGAGTCACACAGGCATCAGCTAGGTTGACTCTCTCTTCCACCATCTGCCTGAAGCCTGGAAAGACTTCTGGTTTGGCTATTTCAGCGGCCTCCTCCAGCTGGGTGGAGAAGTCCCTGGTCAGAGTGCTGATTTGGACTGGAGGCTTCAGGTGGGAAAGGCAGCCCTCATGGACCTGGAAAATCACCTCATCCCTCCTGAAGTCACAAGTCACATCTTCCTTACCATAGGGGCAGGAAGTGTACACCAGGAAGTTCCCCCCATGCCGGGTAAAAATCCTGTCTGGTGTTGTGTTGTCATCACTGTCACTGTCAAAGCAGTCCTTGGGGATTGGCCCTAACAGTTCATTTCCAAGATCCATGGAGAAATGTCGGTCATCAACCGCCATTCCAATAATGGTGCCTGCGGCTAGAGTAATACTCTTTAAGTCGCTGTTATCCACCTCTATTGGAATGGTGTCATGTTCTATGTTGACTAATGGTGTTGGGTTTACCCCTAACCCTTGCTGTTGGAGAGAAGCATTTAGATGTATGTAAGCATCAGGGTTTTTCAAATGCTGTCCTCTTTTAACTTTCACTTCCAGGGAGAATTGTCGGGTCCTTTCTGGGATGGTGACTTCCTCTTTAATCTGAATTTCAACTGCATAAGGTAGCAATTGAGCTGACCTAAATGCTTTTTCTGGATCATCAAAGCCCATGGGATTATCCGCTAATCGGGACCAAGCTTTGAAGTTTATTAGGTCCAAACTAATGGCAAAGCGATTGAGAATGTCACTGCCTAAGTAAAAGGCGGCAGGGACGTCTCGCACGACCCAACAATTGTGGACTATGCTCTTGTTGCCAATGGAGATTTTGAGCATACACCTGCTTGGCAGGAGATGTTTGGAACTAGGTGCTTCCAGGTCCATTTCCCATTTGTCTATCAGTTTGAAGGTGGGAATGGCTGGATCTTTTGGGAGTTGGCGAAACATGGCTTCGCTGATGAAGCTCTTACCGTTGTTCACACACACTCGAGCGAGAACAGAGTCCTTCCCATCATTTAACTGAACAGGGATGAACAACTGCTCTCCAATTTGCTGAATATCAGCCAGGCTCTGAGCTGATTTCACATCTTTCTGGACTATAGGAGTGGGAGTTTCAGATTGTGGATTGGTATAGAATTTCAGAGTGTTTCCTTCCAGCGTGGAATACCACCTTAAACTGGAAGGAAGGTTGATTTTCAGAAATAGAGAGGACCCCCCATCACTAGTCTGTTGTCCTACTGCTATTACTGTCACGTCTGGAATCTGGTTGTTCTGGAAGTGAAATTCTACTTGGTCAGATTTTTGTTCAACCATGTGACATGTGCCGTTTAAACTAACATGGTTGACACTCTGTTTTAATTTTATTGGTCGGCTAGTCTGGGTCCAGAGGACCTTGTTTACACAATCTATTAGGGGTGACAACCTTCTCAGGAGGTCATTCCCTAGTAAACAAGGGGTGCCCTCCGGGGTCACAACTATGACCGGGTGTTTCAGCTTGTGTCGCCCAATTTTAATGTCCAAGTCTGCAGTCCCCTCAACGGGAATTTCCTTCCCGTCAAAGTTCTGTAGTTGTCCCGGAAGAGAGGTGAGAGGAATTTGGTAATTCTCTCCCCTTCCTGCATTCAGTTCGTCAAAGGCCCTTCTGGACAGAAGGGTAGCTTGAGATCCAGTGTCCACCAGTGCCGAGATTGTACCCTGCCCCTGTACTTGTACCGGGGCATAATATCTTCCCTCCTTCTCCTCAAGGGGGCACAGGTAATGTACATTTTTGGACAACTGGTGGGCTAACTTTCTGGTTTTGGACATTGCTAGCGAAGAGTTTTGGGCAGAATTCTGTGGAGAGTCCTGGGAATCTGAAAGAAAAATTTGGCAACTGGAGATCAGAGCCATTGTGGGTTCCCCGGGTTCCAGTTCTGGGCCGCCCCCCCCCTTTTTGGAGGCAGTCCCCAGTATGGGTTTGAACCCGGGGATTTTCTTGCTGTTGGTTCTGGGATGAGATGGTGGGCGGCGGTAGCTCAGTCTCCACATCTCCCCAGTCTGCATTTGCATTCCTAGGGACCCATTTTTCTTTGGGAGGAGTTCCCCCCTCTCTGAAGGAGAAGATCCTTTTCTCAGGATCCTCTGAGGATCCCTCTCCCTCAAATTGGAAGATCTGTACCTCCTCCTCAAACTGAGTCTGTTTGGGTCTTTTGTTTCTCCTACCCCCCCTCTGCTCCTTAGGAGGCAGACTTTCAGGGGCAAGAGATTTTGTTTCCGGTTCCTGGGTTTCCAGGGGCTGTTTACAAGTGAGGAAGGAAGCTTCCTCCAAGGCTTTACACCCCCCTTCCCTTTGTGCCTCCTCCCTGGGAACCGGTGTGTTATCGGGGTGCTGCCCCCGTCATTGTTCTGGAGCACCAGGTCCAGAGTTGGGTACGTTCTGCGCCGGCATGCCGATCTGAGGGTTCTGCTGAGCCCTCAGTATGTGACCCATATCCCGCGCCATGTTTTGAACCTGGCGCTCTAACTGGGAAACCCGCTCAGGCTGATACGGGGCCCTGTTTTCTCCCTGGGCTGATCCCGGGAAGGGTAGCTGTCCCTCCTCTGGTAATACCCTGGGTTGGGAAGATTTGGATACCCCTCCACCCTTGGCCTCCCCTCTCCCGGATTCAGTGGTCTGGGCTCAGGGAATTGGGGAAAGAAGGATGGATGGTTTTGGGGCTGAAAGTCGGGTGGATATCTGGGGAAAAAGTTCTGCCCAGGGTTTGGTAAATTTCTGCCCTCCTGTGGGAAGTTTGGAGGGAAGTTCCCTGGGTTAGGTGCTTGGCTGGATCCCCCCCCTTGGGCTGGAGGAGTCCACACATAACCCAGGATGGGTCGATTTCCCTTGTAACGGGGACTTACATAATCAGGAGAGCGAGGGACCCCATTTGTGGGGCTGCCTCCTTGGCTCCCTGTCTGTGACTGACCCGAGGACCTCCTGGGCCTAGCATTATTAGGTGCAGGTAGGTTTTTAGGCCCCCCCATCTCCAAATCCAAAACGGGGGTGATCTTTACCTCTACCACCTTGGCAGCAGCAGGGGTGCTGTTGGCTTTGGGGTTTTTCTGGGCATTACTTTTGCTATCTATCGGTTTCTGCACCTCATAGATCCGGGTAGCCTGTTCAATGACCCAGTCTAAAGATCTTTTCTCGTGAAAATCCCTCACGAGCTGGGTCATGATATATTTGGGCAAGGCATGGAAAAACGTATTTATAAATTCTCTGCTATCCGTGCGCACCCTTCTTGTGGTCTGTGCAAAAGCACGCTTTAACTCCTGCACAAATTCTTGTGGGGCCTGATCCTCCCCACATTGCAAATTGTAGGCTGCCTTGCGAGCCTCTTGAGGATTTCTGTGAACAGAAAAATGTTTCAAGATGGCGGCCTTATAGGTGGACCATCTTAAATGATTTTGGTCCTCCAGCCCCGCAAAGAAACTGGAGTATTCCGGGGAGAAGGTCCACTTTACATATTGAATACAGCTTTGGCTGTCCTTCAAATGGAAAGTCTCCATCATTTGCTCAAACAACTCTAAGTGCTCCCAAACAGAATACTTAGCGTTCTTATGGTAAGGCGTGATGACGCTCCTGATCGCCTTAATCTGCTTTAAGGGGTCCTTAAGCAAGGCCCTTTTTTGCCTTATTGGCCTTTTCGGTTCGGGTAACCCTTGTCCATTCGTCCTCGGACTCAGAGGCACTGCTCCCAGAGGTTCCCGTCTGTTCTTCCAGGTTTTCCCGGATTCTGCGAGCCTGGGAATGGCTGGCAGAATGTGGGGACCTGGTCTCCTGTGTCCTGCGCAGTTCAGAGGAGTCTTCAAATTCCTCCTTGCTGCCAGGATTTGATGGGTACCCTCCCCACTGACCTAACTGGGCAGAGGTTTTCAGGATGCCCTTAAGGGGCCTACTCTCCTGGGGTTCCCCACTGAACTGTACTGTACTTGGGTGCCCATACCCGGATGCCCACCCCTCCATTCCTGGGTGGTACTGGCCTATGAGCCCCATACTCTTAGCTGGATAGTAATCTGCCATCCCTGTGGCCCTGTGCTCATGTGCGCCAGGGAACATGGGGGTGGCAGAGTCCAGGGACTGAGAGGTATGAGGGCCTCTGGTACTAGGGCTCCTGAGGTTATGCTCCGGAGTTTCCCTTTCCCAGCGAACCTCATCTCTATCCGCCCCTGCTCCCTGTTGCAATGCAAGAGCCTGCATTTGTGCCTTCAGTTCCTCAGTTAAGGCCTTACTAGACTCTATCAGTCTCTCCTGCATCGCTACCTGTTGTTGGAGCCTATCATTGTGTTGACAGAGGGCCTCATTTTCCCTCTGTGTTTCCTGATTGGTCCTGGAGCACTGGGCCAGTCTTTGCTGCAGGAGGGTTACCTCCTGAGCTGTGTCCCTATTGGCCTGCTCCTTTCTTGCTAGAGCATCCTCCACCCTCCTGGTGTGCTCTAACAAGTTCTGGTGTTCTTTTTGGAGGTCACCCAATCCCTGGTGGGCCAGGTGATTTTCTTCCATTTTTCTTTTTAAATGGCAGACTTCCTGGCCTAAGGCGTCTCTTTCCTGACTAAGAGCCTGCATTTGTGCCGCCAGGTCGTCCCTCTGCCTTTGAAGGGCACCAGCTTTCTGCCGTTCTTCATCAAACTCTGCCTGTGTATCCAGGTCTTTCAAAATCAGCTTGTTGCTCTCTACCTTCACTCTATCTAGATGACTTTGCAGGGTGGCTACCTGCTCCGTGCATGCCCTGTTAAAGTCTAATTGTTGCTCCAGCTTTTTCTGGCTCTGCAGTAAGGAGTCCAAACTGTCTTGGTGCTCCTTCTGCAGGGCCAGAAATCTGGTATCCTGGTCAGCCTTTTCCTGTTGCAGTATATCCATATCCTCCTTTATTTTAGTGATGTACCGTCTGCTGTCATTTTCTGACTCCTGGCTCCTCTGCAGCCTCTGCTCAGAAGAGTCCAGATCAGATTGAGCCTTCTGTAATGCCATCTGTTGCCTATTTGCCAGGTTTTGGCTTTCAGCACATCTATCCTGCATGTCTCCCACGTATAGGTACAGGTATGCTGCTATCCTGGCAATCTTATTGTGTTCCTCTTTGGCTTTAGGAGCCATATATAGTTCACTCAGGGCCACATGTAAGGGACCCTGATCTCTATATATATCTGACCCTGTTTCAGTGACCTGTTGTGTGATGGCCTGCAACCACGCATCCTGGCCCTGTTCGGTCCATTCACCTCTCACAAATAGCTTATGCAAGAGGTGCTCTCTGGCTATTTTCATGTCTACTAAGGTCGTCATTCTAGAGATTGGTCTCTGTCCTGACTTACAGAAGTTTGTATTTTATTTTTGCAGAACAGAACTTTTCTTGGAGTGTCCCTTTTGAGGAGTGCTTTACAGCGTAACACAGCGTGGTGATCCGACCGGATATGTGTATCTGGTCAGCTGGCACGCTGTATTAATCTGCACAAATGGTAAATCTAACCCAAACGTCCGGCCCGAGCCCCCAATTTGTAAGAGGATTCAATTCAACACTACAGCTAAGTCAATGCCTAGTCTGGGATACTGAATGGAAACCCTTATTGATATATCTTTATGTCCAGTTCATGCGTTCTGGATGACTACCCCTATATAACACCCCTCTCTTGGAATCCCCCTGACCCCACTGAGCCAAGAAGTAGTTCTGTTTTGCAAGTTAAAAGGTTTATTTGATAATTTAAACAATAGATATATAGATCACACTTTATAATAAATTAATAATTGAATATCACACTTAATCTAATATGATAAATATTAACAACGGAGAATCTGGCACTAACACGCTTCTTGATAATCACTAAGGAGTTGACATGAAATGGATAAGGTAGCAACAATACTTTTATGGTTTCAAATGGATGCAATGTGGAATGAAATGCAGTACAGAAAATACTCAATATGATTTCAACAAAACAATGTAATCACTTTTCTCTGGCAATCCCCTCCCCCCTTTTATGCAATGCAAGGAAGTGGAAGGAAGGCACACAATTCTCAGAAATGCAATTCAATGTAATTCAGTTCAATCCCCAGCAAGCTTAAAGAAAACAGATAGGAGTTTTGAAGACACAGGCAAAATGCTTTGATATGTGCTAGCAATGGATGAGAAATATGCTGGAAATGCTTTTAATTCCCTTTCAGAGGTTCAGGGTGAGTGGTATCTAGTTAATATTAGCTCAGGCTCACTCTTGCAATGATTCAGGGATAGTTTTTATGAGGCAAACGATTTTCTGGCAAATGGAAGGCAAGCAGCAGCTGATTTTACATGTGGAGAAATTTGCAAATCGCGGTAAAATTCGCGGATGCGTGTTCCGCGATTGCGGTAAAACTATAAGGGGTAGGAATGTGGTTCTTGGTTCGATTCAAAGCTAAGATTCTAAGCTTTCAAATGAAAGTTACTGCAAGTCTCTAGCACAAACGGTCGCGGAGATATGAGCGATTAAATAAAGGTCGTTTTTCAGATTTTAAATTTTAAAGTTCAAAAAGACAAGTGCAGCTTGCAACTAGAAAATGACAAGTGACAGCTTTACAAATGACAGGTGACAGTTAGGAGACAGTTCTACTTAGATTAAAATAGGATTGAATTATATTATTTTAACTAGGAGATTGGTTCTGCACAGTTTTCTAGGTACTCACACTATATTCTTGAGTGAAATGGGCCTCGCCACGGATCTGGTCAGATTTTAGACTCGCCTCTGGTCTCTGCACTTCACAGTGATCTGGGTCAGCTCTCTCTGGTTCTGCTAACAGGTCAGCTCTGCTCTGCTTCTGGTCTGGCCTGATGGATTTGAAGTCTCTATGTTGCTCTCTGAAGGTTGATGGAGGTAAAGTATGGATTTTTCCGGCAGAGCTTCCAGCGGCAGATGGATTTGAAAGTCTCTATCTGTCCTGACTCTCTGCTTTTATGTGTTTTTAGAGTGGGGGTGTATGCAGCATCACCAGCCCCTACCCCTCTCCACTTGCCATTGGTCAAGCTTCCATTTCTCACTTGATTGGCGAAGGAGCTGTGAGTTAGAGTGATGTCATCCATTTATGATCTCTTGAAACAACTCCCCTATCATCTGTGCACCCAAATCTATATATGATCAAAATCCATATTTCACAGTTACACAGTTGTTTGAAATTACACATACATGGTGTGGCTGAATTTAGCCATGTCTCTGTCCAAATCTGTTGTTTCTAAGAGTTGCATTCAGAAATGGCACATAATTGACTTTTTAACTGATTTTTCAATTTCTGACATTGACCCAACTTTACATACATGTGCGCAGGGAGTATGGACATTAACTGATGAAGTTTCAGATTTTTAACATGCATACATTTAGAGTAATATCCACTTTTCCGCTAACACCCCCCTGAACATACCACCGGTTCTAAAAACCTCTTAAACTGTGGGCAGAAAAATCACAAGAATTATGGTATCATTTATAAAATGTTCACATGTCCGCTCTATGAATGATCCATCTTTTTTAAAGTTATGTTCTGGCTCCAAAGGGGTGTGGTTTCCTCTCAGCACAAGGTAGAAATACTGGTTTATCCAGTTCTGCCAAGCCAGCTTGCTCTCACAGGCAGTGCCCCTCCCAGCTTCTGCCAAGAGGAAGCTACATTTTACGACCGCTGTAATAAAACCTTTGCCTGAGTCAAGACAGGCTTTGTTCAGAGCTCCTGTAGAGCACAGGTAATTCAATTATCAGATAGATGGCATATCCTTAGTGTGAGCAGCAAAAGGGCAGCTAGGCCTGGGAACACAGCTGTGACTCAAGTTTCACTCCTGATGGGGGTAGTTGCCAGGCAGAATTCAGTTCCTTAAGCCAGACTTTCAGCTAACTGTCATGTTTTTTGTTGCTTTTTAAATTAACTTGCAATTTTACACATGCAGCTAGAATGCTGATTCTAAGTGCAAAACTATGACATTTCAACAGTTACAAAGGCATGTGACACCAAACATAGGTCACTCATTTAATCTAAACATTTTCGATTTTAGTGTCTTTAAATCCAGTGCAACTTAAACTGCTGACTCCATAGCAGTTTTGTTATAAGCATTGTTTTGGGCTCTTCATTTCCCAGATTTTGTAGGCACACAACACTCCATTCTACCAAATGTCTGCTGGTGTCCAGTGAGTTTTTAGATGTGTTGCAATGTTTAAAATAGACAGTTTGAGCCTGCCTTCAGAGAAACACAGGGTGGTTTTAAACTGCCGGCTTTTGGATAGTGGTGAGTACTGGTACTGCACCCATTTTTGGGATTTAAGAAAATGAATTCCCAACAATTCTAGGTTGCATTTGGCAATCAGCATTGCCATTCCCAAGGGTTTCAGACTACTGTGTGGGTAGTCCAATGGTGGTTTTAGGCAGTGTCCTTCTGTGCCCATAACATCGGCAAAAATGGGTGGCAGCCTATTCTTCATGCATTTCCCTGTGCATTTTCTGGGAAGCTCTGGCCATCATGATGTTTTCCATGTCAGTACTGCACAGTTTTGAGGTACGGCTCGGATGCATGGGTAAATACATCCCACAAGCAAGCACTTAGTCTTTTCAGAACCCCCTAGAAATCACATGGAAAATATCATAAAATGAAATGATGTCTTATTCTCAGTGCTGGGAGAAATGCCTAAATGGAATCAATCCTTTAATGTCAATTTGGAGGATGTGTCACATATGGGAGGGGGGTGCTTCATCATCCCCACAGCAACATTTCTCCAACTGGCTCAGCTTGCAACAAAAGACTTGTATTGCACCCTTTAAAGTTTGTCCTTGCGAGTCAGTGCTGGAGGAACTCACACTTCTTGGTCAAACTCTGGCCATGCTTGCTTTCTCTGTCCTCCCTGCGAGTACTGCCTTCTAGTCTGGCAGAGCAGAGAATCATCACGTCTTCAGCCACATCACATGCCATTGTGGAATGATTCACTTATGGTGCAGTTTTCGGTGGGAGGCAAGGCATTCAATTGAGTTTTGCACCTCAGCCCCCAAATTTTTTTTTCTGGTATTCTGAGCCTCATGGTGATGGAAGTCTTGTGGGGGAGAACATAATGTGCATGTTTTTATTCAACACCCCACCCACACAATAGTTCACTGACATTTTCTATGCGAGCAAAGTTCCCTTTCACAATGGTTTTTAAAAGTAATTTTTCTTTATTTAGAACACGTGTGCAAGCTGTTTTTCATCTAATGTTTGAAATGTGGCTCTGTAGGTCATGGGATTCTTTTGATTTGTCCTTTTGAGTCGGCTTGCATTTGCTGCTGGTGCATTACTGCACAGGGTTCTTTGATTTGACACGGAATAAAAAATGGAAGAACCAAGCTGTTTCTTTAGTTTGCAGTCTTTTGAGCACTGCGGTTCACATGAAAGGGAAAACAAAAGCTATGTCGAGTTGCTATGATGACATCCTTGCCCCTCATGTGAATTTACAGTAAGACAAAGCCGTTTTGCATGTAGTGCATACTTTTTGTTATTCAGAAGCAAGAAAAGCAACCACAGAGCCGTTCTGAATGCAGGGCATAGCTTCTTATTATTCAGATGAAGAAAAACCAACACAGAGCCGTTCTGAATGCTGTGCATAACTTCTTGTGATTCAGATGCAGAAAAGCAAATGCAGAGCCTTTCTGAATGCAATGCATAACTTCTTGTGATTCAGATGCAAGAAAGAAAACACAGAGCCGTTCTTGGTGAAGTGTTCAAATGCTTGCCACAAATGTCCCAGGGACAGCACTGCCAAGCTGTTTTTCGTGGCAATGTTTAAATGCGGTTTTTAGGTGAATGGGGGATTTCTGTTTCAGAGCCTTAAATGCACCCACAGATCTGTAGCATTTAGCAGCATTCTGATGATGGCATACTGGGAACGCAAATGGGACACTGGTTTCAATCACTTGCATAGCTTCCACTACTTTCACACATTCCTCATTGTATTCACTTTCTCTCCATTATACAAGTTCATACCTCCAATTCCATTCTACCACTTCCCCAAACTCTCTTCCATCACTACCTTACTCTGTATTTGTTGAGCCATATGATATTCTGGATTAAGAGCAGTTTATGCAAAAACAGTGGCTCCCAATCTCCAACCTTTCTCTTTAGCTGCACCCTGACCGGGAGTGAGTCAAGCTAATGGGACACAGAAGTCAAGGGGGCCACTTTGATGCACCCATTGTTTGGCAGTGGATGAAGATTTTAGTGATCTGGCAGAAGGGGGTGAATGATGAGGAAAAGGACAGAAGCAAGGGAATAGATAACTTTGCACAAATTCTACATTCTAACCCTCTGCTACCGCCCCTCCTACACCCCTCCCCAAAAAAAGGAGTAATTTGGGTTCATGGGAAATAAAAATACAGGCCAACAAAGAGGACATCCCTACCCATGCTAACAATAGAGAAATCACTGGCCCAGGATTCGGGAAAAAGAGAGGATTTTGGCAAGGGCCCTAAACATACACCCTTGAAGGGGAGCAAATATAGGTACGAAGGGGCTGCGGGGTGGGGGTATCAAATCATGTAATGAGACCGAGGGGAGCAGCAAGAACGAGCACTGTGGCCTGCACCTCAGAAAGAACAGATACAGTAAGATGACCCCGAACCACCGACCTGGGCACAATTTTTATAGAGAAGTGCTGTGAAAGACACCTTGCACACAAGCCTTTTTTTAAACACTTCGACATGTAAACTAGTTAGCAGATGTTTGTGGGAACAGTGGGACACATGTGGTCACCATTTTGAATCACAAAAGCCAAAGTAATGGTCTCTTCATTGTAATTGGTTATTTACTATAGCTGCCTTTCTGAGCCCCTCTGTACTTGGCCTTATTCAGACACGTTTTTAAACTGGGACAGAAGGCTATAAAAAACATATTTCTCATGAAGAAATAAGGACCAAAGGGGTTCTTAAAATTACTCAGCTTCAAGCTAAGCGCACGGCCATAATTACAGTGTAATATTGGTTTGCTTTGTGTGCTAAGGGCAGCGCCCCTGGAGGCAGGGAGAGGTCTGTTTCTATCATTTTGTGCTTTCAAGATTCCTCAAACCTTGGGGAGCCCTTAACTTTAACACCGTTTGCACTTCTGATCTTACTGGTGCGACACCCTAATTAGGCCTCTAAGCATTTGCACCTGGCTGTGGCTGTAGATAATTGTCTGAAAGTCTGCTTAAACTTTTAAAGCCAAAGGGGACTGTCCCTTTAGCCATTCCAAGATAATTGCCTGGGCACAGTCGATTTCCCTATGTGTCGGAAATTGCTAATGACATATTAGTGTTGTATTTTTCAGCAATGCTCTTGTACACTGATGGAGCCCTTAGAAATTGTTCTGGCAAAACCCACCCACGTATCATTTTTTAGTGCAGTTAAAGGTCTGAGCGATAGGTTTCTGACTGCCTGATTTTCCCTTCATTTTTGTGCTTCTGTTCTCCCATTTTTCCTCTTACCCTTCGTGGCTCTCGATCCCATTTGGGAGCACATGACAGGCTGCTGCCTCCATGGATACTGCGTGTGTGTTATGAGGGCATACTTTTTAAATTAAATTGTTTTTTATAACACACTTCATGCCAGCCCCTAAGCGAGGGATCGGGAATCAAACCCGTGCTGCTAGAGCCTGACTGGTTTTCAAGACTAGCATTAATGCCCCCCTCCCCCCCACCCGTAGCTATCCTCCTGGCCCATACTTACCTCTGACAATATGTGCTTCAACTTCTCTCCTGTAAGACAACACTGTCTACAGATGTTGGCACTAACTGAAATAAGAAGAAGCGCGGTGTGATATCCCATTCTCCTGTCACTCACGAGGTTTCTGACACACATTTGCATAATCAGCTGTACATTTATTTTAATTGTGCACCGTTTTAATATTCACACATGTTCTGAAATCAGTCTTGCATATTTTTTGGTATGTGTATATTGTATAGCGGCAGCAGTAGATTTCTTCGCGGCAAAATCAGATACCATGTGCATTGGGTTGGAAAAGGTTATGTCTTTAAAAGTGTGTTTTAGAATGTTAAACTTGCACGCTATTTGAAACTGTGTCTTTTATCATGACCGCCACCAATAGACATAACTGCTGATAAATCGACAAACGTGCATCTTGCCCAATGTTGCTTTCTTTGGGTCACTCTGAGCCTGCACCAGGATGCTCAACCTCTGGCACACAGCTTCCCAAAAGGCATAGAGTAATCCAGGACCATGTAAACTGCCCCAATAAAAGCCACAGCCCGACCAAAGATGGACCTGTAAGATTCCCAATTGCAATGCCCGCCTTTACCCAATGAGAGCCAGACTGGTGACGCCTGCATGCAAAATGAACTAGGCGAGGATCAAGGGGTCCTTAATCGATCATGGGGGCCCACTAAACTATGCACTTTTAGCAATGGCACCAAAAGACCCAGAGCTTGCGATAAACAAGTGTATAGAGGGGAGGAACCGCAGCAGATACATGCACCATTATAGTGAGTCCCTGTCTGTAACTGGCACTTATATCAATCCAATAAATAAATATATACATCTTAGTGAAATAGGTTGGCATAGCAGGGTGACAATTTCTGAAGCGGGATCGGGCGAGGCAAGGGCCTCTTTTTCCATCTTCCTCTGTAGATGGGGGCAGCCCCTTGGTAAGCCATCTTCCTGATGATTTAATGTCAGTAATGCCAACAGTGGCATGCAAAACACTCCAGGGGAAGTAACCACTGAGTGGGAAAAAAAGCAAAAGCCACAAAAAAAACAAAACAAATGGACCATGTATGAGATCAGGACCAAGGGACCATGAAACAAGTGGTGATACATTGAGTGGTAACCCTATAGAAGTGAGGTGAGTTGTGATGCACATTTAAACCCTCAATGGTCACCTTTATATTACATGAGTACAATGTGAATGGAAAGAAGTGACTTCAATTGGGACGGCACCAGGAACCACTATCTAGCTAAGAAAAAATGGATACTGCAGTGTAGTACAAGTGTCCATGTATGTGCACGTCTGTCACTGTTGGAGGCCTCACTGTTTGTGGCTCCGTAAGGTAAAAGAAGGGTGATGGTCCATTAGAAGGACAGAGGGTGAGGCACATATGAAACATCTGGTCTGTTTTTGTTTTACTGGGTGCAGGTCAGAGGTATCTATTTCCTGTCTGCCAATCTGCTTTCTATAGGTTGCCATGGAAACATTGAGGTATGCTATCCACAGGGAAGAGTCCAATATCTGATAGACCACAGCACTTTGGGTCTTGTTAGCCACTGATATGGGAGAGTGTGATAGGGCTGAAGAGTAGAGCTTAGTCATGGCTCAGTTAGTATTGATGTGATAATGGCTCAGCACCTGGCAGCAATCTGAAGTGGGAGAATGGAACAACAGGCTCCCACCAATCCCCTCTCGCGCTTGGCCTAGAGGATCACGGCCTAGGCACCCACCACGAGATGAGTTTGCCCATCTACCAGACGACCAAATACCCTGGTACAGGAACCTACGGATGTGCCCACCTACCTGCCCTACCTGCCCAGCAGCTCGCCCTACCCAGGCCGACACCTGCAACATGGATCAACTCGACTAAACCAACACATCGTTAGAGATGCCATGACGACCTAGCCAACGGCCACACCTGTACGACCATGCACACTGGACACTCCTACACCAACCTACACGAAGAATATATTCAACGCTATGACGTAGGTGACGAACACATCCACGGACGTGCATCTTTATTATTTTTCACATAGGCTTTTAAGATGCAGAAACGCAAGACGCATGATGAACTTATCTAAATGGCTTGCTTATGCTTCACATAAACCCTATAACCTAAAGCGCCTGTGCACTCAACGGCTCCATTTATGCACCTGATTCAAGTAGGCCGCAAGCAAGAGCTTCCATGAACATTAAAATGAACAAGAGTCCGGTTGCTGATCCTGCAGAATGAGCTCGACGAAAGGCAGACAGCCAAGCCACAATGTTGCAATCTCGCACGCCACACACCAACGTCAAGGTCGCACCTGCAAATTAAACAAGGCACACTGTGGAAAAAACAATATTAATTGTGCAGATTTCGGCCTCAAACACGGTCCCGTCTCACGTGAGCAAGCCAAACCTGAAAGGATGCCAGGCTAAGAGAACGGGGGCGCCTGGATCCCTCGTTACAAGACACAGGCAGATACAAATAAAAGACTCAATGGACATCTGCGACAGTGAGAGTAGTCGGCCTTCCAGCCTATGAATAGTCCTCGCATTGTCTGCACGTACCCATAGTGAAACATTGTTGCAAATGACAGGTGCACCGTGAGCTGGGAACTCAGCCACTAAAACCCTTCTCTATATGTATCCTATACTAACCCTACCACTCAAGTAACCAATCCAGAGTGGAGATAGGTTTTTTGCTAACTTTTCGAGGTGACGCAAGTAGCGCGTCATACCAAGGTAAAAAGGGCCTGCGAGCCCCACGATTGTGTGTGTGTCAGGACGGACGCGTACAATCCTTGACCCATCCCTTCCGTTTGTATAATAAACAGCAGAACCACCTTGCTTCTTGCGTGTGCCTCATACTCATTTTTGTGATACGCGGGAGGAGTTGGGGCCTCCCTGCCCGGAGGTCCGCGGAAGGCCCAGCCGACCCCGGCAGAATTTCCCCCCGACAAGTTGGAGGCACTGCTGAGATCTGTTTAAGGTCTGCTTATATTTTATTTTTCCGAGTGCTCCCGCTGCGAGGAGGCCCGGTGGCGCGGCCCCCTCTGCCGCTGCCCCCTTCTGAGGACTACAGGACCATCGCGGAATTGCGAGAAGACCGGACAGCGCAATCCGGATATTGGCCTTCGGGAGCCGGTTGAGAAGTATCCCGCCCGCGGTTGGCGAGTGTCCAGACGTGGTCCAGACGAGGGGAGGTGGCGAGCCGCTTGGAGGGGTGCATGCAGTCGAGCGGCCCCGCATCAAGAGAACTTGGTGAGTATGCCACACCCAACAAGCAATGTGGAATTGTGAGGGAGGGGGGAGGAATTAAAATAAGGGAGGAGGGAGGTGTTGCACAGGTGCGCGGCGAAGGTTTGACAATTTAGTGTTGGCTATGAAATGAATGGTAGCCGAACGAGCGCGAGAGCAGTCGGCTACGCTATGCGAAAGAGGGGGGCGGAGCACGAAAACATCACGTGCGGCCGCTCGTAGACACTGATTGGCCTAGGTCGCGACTACGTGTACGGGTGTGGGTGTGTGCGGTTTCCTACGATTTGGTGATTATTGATCAATGAGTAGATGAGGATCCCTATTGATCGAGCAAGAAACTCGATAGGTAGATGACGTTTCCCTGTAGGCGGTAGCTAGTTGGTTGCCCAATACGGAAGATAATTGGCTGGTTAAGCCCTCCTGTCGAGGGGCGTATCACACGCGAGGCGACGCAGGGTGTGCAGTCCGATTATATATTGTTGATTACCTTGTTCCAGGCGTGACAGGAAGACAGCTGTGGGGTTAACGGGGGTAGAGTGCAAGTGTATTAAGAGCTGACTAATAGTTTGAAGAGATCGGTGACGTTACCAGTAGGGCTTTCATAGGATATCCCGAGCACAAGGCATCTCTCTTTCGGAGGGCGGTGGGGAAGAGAGTTGTGGTAAGGGAGTGGAAACGGAGATAAACGGTAACGAGTTGATCGGGAAAAGGCGAAACGGGCAAGTATAGAAGAGGGAGGAGGAGCAAATGAAAATAGGACGACTGTATAAAAACATCACAAGGGGTACGCAGCCGTAGGGGGCTACGTGCGCCTCGGCCGCAGGGGGCCGTAAGGGTGTTCTGTAAGGAAAGACAAGAAAGAAAAGAATATGCAAATGTAAATAATATATTTTAATAATTTTCCTTAGAGGACTATCGCAAGTCCCCAAACTCACGGGGCCAGGTAAAGGTAAAAGGTTGTGTATTGTAGGTGGTAGTAAAATAACAGCTACCAAATAGGGGAAGGATAGCAAGTGGAGCGCTGCTATGTCACACGGAGCAGGATCGGGAGGGTGGGGGAACACCCTCACTACCCCACTACAGCACATATGCAAAACACTGTCACCCCATCGGGAGAAATTGATCAAGTATAGCATTGAATGGACACAGGGGACGGACAACAAAATGACAACACCATGGCCGCCTAATGGTAGCTTCGATCCATATACCCAACATTCACTATTAAACCATCTGCATAATACATACAAGGGGAAGAAATTGACAAACCATGTGGAGATGTTTAACTTATGGCGGATGTTCCAGGGGTCCCGACCAGGACCAAATGGAATGTTCACTGTGGGGGAAACACCGGAAGAAAAAGAGATTAAGGAGGAAGGAGAGAATGGGGAGAAGGAGAGTGAAGGCCCAAAGAACACAGGGAACGGACAAGAGGGAGGAGAAAAGAATAACAACCCAAAAGAAAATGAACTAAAAAAGGAACAGAGCGACGATATAACCCTAGCAAAGGTAGTGAAAACAGAGGGAGGGGGGTTGTACCCTTTCAGAGAACTAGGAGAAATAGGAAGAGAACAACTAAGGGCGGCTGAGGGGTACTCGAACCCGACATACAGCCCGCCACCATATGCAGTGACAGGTGTCCACAAGGGAGGGGAGCGGACTAGTACGACGGGATCAGCCTATAGGAAGATGCCAGAGGGGGAGGGGAGGACTGGAGAAGAGCAAACTGAGGAAATAGGACATGACGAGTGGGTAGCTGCACAGATACTATTAAAATTACGAGGTACATTAACGGGAGAAGAGAGGGAGGTAGTGAGGAAGATGGACGAGGATAATACCAGGGAGAGTGAAATAAGGGGAGAAGAGCTGATCAGACAAAAGGAAGAGGTTTTGGAGGAACGGCTAGCAGAGCTAAGGGATGAGCAGAATGAACTAATCAAACAGTTCGAGAGGGAGGAAAGAGAGAGAGCAAGGGAAAGGAAAGAAGGTAGGAACGAGTTGGAAAGAATAAGGGAAAGAAATGAGGAGCAAAGGAGAGAAGCCGAAAGGGTAAAAGCAGCAGCAGAAAGGGTATCAAGAGCAGTACTACGAGAGAGGAAAAAGGAAGAAGAAGAGAAAGAAAAAGAAATGGCAATGTGGAAGAAGAGATTACTATCAGAAACGACCAGGAAATACGAAGAAGGGAGGGTGATAGAGAGTATATTAGAAAGGGAGAGGGTGAGAAGGGAAAGGAAGGAAGAGGATCAAAGGGTATTGGGAAAGATGAGTAGTGAAGTAATGGAGGAATTAAAAAGGAAAAGGGAGGAAATTGGTAGAGAGATGGAGGAGAGAAATGGAGGGGAAAGAGAAGATAGGAGAGGAGAGATTGAAGAAAGGAGGTATGTATATAGAGATACAGAAGTAGCAACAACATCAGCACAAAGGGGAGCGGGTGGTAAAGGAGAAAGGCTAGAGACAGACCTAATAGACTTAAAAACAGTAACGATCAAGGGGAGAAAGACAGAGTGGGGGCAGCCACATACAGATGACTTTTGTAGTGAGGAAGAAGAAGGAATGGAGAAGGAAGGAAGAAACAGTGACAGGGAAAGCCTAGATAAACTATACACCACTCGGACCAATACAGACTCACCATGGATATGTATGAGAAAGGATGAACTGGAGAAAAGTGAGGAGGAAGAGCGAGGAATAGCGAAAAGACAGACACATGAAGCCACACCCTCACCATCCTACACTAAGTCAACCACCCCACGCTCACTACGTACAACTAAACTCGCGCCTTTCACAAACGAAATGACACCTTATGTAGGTAGGCTTAGAGACCTCCCTAGACGTAGGCAGGAAGGACGAATACACACGCCCACATTAAATACAGGAAATGATGAAAGAAGGGGAAAAGATGGAGAAGAAAGAGTTACGAGCAGGGGAACTACGGACGGAATCGATGATATAAGAGAGAGGGAAGAAGAGGAGGGGTGTGGGGACTCAATTTTATGGAACCCAAGGGAGATAACGAGACACAACTTAATGCCACTTCTGGAGAGGGGAGGGGTGAGACCACAATACGTCCCTTGGAAGCATGTAGACAAAGAAAATATAAAGTGCAGGCTCCCATCATTAAGTGGAGGTGCAGGTAAATGGATATATGAAATGGAAAAACACACCGCAGGACAGAAACTGGCAGTGGGGGATGTAAAGGGCCTTCTAATATCCATATTAGGGGATGCAGCGGATGACATTTGGAAAAGAGCGGGATTCACTGGGGTAACAATAACCAACACATCACACGATGGGGCACCATTCGCAAACTGCAGACATGCATTATGGCAGGCACTAAGGGTACAGTACCCAGACACATCAGACATAGGAGCAATTACCTCACGCAAGATGCGTGAGAACGAATATCCTGTTGATTATATCCAGGAAATTCAAGAGAAGTGGCGTATGGAAACTAGAGAACAATGGGACAAAACACCAGCAATATTCTATCATATACTGGTACAAGGGCTCCCAGAAGGAGTTCAGAAACAACTGAAGAAGGTGGTGGGAATGGAAGCAAAAGCATGGCCAGAAATACAATTGACAATAGTACATCATTGTAGGACATGGCAAGGTAAAATGAAACAAAAGGAAGAGGACAAGAAAACGGAAGAGGCTAAACTTGTACAGAAAAAACTTACTAAATTCACAATGGAAGGGGCACTAATAACTACACCTGCAACAATGACCCAAAGCCCCACACAAGTAGTGGCTGCACAAGACCCCTCCCAAATACAACCCTCCCAGACTATAACACAACAGATGCCGCCACTCCAACCGTACACGACCAACTTGGGAGGAGGATACTCTACGCCAGGAGCTGGGTATTATAATTACAATAGGGGAAGAGGAGGAATAATGAGAGGGAGAGGATACGGATATAACACAGTATACCAGGACAACACAGGAAGCTTTCCATGGCAGAGTAGGGAACCACCAGTGTGTTGGATTTGCGGATTAGTAGGGCACATGTCACGCACGTGTAGAGTAAGACTAGGAACACCATCATGGAGGGACAACTAAGACCAACACAGGAACAGCAGGGGATACAGCAACAGCAGACGTTGCAACAGGGAAATGACCAGCAACAACTAGTAACACAACAACAACCCCAAGCACAACAAACACAACTGGGTAGGGTGACAGTACTAGGACACAACCCTTACACAGGAAACGGTCAATCGTTGTACCCTCAATAGGACAGCCCACAGACGGCCTTGGTGTGTCCCATCCTGTCAGTAACCCCTAATAGTGCGGAGGAACCACGCATAGAGGTAACGATAGGTGACAAAACGTTATCATTCCTTGTTGATACCGGGGTGAACCGGTCTTGCGTAAGGGAAGGTAAGTTTAAGATGTCAGGCGAAGCCATGAACACCCAAGGATTCTCTGGGGGTAGGGGGTTGGTTCCCTTTACTGATAACGTTCCCTTATCAATAGGGGATTACGACATGTCAGTCCCACTTTTATATTCTAGGGCCTCACCAGTAAATATACTGGGGAGAGACATCATGAACAGGTTAAATATGACGATCTCCTTTACGGAAAACGGCATAATTTGCTCTACTCCAGGGATCAACATGCTCACAGCACGACAAATCATGCAAGCATACTGCGGACAGACAGCGATTAAGGCTGAGCCAGTTGATGGTGAACTATTCCAGTACGGGACAGACATGGCATTTGCCTGGGTGCCAGGGATAGAAGGAAAGATCTGGAGGAGGCCAGCAGCCTATTTGTTCAGACCAGAAACTCCAGCCAATGAACCAGAAGGAAAGGTGATTTCAGTGAACATAGAGAGCATCATAGCAACAGCTGATTACATTGCAGTGCATGCCCAAGACAGCGAAGGAAGAGCATGGAGAGCAGTAATAGCACTAGCAGAGGGATGTAGACTCACCCAGGTGTCAGACGAGGAGCTCTTCTCAGAAGAAAAGGAGGAAGGTGAAATGGTGTTTATGATGAGTGTGGAGATATGGCTAAGAGTGGTGTATAAACAGGTGGCACAAAAAATTGCAATGGCACTTGAGGCACCCGCACCCACCCCAGTTCCTTTCTTTGAGGAGGATATGACAAAGGTACCCACATCGCTATGGACTACTAGCCCCTATGACGTAGGATGTATAAAAAGTATAGGGGGTGTAAGGATAAAATTGAAAAAAGGTGCAATACTCCCCAGAGTAAAACAGTACCCACTATCAAAAGAGGCAGATGAGGGCATATATGAAACCATAACGGCCCTCATAAATAATGGCATACTGGTACCATCAGAATCACCATGTAACACAGCTGTATACCCAGTGCGCAAGGCTAAAGGGGGGTCTTGGCGCTTCATACAGGACCTCAGGCCCTTGAACAACATAGTGGAGGCAGAGTACCCGATAGCAGAAAACCCGGCCACAATATTGTGTGGCATTCCAGCAGAAACATCACGATTTACAGTGATCGACCTTAAAAATGCTTTTTTCTCAATACCATTGCACCCAGACTCACAAGATTTGACAAGCTTCACGTACAGAAACAGAAAGTGGAAACACACTAGATTGCCACAAGGATACTGCGAGTCACCCTCAATATTTAACAGAGTAATACAGATGGATTTGGGTAACATTGAAGTAGAAAGCACAGTGTTACAGTATGTAGACGACATAATAATGTGCAGCACAAACGAAAAAAGATGCAGAGAGGACTCATTAAAGATGCTGACAATATTGGCTGAAAAAGGTTACAAGGTAGACATGGAAAAGTTACAGTACTGTCAGGAACAGGTACTTTACATTGGTCAGCTCATATCCCAACATGGAAGAAATATTGCACCACAAAGAGCACAGGCCATTTCAAAAACGCCATTGCCACAAACAGTGAGGGAACTGCAGCAGTTCCTAGGTATGTGCAACTACTGTAGAGCATGGGTATTTGATTACAGCTCATACATAGGACCCCTGCTTGAGGGGTTAAAAGAAGCTAACAAAGGGGAGAAACAGTTGGGGTGGACAATGGAAATGAAAGAGGCTTTTGATGAACTGAAAGATGCGATATCAACTGCTCCAGTATTGGCCACCCCAGATTATGAGCGACAATTTTTCATATGTTCACATTGCGACTCAGCAGTAATGAAAGCAGTGCTGGCTCAAAAAACAAGCATGGGCTACAAACCAGTAGCGTTTTACAGCGGCCACTTAGATCCTGTAATGTTGGGTCATTTCCCTTGCGAACAAGGTCTCGCCGCAGCTGCTTTTGCGGTAGAAAAAGCATCAGCAATCACCATGGGGTGCCCAACCACACTATTTGTGGAACATGCACTATTTGCAATATTGAATAAACCCAAGTCCACCCTAACCACGCAGAGGGCATCAGGTTATGAGATCATCTTATCTAAAGCTGAACTATCAATTGTTAGATGTAGCACGGTCAACCCTGCAAGGTTTTTAGCAGAAATAATAGAGGAAGGAGATTATGCACACGATTGTACGCAAACCACTGAAATGTACTCATGTGCTAGAAAAGTTGAAGAAAACGCACTAGAGGAAGGTGAGCTCCTGTTCATTGATGGGTCATCAACAATTGACCAAAAAGATGGGATAAGGAGGACTGGGGCAGCAGTGGTGAAAATGATGGAGGTACCGGTGTCTGTGGCAATGAAATGTGTGCAATTACCACAGCATTACTCTGCTCAAGCGGCAGAGCTAATTGCTCTGATCTTGGCGTTGAAGGAAAGCTTTAATAAACGAGTGACTATATATTCTGACAGCGCATATGTCACGTCCACTGTCCACTCAGGGCTGTCAAAATGGAGAAGAAGAGGGTTTAGAAGAGCTGACGGCACTCCATTGCAACATGCTCTTTTATTGGCAGAACTAATTGAAGTAATAAACAACCCCCAGGAATTAGCCTTGGTCAAGTGTACCGCACACACCAATGGAGAAGATCATGTCTCAAGAGGGAATGCAGCGGCAGACGCACATGCAAAGTATGCTGCATACTTTGGTGAGATATGGAACCCCCCAGAGTCAGACAGAGGGAGAGGGAGGGGAATGGCTAAGGAGATGTTGATAAGGGAAGGGTACACCCATCTCCCAGCCACACAGATAATGGATCTACAAGCAGCTGCACCAATGGCAGAAAAAGAAATATGGGTAAAAAGAGGATGCACAATGTCACCAACTGACGCACTATGGTGCCAGGGTAACACTGGAAAAATTGTAATACCACTGGCACTATTGAATACCGCCCTGAGCCAACTACACCACCCAGCCCATACAGGCAAGGAAGTAATTGCAGCACGAATTAGGGAAGACTGGTTTTGCCCCGAGTTAAATTCTCATGTGTCAAATTTTATAAGTAACTGTCTCACATGTCAACAGTTTACGGCCGGTCACACTCTGAAGGTGATAAAAGGTACTATACCCCGGCCAGAGGGACCCTTCCGACATCTCCATATTGACTATGTTGATATGATCAACGTATGTCAAGGAAACAGGTATATGATTGTAGTAGTATGCCCATTTTCGAGGTGGATTGAAGCAGGGCCATGTCCACACCCAGATGCATTCAGAGCAGCTAAATTCCTAGTGAGGGAGGTCTTCCCCAGGTGGGGGGTGTGCGAGGTACTGCAGTCAGATAATGGCCCACATTTCGCAAACGAAATGTTCCAGCACATCACGTCCTTATTGAGCATCAAGCATAAATTTGCATGTGCATACCACCCACAGGCCAACGGTGTATGCGAACGCCTGAACGGCCTATTAAAAGAGGCAATTGCAAAAATACAGCAAACAACAAAGAAGAGTTGGCTGTATTGCCTTCCGCTAGCCCTATTTGAGCTAAGGAATAAACCAGGTTCCGACCACCACCTCACCCCTCACGAGGTGGTTACCGGACGCCAAATGCGCCTTCCTCTGACACCAACATCAAGAGCATTCACCGATCACGATAGTACTGCCACTGTTTTTGGTGATGAAATGTACCAATATGTGTCTTCTTTGATTACTAGTGTAGTGTTTGTGTCTCAACAGCCCGAGCGCACACGGTGCGGGTCTAACAGTGATCAACAAGAAGACGCGGATAAAGAATTGGAAAAGGAAAGACTGTGTAAAATTGCTAAAGGTGACCACGTGCTACTCCGCAATTTCAACAGGAAGTGGAACAGCCCACGTTTCACTGGCCCCCATCTGGTAGAGGAGATATCAACGAGAGCAGTAAAGCTACAGGACAAACGTGCCTGGAATCACCTACATGACGTAAAGATCTACAAACTCCAGACCCGCCCCAGCGCCACCGACAGGGCCATCGGAAGAACAACAACAGCGTCACCAACGGAGGAAGAGACTTCTGCCATTACTGACGGCTTAAGTGTCCCCATACCCTGTCAACCCCCACCCCCAGATCCCCCAGAGATAACTATTGGACCCACCCACCCCATGGTCACACGATCAAAGAGTAAAGAGACTTCCGCCAGCTAAGCCCCAAACCCTCTGCCCATTGACCCCCTACCCACTACAGTAACGACCGAACTGAAGGACATTGTTTTGCACATATACACATGTAAACACTTGAATGTTCTCTTTTTCTTTTCTCTCGCACATGCAGGTACTGCGTATTATTGTACTGTTAAGAAAGTAAGCTAACTAACAAATTCACTGCCCAGGAGTAGATGGTACCCTCAGACGATAACTACCCAGAAGAATTGTCACACCAATTTGTATATGAAGTAAGAAGGCCAACGTACCTGAACAAAAGGAGGGTACGTGTCTACTACACAGCATTCCTCTTGGCCATAGAATATTCAATGCCCCACCTCCACCCATACTTGCCTGCCCTAAAAGATAGATCACTTAGAGTGGCGTGGGAACAGCTCTTCGCCTGGGCACTGAATGACTATCTGATAGGGAGGGCTTAAAAAATAACCGCTAACATTAATAACAAGCATATTGAGAATTTTCAGGCGGGCAACTTTAACATCGCAAGAATAAGCTGCCGGACTGCAGCAAGGTAAGAGCAAAATGCCGGTGAAATTAGCCTTTGTAATAAAATTGATAGGGATTTTGATGATCACCGGGTTCTTGGCTGCCTCTGTATGGCAGTACAGCTATGCTATGAATATTGTTGCTGTACCCAAACCTAATATACCCCCACGCCCAGCTGCAACAGGTGTTACGTCAGGTGGTATTAGTATAATCCCACACGAAGAAAATAGAGTTAAACGCAGCACATACTCAGATAATAAAGGAATTGACAACTACATACAAGATTCAGCACACATCTCAAATAACATGTGGTATCAACACATTACCCACATAGGTAAGCAGACAACAGAAGACAGCTGCTACGTTTGCTCATTAATTCCATATGCCATGAGCGCTTCTCGAACATTTGTTGCTACAGAAATAGATGAAAAGACAGCACGATGCATAATATACCTGGCACTGTTCCAAACAAAAGGAAGATTTCAAGGGACAGTGGTGCAATTGGTATGGAAAACACAAGACTCATATCCATATGAAAACAACTTCCTCAAGACTTATTTAAGTTACCACAAGAAAAGTTTACATACTGAAGCCTTCAGATACATGACAGGTGGTCCTGAAAAAGGAGAAACAAAGAAGGTAACACTACAGTACCTACCATGTGATTGGTATGCCACTGAAGTTCCTGGTAAAACAGGATGTTGGGAACTGAAGTTCCTGGTAAAACAGGATGTTGGGAGAGGCCACTGGTGACGATAACAGGGAAGGTGTACTTGGACAACAAATGGGAGATAGGAGTGGTTGGCAGCAACATGATAACAAAAGAAACTGTTTCAACTATCGATGGACACAACCACAGATGTTGGACGACTTGGATCAAGTACGTACCCATGCTCACGTGGATAGAGAAGGATGAAGACCCAATAATAATACTGCCGCTAACTGCGCCTAAGGTATGCTACCAACATAAAGGAGAGGTGGACGTAGGATATAACACCAATTGTGCAAGCGTGATGGAGCTACCTGAGGGGGGAGCAGGAACAGCAGTGATAATGGACCATTACTGGGCCTGCGGAGAAAAGGCATACCACACGCTGCCCCCCTTGTGGAATGGTATATGCACAATAGTGCACGTTAATGTACCATCACTAGTGGTACCCCAGAAACACGTGAATATGGCCAACTTCCCCAAAATGGATGAAGGGAACGAGAGGAAGAAGAGATCTGTACAACCTCAGAAGGGGCCAAAGAACAAAACCAACAGCAATAATACTGTCCTGAATAGAAAGAAAAGACAAGGAGAACCTCTGACAGGAAATTACCTATGGGGTAGATCAGAAACAGCACTCACCTCAATTCCGCCAGAACACAGACTATTTAGCAGAGCAGCAATGTTCTTCTCCTCAATAATACATCCGGGATTACAGGCTTACGCAAATGCAAAATGGCTCCAGATAACTAGATGGGAACTAATGATGACCATCAATTCTACAGTAAATGGATTCAACGCAATAAAAGAGGAACTGCGCGCAGTGAGGATGGTGGCACTTCAGAACAGATATGTACTGGACCTGCTCACAGCAATGGAAGGAGGAGTTTGCGCAAAGATAGGACAATCATGCTGTACATTGATCCCTGCTAATGATGCTGACAACGGTACACTGACAGAAGCAGTCTCACAATTGGCCCAGATGCACTCTAAAATGATGGATGAAAGTAAAGGTGTAACAAAGGATGGAAGCTGGCTTTCAATATTATGGTCATGGATGCCATCATGGCTGTCAGATGGACTGAAGGTTATAGTTGGATGTACTATTTTGGCTGGAGCTACACTGATCATAATAAGATTTTGGAAAGCCCGGAAGGCACGCACCACAGACGAAATGATTGAAATGGCCGGTATGCACCCCTTGATGCCAGCAGATGACGGCCAACACACAGGCATGATAATACAAGAAAGAGAGAAGTTGCGCAATCAGATCACCACCAACCACCTGGACCCACCATCTGTGAAGGTCGAAAACCCAAGAAACCCAAGGAGCTACATAGGGAAATGGGTATACTGCACTCCTGGAGGACCCTGTGAATACATGTATTGGTCATTTGAGGACCATGTTAACCATTATGGACATTTGTGAGAAATAACTAAAATATGGAGAGTGAGAAGAGATAAATAAAAGGATATGTTTGTGGTCGACAAGTCGACCAGAGGGGGGACTGAAGTGGGAGAATGGAACAACAGGCTCCCACCAATCCCCTCTCGCGCTTGGCCTAGAGGATCACGGCCTAGGCACCCACCACAAGATGAGTTTGCCCATCTACCAGACGACCAAATACCCTGGTACAGGAACCTACGGATGTGCCCACCTACCTGCCCTACCTGCCCAGCAGCTCGCCCTACCCAGGCCGACACCTGCAACATGGATCAACTCGACTAAACCAACACATCGTTAGAGATGCCATGACGACCTAGCCAACGGCCACACCTGTATGACCATGCACACTGGACACTCCTACACCAACCTACACGAAGAATATACTCAACGCTATGACGTAGATGACGAACACATCCACGGACGTGCATCTTTATTATTTTTCACATAGGCTTTTAAGATGCAGAAACGCAAGACGCATGATGAACTTATCTAAATGGCTTGCTTACGCTTCACATAAACCCTATAACCTAAACCGCCTGTGCACTCAACGGCTCCATTTATGCACCTGATTCAAGTAGGCCGCAAGCAAGAGCTTCCATGAACATTAAAATGAGCAAGAGTCCGGTTGCTGATCCTGCAGAATGAGCTCGACGAAAGGCAGACAGCCAAGCCACAATGTTGCAATCTCGCACGCCGCACACCAACGTCAAGGTCGCACCTGCAAATTAAACAAGGCACACTGTGGAAAAAAACAATATTAATAGTGCAGATTTCGGCCTCAAACACGGTCCCGTCTCACGTGACCAAGCCAAACCTGAAAGGATGCCAAGGCTAAGAGAACGGGGGCGCCTGGATCCCTCGTTACAAGACACAGGCAGATACAAATAAAAGACTCAATGGACATCTGCGACAGTGGGAGTAGTCGGCCTTCCAGCCTATGAATAAGTCCTTGCATTGTCTGCACGTACCCATAGTGAAACATTGTTGCAAATGACAGGTGCACCGTGAGCTGGGAACGGCGATGGTCCCAGGCTGGGAGGCTCGCGAGCGCACCAATCAGAACATGGGGCTCTTATCACTGACGCCATTAACATTGACCAATCCTCAGGGGTCTTCATGTAACAATTCTCATGTATCTAATTGCAGGGACAACCCAGGTATACCACCTGACTGACCCTGACCCTCAGCCACTAAAACCCTTCTCTATATGTATGCTATACTAACCCTACCACTCAAGTAACCAATCCAGAGTGGAGATAGGTTTTTTGCTAACTTTTCGAGGTGACGCAAGTAGCGCGTCATACCAAGGTAAAAAGGGCCTGCGAGCTCCACGATTGTGTGTGTGTCAGGACGGACGCCTACGATCCTTGACCCATCCCTGCCGTTTGTCTAATAAACACCAGAACCACCTTGCTTCTTGCGTGTGCCTCATACTCATTTTTGTGATACGCGGGAGGAGTTGGGGCCTCCCTGCCCGGAGGTCCGCGGACGGCCCAGCCGACCCCGGCAGAATTTCCCCCCGACAAATCTGTCTGGGGATTGTGTGTGTGTACTGTATGGTGGTAGGAGATCAAAGAGGGGGGTCCGTTAGTTGGGGAGAGAGCCAAGTAGGCTGTACAATGTAAATCAAGTAACCCTGCACTCCTACTCACATTAAGAAAAAAAGTCTCTACATTCAGTGGAGTAACTGCTGAACATTTTGGGGGGACATGACATCTAAATGAAAGGGGCCCCTGCCAAATGAGAGGGACAAAATGGTGTGCCACAAAAGTTGGGGGTCGACAAGCACCCGTGTTCCCCCCTAAACGTATTGCCAATGCCCACACTGCATAATATTTAGAGCAGTCTGCACATCTAGAATAGGCGTTTGAGGCTTTGGATGTTAATGGATTCAGTTGCCCATGTCGAGTCTACTGAACGTGTCTGTTGAAACGTGGGTTGCTCGTGCATGTGATAACTTGGCTTCAGGACAGGTCTTGCTGGGAGGATCCTGTTCTGAAACCAAGTCCTCATATGCACAAGAAACCCACGCTTCGTCGAGGGACAAGTTGAAGTGCCGGCGTGAGTGCTGTGAGTCAGCCTCTGGGTCTGGGGACATGGCAGCAAGACATGCCTTGCCGGAACCCTGCTCTGTCGTATTACGGCCCATTTCCTGCGCAGAACATAACTAAACTCGCTTGCTCACACTCTCGCTTCATCAGAGACTCGTTCAACTGTTCACTCAGTAACTCAGGTGCTCACTCTGTCCCATTAGATGCTCACTCACCTTCTCACTCTCCTCACTCAAGCCTTTACACATTAGTGACACAAAAACACTGACACGCCATACAAGCCCGATTACGTTGGCAAGAGCAACAGTGCCATGGAAGAAAGATGCACTGGAGCGGTTTCTCTGCCAATCGTCCTGGACTTGAAAATAGTCTGCACCGGCTCCTGGAAAGGTGGCCGCAGCAGGCAGCCATTGTTTCCTATCCGCCTGATTTGCTATGCGTCAGCATGGCCGCTCCTCTCTGCCCCCACATTCACCTGCGATCACAGTTAACGTAGGCCGTCCACTAATGGAAGGACCTCGGACCCCACCGCCCAATTACACGAGGCACACGCCTCTTAATGATTTCAGGCTGGTTCCCTTGTGAGCCGCCTAATTACAGCCCCTGCTTCTTGGAACTCGGCGCCGTACGTGTGTGCGCGCGTCGTGAGTCACTGTAATGACATGCATGGCTTTGGCACAGCAGCGTGCAGATGGGAGAAGTCCTGCATCGGTTTAATTAGCTGGGATTCTATGCCGCTAAGCATGGCGGGCATGCCCTCCAGGCAAATGAGTGGTCCTTCACGCTACCCAGCGCGGGGTCTCACCTTGGCGACTTGCTGAGTGAAGTGAAGGAGTAGAGAAAGGAGGTGGGTGTGCCCAGTTCCCATCACACATCGTGGCTGCCATCCTGGCCTGCCCTGCATCCGCCATGTGCACAGCAGTGCTCTGAACCGCTACCTCCCAGCTTCCCGCACAGTAGACAGTAGGTTGTCAAGTGACCAATTGTTTGAGCAAGATACATAGTGGTGAAAACACACACTTTGCCCGACACCCATCACTAAACTTGCTCTACGAAACATGTAAAACATACTTCACCTTATCTTTGACCCCCGCCCCCCTCCCACATCCCCTGTTTTTTCTTGCCACTCCAAATCATTTCCCGTGGCACCAACAAAACAGATTTAAACATGTTTGTTCTGGGTTCTTTGGTGGCAGTCAAATTACAGGTAATCCGTGATGACCTCATGGTGTCACGGCTTCACTGAGCTAGTGCCTTATCCCTGCTGCAGTGGAAGTAACTATTAATCCTTCCTGGGGAGTGCTCAGGTCTCCATCCTGTGTCGTGTGCTCACTTTCTGACCTCCTGGCTATTTTGGAGTCGGTCCATCATCTCGTCACCATTTTCCTGCTGTCTCATTACTCTGGGCTCAGTCCCGAGTCTCTTGCCCACTTTCCTTCTCTCCATTCGGGTCTTGCTCCCAATTTCAGGACCTGGAATGACTTATAAACCCTCCTCATTCTTCCGTGGCTCATCTGAGGTCTTGTATCTCAGAGAGTCATTGCTTTTGTGGCTGGCACAGCCATGGTGACTCCTGCCAGTGCTTCCATTGAACGGACGGAGCCACCACGTGACTGCTGCAATTACACTGTAGAACTGTCCCAGGAAAATAAACATTGTGACACAATCATAGCTATCTTCAGGTGACGGGGTCAATGCTGAGACGAAGATGTCTCACGTGCTGCCCGATAAGGCAAGTCTGACCTTTCCCCTTTGATCTGGGACGCCACCCTATGCAGTTCTCAACTGATATCTTTCATCCCTCCTTGCCAGGCCCTTTCTGTTCTCCACAACCCCTCATCCTTTTCATCTCCCACCTTCTCGTTTAAGCTGATAACCTCTCCGAGGAACATGGAAGGGCCGGGCTGGGCGATTTTTGTGGCTACCAGGTTTACCGTGCATTGTAGCTAGGGTTGACAACCATCAAGTCCTTCAGAAATTCAGGAATTCATTTAAAATGTCACTACATTCAAGGCTTTTGTGAAATAACGGCAAGGGACTGACTTTTCAAAGGGCTTTCCCCATTGTGTTTCTAATTGAAGAAGATGTCATGAATCGTCACCGAATATGAGAAACTGACACTCTTAGGTTACTGGCTTAGATGACCCCAAAAGTCGCTGTGCACTTTGAGATCGCATTATATATATATGACGCATTTTGGCTCTCGCAGCAAAGGCATGGCACACACTCAGGTACACCAGGTTAGCTCATTAGAGAGTTGTGGAAGTTCTGATAGCCTGCTGTGAAGCTTGTGCACTAAGATTTGTATTGCTTTTTTGTATAGCGGAAAATCACAAACAAATTGTTCCTAAGCACATGAAGGAAGGAAAAATAAGAGTTTAGGAGGGAAGACTACAGAAAAGATGGGGAGAGCGTGTAGTACGGTGTACTATCGATTGTAGGTATGATAACAAACAATATTATATATAATAAACAAAGTTCATTAAAAAAATTGAAAACTAGAGTGGCAGAGGAGCTGCTAAGAATATTCTCAATGGGACAGTAAATGGCCAGGATCTTTCCAAGTGCCCACTGTCAGCTCCTTAGTGCTTAGATACTGCAGGTATACAGCGATGTTAGAGAAATGCTGTCTGTTCCTGTCCAAATTCCTAGTAGTTCTACAATAGAGCCATGTCACTCCAGATGAGTGTGGCGATGCAGGAGGACCAGCCTGTTTGCTAACACGCTGGCAGCAATTTTCTTGGAACATAACACAAATAATGCGGTAAGCACATTATCATTCGATGTGCAAGATTATGTTATAAGACTTTTGTTGTACATTCGTGTTTTTTATTACATGATACATGTTTGTGGATTTTTCAACAAGTATTCAGTTCGGAGAAGGACAACATATACACATTAGTGCCATGTCCATGTTGTTTGAGGTGGATGTGTTCCTTCACTGGAAATGTCTGCAAGGAGGATGTTTATATGGAGTTAATAATATATGTAGTGGAGTGTTTATGTTAAACTCTAGAAAAGGTAACAGTAAGGTGATATCCTACAGTTTACCTTGTCATTTATTTTGCAGGTAATTATTGACCTGTGGTACCCAACAAAGAAGGTTTAGCACAATTGTTTGTGTTGCGTGAATGGATGAAGGTAATTAACATATCCTTCTCTTAGTAATAAGATTATGTATCACTATTAACTACTTTGGACGTGGGTACACACACCAGGTGTATGTACAATAGTTTTTGTGATTTGTCTCCATTTTAGACCCTATCTGAATGATTCAATTTGGAAGGAATTGGACAGACCCTATGCACACATATCTTTATGGGATATGTTGACCAGCATTTTAGGTCCTGAAGAAGACAGATTACTGATTTAATTTATTGACAACGTGTTGAAACTAGTGGGCCCGAAGAAGCTATAGCATAACAAATCTCTTAGAATTCAGTGAATCAGCTTGTGTTAGTTAGAGTTAAGGCGATCAGATTTAACATGAAAAATAAATAGCAAGAAACCTTTGAAATTCAGCAATCACATTCAAGCAAGTACACCTTAACTATACACCTTTTGTTCTGTATTGTGTGACCACAATTATGACATTACAGACGAGATCAGTGATGACAGGTTGCAGCATCTACAGCTCCATGCAATCTCCAACAAATAAGATCTGGTCTTAACCTGTCCTCTGCTTTTAAAATCTCTCTCAGGCAATCCGTTCCAGTCTAGGGCAAGATTTCTGCATTAGGCTCCCTTTGGAAAAAGGCCCCTTCCCAAAAGGATTCCCATTGGGTGCATCCAAGGTAAAGCCTCACTAAGCACTTCTCCTTTTGACAGCTCCTTTTATTGCAGATTCCTTAAGAATTCTCTTATTTTCTGTGTTTTCCCTCAAATAAATGATAAATTCCAATCCTGCAGCATCATGTGATGCAACATCTCACTGAACAGGCCCTATCATTGATTCAGTTCAGAAACCAACAGACTAATTGATCCTCCCCCTTATTTTGATTAAACACATTTATTTTGCCATGTGGCAATGGGAGGTTTTGTTAAGAACTGGACTCAAGTCCATTAACCTCTGTTATTAACGTCTCTCATTATTCATTTATTCAGCATTTATGAAAGCTGTCAAAACGTTGTTTGTTTGTTTAACTGCATCATTTGAACGTTTTATGTAACAAACTTCTTGTATTTGCATGACTGTTCTGTACCAAGCTAGGCTTCCGCTCATTTTAACCATGAGCTAAGCCGAAAATTCTGTAAATAAGACATATTCTTGCAACAGTGCCTCGATGCCCTTGGGCTGTAGCACACTTTACAAATTCAAATAAAGGAAAGAATAAATAAATTATAAATTCACATATTATGTTGCTACTTCGTGTTTGTATATAGTATTATATATATATATATATATATATATATATATATATATATATATATATATATATAAATATTATTGAGAATGCTTTGCTGAATTGAAGCCTGTTTTTGGTTTTGAAAACAAACATAGCATTGCAAAGTTATTACCTAAAAGGAGATTTCATTTCTGTGCCATGTTAAATTAACTATTGCAATTACTTTTTTTGTATTTCTGGCATTCGAGGTCCCCACTGAAAAATCTGGCTTAGGCTGCAAGCGCTAAGACAGACATGCATATGTGGACATTATTGAGGCTCTTATGGGGTATTTTCAGACTAAAAAACAGATCTATTCCTTATGATCAGAGTTGGCCATACAAAGTGAAAGACCACACACATGAGAATTCTGGAATGCAAAAGGCTCTATTTATATTAATAAGAACCACCATGTGCTCTGAATACCCCATCTGTTTTTGTTCTGTTAAACTAATGAATCGTATAGATAGATGATAGGCCTTATTCTGCCAAATGCAACTCTGATCTTGGGAACTGCTTTTCAAACAACATAGGCCACAACTCAGTTATCAAACAATGTTACTTGGGCACAATCGCGCATCAACAGCTTAAAGTTTTTTTTTTAATGTTAAATTCAAATCCCCCTGATGGATAGATTGACACTGCATGCTGGAATAGCAAGGGTCCCTTTTCAATTGATAATAAATGTATGGATGTATTAAAGCAGATTATTCCTGAATCTTTTGTAAGAAATTATTGTTCAAGTTACAGGTATCCCAATGCTTGTAGAAAAAGCCAAAACGTGTTTCAACCTTGAGTACAATAGTGTTAAAATTAGGTACCAGTGAAAATTCTAGTTGTAATTTACACATTGAAACATTTAATAATAAATCAACAGTTGATACTTCAAATATAGGTGTATAATGATTGGAAGGGGAAAAGAGAGAATAAATAGAATATCATGACTAGTATCTACTACATAAAATATTAACATTTTGAAATGCTCAATAATGATCACAACCCTAGTTTTCAATGTCTCACCACATTGGGTTAATGTTCTTGAGTATGGTGTTGGATGGTCATCGAAATGATTGGGTCAAAAGGCTTTTGTTTCTAACAAGGCAACCCGATTCTTGTCCAAGAAAATGCACAAAGTGCTTGAGGTAAACAAGTATTCCCTAAGAAATGTCATTGCTAATTTTGTAACAATATATATTTGTATCTGTTAAGGACTGCTAATTGTCTGTTAATATTTGGTAAGCATAGGTTTTGGGATAATCTTATCTTGACCCATGTGTAGATAAATAATAGGTCACATTCAGCCTACTTACTATTTATGTATGGACATTAGTGAGTACGAGTGATGTTTACTGAATCTATTCTATCGACACAGAAAGCTTTATAATAGTTAGGAAGCCAATTCATCTGTTACATCGCTGTCATATCGCATAGTTTGAAGCCTATAGAAAGACATTAATTGCATGCTCAGTGTTAAGGCCATTAAGCACAGTGGGACATTTGCAGCTATATCTGGCTTCCAATGTGCTTAGTTTGAGCCCCCTGTCGCCTGCTCTCTTTCAGCTAGTGTTGGTTTGGAATTCCACAAATCTAACATCCTTCTTGTCATCTTGTTGATGGAATTCTTGACAATGCAATGCTAGCAGAAGCTTTAGGTCTTGGATTTGCATCATATTTACATGTACCCCAAATCCTAATTCTAAATTCACGTATGGTACTTCCAGTATAAATCTTGTTGCATGGACATATTGTTGCCTAGATAACATATTTAGTTTTACAATTGACACACCATATTTTTTAATTAGCACAGTTTTCAAATTATTTGCATATTTGCGCATGGATCAGCTATCACATTTGAAAAGGCCAATGGTATCATAATTCTGTAGCAATGTAGTTCTTGCCTGAGATGTACTGACCACAATAGAAGGGCTTAGATGGACCTAAGCGTAGGATCTTTGGTGCAAGTAAGGGCTAGGTGTTCCTTAATTATTGATTGACATCAGTATCCATGAGTAACAAGTGACAGTGCTTGTTGAGTACTTTGTAAAGAGTGTTGCTATCTTTTCTGTAACAAGTAATATGTTTTACTGTTTTGGTATAACCCTAATGTTCTTATTCTTAGGGGTCAGCAAGCTCTGTCTATCTAATGTTGATGTTTGGTTTTGAGCTTCAATGAGTATGCTAGTTCTGTACCCTATGTCTTGGAATCTTTATGATAATAGTGTGCATTCTTCCTTAAAGCAGTGTTGCTGCTGCAATTCCTATCCGCCCTAGCGAGATGTCATCAATGATACTCTTATGATCACATCTTGTTGCATAACGTGTAGAGTGAACCTCTGTTGTTGGTTGCAAAAGGTTTTTGATTACAACTTATTATATTCCCCCTAGATATGGATAGCTATGAAGTCTATCATGGTTCGGTTGTTGGTGCTCATTAGGTTTATGCCAAAGTCATTCATATTGAAGAAAAGTACACATTGCTTGAGATGTTCCTCTGTGGCCTGCCTGATTATAAAAATATTGTCTGTCTAGCTCTGTCAAGCACTTATATATTTTGAATAGTTTTGAGTCATTAGTGCATGTGTCCTCTTATAGTGTACCGTGAATTGGTTTGCTAGTGCTAGGGCATAACTCACCCCCATGGCAATACCTTTTGTTGGTAGTTTGTTGGTAGTACATGTTGTTTAAGATGAAAACATTGTCAATGCGAAGTGTAGCATCTCTATATCATTTGAAGATGAATTAGATGCGTGGATGATGTTTTGGCATAAGTGAAGTCAATGGCCTATAAATCCATGTTATGTGCAACAGATGTGTGCAGAACTTTAGCATCTAAAGTTACCAGTAAACATAAAAGAGACCAATTAAGTCTCTCCAATATTTGTAGGATATGCATGGAGACCCTTACATACAATGGTAACCTCCACTTGGATATCAGTATCAATATATTATAGGGTGGCGGATGTTGCCCTATAGTTAAGGTGAGTTGGAGAAACATAGGAACCACTCAAAATTCTATTGTTAATAACTTTTTATTTGAGCAATGGATTTGGGCAAAATTTTGAAAGTGATTAAAAGTCTGTGGCCCTTCTCCCCCACCCCCAAACTGCAAAGTTCTGTAAAGATTTGTTAAAAAAATAAAAAAAGTTATTAAGAGTACAACATTTATTTTCTCCAAAAGTGTGTCCTACTTCCCATTCATTTTCCCATGGACAAAAAAGGTCAATTCTTGCCAAAGCGAACAGCCAAAACCGCTGGACAGATTTAGAACAGGTCCAAAACAACTTGGGCAAAAAGCATTGACTCATTATCCATTTGTGGTTTGGGGTTATCAATGGCGCAGTTATTTTAAACCTTGATGGAGAAGGGGGTGCCCCTTCCCCAAAAATTATAATTATATCTCCCATGGTGCATTGCAGGATCATGGTTTTCAGAAAAGAAACAACCGCCATCTTGTTTTTTACGCGATGCAAGAGATATTTGCAGCTATAGCCGAGGTTATGGGAAAATGAAATGCAGTAAAAAGCTATTTACAGGTCAAAAAACATAAATATGCCATCATGGTATAGGTGGGGGATGGCTAGAGAGCACTGAGTGGAATTTGGAACTAAAAAACATTGTGCTAATCTCCGAGGAACTCGAGTGGACGAGTTTCACACTTGAACTGAACAGTGGATATGTTGCTTTCCCAGATACAGGTAAACCATGTATAGGTGTCAAATAGAAGACAATTTGATAGTACAGCATTGGAGATTATCACAATGTTTTTTAGTCCTTAAATTTTTAACCCCGTTGGACACGTCCTTTTTACTGACTGACAACACCTCTCCGATTTTCAGGAGGAGCAGGGCCCCTTCAAGGAAATCCTGATAGAAGAAAGATTTCAAAACTTTTTTGGCAACCCAGTATCATCCTGGTGATTATTTAAAAATGACACATGACAGATACTGTTATTAATAACAAAGGTGTAATATTGCATTAATCAAAGATATTCTAATACTTGATCATTATATATTATTAATTATAGAGAAGAAAAGGAATAGCATCATACCGAATTAACAACTCCTGAGGAAGGGAATGGTTTCCCAAAATACGCAGAGCAGATATACAAGGAATTATGATACTACCAACACCATGAATCCTCCAATGTGTTAAATTGCTTAGGATTTGTTTGGGAATAATTAGATCTGGTTGTACTGTACACTCTGGAGAAAGAGTAACAAAAGCAATTGTATTTCTAACAAATGTATTTTCTTTTGGAATTGAATTTTGGAATTGAATTTTGTTTGTTAAAGTAAATGAACTGTGTGTATAAATTATGATCCACATTGTTTGTATGAAACTAAATACACAGGAACAGTAAAGTAAATATATTTTTTTATTACAAACTATGTTTATAGTGGCCTAACTGCAGTAGTTATAACATGTAATTAACATTTGGTTGTATTTTCAACACAAATTGGTTGTGCAGCATTTCTGTGCTGCTTAAATGTGTTAGTTAGGGTTGTACGATGTATCACAACAGTCACGAAGAGACCAGCGATAAATCAAGGGGCTTGGAGCACAGGACAGGACTTTTCGGCGTGACATTTCCGCCACAGGTTCTGTTTGTGCGCTCCCAATTTGATGCAGCCAGTTGGGACATGGACCTCTCAGCGCAAGGATGTTTTGGCGTGGGAGGTCGCAATTGGCGCGGCATGAACCTGCAGGCACTTTGCATTTTGTGCCTCTCGGCGCAAGGATGTTTTAGCGCAAGAGGTCGCATTTGGCATGAACCTGCAGGTACTTTGCATTTTGCAATATGGATTAAACATGAAAAAGGTTTATTTACTGCAATATTATAAAACAGGATGGGACATGCATTACACCATCCTTGCAAATTGAACAGTATTAAACATGAAACACATTTATTTACTGCAACATTATAAACTGCATGCAACTGTCCCTTCAAAAACCACTTTACACCATGCACATTATAAATGCCATATCATATCATGTACACACACACACTCACATCAAACACACACACATTGCATGCACACCCTTTCAGATGACATACACACCATCACACCACAAATCCCCCCTTACACTTCACATATATTAAAAGAGGACTACACAGTCTCTGGGCAACATTATAAAATGGAAAAAATGAAATAAATAAAATCACATTTATGCTGAACGTTCCTATCAGATATCCATAGCCTTAAGGATTTCAAAATGCAGCACTTAACCATTATGCTACATTGATAATATTGTTTCATACCTAGCCTTTTATCATTGAACATATTAAATTATAGACTAAGGCCCTCATTACGAGTTTAGCTCCATGTTTGCCACCAAACCGGGCTCTTTTACCGGGTTCCTGCAATGAGGAATAACCGGGTCATTCCAACATTAGAGGACCCAGTAATTCCTCCTTGCAGGAACCATTCCCCATTCCCATTTGAGCCCCTATATGGCTCAAATGGGAATGGGGATGGAGGTAACAATGGGCACATTATAAGTGTCCCGTTGCTACCTCCTTCTTTCCCTCGCGGGACCCGGAAAGCACGCCTGGTTTTAGCAGGTGTGCTATCCGGGTCCTGCGATGGGAAGCTTGTAATCAGCCCTGATGGAATGAAGGGGGCCAGTCCCATTCCGGCCCCCTTCATTCCGTCAGCGCCAGCCTCGTAATGAGGCCCTAAGCATGAAATGTATACCCCATGAAGCACCAAGCAATTGTGGTCTAGTGGTTAAATGCTGGGCCTCGCGCTGTGACAGGCCAAGGTTCAAGGCTGTATGTTTTAAAAAAAATAATAATGTAATTAAAAGAAAAGCAATGGAAGTGGGAGGTGGCAATGTTTGTTGCAGTGCAGTCCTCTGATCTCATTTAGCATAAGGGCATTTAGATGTGGCTGCAATGTCAGCCACTTCCAAACATCCCTCGTGCCAAAATAACGGCACTGAAAAGGGCATTCCAAAATGGGCATTGCAGTAGAATGGGCATGCCAAACTGGCCCGCGCCAAAATGATATGACGAAAAGGGGTGTACCGCTTGTTGTACGCTGCTTAACCAAAGTGTGTGCTCCAATGCAAATAATTTAATCTCACTGCACATTGCCTAAAATATTGTGAGTTCTCAATGCCTATAATCCGAAGGCCATGGCTAGTGGTCTGGTAGCATTTTAAAATGGACAGTGGGCACGGCCAAAGGCCATGCCCAGTAACCATGGCCGAAGACCATCCTAGTGGTCTGGAAGCATTCTAACATCTATGGAACAACAAAACCCTTGAAATTCAATGAAAAAACCTTAGTTGCAGGGACATTAAGGTGAGCAATACTTTGTAACAAAACATTTGAAATTGAACGAAACAACTTTAGTTCCAGGGATGTTAAGGTGAGCAATGCATTGCAACAACACATTTGAAATTGAAAGAAACAACTTTAGTTTTAGGGATGTTAAGGTGAGCAATACATTGCAATGAAACCTTTGACATTGAAGGAAGAAACCTTAGTTGCAGGGACAGTAAGGTGAGAACTTAATGCAACAAAACCCTGGAAAGCCACCTTAACTTCTCACCCTCTATTGCTCAGACTATGAGCACAATGACATCACAGATCACATCACTGAGGACATCACTAATTACAACAGTAACTGGCATTAAGTGTGGCCTTAAGTCATGGTCAGTGTGCATGGCCAAATATATTTCAACACATGAATGGATACCAGTCATGGCTTTCAGTTATGGACAGTGGTCACAGCGTTCACCCATGTGCACTGAATATTCTAAAACACTAACAAGCTACCAATCATAGATTTTGGCCTTGACCAGTGGATGCAGCTTTCAACAGTGTATATTATATACACTGAACAGGCACTAGCCATTGACTTTAGCACAATTCAGGCCAGTGGCCACAATCTTTGACTGTGGACATTATATATTCTAACTTATAAATGGGCCACTGTCCATGGCCTTTGTGACCTTGATCAGTTTGTACATATTTTGGCCATGTCCACTGTCCATTTTAAAATAATAAAATGCAATAACTGATGGCCTTCCGCTGTGCACACTTTGTATTATACAATACTAACCATCCGCTAGCTATGGCCCTTGACCGTGCCCACTGTATATTATATTCACTAACCAGCCACTAGCCATGGTTTTCAACACAATAATAGCCAGTGGCCACGGCTTTTGGCTGTGCCAACTGCGTATTCTGACATATTTGTGGGCACTAGCTATGGCCTTTAGCCATGGCCACTGACTACAGCTTTCAACGTTGCAAACTTTATATTTTAAAACAGTGCCAGGCTTTTGGGCATGGCTTTTAATCATGCACATAGGTATTTTTCAACACTAAATGACCACTCGCTATGGCACTTTGGTGCTGGCCAGTGACCCCAGCCCTTGTCATGGCCAAGTCCACGGCCTAAATTGTTATTAAGGTAATTAAACCTTTCATGAAATACCTCATAGATTATGATATGTCTAATTCCATGATTGATGTAATCCATTATATACAATGCAATGAGTGTTGTCACCAGTGGTAATATCAGTGAAGTGATGTGTAATGTCATCAGTGTTCCCATACAACATGTAATTAGTGATGTCATCAGTGATGTGATCTTTGATGTCATCATTGTGTTCATAGTCTGTGCAACAGTAGGTGCGAAGTTAAGGTGGCTTTAGCTGAATTTCCAGGATTTTGTTGCAGGAGTTCTCATCTTAACGTACCTGCAACTAAAGTTTTTTTCCTTGAATTTAGAAATATGTCGAGTCATCCAATCTATCCCACTTAGGATTGGTCTGCGTCTGCGTCTGGTAGGATGTCATATTTTTTTATGAACTTTGTGGAGAAAGTAAATGGTTGATATTCTGGGATGTAACCTTTTCCAATACCATTTGTTGATTAGGTATGTGGAATCAAAAGTGACTTCTTTGGTAGGGTTGGATTGTAGTTGCTTTTAACATCCAGGTGTTTGTAGACATGCCCAATATAGTCAGATTTATTGAGTATCAGAATATTACCAACTTTATCCACGTCTTTGATTACGATTGTAACATTCGTTTTATTATTCATTCAGCACCAATCTTTCCTGTAGTGTCAAATTATTTCTGCTATTGTGTTTTAACATTGTGACCTTGTCAATAAGTGTTTGTATATTACGAATCATGGCTTTGTGGAAGTGGGAGTGAATTTGTACTTTAAATCTGGCATCTCCAAATTTTCTGAGGTGATATTTAAGTATTGTAGTAACAGATTTTCAGTGATAGGGTGATGGTTTTCCGGTGACAATCATAAGTGGGTGTTTTTATGCCTTCTTTTATGAGAGCAGTTTGACCTGCATTTTAGTGTCCCAACTCAGATTTCAGTTATATTTGTCCATTTTTACAAGACATGCAAAATAGACCAGAGGGCCATGGTGTATCTCTCGTTCTATGTAACAATTGGTAATTCAATATTACAATGCCTGGTGTTTTTTTTTTATTAACATGGTGTCTTTCTTGCACATTCAAATGCAGTTCTTGAATTATTTGTGTAACACGGCTGAGCAAAAGGAAGAGCGCCGTTGGTGTTCAACATTAGCTTACATGCAGTTTCGTTTTGGTAGGATGTACATTATAACATTACTAAATTGAAAAACAATGTACAACACATTTTGTTTAGTGAGCATGCGCTACGTGAATATGAATTACTTGAAAAGCTTCTGTGAAACCCTTTTGTGATCTTTCTATTCAGGACCAGGGCAAGCAAGATCCAGAAACGATGTGGCAAGGTTAGTAAAATGCAACACTTACTCCATGTAAGTTTAACAGCCATGGTTTGGCTTGCCAGACTGCACCTCTCTCTGCCCCTCACATGTGCCAAGCTACACCATCTCTCCCCTTGCTACATTTATAGAGGCACTGCTAAAATGGCATAGTGGCACGGTTTGCCTACCTCTACTTAACTGGTGTTCGTTCGGTACCTTTCTAATCTATCCTGCTCACCAGTTCTTCCACTTGTCCTTTCTTTAGGGTTGTACAGTTTTTTATTTATTTATTTTTATTAATGTGGTATAGTTCCTTTGGACTTTTCACATAGATTAAACACAGTATACATATAATTACATTCCATAATACACAAGAACCTTGATTAAAAACATTCAAATACACAATTAAAGATATGCTAACATACCAATCACAGTAGTATGAATTCATTTATGTACGTTAAAATCTCCTAAAATCTTAAAATTAACAAATGTTTAAAATTCATTTAAAAGATAAATGCATACATGCATTTGACCAAAGTTGATTCAACTTCTACCATTTTAGCGGTCACATTCAACCAAACATTACAAAGTTCGAGGTGCAGTCTATTATTCTTCGAATTTAGACAATAAATCCAAAATGGGGAGTATTTAAAGGAATCTTACGTATGTACAAAAGTTCCCAAATGGCGTATATAAATAGCACCCATTGAATTCTGTCAGCATATGTTTGACCGTCTCCGGTACATTTTGCTTTTGACATAAACAATAACTTATTTTGTCAGGTGGTAACTTTACAGCAGGGCCAATTATAGTTAGCAACGGGAGGCAATTTATTTGCATTAAAAGTATAAACCTATGCACTCTTGGGAAGGGCATAGTAGCAAATATGATTAAGGTTTTTTACATTGCTATATCATTGCTGTGACATACAAATATGATTTCAATGTTAAGTGGTCAAAATTACAGCATCAGTCCCATGTTCCAACTTTCTCTTCAAAACCTTTTTTTTATGTCATAGTAAAATGCAGCCCAGTCACGTCGCCAACCTCTAATTTCAAAACACGTGATGACACACTTGGCGTAAGCTGCTGCACGTCCACTGGATTTCATTTCCAACCCTAATGAGGGCATTTCGGGTTAATTAGGCCTCTTTTCAGCACAACAGTGACTTCCATTGAGGCCCAATTTGAGTTGCAATATATCCATGGGAAAACACTGTGGTAGACCCAACAGAGTTTTCTGGAATTGGCCCTCCACCACTTGTAGTCATGTCATATCAAACAAGGACAGGCCTTCCAAGCTGTACAAAATGGCTTGGCAAAATCATTGCTCATGAAGGCGAATGGTGCCCTCTAGGGTAAATCCCCCCCATTTGTTTGGTAAATTTGACCACTAGCGCTGTTAATTGAACTGCCTTCCTCCACCTAGTGGAAATACACTCAGAAAGGGCCTGCATGAGGCTAATTTCATCTTCCAAATACCTGTAACAGTTGGTATACTCAATGGGCCTCATTACGAGTACGGCGGCAACCAGACGGTTTTTCCGGCTCGATTACCGCCGGACTCGTATTACCATTCCGCCTCCATGACTCCCGGAATTACCAGGGCATTACGACCCTGGTGTCCCGGGAATTCCGGAGGACGGAATTCGGTAAATCCCCATTCCCATTGAGTCCCATAGGACTCAATGGGAATGGGGAAGTGGAAACACCGGCAACATCTCGTGATGGTGCTGGTGTTTTTACTTCCGCCTGCAGGTGGGTGGTGTTAAATCCACCAGGTCAGACCTGGCGGGAACAGAACCTCCCGCCTGCAGGACTCGAGATGGGGAGGTCAGGAAATAACAGTGGCAGCAGGTTTACGACCACTGTTATTTCCGGACCGCCGACCCGTAATGAGGCCCAATGTTTTCACCAGGAACCACCAATCTTGGTGTCAAGATCTTTCCACCTGCAAACAACATAGTCTGATTCTCCTCTGCATACCTCCACAGTTCCCTGGCAGATCTTAATAAACAAGAGAACGTATGGTCGAGAATCACAAGGTCATCAGCATATGACAGACACGCAACATGCTTAGCATCAACATTTAGACATTTGGGTAGGTCTGCCAAGTACAAATTGAAGAGCAAGGTGGCCAGGACACAGCCCTGCCCAATCCCTCTAGTGGTCAGTACAGGGACCGTCACTGATCCTCCGCCATCTAACCTTCCCTCGCAGTGGTATTACTAAAGAGCAATTTCAAGAAGTGGAAAATATAGCCTTGACATCCATAAGCCACAGGCTTTTGCCAGAGTCTAATTCTGCTTATCGAGTCAAATGCTGCTCGAAAGTCAGTAAAAAGAGCATACATTCCCAGATTTTTTTTCACCCTTGATCTTTTATTCAATATATTAATTCATCTCAAAGTTTGCATCGTTGCAGACCCTGCCTTAAAGCCTGTTTGGAACCTATCTAGAAGATTTGCTGCGTCAACCCATTGCTGGAGTATGTCCAGTACAAATGTTGCAAACATTTTCCTAGTTGTATCTAACGTAGACAGAAGCCTATAGTTCCCAGGATCACTGTGGACACCCTTCCTATAAATAGGCACCAGGACCACCTTTCTCCATGACCTGGGTGTATTTATTTATTGAAGTACCTTTCTGAACAAGATCTTAAAAGTTTGAGGCCACCTTTTGGGGTCTTTTTTAAAAATAATGGCTAGATCATTTTCACTGGGTACTTTCAATGCTTTTAATCACCCGATCTTCCATATTATTTCATCTCTTTCTACTTGCATCGTAGCAGCTTATATTATGAGATTTTGTTCAATGATTATAACATCTTCAACATGCTGGTAATTTTGCTTTATATGCTTACACCATTGGGGTTCATTTATTGAGTTTACAATTCTTCTATTTGTGTTCGCTTAGCCTCTCCCAGGAGTTGCCATATACTTCGAGTATTGCGTGATTTTAGAGTGCTGACCATCTTTTGACATGCTGCATTTCTAAACGAGAAGTGCCACCACCTAACACAATTTCTCTATTTATTTTTAATTATTTTAATCATTAGGTGGGTGCTGGAAGCATTTATTCTACTAGATTTGACATGGCGAAAGTTCCCGCTTATATGTCTCTTATAGTCTCAAAAGTCTTATCATACGTCATTGCCTTTTTAGCTTTGGATTCTACATGTAACGCTGCTTCGCTAGAAATTTTCAGCAGCCAGTTCTCTATCTTGTTCATATCCAGGGATTCCAATTGATGGTATAGCTCCAGATCTAGGTCACCCATAAATCTACCTGCTCTTTCAAGGTTCTCACTTGAAAAGGAAATACGATTTCCCACATGATAAACATTTTCAGCTCCTATTTTCCCCCGGGGCAGAAATTACTTTAACATTGTCAATGCAGATTCCGAGCGTAGCATTATCACTAGGGTTATTAGACTGAATAGACATCCTTTTGACTATATGTAATAAGTCACAATTTACAAAGCAATAACCTAACGTAGTTTTCTTGTCACCTAGAACCCACGTATAAATCCCTGGCCAGTTTCCCACCGTGTGACACGCGGAGAGTGCGCTCGCCTGGGCTTTTTGATTTTTTTGATAAGGGAAATAAATGATGGTAGATGTTCTGTTATGTTACAGACATTTGTAGAGCATACGTACGCCATAAGGCATCATGGCGCTGGGCCGGCAGAAAAGAAAAAGCAGCTGGTGGGGGCCTAGAACAGAAATGTGTTGGGAGATCGGTGGAAGGTTAAATGATCAGAGATGGCACGCAAGGATTAAGGATGAGAATTCCAGGCATTCCAGGCCTTAGCTGCTACTACAGAAAACCCACACAGGAGAGCCTAAAGTGGGGGACTTAGACCAGAAGAGCAGACTGAGAGCGGAGAGGTTGGGATGGAATATACAGACAAAACTTCGCCTGAAGATAAATCGTCCCCACTTTATAAAAAGCACGGTGGACAATATATAACAATTTTAAAAGAACAAGTTTTCCAACAGGAAGCCAATGAAGCTGTCGAAGCAAGGGAGACATATGCGCTCCCATAGGAGGGTGAAGGACCGACCTAGCTGCAGCATTCAGAAGAAGCTCAAGCTGGTTCATCAAATAGCAGGGTTGGCCAAGATAGAGCGAGTTACAGCAGTTCAATGTGCTAAGTACAAGAGGAGGTTAAAGCTGAGATGCAATAACAAGAAGAACTCTCCGCAGGATTTTTAGTTGAAAATGGCCAGCCCTACGGACAGACGCAACCTGGTCTTCCATTGAAATGGATGAAGCAATTTTTACACCCACATTTTTAACTGAAGGGGTGGGCATAGGGAAAGGGCCCAAAGAGCTAGGCCAGAACTCAGTCGTCCAGAAGGGAGTGGATTGGTGGTGCCAGCAACCAGCACTAGAACTCAGTCATCCAGAAGGAGAGAGGATTGGAGGTGCCAGCAACCAGCACCTCTCTTTTGTCGCTGTTAAGTTTGAGCCAGTTTGCCGTCATCCAGGTAGCAAGATCCTCAAGGCAACACCTAAGCCATGCCGCAGTATCAGGACAGGCTAGATCAAGACGAATCAAGGTCTGCGTGTCGTTGGCATAGGAGTAGCACCTGAAACCATGTGACTGAATGAGACAGAGAAGTGACCTGATGTAGATAAATGTTGGCGACAGTGTGAGGGCCCTGAGGTACAACGCAAGATAGCCAGACAGATTTCGAATGGAAAGGGGGGAGAGCGACAGACTGAGAGCGATCGACCAGGAAGGCAGAGAACTATGCCAAGATTTGGCCCGACAGACCCACCGCCAATAGCCGAGAAATCACAGTAGGATGGTCAGTGGAGTCGAACGCAGCAGATAGATCTAGCAATAGACCTGCGCTGACACCACCCTGATTCACCAGGCGGGCAAGATTGTCCAGCACAGATGTAAGGACTGACGCAGTACCCATCCCAGGCTGAAAGCCCGACTGAACAGGATCAAATAAACCAGACAACTCCAAGAAAAAAGAAAGCAGAGGTGAACAAGGGATTCTAAAAACTTCATAAGAAAGGCAAGGAGTGAAAATAGGACGGAAATTGGTGAGCACAGTAGGATCTAAAGAAGGCTTTTTAAGAAGGGGAATCACAAGGACATGTTTCAGGGCAGTCATGATACATCCATTACGAAAAGAGGCATTAACTGCCATGGTGATCGATTAAATAATATCACCAGAAATATCTTTGAGAAGGAGAAGAAGAATTGGATCAGCTGGCCGTAAGAACATCTTGATCAGAAAAGGTAGGAAAAACATACCAAGTTGAATTTGATTCAGGGGCCACATGAGAAATGGCCGAGGTAACAGTCTGTCCAGCAATGCCGCTGATATTCTAACGAATAGTGTCAATCTTGCTTTGAAAAAAGCATGAGAGAGAATCGCAGAGGTCTTGAGAAGGCACTATCTGAGAATCCGATTTGGCTGGAGAGGAGAAGGAGTGAACCAAGTCCAACAGAGCCTTGGGTTGACTTACCACAGTCTCCACCTTCTGACTAAAAACATATTTTTTTACAGAAATGATAGCCTTATGATAGGCTGTCATAGTGCGGCAGAAGGAGATTTTATTATTCGGAGAGTAGGTGGCATGCCACTTCCTATCCTCTTGTCAGCAAAGAAGCTTACAGGCCCTAGGTTACTCAGAGTACCAGGGCTCTGAGGGGCAGCATTTTTGTTTACAGAGCCTATGTGGAGCTAACGGATTCGCCGCCGCAGTAAAGGAGGCATCCAACGTCAACAAAGAACATGATGCATCCTGAGCGCAATGCGACTGTATCGCATCCACTAACTCGTGATTAGAAACCCTGTGCCAGCTGCTCTTGGGGATATCAGGATTGGCCACAGGAGAGATAGGATCAGAATGAGAAATAGAGAAAGGCACCATAAAGTGGTCCGACCATAATACTGTACTAGGGAGAAGAATAGTAGTAGAGGCCCTAGGAGCACAGACAAAGTCCAACATATTACCCAATCTATGAGTGGGGTCAGAGATTAGTTGAGGAACACCATGATTAGACATAAGAGCTGGAAAATTGGCTACCTGACGTGCATTAGTTCTGTTTGTTGGAAGATTGAAATCTCCAACAACCAGAATATTGGAATATTTAAGTTGAAGCTCCAGTACAAAACAGGGAAATCCGCACAGAAAGAGCTTTCAGCACCAGGGGGTCGATAGAGCACGAGATAGATAGATGCAAGCCAGAAGACACTCCTTTTTAAGGGAGTGATCTGGCACAATACAAGAGATTTTATGAATGGCCTTATGCATAATCGCTACAGCCCCTCCTGGGGGACCAGCAGGACGGTCCACATGAGCTAGCTCATAGTTCGGAGGAAGAACATGAATAATCACTACACCGGATGTCTCGCAGAGCCAAGTCTCCATCAGGAACAGAAAATCATGATGACATTTTACAACCAATTCATGCCACTCCATAGCATGGGCCACCAGTGAATGGGTATTTAGGAGACAACACTGAAGAGCAGCTGCTATTGGTATAGTTTTAACAACTGCAGCAAGACTATGAAAGCCCACTGGCCATTGAGTATCTTAGGTATTTGTTGAAACAAATCTTGTCTGTAAATTGCATTTTCGTTGCAGACAGAATGTTCAGAGTGCAATCAACACCAGTAGTTAGTTACTGTACTCTACTAAGCAGTTTGATTGGCTGAGAGGAGGTCAGTAGCGATTCTGGATGAGACGCTGATATGTGGGAGTGCGGGAGAAAGGATGGGGTAGAGTGGCGTGATACAACAAGAGTGGCCATTGGTTTGCATGGTTAATGTTATTAAAGGATTTTGAGATGCTCAATCACCACTGGAAGTGGTAAATTGTTGCTTCTACTTTGTACTTGTTTATTTGGTTATGATGTATGTGTTATGCTTGGAATTTGACATTTTTACCCCCGATGTACCTAATGCAATGGTATTTCCCATGGGCCTGTGAGTTGGGTGTGTCATTAGGAGACGTTGTCAGGAAGTTACCTGGAGATCACTGATGAAGAACCTCCTTGCAATTGAATTTCCTCCACTTTCCATGGTCTCCCTCGGCAGCCATGGCCCTGCCAAAGTTCCAAACCAAGGAAATGGCATTGCAGACAACAGAGGATCAATGAAAATTGCCCCCTCCCATTCAGGCAAGGACCACACGGTCCCCTGCTATGCAGAGATGCCATATCATCATGTCATAGTGAAGCTGCCTTTGCATGATGGATTCAAGGGGAACAAGCAAATGGCAGCAGTGCCAGCCAAGACATAGGCACTCAGCGCGGGGGTTCTGCTTCATCTTCTGAAAGTTTCCACCTCACATCTTTGGGAAGAGGAGATTTGGAAAGCAATTCAAGGCTGTAATTTATCATATTTTAAAGTGCTCTGAATTCCCTGCTGATCTGACCAGGCTCGCTGTAGAAGGCCAAATGCGGCATCGTTAAGCTGATTAAGGCATCCTGCAGACCTCTCCTATAGGGCGATCTGTATAGACATCGCTTACAGCACAACCTGAGCTGTTTCTTTATCCTTAAATTGAAAGCGCAACGTGTTCACTGGGAAAGGCATAAAGTAAGACAACTGTTCTGTTTCAAAAGTTCTTAGGTATAATACCTGCCTGGGGAAAAACTACTCAGGTCATTACCACAGGCAAAGAGAACACAGAACAAACTCTAGAGAGTTGAATGGGGACATTTAAGCGGCTGAATCCTATTAGTCATCCTTAATAGGTCTTCGTTTGGAGAACCTGGTTGGAAAGCTGATGACCATCGCCAAAAATTGAAGAGCAAATTCAGAAATAGAGGGCCAGACAGACAAAAGGTAATAAAATGCTCATGCCTGACTGTGAAGACGAAAACGCGAAAATGGGCGCTACAAAATTCACAGAAAAAATTGCCACAAAGGGAAAAACACAAAGACTAATACGATGGCAATTATGTAATGTTCTCAAATTTTCCAGCATGTTTCCACAGATACATCAGGAAACAAAACGTTTCTTTACAAAACCCAATGCCACTACAATGGTGCTGTAACATGACATTTTCTGCCATCATAAGGACACAAGGTTTAGGGTGATTACATCGAGATGTCATTAATTTTCTATTCCATTTTATTTGGTTTTTGCTGCTCCCCTTGTATGCCCCCCCACATTAATTATTCACCTAGACCCACCCCCCACATATATTTGCGGCAAAAAAATACACCAATTTAATGATTTCTACTTCGAGCAAAGCAGTTGCGGAGTTACCTGCCATTCCTACACTCTTGGAATGTGGATGGAAATAAGAAACACATATCACACTGCACAACTGTAAGGAGAGAAAAATGCATCCCCGAGTATAGAAGCAGTCAGCACACTCCTACACATGCAGGGAGCGATCTGCAGTCCCAAGCCCATGCGCCCACAAACAGATGCAGACGCCACCTACTAAAATGTGCAACCAAAGGCCATGATTATGTAACGAAAATATGCATACAAGGTTCACCCGTAATGAAATGACCAACACGTGAGTGTGATATAGACATAAAGAGATACTTGTAAATGTTGAATCCACCACATATACACATGCAGGCAAAACAGCACATGAAGAGTAACAGTAGGCCTGCTTCTGCACCTAAGCCAGAATGCCTAGTGCCCACTGCTGCTCCTGTGTGCACTGGAGCCATGAGACACTATCGGACTGCACTTACCATCACGCACAATGTATGAGGGATGCTCATCTGGACTCCAGTCAAAGTCACCATGTGTCTGTGAATAAACATCATCCCGTAAAACTCTGGTCATGGGACACCCGAGCTATGTATGGACTGCCAGCACAGGCAGGCCTATGCCTCAACAACAATGCCATCCTACTGCATCCACTAATGGCAGGCTCACAGTCCATGCTTCCTGGGGTACATACACACATTGCCGTAGCCCTCCCCACTGCAGCTCTCCCAATGGAAAAATCAGCAGAAGCTAGCATGGATCACTTGCATGGACCATTAGAGGGCACAGAAAAATGGCCAGACAATACCTTGACTGTTCTATCAAGCCCATGCTACCCTCTGCTCATGCAGCCCTGCTGCTAAGGGCCCTTAGGCAAAGGGCGGCTCCAACAGAGGCGGCTCCAAGAAGTGGCAGCAGGGGTCCACAGGGGAAGTCAGCGGCCAGCCATCAACCAGCAACGACCAAGGACCTATAAGGTAAGAGTGACCTAGGCAGGGAATAGCGCAATAACTCTACCCTGGAAGCCTAGCCCACCTATCAAATCTATCCTAAAACACCTTAGTAATAAATAATACCTCTTTGGCCTTCCTAACTGCACACTATTAAGCACAGCGATGTTTAGTATAGCACCCGTCTGAACGGTCAAGCATAGGCCTCTCTTCCACCATACAGGACTCTCAAACCTAGCTGTGTTTAAGTTGTAATCTTTCACCTGTGTTTAGAATTGTACTCTTTCACCTGTTAGGCATAGGCCTCTCTCCCACTATACAGGACTCTCAAATCTAGCTGTGTTTAGAATTGTAATCTCACCTGTGTTTAGAATTGTACTCTTTCACCTGCTAGGCATAGGCCTCTCTCCCACTATACAAGACTCTCAGGTCTGACTGTGTTTAGAATTGTAATCTCACCTGTGTTTAGAATTGTACTCTTTCACCTTCTGGGCATATGCCTCTCTCCCGCTATACAGGACTCTCAAATCTAGCTGTGTTTAGAATTGTTATCTGTTACCTGTGTTGAGAATTGTACTCTTTCACCTGTTAGGCAAATGCCTCTCTCCCACTATACAGGACTCTCAAACCTAGCTGTGTTTAGAATTGTACTCTTTCACCTGCTAGGCATAGGCCTCTCTCCCACTGTACAGGACTCTTAGGTCTGGCTGTGTTTAGAATTGTAATCTCACCTGTGTTTATAATTGTACTCTTTCACCTGCTGGGCATCGGCGTCTCTCCCGCTATACAGACCTCTCAAATCTAGCTGTGTTTAGAATTGTAATATTTCACCTGTGTTGAGAATTGTACTCTTTCACCTGCTAGGCATAGGCCTCTCTCCCACTGTACAGGACTCTTAGGTCTGGCTGTGTTTAGAATTGTAATCTCACCTGTGTTTATAATTGTACTCTTTCACCTGCTGGGCATCGGCGTCTCTCCCGCTATACAGACCTCTCAAATCTAGCTGTGTTTAGAATTGTAATATTTCACCTATGTTGAGAATTGTACTCTTTCACCTGTTAGGAAAAGGCTAAATGAATAAATAAAGGAATTTGTTTTGTACACAAAGCTGTGTGATATATAGAAATGCCAAATTGATCTAGGAGGTTCATCTACCTAATGACAAAGTAGATCCAGATCACATAACCTGTTGTGCAGAAGGGACTGTGTAGAGAGGGGTAGTCAATCTGTTTTCTTGCTTGCTGACTATATCACAATCCTCCCCAGCAGACATATTTGACCCCTTGTAAACAAAAATAGGGGAGCACCCAATTTTTCATACCTCTCTACCACTATAAAGGACTCTCAAAACTAGCTGTGTTTAGAATTGTAATCTTTCACCTGCTAGGCATAGGCTTTCTCCCACTATACAGGACTCTCAAACCTAGCTGTGTTTAGAATTGTAATCTTTCACCTATTAGGCATAGGCCTCTCTCCCACTATACAAGACTCGCAAACCTAGCTGGGCTTAGAATTGCAACTCATCACCTGTGTTTAGGATTGTAATTGTTCCACCGACAGGACGTTGCACCTTTCTCCCACTGTGCAAGGTTCTCAAATCCAGCTGTTAGCATTGAAATCATCAGTCCACTTGTATAGCAACTAGTTACCCTTCCAACCCTACATAGTCGGCCCACTGCAGTGAACCTCATCCAGGGAGACCCATATTAAGGGCAGCCAACTTTAACCCAACGATACAATACTAACTAACTTCCCCGACCTTACTCAAAACACTGACTAAAACAAGTCGGCAATACAAGCTGCTGACCATCAACAGACAGTACCCAAACTTATAGATGACAATTCTCCTCACCCAGTACTACACCACAAGACCGCCAGACCAAAGCAAAAAAAACAAAAAAAAGACCAAAACAGCCCTCGAGCCAAAATGCCATGCAAACGACCTGTACCAAGTGGAAGAAAAAGAGCAGAAAGAACAAACACACTGGAACAGCAACTAAGACGCACAACTGCAGAAAACACTCCAAATCACAGGAACAACGCTGAGAGAAGAGAAAAATCCCTCTACTTAACTCCATACCTCGCAAACAACCAGTCACCAGAACAAATCAACCCAACACAAGAATCATCAATAGCAGACAACCAAACACAACCGTGCAGAAGAAGATCAGACATCGCTAGAAATAACAAAAACATAATCAACGCAATAACACCCTACATCACCAAATCAAGAGCAACTTCCACTCAACAGCCACAATCTTTGGAAGATGAACCTGAGGAAAACAAAAACCTAAGTCTGAACCTAGAAGAACTCTTCGAAGAAACAGAAGCACCCATACCAATACCTCAAATAGAGATCGACCTTAAAGGAAACACCAACACTGATCAGAAGACGACCCCAACAATGAAAACCAAACCAAACCACACCTCTAAATTCCACTACAATCTATTAAATGCAAGATCCATGTCAAAACATTCAACAAAACTCTTTGACCTCCTCGATGACAATGGCATTGACATCCCATTGATCACAGAAACATGGCTGGACGACAATTACAAAATCACACTCCAAAGCTGCCTCCCGCCAACTTCAAATGCCTTCAAATAAACAGGAAACATAAAAAGGAGGAGGTCTTGCAATAACTTTCTAAGAAAACCTAAAAATAAAAATGGACGACCCTCTCAACATCATCAACTGCAAACATACACCTATCAGCGAACCCAAAAACCAACGTCACATTCATTCTAGTGTACAGACCACCATCATATGATGCAACCTTTGTTGATAACTTCATAGAAGCTATCACCAACATAGCCATCAAGCATGAACATCTAATTATACTGGGGATTTCAACATCTGGTTTGAAGCAAATCACCCCAACTGCCAAAACTCACTGACTGGACAACTGACAACCATGAAACTAAGACAACTGGTCAAAGGAGCAACACACTTGGCAGGACACAGTCTCAACGCAATCTTCACCCAGGAAAAACTCATCACCACAGCTCCACCGATACAAATATTGTGGAGCGACCATCTCATCATCCCTTTCATCATCAGACTACCAACTCCACTCTGTATCCAGGCCCCCAAACTCACAACCACCAGAAAAAGAAACTGGAAAACCGTCAAAACAAGCAACCTGTTCGAACAACTGGAGACAACCAAACCCTCAATTACAGAACTAGAGTTGGCTGACCTAGAGGGGAAAGCAGAGCTGCTACACAAATGGATCGCTCATGCAATCGAAAAGATCACCCCAGAAAAACCATTCACCCCATCAAAGAAACGGGCAATGGCAAAATGGTTCACACCACTTCTAAGCACCATGAAAAAGGACAACAAGAAAATGGAGCTGGAATGGAGGAAAGAATACAACCCAGAGAAGAAAAACCTGTTCCCGAACCAAATCTGACCATACAAGAAGGAAATACAAAAGGCAAAGAGAAGGCATTATGACGACAGAATCACCAATGCGACAAACTCACAAAAAGAAATGTTCAACATCATCAAAGAAATAAGAAGCACACCAGGCTGCGACTACAGCCAAAGCCCCACTTTGAAACTCTGCAACGACCTGGAAGACCACTTCAATAACAAAATCAATGACATCCGACAAATCATATAAAATAGACCAACCATAACATCCAACAAACCAAACCTAACACAGAACCACAACACAAACTCCAAAACGTTCCCGAAATATCGGGAGAGGCTTCGTCTTGCTTGTGGAACACAGCAGGAAATCAGGTTCACCCATGGAGCCATGCCCACAAGACATCTACAAATCAATCCTCGAACAAAGAACACCATCAGAATACTACAGCAACCTCCTAAATCTCTCACTAGCAACAGGAACTGTACCAAAACATTCAAATCAGCATATATCAAACCACTCTTAAAAAACACAAGTGCGATGCAGAAGACCGCTCCAACTACAGGCCGATCTCAAACATTCCCTACCCAGCAAAACTCCTGGAAACCTATGTCTACAAATTAACCCAAGAACATGTAGAAAAACACAACCTGTTGGACCAATCACAAGTCGGCTTCAGACCCGCAAGAGCAACAGAAACAGCACTATTGTCCATCTGGGACAGCCTAAAAACAAACGCAGACTCCGACACAACCTCAGCCCGGATTCTTCTCAACCTCTCTGCAGCCTTTGACACAGTTAGCCATGACACCCTAACCAAAAGACTAGAAGACATAGGCATAACAGGTAGTTAAATCTGGGAGTCCTGATGGACAGCACCCTAACCTTACAACCACAAATAAATACAATAATCAAGAAATGCTTCTTCCTTCTTCACAGCCAGAAGAATCTTCATTGTCCTAATCATGTCAAGAATCGACTATGCAAACAGCCTCTATCTCGGGATACCAGAATACCTCCTGAAGAAACTACAACAGATCCAAAATGCAGCAGCCAGACTCCTCCTCAAACTATCCAGAAGAGACCACATCACTCCAGCCCTAAAAACACTGCACTGGCTCCCAGTCAAACATTGCATTACCTTCAAAACAATGTGCATAACACACAGGGCAATCAGCGGACAAGGAGCTGAATTCCTGCAAAAGAAAGTAACAATCTACAAGCCCACGAGACTCCTCAGCTCAAGCAATGAAATCCCTCTGGAAGAAAAAACATAATTTAAGAAAAAACTTGGGGGCTCCTCCTTCTCCTACTTAGCTGCAAAAACCTGGAACAACATCCCGAAAGAAATTAGAAACACCAAAGACCAATTACAATTCAGAAAATTAACAAAAACCTAGCTCTTCAACATCACAGATGCAAACTGAAAACCCAAATCCACTGAACGGGAAACACAATGAAAAGGATGACAAACCTAGGATGACAATAATAACATCTAAAACCAATAAAGAAACTCTTACCACAACAAGAGAGATGACACTATGTCGAATAGGACACAAATGACACCCATAAAGACAGAATCCAGCGTCCCCAGACAACTCCCAGCTAACAAATCTAGGAGGACAATGACAACATATAGAACCGAATAAAGAAACACTTATGACAACAAGAGAAATGACACCCATAAAGACAGAATCCAGAGTCCCTAGACAACTCCCAGCGAACAACCATCACCCGCTCGACAAATGCTACTATAGATCATACCTGTATAAAGTTGGGTTAACATTAGCACTTGCTACACTAACTAAGCAGTGGATATTAACAGGGGCATGGACCAAAGAGAGTTGTGATTGTAGGCAGACGCTGTACCTGGACATAAGTGTAAGTGCTAGCACTGCGACATACCAAAGGGGGTAGGAGCGGTAACATGAATGAGCAATCGAATAAAATGTTAAAGGCCGAGCAGGCGTCAACACATAGAGGGAGTAAACCCGGACTTACTTAAGGCCCCCTCCTACTAGTTTAGGAATACTTCCTGGGCTAGACTGCAAGTGACGCACATACACCTGCCTTCCCCCATACAAACAGGGGCCATGCAGGCAGCCGGTTGTCCAACTTGGGCAAGGTTATGCATATGAACGGATGCCATATTGGAAATGGGCCGTGAGTGTCGTACAGCCCCTGAGCTGGACATAGACACAGAGATGCCCACACATCCAACCTGATTAGAATATGGAAATGTAGTGCCTCACTTCAAGGCAGGAATGCCAACTAACCAACCCATTAACAACTTCACCCTCTTCATACACCTCTCAAATTCGAACCAAACACAACCACAAACTCACAACGAAGCAATCTACACAAAATCCACCATACTGCAACAACAAACAAAGCACAAATGGACCCGCACAACAGCACACAACGTCTTCCGACAGTATAACACCCCAAGCCCAGCCGAAGGAATTCCGGGCTGAGGCCACCAACAGCACATCACTGCTCTCTTGCACTTCTCCAGCTCATCCCCACTAACCCCCCCACCCTTTCTTTCTTTCTTTCAGAACTGCCACAGCGCCAGGGGACCACTCTGTTGGTGATAGTGCGTGGTATAAATATCCTTTAACATTAACATTAAATCAATGCATTAGCTGACGTCAATCGACTGAAACACAGAACCGTGAACTGCAAATCAGAAATGTGATTGGCACATGTGAAAAACACCCATATGCTTGACCACACTTGACCACTGATGAAGTCTTCTTTCTATCCCTGGATGCACTCAAATGATCTGCCTAATTTCACCAGAGTCATCTATGTCTATGGGCCTCATTACGAGCATGGAGGTAATGAAAAAAGGAAGGTGGAATGGTATCACCTGCATCGTTAATGGGTCCGGGCCATTACATGCCGACAACCCAGCAATACCGCCACCGCCCATACCATGCCCCTTCACACTGGCATGCGCGTGTACAAGTGCCCCTTTGCTGCGGAAATACCGGCATGTCGCTAACAGGAGGACATCACAAGTTACGCGGCCATGCACTTACCGGCATCCTGAAGGCGGAAACAAGTGCCGCACGACGGCGGCAATACAGGCATCGCGGACCACCCGTAAATAGCAACTTACAGTGTAGGCAGCTGCCACAGGTGCACACATACAGCACAGGTGGAGTCAATGGAGCCTGTCCCAATACAAAAGGAGCACACCCACACACCACACCCCTTCCTACGCCAAAATGATCACACCAGCTTTTGCAATCATGGGGCTGGATGACATGCCTCTACTGCTACAACAGCAACAACAACAACTACAACAACAGGCAGCACAGAGGAGACGCAGGAGGAGAAGGAGGGTGAAACAGGCCCAGCAAGTTCCATCAGTGCAGCCAGTGGTACCATGTAGGCAGCCACCAATCCCTCGCATCAGAGCCAGTCCATTCAATCTAACCTCTGAGCAGATCCACACCCTGTACTGGTTGAACCGGGACACCATCACCACCACAGTGGACATGATACATGATGACATCATCAGCCTGATAGAAATCCACACTGCCATCCCCTCTCTAGTAAAGGTCGTGTCTGTGCTCCACCTCCTGGCCACAGGCACCTACCAGCACACAGTGGGGCAGCTGCATGGCATATCACAACCACTCTTTTCCCGCATGCTGACCCAAGAGCTTGATGCCCTCCTGAAGCACGCAAGCATCCACATTTTCCTACCACGGACTGGCCAGGAACTTGCTGACACCAAAGTAGGCTTCCATGCACTGGCAGGCATGCCCAATTGCTTTGGTGCCCTCGACTGCACCCATGTAGAACTGGTGGCCCCTTATGGCAATGATGCAGTGTACCGCAATCGCAAGCAATACCACCCCATCAATGTGCAGATGGTATGTGACTCCAGCAAGATCATCACACATTGTTGTGCCCAATATCCCGGATCTACAAATGATGCCATGGTGCTGCGTAACTCCATGCTACCCTGCTACGTGGAGCGACATTCTGGACGATGTGCCTGGCTGCCTGGTAAGTTGCCTGATTGGGCCATGGCAGTGCATTGGGGTTGTGAGGTGGGGGGATGCATACTCCACCTAGGTGGGAATGGGGGGGTGCATACTCCACCTGGGTGGGAATGGTGGGCTGCATACTCCACCTGGGTGGGAATGGGGGGGATGCATACTCCACCTGGGCAGGAATGGGGGGATGCATACTCCACCTGTGTGGGAATGGGGGGATTCATACTCCACCTGTGTGGGAATGGGGGGGGATGCATACTCCACCTGGGTGGGAATGGGGGGGAATCATACTCCAGCTGGGTGGGAATGGGTGGTGAGTGGACTCACAGCTAAACACTGTTGTCCTAAACACCCCGACCTGAACATGACACATCAATGGCATTCATAAGACCAATGCTGCACATCAATGAGAACATTCCAGATGCACAAGCAGGCCACCATGGGTATGTCAAGCGATGGATGACTGAACATGATTACACCTGTGACAATGCCGCTAGTGTGAATAGGTACAGAGTACCATACACCACAATTATGGGTGGCAAGACATCGTTCCACATCCACAGTACATCCGCATCAGCATGCAAGTGAACACCCTGCATCATCTGTACAACGCAATCCACAACAGCAGAACATAGTACAGTACACAATGCATCAAATGAACCTTTGTGTATACATCCATGGACATGTGCATGTCAACACCAAATAGCTGCAGCCATGGCCGTGAATCCTATAGGTGTCAGGTTAGATATTGACTTACACATACCTCTTTGTGCTCCCATGCAGGTGATGGTGGCTATCCCTTGAAGCCGTGGCTACTTACCCCTGTATGGAACCCTTAGAACAGGAACGAAGAGGAGTACAATCGTGTTCATACCCGTACCCGTGTTGTGATTGAACAGACATTTGGCCTGTTGAAGGCACGGTTCCACTGCCTAAACTGGTCAGGTGGAGCACTCATTTATGGGCATGAGAAGGTGACAAAGATCACAGTGGTCTGTGTCATGCTGCACAACATGTGCATCCGGAGAAATGTACCACTGCCACCATACATTGACATGCATGTACCGGGTGAGGATGATGAGGATGATAAGCAGCACCCCTGGCAGTTCGTGGTGCACAAGATAGCCGTGCTGTATGCCAATCAGTGATTGATGATTACTTCTGAACCACAGGGATATAGATGGTTATGTGCTGGTACTACACTGAGCACTGGGACCATGTGGACCTGGACACAGGGTGTGTGGAGAGTTGGGCACTGTGCGCTGTCGTGAATAGAATAAACACACACGAAATGAACAATGTCCAGTCATGAAATAATTTTGAACACAACTGGTGTATTAGGAATAATAACAATAGAGTGCTTCCCCCCTCCACCACTCACACGCCCTCCACCCTCCCCCCAAAACAACCAAACACCCCATACCCAACCCCAAACACCCCATACCCACCCCCAAACACCCCCATAAACCCTCAACGCCACCAACACCACCTCCCCCCTCACCCATTGTCATCCCACACACGATGTGGTTGGACCAGCTATTTCCGGCCTCTTTTTGTGTCTGCGGGAGGGATTTCTGTGTGCCTTGCACTGCGCCCCATCATCCGCACAGGGCTTGAGGGAGTCGAGCTCACAGGTGTGGTCGATGGGGTGGAGGTGGATGGATTCGGCACAGCCGGTCCAGGTTGTTACTGTTGCATGTGTTCCAGCATTCTGATCCACCATTGCAAGCCATGAGGTTGCCCCAATCTAAGATGGCCTCCGCCCTTCCCCTCTGATGCAGCCTGGCCTCGACTGTCTTCAGGTCCTACAGTCTGCCCTGATTGGCCATTTGCCCTTTTATGTTGACCAATCCCTCGCCGGCAGGCGAGCGCTGCCCCACCCACTAAGGAACACAGCCAACAAGGAACAACTCCTGTCCTGACCCTGTCCACAGCCAACAGAGACCAGGGCCAGGAATTCTGTCCGAGCATCTTAAATCTGTTTGGAACCATTACCTAAAATCCTCATCCGTAACGGGTAGGAAGTCCAAATTGCCTCTAAGCAAGTCGAAAACATCCTCCCCTCATTTAAACCCCTCTGTAGTCTATTGTCGACTATTCAGATCCAAACCCTTTGTTTGACTTACTTTGTGCACTTCGCCCATGCTGCACCCTTCACTGACTTTGGAACAGTGCCTATGAAATTCCTACCTTTCATCCATTCTGCCTATTGTGCAGCTGACTGTTTCATAGCATTATATGCCCCACTTCGGGTTGACTCTTCGCCTGAACGCAATCCAGATTAAAATTGTACCTATTGCCATGTGCACATATCCGGGTGAACTTGGAGCCTATCCTACAAGTATGCAAATGCTTGTAACAGCCTCACTGTGCCCCAGTACGCTCTGTAATGAGCCACGCGGCTTACAGGCCTTCTCTTTCAACCTACTGCCTAATATCTGCCTCTAGCCCCCCACACCATGTCAATGCCATGCTTTTTAGCCCTCGGCACCTTCATTTCAGCATTTAACACATGACATAAGGTCATCGTATTTAGCCATCAGCGCTTCACTTGCATTTAGCATCTTGACTATGAACTCTTGCCTTCTGAGCCTAATTTGCATTTTAGCTTTTGATTGAGCATTCTGTCTCTGAGCCTGATTTGCATCTAGCATTCTCACTGTGTATCTTTGCCTCCTAAGCCTGGTTGACATTTAGCTTTTTGATTGTGTATTTTGCTTGTGTGCCTCATCTGCATTTAGCAATTGTGGATTTTTGCCTTCTGAGCCCCATTTGCATTTAGCATTTTTGACTGTGTATTTATACCTTCTGAGCCCCATTTGCACTTAGCATTTTCACTGTGTATTTTTGCCTTCTGAGCCCCATTTGCATTTAGCATTTTTGACTGTGTATTTTTACCTTCTGAGCCCCAATTTGCATTTAGCATTTTCACTGTGCATTTTTGCCTTCTAAGCCCCATTTGCATTTAGCATTCTCAGTGTGTATTTTTGCCTTCTCAGCCCCATTTGCATTTAGCATATTTGACTGTGTATTTTTGCCTTCTGAGCCTGATTGGCATTTAGCTTTTTGATTGTGTATTTTGCCTACGCGCCTGTCACTGAAACTCAGCCACTGACACTGTTTGAGTTTGAGTTTCGATACCATTGATATTGCATTTGGCCCACGGTGATTCAGTGTAAAATGTTGCCAAACCCACACATCTCCTGCAAACCGCCTTGGTCTCTCAGGCTGCAACCCACCCATAGCCTCTCTCTATTCTTCAGATCCTGTGCATTACTGTATTTTCCGCTCCTGATCATGTCATCAAGCACCACCAGTGCACTGTTGTAACGCTCACCTGGTTGCCACGGAGGCGCGGGCGTGGTCTGGATGGCAGTGGCCTCTTCGAAGGAGATGTTCAGCACCCTGAAGATGGAGTGGGCTGGGTTCCCAAATCTGGCTTGTCTAGCTCGGATGAATACCCTTCTGTGAGTGAAAAGGAAGGGTTAATACTCTGCGGGTTTTGTGTAGATCTCCCGTTCCCCTTCTCACCCTCCTTGCAACCCTTCTGTAGTTCCCTGTGAAGACTCACCTTAGGGATTAAAAAGGCGAGCTCTCCATCCTGCTTCTGATGCAGGGGCGCGTTGGGATCCAGTTACATCACTGGATAGTAAGTTCGAGTTTGCTTGTCTGTTCCGGTAAGTACCGTAAATGTTTATGGCTAGCTTGAGTCTAAACTGTTCCTCTTCTCTTTTGCAGGTAATGGAAGACTCTGGGCTGAGGGCGGTTTCCGTCGAAAACCTGATTTCAGGTGAGTTTGGTGTAGGCCCACTACTGTCTTTTCCTGTCTCTTTTTCCTTAGGGGCCGGAGTTCGAGAATGCCGAAGCAAAAGCTGAGTCCGACCTGTAAGCAGGTAAGTTTTAAATAGTTTGTTTGCTACGGTTCTTGCATTCACTAATGTGATGTTTGCTTTTTCCCCATAGGGGCCGGGGTGCTGAAATGCCCAAGGAATGGCATCGACCCAAAGGTAAGAAGAATTAGCTTGGCAGGTAAGTGCTTCTTGGTTATTTTCCCCTTCTCACCTTGCTTTCTTCTCTTTGTCTCCCCGTAGGTGCTGGAATGCTGCAGGAGATCCGGATGGGCATCGCAGAGCCGAAGGCGCCACATGCAGGTAAGAGAAGTGCACCGAGGTGTATGCGACGCAGTGAGTATTTAAAATGTCTTTTTGCAGGAACGTTGGCGCGCTGAATCCGGGATGCAGCTTTAACAGGTAAGGTTTGTTTTCACCTGTTTCTTCTTCCCTTTTCTATCCTTAGGTGTTTCCAGGATGCTGGCAGGCGTGGTCGAGGGCTGGAGCAGGAGCAGGCACGGTGAGCGTCCAGCTGCTATGAGCAGAACAACGCGAAGCATGGTTTGCTGTCTGGGCGTGACTTAAATAGCCTTTCAAGTAGTCCCAGGTATGTATCCTTCCACTGAAGGTATGTATCCTGCCACCAGCCACACCCGTGTGGTTAAGTAGTTCCTTTTTCATCTGGAAGTTGTAGAATGATCTTCCAGGTAAGGAAATTGCAGCATGGTCTGCCAGGTAAGTTTGCACCAAACAGTATTCCTTCCATATCTTGTATGAGCCTGGCGCCGATGGTGCCAGGACTGTTATCCCTTATGAGCCTGACGCCAATGGCGCCAGGACTGATTCCAAAGTGCCCCTATCTGGGGTGGCTGGGACTTCCCTAGTATACATGTTGCCTGCCTCTGAGGGTGCCGGGCCCTGTCTGGCTCCTTGGAGGTAGGCATCATGACACTGTTACTTTCCTGGCCCACTACAGACACGCTCCACTCCCGCCCACATTATCCATCATCCCCAAACCCATACATGAACGACCCAGCACTCTGGATCTGTCACTTTGCCACAAAACCTACACCAAATCGCCCCTGCACTACAGGCATCAGAAACTCGAGACTTGGCTCTAGATGCCGTCGTGCCCTTACTATCCTAGCCCCGTGTATAGCCAGCTCAGCCACATCACCGACCCAGCCCATCACCACCCATGCCCGCAACATGAGACTAGCCACGAGATTACACCTCCCACCTTCACATACCTTTCCTCACATTAGCAGCTCTCCCACCCCATTCCTACCCAATATGTACCCACTCCAGCCCGCCCTCACTGAGTCTCACCCCACGGCAGACACTTGCAGTATCCAAAAAGCAATGCATGCCACTATCCCTTGCACTCCTACCCAAAAGAACAATACCATCAGGAACACCTATCCTAGCATAGGCAGAATGAGACACAACCGCCTCAGATCCAGGACACACACCACCTCGACTCCTTCTAACATAGGCCCAAGCAAAAGTAAAACTAAACCCAAACCAGCCACTCACATCACACACACAACAGTATCTCCCAACCAGTTCACTCCCCGCTCCAATGCCTCCTCCCCTCATACACTTAATAGAAAACCACACCAAGCAACCACCAAAACTATCAAAGACGCACTTATCAACGCTAGATCATTAGTTTCCCATGCCCTAGACATAGCTGACATTATCTTTCTCAACAATCTAGACTTCATAGCTATTACCGAGACCTGGCTCCACGCAGCATCAGGCCCCACCCTAGCGCTAGCCATCCCAAATCACTACACCATCTACCGCGCAGACAGACAAACACCCAAAGGCGGCAGTGTAGCCATTATTGCAAGAAGCTCCCTTAACATTAGACACATACAAAACCAATCACTCCCATCTGCTGAACTACTCACCCTCAAACTATCCACAACTAACACAAGCACAATCACCACCCATCTTATCTATAGACCGCCTGGCCCCATATCCTCATTTAACGACGATATAGCTCTCCTGCTCTCTAACACCAAACCCAACTCACAATTACTTATTCTTGGAGACTTCAACCTAGGGTACAATGACAAAAAAGATGACAAAGCAAGCATAGTCGCTAATACTATCTCAGAATTAGGACTCACCCACCACATCTCTCAACCCACATACAACAAAGGCTGCATCCTTGACTGGATAACAGACCTCAACTGCAACACCCCATCCTCTCCAACACACCATGTGCCTGGACTGACCATCACCTCATCACTTTCACCATCAACAAAGACAAACAAACACCTGTGACCCTTCCCAATGCTCCACCAACACTCACAAGAAACAGCAAAAATATCACAGTCGGGAAACTCATCCCTCTACTCCAACCCATCATCGACTTCACACCCACCATTACCAACCCCACTGAATTAGTAGACCTCTATAACACAACCATTCTCAACGCCATAAACACCGTAGCACCACTCAAACTATGGAAAGCCAAACCACACGCGCATCTCAACTCCTGGTTCACTCCTGAACTAAAAACTCTCTGCAAAAACAAAAGACAAGCTGAGTGAGCATGTAAACAGTCTCCCTCCGCCAATAATAAAACATCCTACTCCCTAGCCTCCAATATCTACAAGTCAGCAATCATCCAAACAAAAAAAAAACATGTACAATGAGAGAATCTGCAATGCCAAATCCAACACCAAAGAGCTCTTTAACATCCTGAGAGACCTCGAGTCCCCATCTCCCATCACAGACAAATGTACCAAAGACATCTCTTGGTGGACCAACATACAAGAAGCACTCCTTGGCAAAATTGCTATGTTACAAGCCAAAATTGAGTTAAAGAAAGAAAGTCTTACCTTCACAGACAATCCCATCTCTCCCACCCACACATCACGAATGTACGACAACAACCTATTTGAATTCTCCACCATCGCTACCAAAGAGGTTAAAGACATAATGAACTCTCTGAAACCCTCCAAATGCCAAGGTGACATCTGCCCTGCTCCAGGTATCAAAGACGCGGCCAAACATCTTGCCCCTTTCATCACATCTCTAATAAATTAATCCTTCACATCCGGCTTAGTACCTAACAACCTAAAGGATTCCTGGGTTTTACCTCTACTCAAGAAACCCACTCTAGACCCCAGTGTCCCCACGAATTACAGACCCATTACTACTGTGCCCTTCCTCCTACAAATCCTCGACAGAGCTGCCTACCTGCAGTTCCAGAACCACCTAGAGAAAAATAACTTGCTAGGACTAAGACAATCGGGCTTCCGCCCCAAACACGGCACAGAGACAGCCTTGATCGATCTCAAGACACAAATGGACAACCTGAAACACAACGGCAAACTAGCCCTTCTTCTCCTCCTCGACTTGTCGGCCGCCTTTGACTTGGTAAATCATGACATTCTCTGCAAACATCTAGCCTCAGCAGCCAAATTCTCCGACAAGGCCAATGCCTGGATTCAGTCCTTCCTGAATAAAAGATCCATGATGGTCTTTGCTCCCACAGCCTCTGCCGAACCAGCCCCCGTTACACGTGGTGTCCCCCAGGGCTTCTGTGTTTCCCCCACACTATACAATGTGTTTACAAAACCCCTCTTCGACATACTGGACCACCTGGGTATTATCTACACGAATTACGCAGATGACACTCAAATACTCATCCCACTAACAGGTGATGACTCCACCGACAACACAGTACTCAACAACATTTATTCCATTATCCAAGAATGGATGGCCAAACACGGCCTCTGCCTCAACGACGACAAGACCGAGCTTCTTCTCCTAGGCTCCCAATCCAGACTCAATAAACTCGACAAACTTTATCAGACATTCACCATTGACGGCAACAACATTTCTGTCTCCAACAGCATCAAAACTCTTGGTATCTACCTTGACTCTTCCCTGACACTGACAAGACAAATCAACGCTATCTCATCTACCACTGCTTACACATGTAAACTCATCAATGCCAGTAGACCTTACCTCTCGACCTCCAACTGCACCACCCTAGCCAGAGCACTAGTACTCTCCAAAGTCGACGATTGCAACGCTCTCTACCTGGGTACTAGCCAAAAGAACATCAACAAGCTTTAAGTTATCCAAAATAATGCACTAAGAGCAGCTATGAACATACCCAAACACGAGCACATCTCTGACGCCAGACACGAATTTCAATGGCTATCTATACCTCAGAGAATCGAATATAAAACACTCTCTCTCACACACAAATGCTTATCCAACCAAGCACCTAGATACCTCTCGGACAACTTCACGCACCACACTCCATCTCGCCCAACTAGATCAGCCCAAACACATTGCTTAAATATCCCCAGATTTAAGCTCCAAAAAGCAGGCGGCACAAGCTTCCCTGTGCTTGATGCTAAACTCTGGAACTCACTACTATCCAATCTCAGATCCGAACCATCCTTTCACCGATTCAGACACAGCGCCAAAACTTGGCTACTGGCCAACGATGTCTAAAACGCCAACGTATTACCACACAAATGCACATACTGCCTCTATAATCTGCAAAACTTCCAAACTGTAAATACGTTATAATCTGTATATTATCAGTAACTGTGTTACAATGTGTATATTATCAGCAACTGTATTACAATGTCTATACTACCTGTAATGTTTACCTATGCTTTCCTTGCCTGTAATACTTTGACTACTTTGTAACCATGTGAAGCACCTGGATGCCCCAGGGCCAGGCGTCGCTATATAAATAATACATTAAACTAAAATAAACTGTGTCACGGCCCCCAAAATGTCACGGATGAGTATTGCACTCAAATTGATAGCAGCATTCGCCTCCCTTATTTCATGGCGTGTTTGCTCAACCTCCGCCACATACTGGCACACCAGTTCAATCATTGAGTCCTGCCGGGCCTCTACACTCGACAGGCGTGCCTCCATGTCAGTGTGGGCTGTGGAGGTGGATGGTGCTTTGGCTGGGTGGACCATTACAGGGCTGGCTTCTGAGGTGCTGGACAGATGCGGACTACGCAGTAGAACTGCTGGTTCATGCATGGGTCTTGATGGTGTGCCCTTTGTGGAGTGGTGGGGGGTGGACTGGGGGCTTGGTGTATGTGGACATTCGACATGGATGGTGCCATCAATGTCCTCGTATTCCTCCGTGTGCACATCCACATTGCTGAGGGGGGCTGTGGCTGCTGCTTCACCTACGGAACTGGTGGCAGAGGACTGCGTATCATCAGCCTCTCCTTTTGCAATTGTTGCTGACACTGTATTTGCAGTCCCGTGGGATGCTGTACTCTCCTCCTCAGCCGGCCTGCCCTGCACTGGTTCCCTGGGTTGCACTCTGGTCCGCAGTGCTGGCCCAGATGTGGAAGGCCTAGTGCCCTGTGGTCTGGCCCTGGATGACATGGACTGTGTTGGAGCCCTTGGTGCAGGGTCATGCCCTTCACTTTCAGCATCAGTGCCTGTGGGGGAAAAAGAGATGCAGGGCATCAGTGATGGTGTTTCATGCAAGATGCATGAGTTGGTGCTGCACAGTATTTCATTTCTCATGCATTGCATTCTTATAGGTGTGTCACACAGGGTACTTTCATTGGGGGGGCAAGTTGGCATAGGCCGTGGCCTCTCAATTCAGTAATGATGTGTACCAGCTGGCATACCCTTTGTGTGATGTGTGACATGTGTTTGATCCCTGTGTGTTGGGTGTCTGTTGGTAATGGGATTGGCACGGAGAATGCATTTCATTGTGCCAGGGTTTGGGCCTCCATCTGGACATGGATCTGTATATGTGTGTATGATGGCCCATGCACTGGCTTTGCTCACTTTCACATCTGCTGTACTACGTCATGTTTTGGCCTACTGGGGTTTGTGGGGTCACTCACCTCCATCTCCCGATGTCGCTGCACCAGTCTCCATTTCACCAAAGCCCTCAATGGACTCCATATTTAGGGGGGTGCTGCAGGTCTCTTCCATTTGCATCAATTGTACAGGAGAGTGGGCAACCCGCCTGTGGCCATGGCCTCCCTGCGATTTGATGCCAGGATGTTACGCACCCGGAGACGTATGTCATCCCATCACTTCTTACAGTCTTTGACCGTGCGGGGGGTGGTGCCAACCGCTGTCACCTTACGCGCAACCTCCTCCCATATTTCTTTTTTTCTGATTTGTACTTCCCTTTTGAGGTTGTTTGCGAACAGCTCATCTGCATAGGCTGCAAGAGTATCAGCCAGCATGTTGCGCTCCTCGTCAGAGAAGCGCTTCTTGCGCAGGCGGGGGGTGGTCTTGCGGGTTGCCTTGGACAAGCTGAATGGTTTGGCACTGCTCGCCACTCTGTTGCACTGCTGGATTGAGACGATTGCAATGGATTGTGTTCTTTAAGATGGCCACCGGTGCATTTCCCATTCCGGCACAATGGTGTTATTTCCGGGTCCAGTATTACGAGCCCGATATTTGCATGGCGGTATTTCCGGGTCGTAATTAAGGGGTTGCTCCTTGGCGGAGGCGGTATCGGCGGGTCCCGTGATGGCGCTAGCGGGGGGTTGGAGGGACTTTACCGGCATGGCGGTGTGGCCATTACCGGCATGGGGGTTCGCGCGTGCTCGTGCACTCGGAATCTGCTGCTATTAGCGGCGTCAAGAGTGCACGGACGCGCTATTACCACCATGCCGGTAATGACTCTGTTTTTACCTCCATGCTCGTAATGAGGCCCTATGTGTAGTTAGAAGATTATCCACCAACACCTGCAAACCATTGCAATCACCCATAATGTTTGGTGTGTGCTCCAGAGCAGACAGAATGAGACTAAGCGGAGCTGCATCTGTCCTTCCTGGCCCAAACATCATGCATGAATCAAGAGATGACCAGAAATCCTTGTGAAAGACACCACGTTATGCTACAATCAGCCCAGAAGAAGCACAGCAAAGCACGACCACTGTGGGCACGACATCAATAGTGAAGGATATGCCTTCAATCCCCAACATATCTGCCAAAGACACCAAGCACACACTTACAGCAGCAGTGCCCAAACAAGCTGCTGCAGGTGCACGACACACCAAATGTAATACTGGCACCGGGGACAGCAGCAACAGCAGCTCACCATAATGATCCCTCAAGATGCAAAGCCAGTGGTGGTCTAGCGCGGACACCAAATGTATGGACTATGGAAACTGCTGATATTTGGCAAATAAATACAGCACAACGGGCATTGCTGTATTATGAACGGAAATTGAACCATAGACAGAAACATTCCTAGGAAGATATCTTTGAGCAGTTTCGGCCACTATCCTTGACCCTAAGCGTGCTGCATAATTGAAGATTATGTAGTACCAAATGAGTTTATCCATAAAGCGCAGGATGATGAGGAGGTGATCAGACTGGCCTGCAACAGGCACTGATCTGCAGACTTTGAGTGATTACACTGAATGAGAATCTATTAACCCAAAAAGTTTAATCAGATAATAACTCTCTGAAGTGCCAAATGTCAGCACAGATAAACAGTGTAAGTGCCATCCCTTGTCTAATGATTGGAGTTACTTGTCCATTAGAGCATTCTAGAGCCATGTGGTGATGGTGTGTGGAGGGGACAGTGGTGAGGGTAAGTGTAGTTAGTGTGACCAAGACCCATTGGGAAATCACCTTTTATTTGGACCTCTGGGCCATAAAGGGCTCTGGGAACTAGTTGAATCCGCCCACTGAGTTATGAGTTCCTTGAGGTGTGCATGGCAGACTTTCCCAAATTGCTCCAACAACCTATTCCATCGATCTTAGTGGTCTGGAAACCACGTTATTGTATATCATGGGGATTTCCCTTCACAAAACCCCCTTACATTAATTAAATAGCTGCACCTTCGTTCGGTATGTGTGATGAAGATAATAGTGTTACTTTTGTTTGGATGAGGAGTACTCCATTAGTGCACTCATTAGTCATTTTGTTGTTTACTTGTAGTGCTCATCATGTGTGGGGATTTCTGATGCAATGAGCAGGCTGGCGTTAATTATTTTTCACATCTGTGTATTGGAATGTGCCACAGCAGAATATACTGTTTCATGTCCCTCATGTTTTCGTTTTTGATGACGCTTATCTATGTCTTGTATTCGAAAAAGATCTTCATTATTTTATCAACAAGTCAATGTTTCTCCTTGGACTGGACATTTTTCTTTTGTAAAAAACACATTTGCACTATTTCCGGTCTGTGTGTTCATTGGGCCTCATTACGAGTAGTGCGGAATGGGTTTAACAGCGCTTTTAATGGTGCCGGCGCCGTTAAACCCACTCCGCACTATTACGAGGTCCCCTCGCAGGACCCGCTCTGGACGTCTGGTTTTTCCAGACGTCCATAGTGGGTTACTCGAGGGAACCAGGGAGCTAACAACGGGCCCGTAATTGACGGGCCCGTTGTTAGCTCCCTCCCTATTCCCATTGAGCCCTATGGGGGCTCGAATGGGAATGGGTAAGGACCTGGACCGGGTTGGTTCCCTGAAGGAGAACTACCGGGGCCCCCGAACTCGGAATGGCCCGGTAATTCCCCATTCAGGGAACCCGGACCCGGACACGATTTTGGAGGCAGCCATGGCGCTAATAGCACCATGGCTACCTCCAAAGTTGTAATGAGGCCCATTGAGTCAGTTCTTCATTGCTCACCACTTTGTGATTGCATGCTTACTGTCAATTGCTGAATGTGGTTTTACTTCGAGTCTGATTAGGGTGTGGGGTTTGGGTTTGTAATAAGAGTGGAAGGCTGTGTTCTGTGTTTACAATGTGTGTAGTCTGTTCCATTTCCTCGATTTCCATGACCGCTTTTTGACAGTGATAATGGTTATGTTGGTGAGGCAGTAGTCAAAGAACTCTAAGTTTGTATGAGGTTGGCGACTCCTCCTTAGTGGTATGTGTATTTCTGCTTCTTCGATTCAGTAATGGTTTGGCTTGGGTGTGCCTTCTTGACTTCGCCTCTGACACACATTCACTGATTCAGTAGTTACACTTTTTGGACAGAATGGGTTTTCTAAATCAGTACCAACAAGTAGTACATTTGTAGATTCAATGTGGCCTATTCACAAAGATGTACACTTAAATGAAAAAAATATTCTCTAATTGTACTGGTGTTTTATACCTGATTCACAAAGCCTTAAACAGGAGCACGTTTTGGAGAGGCCTGAAGCATTTGAGAGAAGCTCCATGCAAATGAGAATAACAAAGATGTGATCAAGAGCATCTTCGAGATCAGGTTTATAGATTAAGTTTTGAAGTTCAGTCGATCTGGCAGTATGGGCCATGAAAGGTCCTACTTCAACCTACTTCAAAGCACATTGCACTTGATGTAGCAACATAAATCCATGGAGCTCATTTGTGAATCCTGTTCTCGTTACCATTGAGTGTGGATCACAGCAGAAATGGACAGAGATGAAAACCTTCCTTAAAACCACATCTCTTCCGCAGCATTCTTCAAGCACTTTGTAGTCTGTCGCATCTTCCGTGCATTCCATTTTTGGATCATTCTACCTTCAGCCGTCCAGCTTCAAGAGAGTACGCAGAACACCTGGTATTATATAATGTTGCCAAGTCTAATTTCAGCACATCTGTTTTCAGCTGGCTACCTTTTGCACATGATATTTGCTTAAACATGGTTGCAAACACAACAGCTGTTCCTGTTGTTTTGTTCGGGGGTCACTTGGATCTCCCTCATGGTTTTCTATTTTAGGATCCATGGCAACCGCATGCATGGTGGAAAACAATTCTGCAAAGCAACTTAGGCATTGGAGTGATGGACTCTGTGGGAGAAGTGAAGGAAGCAGCTAGGAGAGGCTGGGATGGACTGAATAGGAGGCAATGACCAATGGAAAAACAGTGGTCATCGAAATAGTCCTCAGACAACTTGCACCCTGTTCACAGTTATCACACCTGTCCATTATAGATTAAGAAATGTAAAAGCTGAGTTAGATTTCAATCTATCTCTTTAAAATGTACCAGAACATCATGAAACACGTCACACTAGCAGGGATTTTATGAAAATTGTATATATCTCCTACTATATCCACTATTAGTAGGAATGACAAAAACGGTTAAGCTCAGCGACAAATACAATTAACACATGTTTATAAGCAACAAGGAGAGTCCATACTTTCTGCAGGAGGCTTGATGCTCATTTCGGCAGACCTCTCACTGTAAACTTTCTTTAACCCAATGAAGTAGTGTGTCTTCTGCAACGTATGCAACCTTATGAAGCTTTGATACATCCTCACTTAGCCTCTTTATCATAGTTTCTTGAACCTTGTCCCCCACCTTTGAAAGTAATACAGAGAAAAGTCTGTCATAAGGGAAGTAAATAGCACCCACAACTTTTCAGACAAGAGCTACCACAAGATTCACGTTGTGGGACAACCCTCACAAATACCCCACCCCTGAGAGTATTGCCCTAGACACGTCTTTCAGGAGGCAAGCCTCACTCAAAAGACACAATTATGTTTCGGTGAGGAAAACCTGCCCTGAGGACAACAGCTCTGGGTGAAATGTCTCAAAGTGAATTATCTCATCATTTTTGGATACCAGCCACATGCTCATTCATTCACTCTACTAAGGTTTTTCAAGCCAGCAAGCTTGATGTGCAAGCGAGTGGTGCTCCTACCATTTCCATGACCTGTACGTTCTGGGACTTCTTCATATAAGTGGGAAGGTGTCGAGCTATCACATTGAGAGCTAAAGCTTAAATGAGAGCATGATGTGACCCAGTCGCTTATATGTTCCTTCTATTAACACGTGTTGAAAGGAACACATAGATTCCTCCTTGCTCATTCGTGTGCTGAGAGGGGCAACCCTCCAACCTACACCCCCCCTCCCTCGTGCTCCCATGTCATGCTGCTCAGGTCAAGAAGATTGCCTTGGATATTTAGGACTGACATTGACATACATTGTGAAGTGTCCTGGACTTTTTATTGCATGTGTGGAAATCACAGCTAAGATGGCAATGGTGTTGGAGGAACTATCAGGACAATCTGTGGTGTTGGAACCACTGTGGTGGCATTGTACCAATATTTTGGGAATAGTTGTGGTCATCAGTTGTGGTCCATTTCACTGTATTCAATTAGGCGGTGACAAATCCTCTTCTACAATGACTCATCAGATTCCTTTATTGGCCACTACTAACTCCATAAGTGGTTTGTGAGGTCAAAAGTGAAATACAACTCTTAAGTTCCTCAGTGTGATGTGAAAGGACTACAGACACCAGGTAAGCAGTTACATTAAGGCTCTTTAATAAAAGGCCTGTGGAGACCCCGACATCAGCTCTGCTCACCAGCAACCATCTCACATAGCTCTCTCGAGCCTTCCAGGTTCCAATCTCAAAGGCTCGGGAGATGGAATATAACACATCTCCCCCCTTTACCATATCTATAATATAAACCAATAAAGCAAAGGAACACAAGGAAACATAACTAAGAGTTAAAGGAAAAAGGGTTTTGTGCAATACCAAGGATGAGCATGAATGTGAATGGGAGATGGAATATAACACATCTCCCCTCTTTACCATATCTATAATATACCCCAATAAAACAAAGGAACACAGGAAAGAATCACTAAGAGTTAAAGGTAAAGGGGTTACTGAGCAATAACAAGGATGAGCATGTATGTGATTATGAACAAAATACTACCTGAAAGAAAAAAATGATGATTACCTAACTATCGAGAGAGTACTACAATTGATAGGATCATTCACGCACAAAGTGCTTCAAACATTTGGGTTCCTTTCTCACTCTTTTGGATGATAACTCCACATCAACGGGATAGGTGTCCGCTGGAGGTCGTGATAAAAGAACGAGAATTTAGTTTGAAGGTTTCTTTACCTGATCACTCAGGGGTACTAGTGGATGTTCCCTGAGGTAGTTTCCATTCTTCAGTTTACCAGGGAACTGGTGGGTTCAATAGATTTCTTGATTGTTTGTTTCACATTATTTTGTCAATCCCAGGTTTATGATAAATAATCTAACAGGGCCAGCATTGTTTTAGGCAATGCCTTTTGAATCAACTAATAAATTGGTTTCATGTGTGTTGACATTATTTTATCTACTGAATAGCCAGATGTAGAATGAATCTCAGTGTGATTTAGAGCAGTGAACGAGCATTGTTCTGTCATACATGACAAGGTTAAATCAATTGGCTTTTGAGAGCAAGTGAGTTGAGAGAATACAATATATCCTGTTGTGAAGACTGATTAACAATGATTAAGTACGAGTGGTTTATCCACTGACTTTGGCTGCTACAAGAAAATTGGCCTGCTAACTCCTGTGAATACCGAATTGGGAATCTGAGGATTTCATATGAAATGCTTGGTTTGAAAAATCCTCGATAAATTTCCAATGAATAAGAGTTTTGGGAAAAGCTTACAAAAGCCACTAGGGCATCGGAGATCAGACTTAAGCCAGGTTATGAAATACACATAGCAAATGCAAGATATTCCAACATATTGCATTGTATTGGGAAGCATGGGTAACCCAAGAAGCTTTACAGAGAAGAAGTGTTGGTACGTGCTTGGAAAATAAATTACTGTATTACTCTAAAAAGGTACATGCTCAAAAATCCAAAGTTTTTGATGAAAATGCATAAGTAGAAATGGCCTTTTCAGTTAACAATGAATACATGGCACAGTACCACTTAACAGAAATCCATGGAAGTTCACGTCCCTTTCCGAGCAAAGCGCTATACATATTAACAGAATAGCTTTGTTTGTCTTTTGGGAGAGATGCTATTTCACACTCAAGACAAGTGTAGCAAGGGTTGTCCAACTCCAGGTCTCGAGGGCCGGAAACCTGAAGGGTTGTCAGCATATCCCTCATTAATATTCATGCATACATGTAGAATTGTTCTATGCACATTGATCTCATGAATATTAATGATAGCTATCCTGAAAATCCAACAAGGATTCTGCCATCAAGGCATGGAGATGGACAACCCAGGAGTTGATGTCCTGCGATTGGGGCATTGGGGCATATTAAACAAACACCATCTACAATTTAGTTGGTTCAAAAACTGCAAGTAAGATAAGCCTTCTACTTTTAACGTGACAGCAGAATTGGTTATTTTGGTTAACAATGAACACATGTCACAACATCACCTAGTAGCCATCCTTGGAAGTTCATCTGCAGCTCTGATCCAAAGAGTAAAATACTACAGGTAGACACATTCAATTAAAAGCTCACATTTCTTGTTTTTGTTCCATAGACGTTAATTTGCAATATCTGTACCCACCATATCATACACCAATACAGCTGTCATACAGATAATCAGACAACCACCTCTCTGCACAACAAACCGCACACACTTCACCACATTGCAAGAACAGACTAACAGCAGATAAAGCACAATAGCACACGGAAGTTTACACAGATCCGTAAACCATGTGTAAGCTCAGTGAACAGTGCAAACCGAACTGAAGCTGCCAGTACTATACCACAATTTTTCTTTCCTATTACAAACTGCATCATACTAACCCCCACCACCCTCTTTTTTCACCATCTCCTTTTCAGATCCGCCAGAGCACCTTGGGACCACTTTGGTGGTGATGGTGTGCGGTACAAATACCTTTAACATTACATTAACAATATACACCAATCTCTCTCTCTCACTTTCTCTCTCTTTATCTCTATTTATCTTTGTCTCTCTCTATTTCTTTCTCTCTCTCTCGCTCTCAATGTGTCTCAAAATATGCATCTGTCTTTCTCTGCTGGCAAGTGTTGTACTGTCAGGTGCACATCGTTGGAGCCGCTCCAGTCTTTATGGACATAAGTGCTACTAGAGAATAACACAGAGATTTCTGAACTGGGGGAGGGTGTTGTGTCTTTTAAGGGTTACAAGTAGAATGAGAGCAACAGTGACAGAGACATCTCCTGAGATGACAACTGGCCTGCTATTCGGAAACATACAATTCCATCTCATGTGTCCTGCAAGAATGGCACTCTTACGCTGAGGGTGCATTGTCCGTACAAAGAGAGATGACAGCAGTTCTCTGGTCAATAGGTGGGCAACAGTCAAAATGAAGCATTGTGTTGGTGCTCACAGAAGAAAAACACCATTGGTTTTAATGTGGCACAATCTTTTCAAAGTAGAAATGACATTATGTGGGGACAATGGTGTGCATTCTTAATGAAGGAACGTTGTTTTACGAAGAAAAGCAAATTATGAAAAACTAGACTACAAATATAAATAATTGTCTGATAAACAGTTAAGAATTCAAGATGGTCAGTCTGATACATTGTATTGTGCTCTTTCAAAATACCTGTATGAAAAATGGTAGGAGTACATACAACACCAATGAGAGTTTCTGGCTGCTTTGTATAACATCAAAGGTCATTTTGGAAACATAAGAAACATAAGAACAACTGCATATCTTTACGAGAAATATATCTGTGTATGCTCAAATCACGGAGTACATCATGCCCACTGGGTATGGTGTTCATTACATTTTTCACAACACTCACCCTAATATTTAAGCGCTTGTAACCATTAACTCTATACTCTCGGACAAACTCAGAATTTGGATATGAGAATGCAATGGCTGTTACATCTTCTTTGGGGTTCTAGTCACTGACTTTATGAGCATCACAGAAGTTTAGAAGAGTAGTGGCTGAGAAGGGACGTTGGTGCACAGACATCCTTAGAGAATTATATATAAAGTACTGCAATGAAAACCTGGATAACACAGTATCAGTATTGAATACGTTGAGCATTAGGAAACGCTTAGAAAAGCACTGCTCATATGCTTTTCTTTTTTTTCAACTTTAGTTTTTATTTGCATTTTTATATGACAAACAACAAAGGAAAAACTGAACAACCCCTCCCCCCCTGTCCTCTGTTACTTCCTCTATCCATCCCCTCACCGACTCCCAGTAGGTCTGTACTTTCGGGCAGTGCCACCACATGTGGCTTCTAGATCCCATCTGACCGCAACCTCTCGGGCACCTCGGTGACACCCCTGAGAACATTTTAGACAGTTTTAGAGGGTCTCTGTGCCACCCCTGTATTATCTTAAAGTTATGCTCCATGTCCGAGGTGAATAGGTTCCCATGGAATGCTATCTTGAATATTTTGGCCCAGGCGTCCTCAGAGATCTCCTCGCCCGCAAGGTCGTTCCAGAACAGGTGGAAGCTCCTTCTTCCTTGAAGGTTGTAGGTATTTAGTATTTTATACACACTGGACACCGCCCCCTTCCTGGACGTCGCAGAGTCTAGAAGCTTCTCAAAAGGAGTCAACTGCCTCCTCAGGTTTGGGCCCTATGATTGGGCGCAAAGGATGCCCTTCAGGCGGAGGTACTCGAAGATGGAAAGTGATCCTTGTCCGAGAGCATCTTTCAAGTCCTCATAAGGCAGGAATTCGCCTTCTCTGAACATCTGCCCAGCCCTCTCCAGTCCCTTATCTGACCAGATCTGAGAGTGCCTGAACCCCTTCCCTCCCAGGTTGATAGGGTGGCCCCAGAGAGAGGACATCGGAGACGGCCATGTGGTAAGGTGAGCGGTGCTGGGGCCCTCTTTCCAGATGTCCCAGAGGACTCCCAGGGTCGGATGGGATCTTAGGTGTTTCGGGATCGTCCTGCGTGGTGCCCATAGGAGATCTCAGACCTTTAGGGGGTGGGCGTCCATGTCCTCTAAGTAAGACCAGTACGTTCCCAGCCCCTCTTTCATGTGCTCCAGGAGGACACGCAGTTGGGCCGCGCAGAAGTATAGGTGGAAATCCGGTAGCCCACATCCCCCCTCCTCCCTTGGCAGGGTCAGCATGGCCCTTCCGGTTCTCGGGGATTTCCCCTGCCATACAAAGTCTCGTACCACGTTCTGTAAATCTCTGAAGCTCTGTGCTGCGACTCTAGTCGGGAGTGCAGTAAAGAGGTACAGGAGCCGAGGGAGTACGTTCATTTTGATTGCAGTCATTCGGCCGTACCAAGAAAGGATCATCTTCCCCCATCTCCTCAAGTCTGAAGTGATCACCGCAATCATGGGGTTATAATTGGCTGCTCCCAAATTCGCTAGATCCCTGGTGAGAAGTACCCCCAGATACCTTATGGCAAACTTACCCACCTCAATCCCGTGAAACCTGTCCAGAGGGTCTAGCACTGGGTCTATTGTTCTCATTGGTAGCATGACAGATTTCCCAGTGTTTATTTTTAGGCCAGAAAAGCGACCAAAAGCAGAAACCAGGGCCAGGAAGGGGGGAGCGAGGAGCCCGGGTCCACCAGGTAGGCCAGGACATTGTCCGCAAACAGGGAGAGCTTGAATTCTACCTCACCCCTTTTAATACCCCTGATATCCGGGTTGGCTCTGACCGCTATTGCCAACGCCTCCATCGTGAGGACGTATATCAGGGGAGAAAGTGGGCATCTCTGCCTTGTCCCGCGGGAGAGGGGGAATGATTCGGATAATATCCCATTCACCTGTACCCTTGCCGTTGGGGATCGATAGAGGGCGGTTATCCAAACCATGATGTGAGTTCCAAAGCCCATCCTGCGGAGGAGGAGTTCCATGTAGCGCCACTCCACCCTGTCGAAGGCCTTCTCTGAGTCCAAGGAAAGGACGCATGCGTCCAATTCCGACGACTGAGCGAAGTGGAGAAGGTCTATTGTTTTGCGGATGTTATCTGACCCCTGCCTTCCTCTGATAAAGCCCACCTGGTCCCCGTGTACTAACTTCGGCATTATACCTTCCAACCTCCTCCCCACCACCTTGGCCAAGATCTTGACGTCAGTGTTTAATAGTGATATGGGGCGATAGGAAGAACAATCCGCTGGATCCCTTCCCTCTTTGGGCAAGACCGCTATAACGGCTCCCATCATGGATTCTGGGAGGATGTCCCCCTCTAGCACCGCGTTGAAGACCCTTGCTAGGTAAGGGGCCAGGGAGGAGCGAAATCTCTTGTAAAAGAGGACGGAGAAGCCGTCCTCCCCCGGGGTAGTGCCCACCTTCATCCCACTAATCACCTTGTCCACCTCATCCTCGGTTATCGGGCCCTCCAACCCCTCAGACATTTACCCGGAGAGGGATGGAATCTGTATGGAGTTCAGCAAGTTTTCTATCTGGGTGTCGTCCCCATCGTATTCGGAAGAGTAGAGGGTTCTGTAGTATTGTCGGAAAGCCTCTCCTATATGGGGAGAGTCGCAGCCAAGGAGTCCCCGGGCGTCCCTCACCTCCTTTACCCTCCTGCTTTTCTGTACCTCCCTTAACTTCCAGGCAAGGATCCTGTCCGCCTTGTCCCCTTTCTCATAATATTTTTGCTTAACCATTTGAAGACTCCTCTCCGTTTTGTGTAGGAGGAGGTCTTTTAGTTGGAGCCTATAGTCCTCCAGTGTTGCCACCCGGTCACGGTCTAGGGGTTGGGTCAGGGATCCACCCGGTTGGAGATGGGCTATTTTTTCTCGCAGGGCTTTCTCCTGGGCCTCTCTCTCCCTCTTCTTTAGAGCGCCTATTTTTATCAGGACTCCTCCTAGGGTTGCCTTGAAGGCGTCCCAGAGCTTGTGCGTGGGCACCTCCCCGTTATCATTAAGCTCAAAGAACTCTGTTATGGAGTCCAAGACCTCCTGAGCAATGACCTCATCCTTTAGCAGGGCGTCATTGCATTTCCAGCGCCCTCTGCTTTCCCTATTCCAGCCCATTGTGATGGTGACTCGGGCCATGTCGTGGTCCGACCAGGGGACTGGGTCTATCATGTAGCCTGCTATATACGGACGAAGAATTTCATCCATTAGGATGTAGTCTATCCTGGAAAATTAATTATGTATGGCTGAGTAATAAGTAAAGGAGGGGATCCCTGTCCTAGGGGTCAGGATAGTATCTATCAGGCCCAGGTCCTCGTTCACTCTCCGAAAGCTCTGTGCCATGGCCTCTTCTGTGGGCCTGGGGTTGAGGGGGCCCATCCGCTTCCTATCTATGGAGGGATCCAGGACCATGTTGAAGTCACCCCCTACCACCAGTGGGCTCTGCGTGAATAGACTGAGCTTGTCCCTGGTTTCCTCCCAGAATTGGGCCTGGTTCTCATTCGGGCCGTACACCACTGCCAGGGTAATGGGGGACCCCTGTAGGGCGCCCCGTATCAGCAGGTAACGGCCTTCGGGATCTTTCAAGATCGCCTCCTTCTCGAACCCTACGTTCCTCCCTATCAATATGGCCACCCCCCTTTTCTTAGTCCTGTGGGATGCATGGAAGACCTCCTCAATTCCTCCCCCCCGCAGCCTGGGCTCCTTCCCCCTTGCCCAGTGTGTTTCTTGCACAAACAGTAAGTCTAATTTCGCCCCGCTTAAACTCTCTGCAAATCAGAGATCTTTTTGTGGGGGTGTTCAGCCCCCACGCATTCAGGGTACCCACTCCCAAGGCCGGATGGCTGTCAACCATAATCAATGTTTCCTGCCCTACTGGTCAACAACTTCGCATCGGTTCTCCCTTTTCGCCCCCCTTGATTCACCGGTTGGACGCTATTGAAATGAACCCCCAACTGCCCCCCTAACCCTTTCCCCAACAAACGAACCCCAACTTGGTCGTGAACCCCCACTCCCTGCCCCGGCGTCCAGCCAGATAGTTCCGCCATTGCTGGCATTTTGGCCGGACCACCAGCCTGCCCCTCTCGGCCAGGCGATTATTGCAAAACCTCCTTCTTGTGAGCCCCCCCCCGATTTCGTTCCCGTAATTGCCCCCTTTGTACTTGCTGTTCAGCCTGATTCTGGTACTGTTCTTGCCTTTCGGTGATCCCCGGATTACCGCCCTGTAGGTAGTTGGCTAACTCCGGTCATCCCGGGAGACGATTCTTTCGCGCCAGTGCTGGCTGGGACCCCATGGTAATCATCCCTCCGAGTCATTCCGCTCTGCCTCTTTCGCTGGTGAGGGTGTGTTCATTTTCCTAAATTTCCGTGCCCCAGATTTCTTCCTTCTTTCGCTCGCCGGGCCCGGGCCACTTGCTCCGCCCGTCGCCGGTCCTGATGGCTCCCTTTGGGGGGTGGGTCCACCACGTAGTCCTGGATGGCTCCTTTGATGTCTTCCTCCGTGATCAACGTCGTCCGTTGGCCCTGGTATTCGAAGGTTAGGGAGAAGAGGAAGCCCCATCTATATCATACTCCCTTTTCTTTCAGCAGCTGTGTGAGGGGGCAGCACATCCTGCGTTTGGATAGTGTGTATGCGGAGAGGTCTTGAAAGATGGAGACCTGTGAGTTGTTGTACGTTATCTCTTGGGCTCTCCTGGCTGCTTCCAGTACCCGTGTCTTCTCCAGATAGTAGTGGAACCGGACCAGAATCGAACGAGGGCCCCCTGCTCGTCCTCCCACCCTGTGTACCCGGTCAAATGTGAGTTCAGCGGTCATCTCCTCTTCGAAGAGGAGGGCGATTATGTTCCGCACCATTCGGGTAAGTTCTCTCTCCGTTTCCCCCTCTGCCTCCGGGACCCCAAAAAACCTGAGGTTGTTTCTCCGTTCCCTATTCTCAAAATCGTCCATTTGTCTAGACATCTCTTCCTCCTTCTTCTCCAGGGCTGATAACCTCATATTAGTCTCTATCTCCAGGGTTGTTGAGGAGGATTGGTTGGATTCAACCTGTAGGAGTCTGTCCTCAACTTTGTCAACCCGTTGGTCCATCTTCTCAAACTTCTGGGCAATGTCGGAGCGCATGTCTCTAATTTCTTGCAAGATAGATGCAAAGCCCCTTTCCATTGCCTCCATTGCGGGGGCAGCGGCCTCTGAGTGGGCCATCTCCCGGACTCGGACCGGGTCTTTTCCGTAGGGGCCTGGGTCTCGGTAGCGGTATTTCTGCAAGTTCCTCTGCCAGTCCATTCAGTCCCCCCCTGGGCTCTCCGTTGGGTGTACTTGGGCTGGGGGGAGCACCTAGTGGGTCACTTCGTGGGTCCACCTGTGCCCCGCTGGTGGAAGGGCGGGCACACGCCCCGCCAGCCTCGGGCGGGGGCCTCACACCCGGTATCCTCAGGGCCTTCCGCTCCCTTTGTGTCTTCCTTGGGGGGGAGGGGTGCTTGTTTGCCACGTTGACCACTGCGTGGTGGTGGGCCGCGTGCCCTGTTAGCATGATGCTTGAGCCTGAAGCCCTCTCCAGTGGTGGGGTTGGGGACCCGGGGGGATAGGCCGCTTCTCTCTTCTTTCACTGGTCTCTGCTGTGCCTGGGGGACCCCTCTAGGCGGGCACATGCCCCGCCGTTCCCCGGCGGGGGCCTCACACCCGGCGTCCTCTGGGCCTTCCTTGCCCTTTGTGTCTTCCTTGCCGCGGGTGGGGTGCCCAGCCGTGGACGCGGGCCGCGCGTGCTAGTCGTGGGGGCACCTCCCCCGCTGTCTGTGGCCCACTATGGGGGTGGGGGGGCGGAGGAGCCGTCGCCCGCCCCGCGGGCAGCCCGCCGTCCCCCACCGGGGGCCTCTGAGTCCGCTCCGGAGCTCTCACCTCTCAGTGGCCTATTCGGGCCGGCGCTCCTCTCCCCGGGTCGGGCGCGTCTCCCACGCGGTCCCCGTCGACTTCGCTTGGGAGGTGTCGGCAGACCTCTCCCCAGGGTGGGTCCCACCGGTTCCCGCTCTGTGTTAGCGCCGCGGGGGACGGGTGTCCGCCGCGGCGTAGGAGGGCGACCCTCCCTTCCCGATCTCCTGTGCGATGGGCCTCGGCTCCGACTTCCGGCTTTGCGCCGCCCGGGCCCTCTGCAGCGCTCCCGCTGCTGGATCTGCAGCCCCGGATCTCCGCTCTCCCTGGGTCCTTCGACCCTGCTGTTTCGCTCCGCGGGGGCACCAGGGGTTCTCCCTGCTCTTCGGCCCTCTCTTTCGCCTCGGGGGGGTTTTTGGGGGGGCTCAGTCCCAGTCAAGACCTGGCCGTTGGCGGAGCACGGGAATCAGGCAGCCATTGCCTGTGCGCCCCCTGGTGGCCTCATATGCTTTTCTAATGAATTTCATTCAAAAGCAAAGTGAACTAGTACTTTAAATCCCAGTATGCCCTAGTATGCTAAATGAAAGCCTAGGATTGGATGAGTGGTATAGAGGAGCACAATAGGACTATTTCAGCCTCCTTTTCTCTAGTCATTTATTTATTTATTTATTGCATTTATTTACAGCGCCCAAACCCGTAAGTATCACAGCGCTGTTACATTTAAAGAATTAAAACAGAACATAACACAAAAGACACAGTACATGATGTAGAGGGTCAGGTAGGGTAGGGTCCAGGGTTATGGTTTATTATTGTCAGAGACTAATTTGCTGAACATCATTTTCAGTTACTTTTCTACTAATTGAAATGTCTGTTTAAACAAAAAGTTTAAACAAAGTAAAATAGAAAGGAAACCAAATCATCTCCATCGTGCTCAAATAATGAGATGCTGTTTCCGTCGTTCCATAAATAGCTTGAGAATTTGAGAGAAATTCATGAAACATGACTTTGACTACTTATACATGTAGAATATAGTTAATCAACTAACTTTATTCATCCGTCAGGCCATCAAAGTACATCCTAATACAAAACATTTCTTTGATTTTCATGATAGACACCACAGCATTTCATCTTATCAAAACAAAAGGAAAGTCGAAAAACAGAGATTTGCGGATCTCTGACTGGATTAATTCCCAAATGGCCTTAGCCCCAAAAGTATACGTTTCTCACTGGATAGGACATGGTTAGTTAAAAACCCTTCCTGGAAGGCCACCCAGACCGCGACATACATAGGGGCCAATTACAATCCCACCATTGGAAGTCCAACCATAGTGCTCAGGTCTTCCCTTGATGCGTTCGGCCATCCTGTGGTCCCAAAATACCAATTTTACAGAAGCAAAAGAGTTGTCGTCTTCATTGGACATCCTATAACAGCCCACCAGATCTTCTGTGAATTAAAATGTATAACCCCTAATGGTGCAAAGCCAGTGTAAACATTTGTTCAAAAGCACATCCCCTGGTTCACGCCTGTTAGCAGACAATTTAGAGACCCTGTGCAAGAATACTACTGCACTATCCCCCCCCCCAGGACAGTGTCCTTGGTCATGTTCTCCCTGGGTTTATAACTTTGTACTCTGGGTTCCTTCCCACTTAGTCCATGGGTTCCCGTTGAGCCGGACGTGTAGAAGTTTGAGGCTGTGTGCATTACATGAGAATTGGGGGCCTTGCTGGACATGTTATGCTGAATTAACAGCTCACCTGGAGCCCCGGTTTATGAAAATGTACGTTGGTTTCACAGGATACATTTCCCAAGGGGGATCTCACATAATCAGAAGTGTGCCCATGGGCCTTTTCTTCAGAGGTCGGTGGCCCAGGTGGAGTTTGATTGGATGGGCAATCCAGAGTTGGGTTACAGGATTCCATGCAAGCAGAAGGAGCCCTAATGTTCATCCCATGGGAGCCTCCTCTTTCCTTCCCCTGGGCTTCCATCTGTACCAATAACACGTTTTTTTAAGGTAACCAATTCACTCAGCAGCCGTTCACTGTAGCAACCATGGGCAGTGTGAAACTCTTAAGTATTAGGGCCGTGGGTGAAATGGGTGCCCTGGTTGGTTGTTTTAGGAACCCTAAGCAGGGTTAGTTGAAGAGAGGTTCTAGATCCAGAATGCAAAGAGGACAAATTCTCACTTCAGGTACTGCTGGTCAAGCAAGGGGAAACCTTACCTTCGATCAAATCGGCCATTTCCATAATCATTAGTTCTAAAGGGCTTGTTACAGAGGTGGAGGGGAGAGGGTTTGTGTAGGACCAGGTACAACCAAAGCTTTATAAGTCAAGCAAGCGTTTACAACAGAGGGATGGAATTGTGATATCCCCTCTGGGGATCGAAAAAAAGACAGCCAACAGTAGGAGCTAGTACGTAGGGTGTCAGTGTTAATAACAGTTTAAACAAGGGAGAAAGGGATCATTCCCAAAAGATGGTACTTTGGTTTTGGCTTCAAAAGTATCCATGCGGGCAGATTTTCCAACAGAGAGGGGCAGTCCATAATTTAGCTGTTTCGTTCCAATTATTCAGTGTAGGGCTTGAATTAGGACCAAGAGCAAGCACAACACACAAGCTTCAGGGCACTTCATCCCCATGGCGATTGCCTGATACAGTTTCTGCCCCCCAAACCCTGAGCATCTGGGTTGGCCCCCAGGAAATTATGTATGCCATTCACCAGGACTGAAATCTCCCTGTGAAGTTAAAGGTACTGCTGCGTATTTTCCGAGGTGCAGAGTCGATGACCCTGCCACAAAACGGTGGACAAGCCCCCTTTTTTCTTCTCACTGTTAATATCTTACGATCAAACTTGGATTTGGGATGGTCTTGGGACCCAGTCTGGTAAACAGGATGTTTACAGAAAAGGAGTGGAGGATATGGAGAGGTGAGTGAAAGCTTTGCCTCCTCTAATTGTGCCTCCATTACCATAACAATAGTAACTGCCAGACCAAACCGGGGCCTCCAGCAACAACAGTCCCCAAACCATCCTTGGCTTACTCTTACCTTTCAGCCCCTCAGGGTGGGCTTCCAGCGATATGCCTTATCTTGCAGTTCATCAGGTGAGGTCTTTGGCACCCTGCTTACGCGGAACACCCTGCAGCCCTTTGGTCCACATGGGCTTTGGCCTTGGTGGGTCTGCAGTGCAGTGAAATCATGGGAGACAGCAGGGGCCTTGGCCTGGTGCTCCAGTGCTTCCTGTGGCAGCAACTCTCATGGGACATCCCCATGCCCTTGGGTCCCCACAGGCCTGCAGTGCAGTGAAATCAGGTGAGACAGCAGGTGGCATGGCCTAGTGAGTCAGCGCTTCCTGTGGCAGCAACTCTTGCAGGACACCCCGCTTCCCTTGGAACACACAGGCTATGGCCCTGGCGGGCCTGCAGTGCAGTGGCAACACTGGAGACAGCGGGGGGGCATTACCTAGTGCTCCAGCGCTTCCTGTGGCAGCAACTCTCGTGGGACACCATGCGCCCTTGGGTCCCCATAGGCTACGGCACTGGTGGGCCTAGAGTGCAGTGAAATCACAGTAGACAGCAGTGGGTGTGGTCTAGAGCTCCAGCACTTCCTGTGGCATCAGCTTTCGCGGGACACCTGGCGCCCTTGGGTCCCCGCAGGCTTTGGCCTGGGCGGGGCCTGCCGTGCAATGAAATCACGGGAGACAGCAGGGGCTGTGTCCTAGCGCTCCAGCGCTTCCTGTGGCAACAACTCTCGCGGGACACCCCGCGGTCTTAGGTCCCCACGTACCTTGGCCTTAGTGGGCCTGCAGTGCAGTGAAATTGTGGGAGACAGCAGGGGGCATGGCCTAGCGCTACAGCGCTTCTGTGGCAGCAACTCTCGTGGGACACCCCGGGTCGTTATGTTGCCCCATATATGGGGCAACAAATAATTTGGGACGTTTCGTTCGTCCCACACCCAATCAAGAGTGCCACATCAATTGATAATTAAACCAGGTTCTTTATTAACTTTGCCTTTGAAACATGTAATACCAAAGTAATCCCTCACCCCGTCTACAACATGGAAGCCAAGAACGAGGCTGGTGTGCAGAAATAATACCACATTCTTTTTCTATATTAAATAGACAAATGACTTATTCACACATTGATTAGTATCACAAAGGACATCACTCCACCCTGTGGCACAAAGCTTTAAGTTCCTAATAATGCTCTCACTACCAATATGTTAAAATCACAATGTGCTTCTCCAGACAAAAATCACATAACACGTAAACACAACCATATGTACAGTTCTCCACTTCTATTCTCTAGTCTCCCCTGGTCGCAGGTCTAATCAGTATTTCAGATAATTGGGTTGCTCACAAGAATATCCGTCATATGAAGATAATTATTGCAGCACCATAGAACAAGAAAGAACACTATTGTTATGCAATGGGCTTTGTATGTGATCTAACGTAAATAAAAATTAGCATCTGTTTGGATGAACAAAATGCATATTTTATCTCTGACATCCCTGCAAGACTTCTACTTCTAGCAATTTGCTAGCACAACAGACATTTAATGAAATACTCTTCTCTGCATATAGTGAACATGTTTTCCCTTTGCCACTATACAATGAAGATGTCCCCCTTCAATTTGGAATTCGTTACTCACTCTCTGTAGAGAGTTGGATATTAAATCAGCTATCTTCCCTATGCTTTACAATGCTTTCATTTTTTTGCACCAGCACAGAGCCAGGGATTCAGTTTACCACTGAGACCCATTCTGCTGGAATGCAGGGTTCAGGGAGTATTGAACAGTTTGGAATTTCATATTAGAATACACCTCTGCCTTTCAGGGGATGCTTGTGGTTGGCAAAAAGCATGAAGGTGAAACAAAATTACTTTAAAACACTATGGGCCTCATTACACGGAAGGCGGTAATGGTTAACGGCCACCGTTAATGGTAACGGTGACCGTTAACCATTACCGCCTTATTACGAGGTCCCTTAGCGGGTAGGTGCTTTAACGCCTGCTTTTTGCAGGCGTTAAAAACCAACCCGCTAAGGGACCTCGGAGCTAATTACGGCACCGCAAAATTGCGGTGCCGTAATTAGCGCCTTCCCCATTCCCATAGAGCCCTATGGGGCAGAAATGGAAATGGGAATGGGAAAGGGCAATGGCGGAAGGGGGATTTACCGCCCCACCAACCTTGGAATGGGGCGGTAAATCCCCTTTCCGCCAAGGCGGTGCCGGTATTTTACCGGCATGAGCCATGGCGCTAATAGCGCCATGGCTCACCGCCTTCCGTGTAATGAGGCCCAATATCATTATAAACACTGGGAGATATGTCAAGAATTTTGAATTTAATATTGCCCCTGTTTCCTTTAGCTACGTGGGAATTAAATGCTAGGGATCTACTTCGGATGCACCCCTCATTAATAATTATAGTGGGGAAGATATTAATTCAAATAGATCCCCACCAATGTTTGGTTTAGTTGGAATCATGCACCTACTTTCAATCTCTCTGGGTTTGTGCACAGGAGCAGTCATCAGGTATCCTGGGTTATCTCATTTCAAGTAACGGGACCTGGTCATGGTTGGCCCTCCAAGCCCTTCTGTCATGGATGGGCCCAGCCTCACTCTTTCTCCTGGTTCTCCTGGTCTCATGTTATGGATGGCCTCAGCCATTCTCCTGCTTCTCCACATATTTTATTTCCACCTTCCTTTCTGGAAATTGTTGTTCTCTCCTGTCCTTATCTGATCCCCTTTTCAACTGTGTGTCCAGTTTTAAAACCTCCTATCCACACCACAGAAATGTCTAAATTAGAAGGTGCTGGTTTGTTGGTTTATAATTCAGATTGGACATCAATTGCTCTTCCCCCTACACAAGGTCTAGTCCCTTCCCAATGATTGGTCATCCGGTCTCTAGGCCCAATTTCAGGGAGTTCTTGTTCCACCCATCTAAATTGCATTTCTGAACCACTTAAAAATGAAGTTAAAATCTTCAACATGATGCTTTTTTCTCCAATTTTCCAATAAGGGTCTCAACCCATATATTTCTAAATGGGTCTAATCATGTTGTTTGGAATGAACTATATCTGGTGTTAGCATGTGGTGGTCTGTGCAAATGGCAGATTTTTATGATTTCCACAGAATGAACTAATGTTTTGATCATGATATTTCACAGACAGATTTTTGATTCAATAGGCTACCATATTCCCAACTCTCTGATCTGTACACATTTATGGGGAAACTGAAATGACATTTTAGCTTATTACTTTGGTTCCCAAGGTCGAATTGTGAGGGGAGTCCTATCAGCAGATACTGCACTTTCTGTACCTTTTGGAATGGTATGACCCATGTATGTATCTATCGCGTTTCTCCCATTTTTGAGCAAAATCTGATTTTCCATGTAATCCTTTGATACCCTTTTAATTACATACATATGTTTCACTCAATTAATAACAAAAACAAAGAGGTGATGCCTGGAAGGTTTAGAATTAATCTTAACCTCTGGCATTGCTCTGGGCAACCCTCCGGACCATCCTTCTTCACCTGCCAAGCCATTACAGAAGTGGAAAGACCATATGCAAATCAGGCTTAGCCCCACCCCAAATGGAGCAGTCCAGCCCAAATTGCTAGGTCACATTCCTTCTGCACGAGACCACAAGCATCCCCAGACATGTTTCTGCCTTGTTGGGCCTCATCAGTGAGGAGTAGCTTCGGTCTCTGGGCCCAGCAAGCATGGGACCCATGTCTTGCTTACCTGTCCCTCTCGATGTGACATAGCAAAAACAAAGAGTTGATTGCTGGAAGGTTTAGAATTAATCTTAACCTATTGCATTGCTCTGGGCAACCCTCCAGACCATCGTTCTTCGCCTGCCAAACCATTACAGAAGGGGAAAGACCATATGAAAATCGGGCTTGACCCCACCCCTGGCTCTGCTGAACTTGAAAGGGGTTTGACCATATGGGTAGGTGAAGAAGTGTTTGACCCATGTGAGCTGATGAGGGAAGGTCTTCCTGTGTGTCCAAGCACAGACGATCTGCTTTACATCTCACATTAAACGCAATACATTTCTCTTCATTTTCGATCATTCTGCTTATGTCAATTTATTTTTGGCATTTTAACAGAGTCACTACTTCAAGGAGTTTCATTTTTGATGTAGTCGTTGTTTAATCAAGTTTGTAGAATGCACAGATTTCTCCATGGCAGCTCTCTATTTTATCAAAGCTGCACTTTAGTGCATCTGCCAAATATAGTGAGAGGAAGGCCTCAGGATGTCAGCCTTGTCACTCAAACACAGGTACCAAATTGTGTATTTTTTTTTCTGAAGACAATAGATAGATGTCAGCCAACAGCCAACAGTTTGCATTCCATATTCCTGCACCTTTGGGCCTAACCTACCCAGAAGCAGTTCACTTGTATCCTGGGGCTGAATATACTCCAGAAGTCGCCCCTGATCTTTTCTTATGGTTAGACAACTGTAAAAGAACAGGGGAGAGTGGGGTTTGAATGGCCCATTCTGTATTTCGCATCTAGTAGTGGGTGGTTTTTCCATCCATCTTCTGAGTTCCCAAATTATGGAAAGGTGCTCCTTTCTGAATTCCCAGCATTTCTTTTCTTTCCTTTCTAGGTTTTGGGTTCCTCTATGGACTCTGCTTCATCCAGTCACCAGGCTTGAAGGAATTTGAATGTGTTGTTCTGAAGAGAGGAGTGGAAATATGTGTTAAGCATTTATGTTTAAACATCATTTCCCAGCCAAACATTTCACTGAATTGGAGACAGTAATTTTTACATTTTTCAAATAAAAGTAACTATTGATTTTTCATCATACATATGGGTTAATATTGTAATTTAATTACTCACCAGTTATATATTTTAGTTTCTATCTTGGGCTTTTAAACTTACCTTTCATTCCTCAGGTGTTTACTTGGTACTAACTTCAGCGAGCTTCTTAGTCACTCTTAAAGCTGGTTTGGGATGTAAGCTTCTGAGCTGATTAATATGTACTAATTTCTCTTCCATATGTTGTCCTTTTGGGATGTGGATCTTATAGCCAACAGGTAAAATGTTATCTACAATCTCAAAACGGCTGTGCCAAGACAGAAGGAAATTGTGTTCCTCGGTTTGCTTCCTCTGAAAATTGTAGAGATAAACCCTTTCACCTATCTCATACTCCTTTTTCATGGTCTTCAACTCATAGTATGACTTCATTCCTTTAGCCAACTTTTCTAAGTTGTGCCCGGCATAAGCAAACGCATGCTGGTGTTGCTTCCTTAGCTTCTCAGCACACTCATGAGAGGTGGACTCATTATTCAGAGTCTGCTTCTGAGTTTTTTAGAGCAGATACTGAGGTAACACAATTAATGACATCTGGTCATCAGTTCAAATGGAGACACTTTGATTGCAGAAGATGGTGTAGATCTAGGAGCCATCAGGAGAGGCGGTAATCGAATGTCCCAACTGGGTCCAGAGTCAGCCACACACTTCTTTAGTATACTCACAACGGTCTTATTGTATCTATCTCGCAACACCTCGGCTTGATGCCAGGCTGTTTACCCCTGATTAATTGGCTCCCACTATCCAACACAATCCTTTGCAAAAGGCAGAAACGAGAGAAGATGTGGTTGACTATTAGAGTGGCAGCTGTCTCTGCCTTACAATTTGGGGGCAGAAGAAACTCTACCCACTTTTTTTTACAATCAATATGTACTTATTTCCTCTATAGTAGCGGAGCCCTGGCCCAATGAAGTGAACTCGCAAATCCGACCAAGGCAGTGTTATTCCCATTTTCTGCAGGGGAGCTGGATGTGTGGGAGAACTTGGTTGGAACTGAGCGCACATGAGCCACTGCTTAGATATATGTTGAGGTCCTGGAACATATGTGGCCAGTATGCCTCTTCCCACAAGATTTCTAATGTCTTGTGAAAACCACTTTGAATTGCAGTAACTGTGTCATGGGCGTGATTCAAAATCAGGCTGCGGAATGAGGTAGGTACCACCCATTGGACACATCCAGATGACCAATCCAGGGGTATAATCTTCTTACCAACCGTCTTGGATTTGAAAAATGTTGGAAAATGTAATCAACACCCAGAGATCCCCTTTTCCGGTGTAATACGGTTCCGTTAGAGGAAAGCTCACTGGGCCCTCAATATGTTGATAGAATTTTCCAATGATAGGGTCCTCTTTGTGTGCAGTGATCAAATCTGCATCTGGGGCATGTTTATTCCACTGAGCAACTCAGAGTTCACTGTTTGCACAAGTTTGAGACAGCTGTAAATTGAATTTCTCCCAGCAGGAATTCTGTATCTATGAAGTCCCTGTGTAGAGCTCCAGTTGTAGCCAGCTGATCAGCTAGGTCATTCCCAGTCATATCTGGGCCCTCTATCTTGGAATAACCTATCATCTTTTTCTAATATATGGCCATCCATGATAGGTCACCAGATCATCAATAGACTGGATCAGTTTTCGAGTGTATCGCAGTGAGGGTGGCTTGATATAGGGCCATCAACTCTGCCACCTGACTACTTCAGTGTCCTATTTAGTAACAAGCAAAGGGTTCAGCGGTATCAGTAAACCCGGGATTCTCAAAGCCAGCCACTAGTTATTTTTCCCCATTGTTGACAATATGGTAGGAACACCCATTCACATTGAATCTGGGTATGCCCTGGCAAGTGTCTTCTTCATAGACGTTGTGTGGCGACAATAGGTATGCCTCCATATTGTCTTTTGTTATTTAACTTTCATCCTCGAGACAGTTTTCTTAAAAAAAATCATGTAAGTCTGTTAACCCTTGTGCTAAAGCACTCTTCTTGTTTTGGCCGTGCCTGACCTCCACAGGAAAGCCTTGCATGGATAGAATCCAGGAAGTAATGCTTGAATTAGATACATTCCCAGCCCTTATTCTGTCACTTTGTAAATAATTGCAAGGGTTGGTGCGGAGTTGCTACAATTATGTCCTCCCCCTCGATAAACGGGTGGTGTTTTCTTTATGCCTATACGGTTGCCAGGGGTGCCTTTTCACAATCTTTGAATGTATCCTCCATAGAGGACAACGTTTTGCTCACGTAAGAGATAACTGTGTTGACCTTGTAGTGCTTTTGATACAATACAGCTGTCAGGCAAATATATGAAAACCCTGTCTTTAAGAAGAACTCCTTATTCTTAATGGGGTAAGATAAACAAGGAGCTGCAGAAAGGCTTCTTTTCAGCTGTTTAAGTGCTTTGGATTGTTTCGAACCCAACTCCCACTTGACTCCAGCCTTTAATAAATGGACCAAGAGTTGAGTGACCTCTGCATAGTCCTCAATTAACTTTCAACTGTAATTAGTGGTCCAAGAAGGCTTCTCAATTCTCAAAGTGGTTGGGTCATTCCATTTCCACTTTCTCCACCTGCTGGTTGAGAACCTCAAGGGTGATTTTGTGCCCTATAAAGTTCACCCTGGTCTACACCATGTGCCTTCCAAAAGGATAGTTTTGCTCCAGTTTTCTGCAACTAGGCCAGAACATGTCAAATGTCTGCAATATGTTCTTACGCATTTGGGCTCTTGATCAATACAATATCTACATAGGCCAGGTATCCTCTTTCGGCCAAGTCGGGCATGGCCTTATGAAGGAATAGATTGAACTTATTTCCTGAGTTTATATATTAAAAGTGTGTTCAGGTCCACATATATTGTTGCCCCACATAGGTAAAGGCAAGTTTGTAATGGTCTTCCCTACATATGGCTACCGTTCAGTAACCATTGGTCAAATGAATGGCTGAGTACTCATTGGACCCCTGGATCTGCACCAGCCCTTGATCGATGTAGGGAAGTGGCCATCATGACATATCGACCTGTTTGTTCAACTCCCTCAGGTCTGCACATACTCTCTATTGTCCATTCGGTTTCAGAATCCCCAGTACCGGGTTGTTAAAGGTACTGTGGATAAGATGATTTATCCCACAGGATTCCATGTTTGTTACAATCTCTGTGAGTGATTCCATGGACGTGTGAGGTAACCAGTATTTTTGATGAATACTGGAGCCATCTTGGGGTCCTTCGGTATCATGGCTGAATGAAAAGATGTATGTCCACAATCATAGACATCTACTGAAAAGATATCCTGGAAGTCCTGGAATACCTGTTTCAGCTGCTGTCTTTGTTCAAGAGTTTTACAGGCATTGGTTAGGTTCCTCTGTCGTCTGCCTGAAACCTGGAAACATCTTGGCCTTGGAAAGTTCAATAGTATCCTCCAGTTGTGTGGCAAAATCTCTTTTAATGGTGTTTACCTGTAAATGAGGTTCCATGGATTTGAGGTAGTTGTTGTTGACTCTTAATACCTCCTAATCCTTCATGATGTACCAGATTACATCTTCCACCCCATAAGGGCCTGAAGAGAACACCAAGACATTCCCACATGATGGGTAAAAATCTTTTCTGGAGGAATACTGTCAATAACAGTTCTCAGGTATCGGTCATATGATTTAATTCCCTAAATCAATAGAATAGTATTGTGGGCATCAACCACCATTCAAATAGAGGTGTCTGCACTCAAAGGAACACTTTGAGGGTGGCTGTTATCCACTAATATTCAAATGGTGTCATCTTCCAGATCCACTAGAGGTGTTGGATATGAATACAAACCTTATTGTTGGAAGTGTGAGTTCAAATTTATGTAAGCGTCCTTATGTTCAAGGTTTTGCCCTCACTTAATTTTGATGGGATTGGTGAATTGTTACACCTGTCTTGGGATGGTAAACACATCTAACACTTGAACTTCTACTTCATAAGGCAGAAATTGAGCTGACCGAAATACACTATCAAAGTTGTCAAAGCCCACGGGGTCACCGCCAGGAGCTGTTGTTAAAGAAATCTAGTCTAATTCCAAATCAAAGGAGAATTTCCCTACCCAAAAAAAAGTCACAAGGGACATATCTAAAGACCCAACAATTATGTTCTATAGTTTTGTTGCCAATAGAAATTGTTAGCATACACTTGTTAGGCAGGACGTGCTTAGATGCTGCTGTTTACAAACCCGCATCCAATGTATTCATCAATCTAAATGTGGGAATGGTCTGATCTTGTGTTTGTTCTTTTTCTGAATATCGGTCAGATTTTGAGCTGGTTCTTCATCATTCTCTTTCAAAAGACTCAGGCCCTCATTACGACCCTGGCGGAGATCCATGGTGCAATTTGCACCATGGTCCATGGCGCTAAGCTGCCAACTCCGCCATGGTGGTTGGCGGACTTACCGCCCCATTCCGACCTTGGCGGGGCGGTAAGTCCCCAATCCCCATTTACCCTTCCCCATTCCCATTTTTGCCCCATAGGGTATAATGGGAGTGGGGAAGGCGTTAATTAAGCCACCGTAAATTATGGTGGCGTAATTAACAACAAGTCCCGTAGCGCCATGGATTTCTCCGCCTGCAAAAAGCAGGCGTAAAAATCACCATGGCGCTACGGGAACTCGTAGTCAGGCGGAAAGGGGCGCCATGGTTTACGCCGGCGTAAACCCCTTTCCGCCAGGGTCGTAATGAGGGCCTCAGTGTTTCTTTTAAATTTGGATTTGTATACAATCTCAAAGTGTTCCCTTCAAGATTCTTTGCCATTCCTTTGTATCTGAATACAGTACTCAGAACCTGGTTGTGGGGAGAATCTCTCTGCAGTCATTGAATTATCTGGCTCAGGTAGTTGTGGTCTATGGATTTCACTACCTAGATCGGTCTCCATATCTAGACTGTTGGACAAAGGGTCTCTTGTGACTCCATTTATCTTTGGGTGGGATTCAACCTTTTCTGAAGAAGATTTCCTTACCTGAATCCTCCCAGAATTCTTCTCTCTAAAAGTGGACTATTTGGTTTGTATCTCTTTAAAGTGATTATCTCTTTGGCCTGTTGTACCTGTTCTTTTGGTTCTAGCTTTCAAGGGGTGGAAGAGTCGCTATCAGGTTGGGAGGTTATATGAGGTTCTTCTCGGGAAATAAAGGAAGCTTCCTCAACCAGGCCCCATACTCAGCAACCTGTTGATTGTCTGGTCTTACCTCCAGTCATTTCCCCCAGGGGATGTGATCTGGGTTTTGGGGCATTATGTGGAACACGGTCGGTCTGAGGGTTTGACTGAGCCCTAACCATGCGCCCCATGCCTTTGGTCAATTGTTGGATCTGTTGCTCTAATGGGGTAACTTATTCTCTTCCCTATGGGTTATAGGGAAGTCTTTGCTCATACCACTCTTGCTCCTAGAAGGCTAACTATCCATTCTGGCGAAGTAACTCAGGTATTGAAAATATCCACCATCATTTTTAGTCCTGGTTTTCCCTTCAACTTGGTTCAGGCATCTATTGTCCTGGAACCAGGGAGAAGGAGGAGGACTGTTTTGAAAATTAGGTTTTGGAGAATACCTGCTGGAAAAATTCATGTTTGGAGGTGCTGTGGTACTTCTTTCCTACGGGATATATTGAGGGCAATTCCCTGGGGAAATTCTTACCTGGTTTGAACCACCTCCATTGTGCAGTTGGATTGTAGATAACACCTGGAATGGGCCTTGTACCTTTATACAGAGGACCTATGTACTTTCCAACCTACTTAGTAAGATTTCATAAATGCAAACCACTAATAAATCTAAGATCAAAAGCAAACACAATTATAAATCCTACACAACACAAGATAGAATGTTACGAAGTTTAGGTGCTGTCAAATTCAGTCCTGAAATTATGCGGACATATCCCATGGGAGGATAGCTCAATGGCAACGTGCTCACCTTGGAAGCAAGACGACACGAAGCAACACAAGTTCAATCACCGGGTCCGCGCTTAGAAACCTCTGGGTATTTAAGCCCGTTATAAATACGCAACTAAGACAAACAATTATGCAACTATAACGAACAATTACTGTAACAGCACCTCGATGCCCGTGGGCTGTGTGAGCACTTTAAAAATGCAAAAGAAATTAAAAAATGTTAAAATTACTTTGACACTATAAATAAAAGCAAACCACACATCATTTTTATGCACAATGATTCAAATAGAGCTTGCAGCTAATCAGACAGATAGACTACAATGAATGAAAGGCATTCAAGGAAATCTGTTGCACTTACAAGACCAATTAAAGATGATGGCAGGTCACTGTGAAATCTGTCAATGGGCTTCATCCTCATCCTTATGAGTTGGTTGACTACTTAGTGTTCATATTGTTCTGATAATGAATGATACATCAGTAATCGAAAGGTTTAAATACATCTATTGAGAGGGTTAATACACTATGTACCCCTCTGCTACTTGTTGACTCTGGAGTCTTTTTTCCGTATCTACTTTCTAGACACTACTTTTATTTTTTCGATTTTTCTATATTTTTTTATAAATCCCTTTCATTTTTATTTCTGAGATCATCCATCTCTTTAGATGTCCGTAGTATCGATTTAAGAGTTGAGTGGCACCTCTCCATGGGTGTGTTCAATTATTTCTGCGTTACTTTCTTTGGTCATGTGGCACGGCCATGTGACGGTGTCATGACGGTACTTACCATTGGGGTTTACTGCTGGGATCCCAGTTTATATAGATCGAGGTACTCTATACACCCATTATTATTCTCACTCCGGCAATACTAACATCTCGGTGGAATAGGTTCTGTCCTGTCCGAGTCGCTTGAATTTGTTTTGCCTTTAATTTCCGGGTCACTGTCATGTGACCGCGTCTCTTCCTGTTTTCATTTTAACCGACAGAGATTGCTCATTCCGAATGCGGACACCGTACGTGTGGTGCACATTAGACAGCAACCCCAAGATCCTGTCTATAAAGATGATTAGCCTTTCGAATTGTAAGTACATAGATTATTACTGTTTCTATAAATACTTGAAATACTCGATCCTAAAGATAGAGTGACTCGCCCATCCTTGTGGCTTACTTCTGTCTCTCTTTTCAGTAGGCAATTTCGGGAATATAAGGAGGCTAAAATAGTCTTTTGAGCATTGGTGCCATCTTTTCATGACAAGTGCAGTAGGAGATATTGATAGTCTTTGGGAATACAGTACTAATAAAAGACCGTTTTTTCACTATTGAGGTTAAAGGTAGTCCACAAATGGATATTGTTGTTCTTAATAAGGCAGATACCGATACTACAACTCTAATCACTGGTCTTACAGTTTGTTCTAGGACCTTCACTACTTCCTATATACTTCATCTTGATACACACCAGAGGTCCCGTTGTCCGGTGGTCTCTTCATTGTGGATTTAGAGTGTTTTCCTACTCCATTCTAAACTCTGGGTAAGAATTGAGCTTTTTTCACTTTACTATTATGACCTTCCCTTTAAATCCGTAACTTTATGGTTCCCTTTTGATCTGATTCAGCAGTTGAAGTTTATTGACCCGATTAATATTCATGTATTATGCAAGACCACACAGAAAGACATACTAGAGGTAATTCTTTCCATTATTTTGCTTCTAATGTCATGCTTTGGAGTCACACCAGTATTCAATTTTGGTTTACTGATTATGAAGAAAATGATAATGACCCTATATATTATGAGCTAGGTTGATTTGTAGCTGATTTAAAGTGATGATTGATAATGATTCCATGTCCCAATTCCCTACAACTCCACAGGAATGGTGACTTACCCTTTCTGACATCCTCTCCCAACACCACCTGGAATATCCCAGTGGTAACAGGATATCAGGTGGCAGAACTGTGTTATGAGGTGGGCAGCAACCCGCTGGTTGCACCAAAGGGTTGTAGGTCTAATTGTATTTGGTTATTTATAATGCACTTGATACCCAGCGGTTTCTAAGCGCAGACACGGGGCTTGAACGTGTGTTGCTCCGTGTCGTCATGCTTCTAAGGCAAGCATGTTGCCACTCAGCTATCCTCCCGAGACAATTCCACCGCTGACCTCATAGTGAGGCTCAATGTTTGTATCTCACCTACTCCATGTTCATCAATGCCTCATTCAGAGATCAGAAAGTCCCTAACGTCATCAAAAAGGTCACAGTGACGCCACTGGTTCAGAAACCCAATGTCGACCAACGAGATCCCAATAACTTCAGACCTATCACCAACTGCAACTTTGTCCTTACGATCATGGATAAAATCGCCACCTTGCAGCTCCAGGCACATGTGGAGGCTTCAAACTCCCTTCACACCCAACAGTCGGGTTTACGCCCTGCCCACAGTACAGAGACGGCCATGCTAGACCTACAGACCAAAATGCTCGGCATCATTGACAAGGGTAAAACAGGTCTCCTCATCCTCCTCGACCTCAGCGCCGCATTTGACCTCCTCGACCATAACTTACTCCAGAATGCACTAAAAAAGACCACAAACTGCTCGGATGAAGCTATCATCGGATGGATAATGTCTTTCTTAAAAAATAGGATATCTAAGGTGCACTGGGGGACAAGTTCTCCTTGGAAAAGGAAATCATATGTGGAGTCCCTCAAGGGGCCAGCATGTCACCATTGTTATTCAACCTTTACCTTAGGTACCTATGCCTTGTCCTAGATCATATCAACACATCTTTTACAAATTATGCTGATGACACGCAGCTGGTGTTTGAGTTAAGTGGAAACTATCTGAAAGATAGTGAGCAACTTACTACGATCTACAACAACGTGGAGCAATGGATGGACTCTAATTGGATGTGCCCTAATGGAGCTCATGGTATTTGGCTCGTCTTCAGCCAGAGCTAAACTATCCTCCTCCTACATGTCCTTCCTAATGAAAGACACAGCTATACCGGTCCTGAGTAAAGTTAAAACCCTTGGTATGATGCTAGAAGCACCTCTTGGAGCAGATGCCCAAGTACAGTACACAAATAAAAACTGGGCCTACCACCTCAGACTAATAAAATCTATCAGACCCTTCATTTCAGAGGACAACTGCGCTACCATAGCAAGAGCTATCATCATGTTGCGCCTTGACTATGGCCACGCGCTAGTCCTGGGTGCCTCTAAGCAGTGTTTGCAAAGCTACCAAGTTGTCCAGAACAATGCGGTAAGAATCATTAAGCACAAAACCAGGTCATAAAACATCAGCGACTCCAGAAGGGAGCTACTTTGGCTGAAAATCGAAGATAGGGTACATTTTAAGACCTTAACCATCATGCAGAGATGTATTTTCTGAAAAGCACTGGCCTACCTTAAAACCAGGATTCAACCATATGTTCCCAGTAGAACAGTGAGATCGTCCAACCTTGCAAAATCTCATTGGCCCCACACAAACTCAAAAGTGACTTGGGTAGATCCTTTCCCACCCTCACAGCCAATCTTTGGAACAATCTTCCGAACCACATAAGACTGGAAACTAACTACATTTGATTCCGCAAACTGGTGAAAACCCATATCTTCAAATAAATGATATCCTCAGTTTATAATTAGCTTCCGAGTAAATTTACATGGCTGTCCCGTCCTACATGTCAGTCATTGTTTGTCTGTTTTCGTGTCCATGTATCTGCGCCCCGAGGCTTGCAAGCAATCGGCGCATTACAAATATTAAAATAAATAAATAAATAAATATATAAAAATGCAGGGAATGTGACAAATTGGATTTTGCTCCACAGAGGTTCAGGGATGAGTCGGGGTGAAATGGGCCACTCAGCCACGACTTTTACAAAGCAAACGATAGGGCAATTATAAAAGTTAAACAGGAAAGTTAAGAGATGTACCACCTTTGCCTTTTGTAGTTACAAGGGCCGAGAGAAGGATATGCCCTTAACAGGAGTGTGTTGGTGAAACAGTAGTGAACTAAACAACACAGTGTGACAGTCGAAAATAAAGGGAATGTCCAATCAAGGTTGTGTAAAAATATATACACTTTAATCTTCACATAAAACAAATAGAGAATACTGTACAAACACCTACCCCTACGGAAGAACAGAAAAGATACAACAGACTGTAAAAATTGTCATTACCAGGAGTGGGAGATAATTTGTAACCACAAAAAGGATATCTTGGTTGAAAACAGGAGTGATCATGACCTAACCAGTGTCTAGGGTCCAAGTAGACTGAGCGGACCGTTCAGAATCAACAGTGACTGGATGCAGTTCTTGGTGGGATAACAAAGTCAGACACGGTGTTGAATGCAGATTTGATTGGATCAAGCTCAGTTCAGACACGTTTATTGTGTGGGCCCAAGTAGCAAGCAGGCATTGAGTAGGGGTGAAGACAGGTGTGCTGTGCAGTAAAAGGGCAGCTCTCAATGATGCAGGTCACAGTAGTCCCAGGAACACTTCACAGTTAGCCAATCGAATCAGGCTTTAGCTGCTGGGAATGTTCGGTGAGTGATGCTACAGTGGCTTGAGTCATCGGGCGACAATCATCGAAGTGGTGATCTTGGGTGCGTTGATGTGCGATCAATGAGGTGGCAATTGAAGAGCTAGCTGGGTCAACCCATGGTTGTAACCTCACGTTAGAGTTGGTGTGTGACTCTGCAGTGATCCGGTTAGGGTGCCAGCATTGAGCAGTCGCTTCGAGCCTTGCAGGTGATGAGCTTTAGTTAGTACATGATGCTGTGTCAAGCTGGTCGAAAGTGCTATCAAGTTTCGATATGGTGGAGGAGCACAGCGAGCAGTGCTGGTGACTTCCTTCTTGTTACAGGAGCAGTGAACAGAGAGTGGCTGGTTTGGTGAAGTAGAACAGGGAGCTTCGGCTGGTCTTGTCCTCTGGTTGCTGTGAGGCCCACTTTGGGGGACTCGAGGAAAGGATGGTTCCATTCTGGGTCTGCTCTCCCAGCTCTGGATAATCCAGTTTGAGTGGTAGTTCCTGATCCACAGCAGAATTAATTCCTGATGTGTCCTGGGAGTGGATAGGGGACCAATCTTTCCTCTTTCTTGGAAGATTCCTTCTCCATCTCAGGCTGACGGCTTTGGAAAGTGCAACTTTCCCCACAAATGTCTGGTCAGATCTTCAGAACAAATCTGTAGCCTTAAAGGATCTGAGAGTGTCTGAGTGAATCTGAAGTAGGGATGGGTGTCCCCTTCTTTTAAAGGCAAAAGTCTTCAGGTGATTGACTAACGCTAGCATGCTTTATTGGTCCAATCCCTGCTCTTCAGCGGAGTGGACATTGCCCTTCTGATGTCACACCCAAACTGCTTTGTTCCAGAGGAAGGGGCGGGGACAGGAAAGAGTGAGAGGGCCAGTGAAAATCAAGATGGTGGAAGCATTCTTCCATTGATCAGAGCCCTCCTGCCTATCATAATCCCACTTCTTCACTTCTCACTGAGAACAAAGACCTGTAGAGATGCAGCACCCTGCTCTGAGGCTACTCCTTTTGAATGGGTGTGCTCCATTGATACCTAGGCCCAGGACAGCTACCTGCTGTGCGGCTCTCTCGGGCGGAGGATGTTACCTGCCCTTACAAAGTGATCAAAGAGGAGGCACAGTCCTCCAGGTTTCTGTCCTGCCATTTGGTGGGCTACATCTGGCTGAGCAAAATACAAATCACATTCCACGGCAGAGCTGACTTCACAGGAGCTGACACATGGGTTATGTACATTGGAATGTGGCAGCTGTGATCATAATTAGTACCATGCACTATGCCTTAACTCAGACATAGCTTTGTTTTAGAGATTATCCTGCCACAATCATGAGTTACTTATGATCATCGCTGTTTAGCTACAGTGGTGCATATCTTAAATGCCACCCCTTCATGGGAGAGACTTTTATTTTACAATTGCTATCAGAAGGGCATTTGTGATCTCTGTAACTGTCTGTGCCATGGGTAGAGCAGGCACTGTGACTCAGGGTACTGATGCAGCAGGTCATAGATACATACTAGACATATGGCATGGAGCTGGCGAAAGGTGCAATCTGATCCGCAGATGACCTTTTCTGAGATGGAACTACCCCCATCATTTTATCTATCTATATTTATAAAAGTGAACATTTGTGGGTTTGTTTGTGGCATGGCAAAGCATTTTTCCTTCTACAATTCTACACTGTTTCATCAGCCTGCACCAAATTGTGAATAGTTACCTGCTAGGACCCTCTGGACAAGACTGGCAACATTACATTTGGACACACCACCCCATTCCCAGGATTTCAGCAAAAGTCAACATTTGTTTGTGGGTTTGTGGCTTGGCAAAGCGTTGTTCCTTATACAATTCTACACCGTTGAACCAATCTGCACCAAATGTTCACCTGTTAGGACCCTTGGGACATTACTGGCTATATAACATGTGTACGCCCCAATCCTTTCCCGAAATATCAGCACCTTCAGACATGAGACGGTTGCCTGAAATCGGCAAACCATCAATGTGGTCGTGGAAGAACCAGCCTCAACCCTAGAATGCACAGTATCTGGGACATTTGATCATCAATGCACCACAACTAACTGCACCGTGCCAGGGTGAGGCAACAGGTGAGGAGGGATCACATTAGGTCCCAGTATGCAGCAGCACACCAACTCTCGTCTCCCCACAACGTCTGTTCCGGGTTATGTCAGCCAGCCACATGACCATTCTCATTGCAGTTTACATCCAAGTGTAAGGCACATCAAGCAGTAAGCGATCGGATCAGAGACCACCAGGATCATTGATGTTCTACAATTGATGAGAGTGTTGTCATGTCTTTTCACAGAACCCATTTGGTGAATGGGTACATTTTGCTAGTTAATCAATAAAACATTTTTAAAAGCGTCAGATGGCAGTTCCTCAAATGGAGACCCGGGAATAATTCCCATTCCCTCGAGAAAAAAACACTTGGCAGTTCCTGTTATCCTGCAGTGATGAGCACAGAGCAACCATATCATTTAATCTTCTTCCTCAATGATGATTTTAGTCCCCTTTTGCAATAAACCAAAGCAGCTATTTATGAACTTCAGGTGATCTCTGTTCTATGCGCAAAATCCAATCTCCATCCCCATTACATACACTGGAATAACTTTCAGCAATCCCAAGACTTTTCTCCAACACCAAGATTCACAAATTCCAAGATTCATCTTTTATCCGGGGGGATAAATCAGTCACTCCCTAAACACAGCTCTGCTATAACATATATGGAACAACTTTGGACGGGTTGGCTTTCTACATTGGCTCAAAGGAGAAGCCACCATACTGGGCATGAAACCTTATCAGCCTCTGCATTACAACTTTAGCAAATATCACACAATCCTCAAAAGGATGAGTCAAGGACAGGTTTTAAGTGAAAATTAAACCAAAATATCAGTAATTGTTCACTCCCTATGACATACTCGAGTCCCAGAACCCAATTAATGTCACTTTCCAACTCCAACACTAGTTTTAGAAACTGTGTTTTATCAGAAATTACAGTTAGCATGTTGTGAATCTGTAAATTCCTTTTAGAGCAACAAGGCCTTTTAGACCCTGTCCTGCCACTTCTTTGTTTGTGTTGTTATATGTTTTCTGTCACTGAGGTCCAGATTGGACCTTTGGCAGTGCAGCTCTTAATTTTTCCTTTTGGTGAACAACGCCCATGGGATACACTTATTGCACCCATGGATTGGGGAACACCCTTGTATCTCGTGTGTGTGTTTCGGCACCTGTGTTGCCTACAGATCAGGGTATGGACTGGTGGAAGCTACATGCTGACTTGACAGTTGATCTAGGTGTCCTCCAGTTTTGGGACATCCAGGCCCTGCCAAGGGAATCAATGGTGTCTTAGATAATGGCAAGATGGCCACTATAGCCTATTGGTTTCTATCACCTTTACACCTTGTTCCCAAAGTCCTGGGAAACCCCGACTTGGTCCCTTTCTCCCTGACTGGCTGTTGGGTGTAAAGACCATATATGGCTCTGGGGCTGCTTCCGTTCAGACTAACTAGAGCCTTCCCAGGGAATGTGTGTTGTGGGTACCCCCTTGGGGTCGGACCTGTATGAATGGAGTATGAAGTCAACTCACATTCTGTGTTGTGGGTGTCAGGTTTTGGGGGTGTGAAACAATGCATGGGTCAGCTCTGACTGAAACTAGAGTGAATGCAGTGTAGTTTTCTGAAAGGCTGGGTGTTTACTACTATCCACATTCTCTGTTATGGGTTTCTGGTTTGGGTGAATGGCCTGAATACCTGTGAGCCTAAATAGTTGCCTGCCTGCCAGGGATGTTATTTCACCAAAATACCAGGGTTAGGGGAAGTGACATCACACAACCATTGACCTCTGATGACATCACAGGCAGTGATGTAATTTGACCCCACTCCAAAGTGACATCACAGGAAGCGATGGAGCACAACCTTTCACCCCTTGACAAAACAGGAAGTGGCATCACATTGCATTGTTCCTAAGTACACTAAAAGAAATATAGTTGCAAAATTACTGCACTGTGATACACATTTCATACAAGAATGGATCACCATAAGTATTGTCAATATCAGTTTGCATAGGCCCATATTATTAAATTACTGTGAATGCAAGCAGATGTCTAAGGCCAAATGATAATGCTGTGTTAATATATAGAACTTACGCTTAAGAGCTTTATATAGAACAAATGCACCTGCAATATCTCCCAACCAACAAGAAAGCCAACCACTCCAGAAACAAAGAGCCAAATGGAGCTGGCCACAGTCCAGGAGCTTCCATTAAAAATTAAAAGCAAAAAGAAAAATGTTCATATTTTTAGGGGTAGCCAGGGAGACCACGGGGTAGCAAGGGAGACCACAGGGGTCACAGGTGTGACCCCTGGCAACCTCCAAATGACGTCCCTGCTGCCTGAATGAATGCACTAGCAAATGATTGGCTGACTGAGCCTGGCTCAGCCTGAGTGAATGGGGATGAATGCGTGTAACTAAGGACCTGTCACTCACCAATGTGTTCTGAAGCTGAAGCTGAAACCTGAAGCTTGAATCCTGTGTCCAGTCAGAGGAAGGAGTCTGCCGCTGGAATCCAAAGATTGCTGACCTGACCCAAGGATGTAATCAAGAGAAGACCTGGATAGGCAATCTCTTCCCGAGCTACAAGAGACCATCCTGCACTTGCTACTCTTCATGAGAAGTACCCTGGAAGCCAGCCCTGTGTGCCTGCCATCTGGAGAAGTGGGCTTTGTGAGTTTAGAAGAGGAGCGCTTAGACATCTCTATCCAAAGAATTCCAGTTGTGTCACCTACGGTTCAGAGGCGAGTTTGTGACCACTGGAAGCCAGTTAGTTGCATACCTCCTAGAAGAGAGTGTACTCTGGCATAGTGCTGCTTGACACCCAGAGCTGCAAAAATTCCAAATCTCTTGAGAATGCTTCAAGGAACATCGTTGCAATGACCTCTGACCCCTTTTTTCCCACTGAAGAAGATCCAGGGATACTGGGTGCAGTAGAGTGTCTGCCAGTGGGTTTTCCACAACCAAAAAACTGAAGCAGACATCCCGAGGGTACAGCCTTGTTGAGGGTACATAGTTAAGTCCAGTGGTTGAGCCCGGGTCACCAGAAGACACTCAGACATCCATGCTGCAGCACCAGGGAACAAAAAGTCAGTATACTGTGAAATTCTGAAACCCGACACCACTTCGGCCACTGCACACGTCATCAATTAATGGCATACAAAGACTAGCCAATGGAGACCACCATGAAGACCAGATGTTCTGCCTTTCTGACACTGTCTGGTTCCTCCTTTTCCCTTGGCCTAAGCATGGTTCATGGCCAGCTCTGTCACAAGCTTTGACACTCCTCAAATGGCTACAGGATCGTCTCTGCTCCCAGATCCAACCCTTCTGGTGGGGGTGTAGCCATGATCTTCCCGGAGTGGATTCCTGCCTCTATCATTCCTATGTAGGCATACTCCTCCTTTGAAAACCTGGTCTGTAGGCTCTCTCTCTCTCCTGGCCACTCTCTCACAGTGGCTATTATCTACTGGCCACCTGGTCTGATCTCCCCTTCCTCCCCGAGTGGGCAGACCTCTCTTCCTCCCTTCTGGCCTCGACCACTCAACTCCTCCTCCTTGGAGACTTCAACATCCACATGGATGCTTCCTTTCCTGACCACAGCACTCTTTCGTGACCTTAGTGACTCTCTCTCTCTATTCTTCCCTCTAGCCTGACTCACTCTGCAGGGCACACTATTGATGTTCTGATCCCTTCAGATCTCCCCCTCTATAACCCTCCCACCACTCCTCTCTCCTGGAGCGACCACTTTCTCTTCTCCTCTCATCTCTCTCTCTCTACCCCTTAGGCCAATTCTACCTGCACACTGCCACCCACCTTCTCAGTCATTCGACCCATGAAGCGTGTGTCACTTGAGGCTTTTGCCACCGCTTTCTCTCCCCCTCCTGCACCTCTGGATGACTCACACCATGACACAGCCCTTTCCACGCTCCACTCCGCTGTCTCTGATACTCTTGATGTACTTGCCCCTGTCATGAGGATCCGCATGAAGTCTAAAGCCAAGTGCAACTCCTGGCATGACTCGGGTCTCATCACCCTTAATTGCAAGTGTAGGTTGGCTGAGAGAATATGGTTGGCATCTTGTACATCTTCTGACAAACTGGCCTGCCGCCTTCTCCAAAGACAATACAGACTCTCTGTCCTCACTAGGAAGAGAAATAACATTCAAGCCTGTGTTTCTGCAGCATCTAACAACTTGGCCAAACTCTTTAAAATCCGCAAGTAGCTGGCCAATCTGGCCGTAGTCTCTACCTCTCCTGTTCCATCCCAGGCCCTCTGCACAGTCCGGGCTTCCCACATCATCTCTAAAACCCAGGATTTCCTGTCCACCCTCTCAGCTTCTCCTGCTTCTCCCTCCACTCTCTCCTCCTCTTGCCCCCCTGTGGCCACCCCCCTACCTTCTCTGCCTTTCCTCTCTTCTCCCCTGATAAGGTTTCTAGAAAAGTCTGATATATGAAAACTTCATCAAAAACCTTGGCTGACTTCTGCAACCACTCCTTCGCCTCTGGAACCTTTGCCTCCCCCTGAAGCACTTCCTTGTGCACCCTCTTCTCAAGAAACCCTCAGCTGACCCCTCCCTTTCGGCTAATTATCGCCCGATCTCTATCACTCCTTTCATGGGCAAACTCCTGGAAAAGTTGTCCATCTCCCAGCTTAATCTTCACACTGTATCTGTTGGTAGTCTCCATGACCATCAGTCTTGCTTTAGAGCAGCCAGAAGCCTAGAAACTGCTCTCCAGAACATTTGTGAAGACCTGCTCTCTAACCTTGACTCTAATCTCACTTCTGTCCTCATCCTACTTGATCTCTCCTCTTCCTTTGACACGCTAAACAATGCCACCCTGTTCAACCGACTCCATGATGACCTGGGTATCACCGATCAGGCTCTTGGCTGGCTGACTTCTTTCCTCTCTGACCGACCCTCTAAGGTACAACTTGGGTCCTTCCTCTTGTCTATCTCCCTCTCCACCTGCAGTGTTCCTCAGGGGTCTAACCTTTCTCACTGGTTGTTCAACCAATACCTGGAACCTCTCATCCACTGCATTGCTGCGCTCTGCTCCAACTGCCAGTCCTATGCAGTTGAAACCCAGCTCGCTTTTAGGTTCCCCTCTGCCGCCTCTTCTCCTTCTCTCATCCCGGATTGTCTGTCTGCATCCAAGAGTGGTGCACTGCCAATGATTTCTGCCTGAATGCCAACAGGAGGAAGATTCTCCTCATCGGCACACCTGCACCCCTCTTTCCCTTCACTCTCTGGCCAGCCTCCCTTGGCCCTCTTCCTGCTCCAACCTGTAAGGCTAAGAACCTTGTGGTTATTTTCGACTCCACACTCTCTTTCTCCCCTCACATCTTCGACGTCTCTAAGGAGTCAAACTACCAACTTCACCTCCTCAGCTTTCCTTTCGTCTCCTTCCTCCAGAGCCTAACTGTCTCTAGAGCTCTGGATCTCTCTAGGCTTGACTACTGTAACAAGCTCTTTTTAAATCTGCCTCCCTCTACTCTACGACCTCTGCAACTCATCCAGAACAGGACTGCAAGAATTGTCCTTGACCTCAAGCCCAGGGATTGTATCTCTCTGTCACTGAAATCACTCCATTGGCTACCAGTGGCTGCAAGGATCAAGTTCAGGGCCCTTTGCATTGTCCACAAGGCCTTCTGAGACCAAAATACTGCCAGCTTTCTCTTCTAAAGTATCTTCCTACTTGAGCTCTTCACTCCTCCACCTGCAATTACGTGAGGGTCAGTCGCATTTCCAAGCATCAACCTAAGGGCAGATCTCTCTCTTCGGCTGGCGCCCCCCTCTCTCTCCATGCCTCTCTGAAACTTGAGCAGATCCATCTCTGGTTCCGGAAGCAGCTCAAGACTTTCCTCTTTGCTTCTGCCTTCTCTCTTCCTCTCACCTGCTGATCTCCTGTCTGATACTGCACTGGCTACCTCGCTACCCTCTGAACCACGGGCCAGGTCCCTGCCCTCCCAGTTGCACACCTGCACAAAATCCTGGCAACCATGCTCTTGGGGCTGTATCTGCAACCCTACAGTACCCCTACCCACACTTCCTAACACTGCTGCCTGCACTAACCCCTGCACTGCCATTTGCTGGCCACACTTCTTGTTTTGTTTTGTTTTTTCAATGTTTCGATCCTATGTCCTGCACTTTCTCCTCCTCCCCTTCCGACGGCACTTCTCCCCTTTCATCTCCCCTACACTTGCGTAATCTCAATGCCACTGGGCCTAGTAAGATCGTTCTTGTCCCCATTTTCCCACCCAATCCCACATCGCGCCTTGAAACACTTGTGTATAGGCTCACAATAAATAAAATATCATATCATATCATCCCAGCAGCTCCTTCTTGCAAAGAGGGTCCATCCTCAAGGGTTCCCATCGAGTAAAGCCTATAAAATACACCACTTTGTCTGCTTTGACGAGGAAATGTGTCTTCCAGCCTCGGGAATCATCCAGGGATCCCCTATTCATCGTGGATCCTACTCTCCTGTGCATCTCAGGTACTTTGGAGGTGGTGAAACCTTTAAAAAGAAAAGCAGAGCATTATTGAACTTATTTGGACTGGGCTGTAATAGACAAGATAAAGTACACCTTGACTTTTCCTTTACAAGTTGCCTCGGTGGGGGGAACCTCACACAGTATCACTATTTAAGTGTATAGAAAGTATACTGTCTATGTTCTGAAACTAATCTGCCTTTATTCCTTAATCTATGAAGTTACTCTTTGTGATTACTATGCGCTTTAAAGACTTTCAGAAGTTGGTGCATTTTTTTTTTAAATCTAAGTATTGTGTGGAACCACATAGAATATATATTTTTTGCCATTATTTGAATAGTATAACCAAAGTACAAAGTGTTATTATTTATATGTATATATTTTACTGAACCTTTTTTTATATAAAGTGCCTGTGTTATCGCCTAAATTAGTGTGTGGCCATTCCTTTCTGGAGGCTTTGGGACTCACTGTACTTAAGTACAAGCTGGCATCACGCCCTGAGAGCTTAAACCTTGGTTGCTTACCCAAACTACCATATGTAGAACCTTGACTTGGGTGCTCTGTGCCTCTGCCCCAACCATATAGATGGGAGAATTACAGATAACCACCTCCAGTCTTTACAATTGTCTATCAAGAGCATGAGTGTGTCAGTTGAGACTCATGCGTACCAGGCCCAAAAGGACCATATAATCCTCATTTGTTCATGTGCACTTGCATTCACCCCACTTCTATTGAAAAATACCAACTCTCATTCAATGACTCAGAAAGTTCTGAAGTAAAAATATTTACAAGCCCATGGGTGAGGACGCAGTGTTGGTACAGGCCAATTTTATCTCAAGTCTAGAGCTTAGGCCAGGCTTTCATCGCTGAAAGGCCAATTGCCAAAATGAAGCAGCTGCAGGATTCGTAAGATCCTTGTGAAAATATCCCAGTCCACCATCTTCTCTCCAAGATTCCCAGTTTATCCACAGAGCCAAACCCTAGTCCATCAGAACTAGCACACTTAGTCTAACTTGCCACTTACGGAAGAAATGCGCCACTGTCATGCAGCATCATCATGATGAGTTGAATTGTAAGCCATGGCCTGGAAGTGCTTTGAAATGGTTTGGTGTGCATCAGCGCTGAGTTTTTGATGGACTGAGGAGCATTACCTTGTATGTTTGGAGCTGGCCTTTTCAATCGTGACTGAGTTCTGGCTCTTGACTTAACAGTAGGTGTGTGTTCCATCCGAAGCGCCTGCTGTATTTATGATATTGCCTTATTTGCAAGTTGATGTCTTGGGCATTTCCCAAGCCATCATGGAGGAAAGATGACGATACTTGACTGGCATACAAGCAGTGCTGTCAGATAGCACAGTGAGCTAAGCACTCACCCCTAATATATGTGTGAGGCCTGCTGTGGCAGGTTTGAATCCTGGCACAGTCAACCCAGCCTTTCATCCTTCCAAGGTTGATAAATTGAGTACCACTTTGTGGGATAATAATGTCTTCTGTTATTTGAGCCTTCTGGGGCCTATGGGTGGTTAGCGCTATATAAAAAATACAATATTATTAGTGCAGGACGGAGGACACCTCACAACTCCGCCTATTCTTTGCGTCCATAGTTGCCATTGTGATGGTATTCATTTGACCAGTGCTGGAGAGTGGGCCTTGCCTACAGAACGGAGATTACCAGAAGTTCATAAATAGCTGCTTGGTTTATGGCAAAAGGGGAATAAAAACATCATTTATTGAATACGATTATTACATGATATGACTGCTCTGTGCTTATCACCGGAAGCTCACAGGAACTTATAGAGGTAGCAGCTTCCATATTTCCGAAAGCATAACCATGAAATAACAAAGATTCCAGCAAATCACTAAAAAGTTTGAAAATCAAGATTATAAGCATGACTGGTTGCTGGGAAATGACAAACTTGTGTCTTGCCAAATGTCTAGGAACGTGTTTGCATGAGGTCCATAGGAGAAATACTGGCACATGGAATATTGCGGAAGAATGGATGAGGCTGCCGGGTGATTAACCTGAATGTCTAATGGTATCGGTTTTGCATATGATGAGTGACTGTTTCCTGTATTTATCATATTTTCCCAAAAATGTGCGGCACATGGAATAAACATAGAATTTGGAATAGACAGTACGTACGTGTAAGGCTGCCTTACACAGCTGCATGCTCTGGAAGAGTAGGTAGGAATATCCGAATATCGGTGGGGAATGTTCACTTGCTATGCAATCCATTTATGGTGATGACATGTTGTTAGGAACATCCTTTTATTTCTTTAGCGTTCCACTTTCCATTCTCTTGCAATGGGAAGCCCAGAATATCTGCATTGTGTGATCCATTAACTGATTTGGGGGAGTGAGGTCTTTTCAACATCACTCACTAGCTAATCTAACTTGTTTTGGGAAGTCTACTCAGTTCTTAAGACTTTCAGTGCACAGAAATCCCCAAATGATGTCTATGGCAAAGCACTATTACATCCCATAATTACAATAGTGCAGTGGAGCATGTTCTCCCCTTTTCTTTTCTTTTAACGTGATTGTACACTTGATGATGGCCAGACATGTTGATTGTAGTGATACCTAACTTATAATCATTTTGGGTCCACTCCTGTGAAGCATTTCCTTTTTTACCATATGACAGTCTTTTGTGCGACACAGGGCTCCAAAGAGCTGGCCACGTGGTTTAAGTTCTGTATTTGTGCTTTACCAACCTGGTGGCTACCTTTCCTCCATGCAGAGGTAGAACATGGATGTATATGAGTGTTCCCTTCCTGCAGAGGCCTGGGAATCAGGCCCTTTATGTTCCTGGAACTGGCTTGGTCTTGGTGTGGGGCTAAAGGCAGCCACAATACACACAACCAAACCTTGTGTGAGCCATGACTGTATGGAATGTGTATGACATGAATCATATGCTCGCCTTTAAACCACTCAAAACAAATGTCCAGAAGGAGAGATAAAATCATACATTAGGCCAATGTTTGTGTTTTTTGTTACTGCTATGAAGAAAAACTGAAATACGCTTCACTCCACTTCTATGCTTGTATATATTGTACTATCGGTTTGTGATGTATGTAATACCCCGAGTTTGCTGATGGTGTGGTTTCCTTGCAGCAAGAGGTTCCTGCTTTCGATATTTTTTACGAGACTAATCCAGAGTTTGGATACCCAAAGCTGTCATACAACTAAGCACATTGTGAAGAGAAGTGGTGATAGGCTGATAAGTGTTATTCCTTAATATTATGTGGGTTATGATATCTGGTAGTTCTTTCAATTTTTCCTACCATGCCCTTTACTAAAGACTTCCATCCAGTGTTTAATGTGTCCCAAGTGAAAGGTGTAGATCAGGGACCTTTTCCCTTTCCTGCGATACTGGTGAATGGTCACATGCTCTTCAAAATGTCTGCTATTTGTAATCCTCAGGTCCTCAGAATCTGGTTCCTTGGTGGAGATACCCTGATGCTGGAAGATTATGAGAACCTGCATTCATTCCCTTAGTCGATTTGTCCAATTGCAACATCAAGATCATGTTTAAATTGGATGCCAGTCAAAGGATCGAAAGGGGCGACAGGTCAAAGGATCGACACCAAAGGGTCGACAGGTCAAAGGATCGAATTTCTTTTTTTTTCCACATATTTTTTTTTTTTTTGGGGTCCCACCCAATCCGCCTTCTTTTGCTAAAAAACACTTTTTTCCCCTAAACGTAAACCTAAAAAAATATATATGATTTTAAAAAAAAATTCGATCCTTTGACCTGTCGACCCTTTGGTGTCGATCCTTTGACCTGTCCACCCTTTAGATTCGATCCTTTGACTAGACACCGTTTAAATTAACGGTAGCTGTTTTGCTTAGTCCTATTTTTAAGACACCGCAAATGTGTGAGAGTAGATATTAGGATTAAGGCTTTGCTTATACGAGGGATTCATTAGACGTTAATAAAGTGAATGATAACACGTTTTTCTTAAACTAAAGCAGGAACGTGGAATGAAGGCCAACAAATGCCATTTTATCAAAGCACTTAAATTGACCATGACAATTTAGTAGTTTCCAAGAGTTCCAGTTTTCACTTTACATAGCAGTGACGGATATAACATTTGGAAATGTTGTCATTAATATATGCACCTGGAGTAATAGGATGGATATTATAAAGAGTGCCTACACTGGTACTTTGTGAAGGTCAGAAAACGTTGTCCTGGTCTTGCCCGGAAGTATGCAGAGCAACCCAGGGAAGTCCATAACCCATGGGCTGGAGAAGAAGCTCCAGCTGACAGGAAACAACCTGATAGAGCTGGCAGAAGGCTAGAGGCTGTGCTGCATTAGCATGAGGTTTTCCAATGGATAAAGGGCCCGCTCTGGCTCCTGCTGAGATGGCCAATTTGACATTACGGTGCTGAGCGTGCACAGAGAGCATCTTCCTTGTGTTCTGCCAGCTATTAGCAGAAATACAGCCTGGTGGATTCATTGTGGAACCACCAATGGGCTTTCAGAGTTGTGCAGAGTCTTCATGGTGATACAGAGGAATCCTTTCCCTGGGTAAGTGAAGCTACAGAAGTCCTCTCCTTATGTGGTGCACACTATGTGGTCTCCTCCACACCTCCCAGCTCAGCCCTTTTTTCAACTCCTATTTGGAGAGAGTGTTATTAACCTATGTAATCTCATACCGCTCAGATTTTACCACCCAGCGAACATTACAGACAGTCATTAGGGTCTTCCAATGTTACAGTTTAATCTGGACCACAACAAAATACAATCCTTTATGAAAGATTGTTATCTATGAAAGCATACAAACAATTCACAATCAGGAGGACAAAGGGCTGGTAGACTGTATGGCCACTGACACTGATGCTGATAGGCTTTTAAGAGCTGAAGACTAACCCAGTGAGAACACATGTGGGGAGTTGAGCACTCTGACTCAGTGCTGCTGCTGGTAGAGTGGAATGCTTCCTACATTGCGGTGTATAGAGACTTTTCTCAGCAAATTGTCCCACGAAGTTTAACAAACTGTGTCCACCATTACAGTACTCATTTATTTTTTGAAATGTCCTCAGCCCAGGAAGAAATGATGTCATCCAATCGAGGTGGCTACAGCACAGGGAATATGGGTATTCGCCACATGCCAGCGGTGATCGCTGGGAACATGTCCTAGTCTGTGGTTGGCTCACTGCATGCATGTCGAAAAGTACATTCTTGCAGCAGATGTCACCTAAGTAATAGATTGAAGTAATTGACCTAAAAGATATGGTATTTACAAATTCAGCAGCAGGAGGATGCATATTAGGAAGTAAACAACTCCCACATTGTGGACTCTGTGATTACCAGGACCATTGAAGGACCATGGTAGATGCCTAGATAGCTCAGTGAATTAAAATACCTTCTCGGACAGCTGTGTCCAACCGTCAGGACACAAGTTTGAATTCCGGCACTGGCAACTTAGCCATTCATCCTTCTGAAATCCATACATCGAGTACCATACAACTGGGCAATAACACATCCTATTATAGCAATCAGAATGGTGAGGAACCCAGCAGGAAGCACAATATAAAAATGCAATGTAATTATTATTAATATGGATTGAGATCTACCTGAAGAAAGAACGTTGTCCAACAGATTCAAAATGGGAAACATTCCATGTCTTTGCAATTTAAATCTCATCCTTCAAATAGGTAAGAAATAGATACTGAGCAGCTGCAAAGGGTTACACATCTGCATATGACTTCATAAACCAATGCCCAAGCCTATACTATAGATACTAAGCAAATGGGACTAGGGGCAGCACACGCCCAGCAATTAGTGAAAACATTCACGTGTGACGACTATTGGAGTCACACTGAAGATGAGTCAAATCATTGTAGTGACTTAGCTGAATAGGAATGATCTGTCCAAGGTCAATTTTTTTACAATTAAGTGTATCATTTAATGAATGTGTGTAGCACAATGAGCCACTCCACAACGACTTCCCCGCCTGATGCCTGCGCAGACCCTAGAAATGATGTGTCTTGCCTCAAGACGGGTGTTCAATCTTGTAATAGTTGAAGATGATATCTCATACAGAATATTTCATTAATCTTTGTGGCCTGTTCGCTTCCCATATAATTCTCTATTGATCAATCAATCAAAGTTATTGAACTGATCTCTCAGGTGACCTCCATTTTATTGCAAAACTAATTTCCAGGCGGAAGCCTGAGAGATCTGATCTGCTGCAAACTCATATTTTCTTGCCAAGCGCACAAAAAATGAGCAAACCATGCCCAGTGTTCATTTCCAATTCATTGAAATTATTTATAATTTTGATTTCACTATATGTAGCTACGGGCTTGAGAAGCCTTCCATCTCCAGAGTCATTGAAGATCTAAGGATTATAATGTTTTAGCTTTACATAAAACACCAATAGAACAGAACTTCCAGGCCGACATCGGAGCGGACCAATGGGCATCAAAGGCCTCTGTTCTGCCTAATTCTAAATCTGCATGCTGGTATTATAGGTTGCATTCTGAGTTCTCTGATTTGCTCTGGCTTTCTTCAATCCAAGTTCTGCTAATAAATCAATAATATTAAAAGGGAGAACTTTCTGTGATCGTTTTTGGCTGGAGAATACCCACCTGGCAGTGCAGTCCCTGCAGGTGATTTTTTTTTTTTTATTCAAATCCTTTTAATTGGTGTTTCAATTTTGATAAAACTCTTTTTTGCTTTCATAGGCTGTGTTTTGGAAACTGCAAAGTGCTTGCTTAAAATATAGAAGTCGATATACATTTCGATCAAAAAATATAATCTAGATGATGTCCAATTGCTTATTGACTGGCTTTTTGCAGTCTTAATTACTTGAAGGAATCATTGGCAAAGCCAACAGTTTTGGCATCTGTGTAGGCATGGGAAAGGCATTTGCCAGGCACTGTCAAAATGTCTCTACTATCGGATCATGTGCCCATCAGATGGTAACACCTGCAACATGGTGTGAGTGCTTGGACATTTGATAGCTGTGCCTGGAAAATGTTTAACTAATACCTATTCACAAGCCAAAGTTATTGGCTTTACCAATGCTTGTTACCAGGATTTCAGTACAAGGACAGGCATACTGCTTATATAAAGTGACTGCTAGCACACTTGGCTAAAACATGTTTCGTACATTTATTGCTGCAATTGAGTCATTATCTATCTAAAGACTGATTTGAAATATTGCTGGTAGGCATTTACAGCACAACATTTAATGTAACAGCTTGAAAAATCTACCTCAAACAGATACCAGGAGGATGCGTTATTAACAGGTATGGGCAGGTAATAATAGAAGATGCCCAGTAATTAATTCCATGCTTGCCATCCCAGCGCCTCACATGCACACAAAAGCACATTCATACACAGCAGTTCAGTCACCATTCATTCATGCATACACCATTCACATTCACTCATATGTGCTGTGCATCCCAGAACATTTACACACACTGCATCCTGATTCCCAAAACCTGAACATTCACACCCATACATGTAAACACCATTCACATGCATGTATGCATATATATTACAGGGTGGCGATAGCTGCCCTATAGTTAAGGTGAGTCGAACTCCCATAGGAACCCCTCAAAATTCTATTGTTAATAACTTTTGAGTCGAGTAACAGATTTGACATGATTAAGTACTCATGCCCCCAACCCAGACTGCAAAGTTTACGTTAAAAAATAAGAACATTTTTTTTTCATAGTTGCGGCCTGCTTCCTATTCATTTTCCCTTAGACAAACAATGTCAATGTTTGCCAAATCATGCAGCCCAAACCACTGGATGGATCTGGACCAGGTCCGAAACAAGTGGGCACGCAGCGTGTATATGTGATCCATGCATGGTTTGGGGTTATTACGTGCAGTAGTTATGTCAATATTTGACCGAGAAGGGGGTGCCCCCTTCTCAAAAATGACTAGTTATATCTCACATGGTGCATTGCAGGATCATGGTTTTCAGAAATGAAATGCCACCATCTTGTTTTTCTATCAATGCAAGAGATATTGGAGGTTATAACCGAGCATTTGGTAAAATGCAACGCAGGAAAAAATCCATTTGCAGGTCAAAACACTTGCAAATGCCAACAGGCTAGGGGTGGGTGGTGGGAGGGGTTGGCTAGAGGGTATGACATTTGGGAGTTGGAGGGAGTCTAGAGACTGAGTTTGCAAAACTGTAGCTTTGGCTATTGCCACCATCTCAAAGCAAACCACATGTGTTGTGGGGGGAAAGGGAGAGGGCAGGGGAGGTGAGGAGGCCATATGGAGAGTGGGGGGAGCTCGCAGAGATGAAGGGGGCACTTGGAGGGGGTCTGGGGGGAAGGAAAGCATTCTTCTGCCATTTTTCTGATATACGCTGCTATATTATCAAATATGAAGGACTACAGATAGCCCAGGGTATGTGTAGTTCATTACTCACGGTTAGAGGTTTTTTTAAAGATATTTTCCCAGCTATAGTGACGTACGGCATGATAAATCAATGGCCATGGCCTGTGACACAAATGCCATCCAGGTTTCCCATCCATGCAGTAACCAGGACAGACCCTGCTTAGCTTTGAAGTGAGGAAGGGGCCAGCCTCCTCAGGCCATGTTGCCCAATAAATGAGCCAAAGTTACAAGACCACTTAGAGAAATGGGCTGGACTTTTTTCTCGCTTTGAACCTAAGCAGGGTCAGTCCTGGTTAATGCATGGATGGGCATCCAAATGTATTATTTTTGTCAAACTTACCACTGTGAGTCCTTGAAAGTTTTGCACTGAGAAACAATTGTTTGACGTTTGGTGAAATGCATTGTGGTATTTGAAGTCTACCAGTGAATACAACAAAAATGTATATTTTTAAAGCAAAAGTGTATTTTCTTTCCCTGCAGTAACTGAGACGAATTCTGCTTAGCTCCAAAGCGAGGAAGGGGTCAGCCCCCTAAAACTGTGTTGCCTAATAACTGAGCACACCTTACAAGACTACTTAGAGAAACATGGCCTAAAGGGGCTGGATCCTTCTTCACTTTGCAACTAAACAAGGTTGTTCCTGGTTACTGCATGTATGGGAGACAGACCACAGTCCAGAATGCTGTGTCTCTTCTTAGTTTTAAATATCTAATAGCACACAACATTCACATTTGTTTTTAATCTGTGCTACTGTCAGTTCTTGAAGGTTTTTCACTCAGAGACCATTGTGTTGCCTTTTGCTGAATTGCATTCTGGTATTTGTAGTCTAACAGTCAAGACGGAGGAAATAACGCCACAATTGTACACTTTTTGCCTAACATAGTTCTATAAGGATTTATATTATTTCAGTGACACTATGGTATGTGTACTTTTCAAGTGAGCCTTATAAAGCAGAGTATTGTTGAAAGACAGACATTGTGTGAGGAGTGGAAATGATGAGAGGGCACAGTCAGTCATGAGTATTTGCCCACGATGTGGCAATAGAATTCGAAATCCTGCACACTGGTGCTGTTATTTTCCCTTGATTGTGGCTGCTTTTCAGGGCACTAGGAAAGGACACATGTGGGTGGACAGCATAACTTTTTTCAGAGGGAGGACGCAACTCCTTCGATTTCCTTGAGGTTGGCAAGCTTGCTCTCGTATTTGGATGCCAGGATTGTACTCAGGTTATCATGATTCCAGTGCAAACACTTAACCACAAGACCACAAGCACTTGTTTGGATTTTGTTTTCCATGGAATATTTCACTACCAATTACTTGGTTTAAAATAAGGTCCTTTTATACTTTGCCAACATATTTATTGGAATATTTCCTCTCTCAAGTTATTTTTCTGGTGTTCAGTGATGTGATGTCATCATCATTATGGTCAAAGGCTGCCCAACAGGAGGCGCAAAGTAAAGGTGGCTCTGGCTGAATTTCAGGTATTTTGTTGCGGTAAGTTCTAGCCTTTACGTCCCTGCAACTAACGTTTATTCCTTGAATATATGACACACACATACACACTCAGGCATACATAAACTTAAAAAAACTAAAAAGGCTTCCTGAGCTGCTTTCTCCGACTCAAAGCTATGTCTTCTCTGCGGGCTTCCAGCTCTGGCCACACACCACGCAAACAGGAACCAAGAAGCACCAACTGACTAGTTCCAGTCTGATGTGGCGCATGGAGGCGGAGTCGCAGCGCAACGTTCTGAAATCCAGCCAGCCACAGTAGACCCCAGCCTGATAAGGGATGATGCAGGGCCCCCTCCTATACTTGCGGCAGCACGGCGGCTTCATGGTTATTGACTGAATACGGAGTAATCTGATTGGCTCACAATTACCTTTTACAAATACCATCTAAATCTGGATAAAAAAGGAGATACATGGATGTTTCAGATTCTGCTTTATAGAAAGGTTTTAATGAAGTGGGTTTCTTGCAGAAAGCCTGGAACAATGTGCCCGGAAGCTTGGGAGGTCGAAGGATTGCAGGTTTTCTAGGTTTACTTGTTGTTTGTTGGACTCCCAAAGGAGGAAAGCGCTCACCTGCTTCTCTGCTAATGACTCTCTACAAGCCACACATAGATAATAAGATCTAACACTATTACATTTATTAACACACTCTCCAGCCTGCCAGTAAGCCAAACTAATTGTCTAATTGATCTGCTGTCATTCAGCCAATGCAGTTTTCATCTTCTCAACCTTGAAAACATCAAGGTTTTCTGCCAGCTCACTGGGATCGAACCAATGGCGTGCAGCAGGCAAAATATCGGGCGGATGTATATCACCATCACAGGCGTTACTATTTACAGCACTTGAACTAGACATGATACATGATAAAGCATTCATATTACTTAAATTGTACACGTAATGCCCACCTGTCTCAGCCCTAAAGAGTTCCCTGTGGAAATTCCAGTTGATCAGTTACAAATGGCCTACACTGCATATTTTCTGCATGTGAGTTTTTGGATATTGGACTTTATAGATCCATAACTAAAAAAGTAGATTCAATTTGTCAATTAAAATAATGATACCAACAATACATCAAAAGAGATAATTATATATGTGATAAAGTACCACCCACTGTACGTCATAAGAATATTGCAATTCACTGAGGCGTTTTGCAATCAAATAGAGGAACGAGATCAAAGGCACAGAACTGCAAGTTGACTTGCAATATCCTATTTATGTATGGTGGAAGGTTTTGCATTCCTTATGATGCATGCCCACACACTCTCATTTCCTCGAATGCCTCGTCTCGTAGATAACATAATGTTGGAGATCTTCCATTTGCTGATACATATAATCAATATAGAAAATGTTTGGATTTGAAAAAGCAAATATGCAGTTCCTAAATGTGTTGTAGAAAAATAGTTCCATAATTTTCATGAAACGTGTCAAAACAACTTTTCATTTTGTGCTTTAAAATAACTAATAGGATGCAGATTGTTGCCCACATGTGTTAAACTTCCGAAGTGCACAAATAAACAATTCTACCATAAACAGTTCCTTGTCAATGTAAACCTAAAGTGACACAGAAAACTATTCTGCAAGCACAGAATTTGAAAATCTATCCATGGCTTTAATTAAGTGTTGCAGTCACAGCTAGAATTCTCTCTGCTGGCTCAAGTGGCAGAAATTGTGACTTCATAACTGAAGCGAATTGTTTAGAGGGCAGTTGTGATGTCATTTGTTTATTACAGGTCTGTTGTTATGTCACGACTAGCCTGTAATAAGAAACATATTCTAGGCTTTAATAGAGATATTGCAGGCTGCCATATATTTAATATATAAAACCCTTGAAATTCAGGGGATGTGGGAAGTCATGACCAGATTAACTCGGCACATTCCCTTTGATGTGCCCTGTAATGTATGCCCCCATAATGGCATTTTGTATGTCATTGTGAATCCCTCCTCTTATAAGATGTATGTGCTCATGGGCTTTACAACGGGAACACACTGAGTTAAGCTGGACATGAATTCCCACATCCACTCAATCTCAAGGGTTTGGTTGTGATAAATCTGGTCAATTTAACTTAACTGCACTTTAAGTAACTCTTTTTCAGTGAAATTCATCGGTTTTGTTACATCATAGTTTTGTTATGGACCATTAGCCATGGCCTTTTGCCTTGACCACTGTATATATTCTCCAAAATGATTCTTTTACACCCACTAGGTGGCCACTATCCTTTTTTGCTTTGGCCACTATTCCTGTATTTTGGGCCCACCAGCCAGGGTATTTGGCCCTAGCCAGTGAGCAAGGATTTCGGCCTTGCCCACTGTATATTTTAAAACACTACTGGACCACTAGCCATGGCCTTTGGCTTTGTCCACTGTACATGTTCCCCCAATATGTTTCTTTTGAACCCACTAGGTGGCCATGCTCTTTGGCTGTGGTCACTATCAGAGCTTTTGCTGGGGGGGGGTTGAGGGGGCTATAGCCCCAGGTCTTTTGGTTGCAGTCCCAGATAGAAGCTCAGGTGCTACAACCAAAAGGCTAGCTAGCCATGGGGCCCGGCAGTCATGACAGCTTAACCCTGGATCTTTTCCAGACCTAGCAACACCCCTGGCCACTATACATGCACTGGCCACTTTCACACCATTATAGATACCTTTTTCATGTTTTGAAGAATTGTTCACAACATTTCCAGTTTGGGTGGGCCCTTGGCAATCCCTTGAGTTTTGAAAAATTCATCCAAATCCATCCAGCAGGTCAAAAGGTATTATTCTCTCTCATTCTCTCTGCTGCAAAGCACCAATACTGATATAAAGATCTTAAGGTGCAGGGCACACTCCTTTCTCTGTCAAATCATTTGAAAACTACTGGATGGATTTACCCCAAACCAGTCAAGGCAATTAAGTCAATGTGTTGTGCCCAAATTGCTTCATATTTGGTCCAAATCTGCCAAGCCGTTTTCATGCTATGGCTGTTAAAAAAATGCAGTTTTTTCTCTATGGGGAAAAGGAATGCGAGTAGGCTGAAAACACAATTTTTATGTTTTCTTAATAACTTACCCGTTTTCTAACAAATTGTTCCCAAAATTTCCAGTTTAGTTGAGCTTCTGATAAACTGTGTGTTAGAAAATCCATCCAGCAAGTCAAAAATGATTAGCCTCGCTCTTCCTCTCTACTGTAAAAAGCTCTGAGACCGATGTCAAGGCTTTAAGAAGCAGGGGGTACCCCATTCTCGCAAATGTCTAAAAAACCACAGGATCGATTTAGCCCAAACTAGTAGAGAAATTTAAGTCAACCCTTTGTACCCAAGTTGTTTCTAACTTGGTCCCAATCTGCCTAGTGGCTTTCACGCTACGGCTGTACAAGAACTACAGTTGTTTTCTAGATGAAAATTAATTGGTTGAAAACTGTGAAACTGTGGTGTTTTGTTTTCTTAGCAGTGCAGTTTGGGGGTACCCTTGACAAACCTTTTGTTTTGAAAACTTCATCCAAATACATCCAAGTCAAACGTTATTAGCAATAGAATGTTGGGAAATAAATTGCTGCTTTTTCATTTTTGAAAATCCTGTCAGTCTCTCTGCTGCACCATGGGAGATATAACTTTCATTTTGGCAGAAGAGAGAGCCATTCCCCCTTCAAATATTTTAAAAACCACTGACCGCTATAACCACAGACCCCTCTCAGAAATCGAGTGAATGCTTCATGACCATGCTGTTTTGCAACTGGTCCAATTCCTTGCAGTATGCGCTTCTGCAGAAATGTGACTTTTTCTCTATGGGAAAATAAATGGGGACCCACGTTTTTCTACTTTCTTATTAAATGTTTTATTTGTTAATGGATTTTTTCCTAAAATGTTCAAACGTAGGGATGAAGGGGTCATGAGTACATTTTTGTTCACAACATTTCAGCCAAATCCGTCATACGAGCCTAATGTTATAAGCAATTCATTTTTGGGGTTTCTTATGCAACTCAGTACTGAACTTACCTATAGTTTGGCGACCGCAGCACTATAATTATATGTGGAAACCGCTGCATTATAGTTTTTACCAATAACCTAATACAGCCTAATTCAAACATTCTCACCATAGCAGTTAACTTTAACTTCAGCATATATTTTCTTAAATGCTTGGTTGCCAACAACTCACATCGGTCAACTGGATTTTTGGGCAACGGTAATGGATTAACAAGGGAGGGGCAAGTGTCAAAAGGATTTGTGAGTTTAAGTGTAACAAACACATTAGATGTGTTGGTTGTGTGGCTGAGAAAATTTCATGTTTTACGGAAATATTCTGTAATACTCTCATTAAGCTCCTTGAGATGCCATGAATACATCATGGCGATTGCTGTTTAGTGTCCACATGTTGTTTTCCTAAAAGCATACCAGCTGAATTTTGGCCCAACATCTATCTTGGAGATGGATTGCGAATCATCCTCTGCTTTCTGGTGAACCTATATACCCGTCACAATTTCTTTTTTGTGTGAAAAATCTAATCGATTTGGTTAAAAAAAAGCCAATGTTTTAATTAAAGAAACTAATATTTAAGTAACATTTAACACTAATTTTAAAAAGTCACCATAAAAGCTAAAACAAATAGTTTTTTGTATAGCTTGATAATTTAATTATACAAATATAAAAAAGATTTTTGCACAAAACCAAATATATCAGCCGGAATAAGACATTTTATTTGGCTTGTTTTGCAAACAATATGAAGGTTCTGTTTTAAACCCAGTTCACTATTTGTCTTTGAGGGGAAAGCAATTTGCTCTCAACTCTTCACAAACATCAACTACAATTCCATGAAATTAAAGAAACAAGGGTTTGGTCTAGCTGGTAACTTGTCCAGCAGGATTGCTCGCCATCATAAGCGCTTCTGAGAACTGACCTTTTAATAGTATAAGTACTAAGTTTTACCCCATATGAGGCAAAACCAGTCTCGGAAGCATCAGCAGATGCTGAGAAGGTTGTGAAACCTGTGTTGGGCCAACAGGGATAAACATGAGAGTTCATGATGTCAGTTTTCAGAGTTGCAGGGACGTCTTTAGATGAGAGAATAAATTAGAAGAAAAAGTACAGGTCTCAGGAATTATAAAATGGCCGACCCTGGTAAGATTAAAAGGGAGACACTTCTGCCACAGTCTGTCGGTGTAATGATGGCATGAAAACAATAGAGGGTTTTATAGATTTAACATGTGTTTCCATGTAGGGCGTTTGGTGGGGCTTGGAGTCGACAATATACAAGAACCGACAGCATAACATAAACTTGCAAGAACCAAAAATCGCAGCAAGAGACAACAGGGGTATAACAAAAGTACATATAATAATCATTCAGATCAGAAAACGAAATTAATGGAAAACATATGGTGCTGATTTGATCAACCTTAAGGGGTGACAGTGCTTCTTGCAAATGAGTGCACAGAAGTTTCTAAAGTGAGCACTCAACACACTCTGCTCTCTTGCCAACTGGACTGAATATAGGTGGAAAGACAGAGTTAAGTTTTAGCTCTGATTAGGGATTGGCAGAGGATGGGAGTGAACGTCTCAGCATGCGTTGGGAGAATACAAAATGTAGTTGTGACTTGTTTAGCTAGAAAAGGAGTGCAGGCCACATTTTTCGATCATTGATATTGGTTTAGATGTAGTGCTGGTTTAAGAAAAATGTGGCGCCCCCATCTCGCACTCCTGCTCAAAGCCGGGGGGGTTCTGAGCGCCAATATTTTTTTAACTCTCCGCATTTAATAACCATAGGTTGCTGATGCAAAAGCATCAACACCCTATTGTGATGATGAACTCCCTGCTCCGGCGCCTGACAGGGACTTAATGACTGCCAGTGCATGAGCACCCTATTCTAATGAAAACCACCTTGCTCCCGCGTCGGAGCGGTGAGGTAATCATCTCAAAATGGTGCTGATGCTTTTGCACAGACCTTTCACATGGTATTCAACCGCAATCCTCTGTGCATTACCCATTATGCACCTCCACACCCTGCTCTCCTGCTCACCACCACCTTCCACCCCTTCACATGATCATTCCAACTGCTCCCCCAGATCTGCGTGAATTTTCCGTCGCAGAAAAGTCTGCGACGGAAAAGTTTGCATGAGAAATGTACGAACCACAAAAGGTTTGTACATTTCCCATGCAAACATACATTAAAAACCCCTACAAACTCACAACCCCACCCACACCCACAACACATCCATATCAGACCCCCATCCACACCCCAACACACCCCCAACATACCCCCATCCTACTTACCTTTGAAGACGTGCTAAGTCTCTGCAGCGCCAGTTCCCTTTTACTTTCGTGATCAGGAACTGGCCTGCAGGGTCCTTTTTTTTCCTTCTTTTTTTTTCCGGCCAGCTGCAGGGGTTTCCCCCGCAACCCCTGCTCACTATACTGTATGGCATAGTGAGCGGGGTATTGCAAGGGCCAACCCCACAGCCCCTGGCTTTTTTTTTTCTTCATTTTGTGGGGGCTGCAGTGAGTGGGGTGTTGCGGGGGACACCACCCCAGCCCCTAGTCCGACCCCACCGGAACACCTAAACATATACCACGAAAAGTTCGAACTTTTGGTAGTTAGAACTTTTCGTGGTGTGTGTTTTAGGTCTTTTGGTGGGGTTGGACATTTATAGTCCGTAATATTGTACAATGCCTGCTCCCCCACATGGCTCACCCAAGGCTTCAGCTGCCCTCTCTTCCAACCCCTTTCCACTCCTTTGCTTCTTTTGCAGAAAGCATTCTGCAAACTATATTCACTTGAACCATAACTCCCCTTGTTCTTCAAAGCCTGCAATGCCTATCCAATTTACTCACGGCCCCACCACCCCCTCCCAGGCTATGTAACACCCAATCACTCCCTAATAATACCTATTTTCTGCCTGACGTCTAAGACTCCTACCAACTCACCTCTCATTAATGGGAATCACTTAGACAAGAAGCCCCTAACCCCCATGTCATGCCAACACTCACTGTTATCCACATGGACTTTGCCAACTTCTCTTAAATTCCCTGACTGGCCATGAAAGGAGGGGTATAGACAGGCAGTTCTATCCATCCTTATCTCCCCACTGACTTCCTCGATTCTTCCTTGCACCATGTCTTCTTAATATTCTCCTCACATATCAGCCTCCTGCTACTCCCAAGTCCTTCTTTCCAAACCTGAACTTCACCTTCGACTCCCTCCCAACCAAGGGTCTCATTGTCCCCATGGATGAAATCTACCAAGGCATCCCAAAGCCCCGAGCCTCTGGCATGCCTTCATCTTTGCTGATCATTGCCTGGTTGCACTATACTACCAACCCATGTTCAGGTCAAGGAATGTTCTTGTCCTTGTCTTCTTCCCCTCCTACAGTAGTCCTTCCCTGTAATAGCTTTATTGAGATGGTTTTCATAGACTTCGACCACTAACTTGCTTGTTATTTACACCCAATTCATCCACACTCCAGCCCTGGACCACCCCTAACATTTGAAAACTAAAGTTGACTGTTAACCCCATCTATAGCAATGGTGTATGCCATGCTGACCTGACTCCCTTTGTGCCCACTCATTTGCCTAGGGCTCAGCTAAATCCTCTTGGTATAATAACCTTGTGTCAACTCTCATCTGTTCCCATCCCTGCAACCTCCCATCTAACATATAGGCTATGATTGCATTCCACATCCCTGCTCCACTGTACTCTTCCTTTCTTTCAATACTAGTACGTCCTACTTCTCTTCAAAGATATCCAAAATACAAAATACTCTGTGTTACCCCTGACCATTCTCTTCCCTGGCACTTGCCCATGCTCCCTCCTCTCTTCAATTTATTTCGCCCACTACCTATACTAAACTGTCCCATTCCTCTGCACTGTAAACTCATCATGTTCTCCTCTGGAGCCCTTCGACCCATAGAACATGAATGAACTAGCAACATAACCTGCTCCTGTATCTCCTCCTTTCAACCTCACTATTACCTTTGACACATTCCTTGCTCGCTACAAAACACCTACTAAAATAACATATACAGAGAATACCTTCTGCATTTCATAATCCTAACAACCATTTCAACTATCAGCCTGTCTCCTCCCTCACTGGTTACTCTAAAGTCCTCAAGCATGTGGTGTTGATCTTGTTTATTCTTACCTGCAGACCAATAGGCTATGCAATTCCCTCCAATCTTTGTACCACCACAATCACTGTAAAGAACTGGCACTCACCCGCAAATCCAATTTCCTTACCACTGCTCACTACTGTGAACTATACTGTGCAACATCCTGCTTCACCTCTCCATGGCCTTGGATACAGTTAATCATCACTCTCTCTCTCACGTACCCTCTCTAAGATTTGCATTGAGCGCTTTGCCCTAGAGTGGTCTGCCTCCTTTCTTTCTGACTTAGCATTTTCTTTCTCTTGGAACCCCAGCACCTCTTTCCTCAACCTCATCCCATTAGATGTCCATCAAGATTCTATTCCTGGCCCGATTCAACTCAAGCTCTGTGCCTACTCTCCCAGCAAACTAGTATCTTCCTTTGTCATCTTCTACCACCTTTTTTAATTTACACCAAATATTTTCCTCTGTCTCTTCCTTCATTTTGGAGCTATCATCCAGCATATGCAGTTGTTTCTAAGGTATACAAAGCAACATTCTCCTAAGATTTAAGTCTGCTACTGTGTAGTGTCCAAAGTCCTACACATACCACCCTCTGTGCTTTCCTTACCCTCTGATATTATCATCCAAGTATCCTTATCCCAGAACTTTGAAATTCTGTTTGACAGATAACTGAGCTCCACAAATGTATCACATCCACAGCCAGAGTGACTAGATCAAACCTTCTAAATATTCATACATTTGCCCTAATCACACATACTGTTGGATATCCTGACCTGCTCAACAGCATTGCCCCACATCACTAAGCTGCATTTGCGCAAGAAACCGCAACCTGGCTGCGCTGGCTCCTGTGCGCACCAGGACCTCAAAACTGCATTTTGGAAGCAACAAGAAAATGGCTGCACCATCCTCTCTAGCACACTTCAGGCAAAATGGAACCAGAGGACACACTGAAAAAGTATGCCAGTGTGTTCTGAAACCTATAAATGGAATCAAGTGAAATGGAAAGCCTGCCATTGCTGCAAAAGCAAAAAATCCCCTTCCAAATGAAACATTTCATCCTTTAAAAATGCTGTTTTGACGCTAATTGCATCTTTTCATTCTGAAAGCACTGTGAGTCAAAAGTCTCTGTCATGCCCAGGATATTTCACTGTGCTTCACCAAAACAAGGCATAATTCCTGAGTGACATGCCCAGTGAAACCAGCTAGTAGCAATGGACTGACTTTTGGTTACAAAGACTATTTTATAAAGAAACTTTAAATACTTGTTATATCTGCAGCAATAATGAGTAAACATGTAAAAAGTATGCAGTTTCAAATATAAGTTTATGTGTTGTCTTTTAAAACTTGATAGAACTCATTGTCGCATGGAGAACAGAAGTTACACAATATGACAAATTCCAAGGAAAGTATTAATGTTGCAAACATAACATTTTGTACATACATCCCTGGGGATAATTTGCATCTGTGTATAAAATTATGGAATTTTAGGCCGAATCTTTCATGTGTAAAATTACCAAAATGTATCAGAAAGGAGAAACAAGGTCTCACAGACTTGAGTATTGGACTGATATGTGCTGACCATAATATGTATCCTGTGTGTATCATTTGCCAAGAGATTGCAATTGTAGAAATGTATGTTTTTAGCTAAATTGGATTTTAAGTAAAGTAAATGTAGGAGTTCTTGGACATTGTAAAACTCACCTCATAAACCTGACATCATTCCCTTGGAAATACAACCAGTTGGGAGCAAGGCAGAGACTAGCACCCCTGCCCAATCCAAGTAGTTTAGGGGCGTGCATAGTTAATCCTGCCCAGCCTACACTTTGATGATGTCATTTTGCACTATAAATAAGGGTCCTGACAAGACCCTAGACACACTGTTCCTGATTTTTCTGCGCCAGTGTCCTGTTTCTGTTTCATCTTCCCGACTCCAGATCCCAACTACAAGGCCAAGCATTGCTGATCCTGCTCCAGCAATGCCTACAATATTAAAAACCCATTCATTTCCCATTAACAAGGGGAAAAAAGGTGGTACCATTGGCGTCCTGATCCAGCTTGGCTTGCCGCGACTCACTGCATGCTGCTGCCATCCTCCGACCCTGATGCCCTATCTTATCCAGTGACCAAAATTGCCAGTCCAGAAGTGCTACCCGGTAATCAGTCCCTGCCCAGCTGATCCTGTCCCACTGATTTTGTCCTGCTAGCTTTTGTTAGACCAGATCTGTGTGGTGACCAGAACCACTGACTGTCCAAAATCCAAAACTATAAAGTGGACAGTGAGTATAAATTGCCACTCCATCTAAACCCATAGTCTATCTTGTCTTTGTCCTTATCCCACTCTCTAAGTCATCCTATCCTTTTCCTGATAACTTAGAATATTGTCACAATCATTCTTGCCACCCTGCATTGATTTGTAGTCCTAGCGCCACCTCTCTAGTAATTCTGCCTTGTGTAAATCCTAAACCAATAATCCTATTTCGAGTGATCGGACAGGTTCCGCCAGGGCAGGCGCTGGGGAACTAGGGTGGGATTCGCGAATCGACCCTGGAGCTTACTGTGTCCCTCTTTGGTATCCTATCCTGATTGCTCTAGTGTAGAGTAAAACTGTTCTAGTCAAAACTAATTTCCTTTCCTTTTTCACCGCTCCATTTTACTCAAAACGCACCTTTACTCAAAACGCACCTTTCTAGATCTTGCATAACTCACTCAATTTAGAGAACTGCATTGCGATTCACAATCTTTCACACGTTTTTATTAAAAACCGTTTTGGTAAATTCAGGTGGGAATTGCAAAGTTTGCTAATTTTCCAACGTGTTATTTGCTGCAAACATGTTTTAAAACCTGCCACTCATTTTCAAACGGTATGCTCTTGGGTATACATTGCTTGTGATTGTTTGTACTTCTACATGGTTGCTGTAGTGAGGAATAATATTTGTTTCAAGATTTTTGCACACATTCATTCTTTTATTCATCCATTTCCGAGTGTCATTTTTAGCATTGCCAGGGTTTAAAATCCGTTTTTCTGTCTTGTTTGGGGAGGGAATGTCCGATTTCAATTCTGTTTTCCATTTGTCATTCCTGATTACCTGCTGTTTCTGTTTATCCATTTAGAATTAATTATTTGTGGGTTGAGGGAACATTGCAGGGGGAAATTCTAACTCAAGTGCTATATTAACCAAAATCAAAACGTGGTCCTATTCCCTGGTGTTTTGTAGATGTGTCAATAGAAGGTTAACTAAGTGCATTGTCTACATTCCTATTGTTCTTATCACCCTAATTGGTGATTGCTGCCCCATATTAAAAATGGTATGATTTCTTTTAATTTTCAAATAAATAAATAAATAAATATTATATTTTACCAACCAGCCTGGTTTCTGGTCCATTGTGACCCGGGGTATTTGAAAAGGGGGTGTGATATGAGTGGTGTACCACCTCAATATTGAATCTAACATATAAACATTAGCATTTCAATGGTGATCTGCATACTAGGCCGAGACTAAGGTGTGCATCGCCTGATTGAAATCCTTAACAATACCAATATGCTAAAATCTTAAATACCACTCTCGTCCTCAGTCATCTTGATTACTGCTCTTTCCTACTCTACTTTTTACCCCAAATATAAATCTCTTAACTTCACAAGACGCACTCTCTAAACTGCCTGCTCTCCTCTGTGACTTCTGCATATCGCGTTCATGGTGTTATGCTCTTTGCATTTCGGTTCTATGTGTTGCCTACACAATGTGTGCAGTACATTTGCAAAATCTGTGATCCCGCACCACTGCTATTCGGTTTCCACAGTGTGGGCCTCAATCTCCACCAAAGCTTTGCTTTCCCGGGGACACCCCCTGGAACCGCTGCCCTGCCCCTCCTTAACATTTCCCCTTGACTCATCGGCCTCCCCACCACACTTCCACTCTGCAACTCTCCCCTTTTGCTAATCTTCATCTGCAGTGGGCACTCCAAGAGTCCTCCATCCTCCCCTTCCGTGCACATCCCCTACGTTAGCTTCACCCTCCCTGCCCAGCACGTATTGGTGATCCATCAGAAATGTGTGTTCTTTGCAAAGGATCACCTGCACTTCCTCCTTTCAAAATGTGCACCGAGGGCTCTGCATTTCAAACTGTTCATTAACTTATATCTCAACACCGAACCCTCCCCTCTTGCTGAATAGGCCAGGAGAATATCTCAGGGGCAAAGGGTTTGTCTTGGAAGCAAGACAAAACAGAGCAACACAAGTTCAAATCCAGGTTCCGTGCTAAGAGACTGGTTACTGGTTTGAAGGGTATTATGAAAGATTCATTAATTCATTTCCTGGCCAACTCTATTTTGCTCTAGGATCTGAATCACTTATCTGTTCACTTTCCAAACTCTACTACACCCCAGATCTGCTCCATCACCCTGCTTTTTCCTAACTACCCAACTCCTTTCCCCATTGGTCAAAAATAAGGCATATCTTGTGCCCTTCAAGTCTGCTCAAAAACCTTCTTCGAGTCCAAGAAGGTTCACCAGTGTCCATCTGAAGCAATTCATCTACCTCCTGGCTCCCATTTAGCCACTCATTCCGCCCAAATTCTACACAATTTAAAGATCTGTATGTCATGTACTATAGTTTATGTTGTCAGCCTTAGTTGTCCGCGACCCTTGTTCCCAATTGTACTTACACCTTTCTGCTACTAGATCGCACCATGTTATATTTTCACTACAGGGTGTAATGTAATCAGCTGTGGGATTTCTCCTCCAACTGATGATGTTCTTGTAGGTGATAATCTTTATCAGGAAGCTCATGTTCTTGCTAATAAATACTCATATGAATACTTGGGGACATGTCTTGCCCTGGGAGGTGACCGATGTAATCACCTAAGGAACACCAGAACTTGCAGTGATAAAAATAAGTGGGGAAGTCATTGGCCCATGTCTACTTAAAAGTTATTCTTGTACTGATTTTTTTTTCTGACCCTGCAGACTTCCAAAGTTAAACTGATTTTTGTTCTAAAATCACCTCGGTTAATTTAGTGATGTAAAACTGACATTTGTTCTAAAATCACCTCGGTTAATTTATTGATGTAAAACTGATTTGTGTTCTAAAATCACGTCGGTTAATTTAGTTATGTAATACGAACGAGCATTCAGGGACATTGCAATCTGAAGAATCTGGGAAGCTATTTTGAAATACAGCTGGACTTTAAAAATATATTTAAAAAAATCAACAGGGAGATTGAGTGGCTGTCATTTACGAACTCCTTGCTATGCAATTATGTGTCAAGAGTCCTGGTGAGATTCAATAATGGCGCTCAATGGGTTTGTTGTTTTTCCTAATATCGAATAAACAGAATGCATCGAAAAGTGGAATGAACGCGGGGGAGGTGAGGTCTCTTAACAGGTGTCAGAGTAGATGGAGAAATTCCCAGCAGAGCTGGGCTTCGGATTTACTCTAGAAGATATGCCCAGTTACCTGTAACTCCTGCTTCTAGGAGCTTTGCATGCAAAGTGCACAGGACTGTAAGGACCTTCTGTGTTTGGTGCCCAGATTATTCCATGTTTCCAGGCACCACTAGACAACTCCCTGGCATGCTCACGTATCACTTCCCTGTTTAATAATCCATTTTCTTTGACGTGTTATTTTTTAATTTATGTTACGGTGTTGCTGAATTTGATCTCTGATTAATAGTTTTAGAATACGAGTTGTGCATCACCCTGTTGCTCCTCGCGGTTATTGAGAACTTTTGAAGTATTTTCCACAAGAATGCATTTAAAAAATATCAATCCGGTGCTTTTGTCAATACATACAAAGTAAGGTTAGCAATCTGTCAATGACAAGAATGCATTTGTTTGTTTAAGAAAATGCAAACCTGGAAAAGAGAGGATATCGAGTCATCGGAGGATTCTAGTCATGCATTTAAATTGCAAACTGATTGGTTAAATCACTTCCAAACCCTGCTTCTCGTTTAATCCTGAGCAAATCAACATGTTTTCTCTGTGTCTTAGTTGTTTTATTTGCTAAAAGTGGGAATCCAAAGAAATTGACTAAATGCAATTCGAAGAGCAATGTAAAATACTGCACATAAGGGGCGATCGTGCCGGAAAAGCACATTTTCCATGACAGGCCTCTAAAACAGAGATGCCGTATATTAACCGGTCTTGACTTCTAGCATGCTGGCGGTGATGTCTGGTAAACTCATCCAGGAGCAGGGAGACTGTTTTACAGAGATCATGCTGTCTTACGGACTGCATGCATACACGAACTTCTATTCCTAAAATACCATGGTATATAGGATGCTAGTAGGACTAGTTGACAGAAATCAGGATGTGATGGAGACTGGGCGTTACACCATTAACAGAGTACTTCATGCTACGGAGATAAAGCACAGGGCAACACTATTATTTGGTCAAAAGACAAAGCCAGAAGCAGAGTCTAGTTATCCTGGTTTCATTCGCTGAAATGTATCTTCTAGATCGAGATCATTTCACTACACCAGATGGGCAGTCGCATCATGGAGAGGTGCTACGCTGGAAACCACAAACCACGTTCCATGGAATGACCATTGCATTACAGATCAATGCGGTGCCAGGCACAGCAGAAGTGGGCGTGCCTAGACTACATATACAGTGCTGCTTACTACTTGGTGTGGGCTGTGGTGCTCTGGGTGGTGGTTGGAGGTGTGGAGTGTAGAAGGGGAAACAGATGTTGATGGAAGTTGGTAGCGCAAACGGCGTTCCAGGCTTGCAGCCCTAGAGCGGCGATGGGTAGTGTGCATTCTATCCCTGGGGCCTCACATTAGGGCAGAAGAGGATTCACAACTGACATGTTCTATGTGAAAGACAGTCAGAAATGTCTACATTGAAAGTTCCTACTAGGGCAGCATTTTAGCATGCCAGTGAACAAAATATGGGCCATCTAATGCAGATGTCTGCACTCTGAAGGCAAACAGCTCTGGTATCATCTCTGTTAGTGCAACTGTACTTGAGCTTAGCTTCCCTTTGAGCTTGGTCCTTGGTGATGTACATACATCTGGTGCTGCACTGGGTATCAGCAGGTAAGTGGTTGGTCATTCATAATCCTACTTCTTATCATCCACACCATATCCCATCATCCTTGTATCCAGGTGGTCATGGGGAGATTACCCAGGCTCTTTCATGGCATCAGACAGCTCTAGATGGAGGCAGTTGGAGGCAGCTATCTAGAGTCTTGACATACTGTTCTTGACTACAATGTGCACCTGCAAGTTCAGATTCTGGGCTCTAAGGCATGTTTTGTGAGCTGCGGCATTGGCAGCCATGGGGTGGCCCTAGGTGGGAAATGGTTTGCTCTGAAACATGAATACCATGTTGGGTTGAGTGCTTGGAAACTCACATCAGCCTCTAATTGTCCATCAATATCCATATGAGGCGTCAGCAAATAGTACAAACTCCAGAACTGGAGTTCTCATTCACTCTGGATCGGAACAGTCTGCAGGAGGAGGCAAGCCCAATTCGAAGCAAGAGGCGACACAGTCTCTAGGGCGTAGGATGTAAGGAAGGTGATAACCAATTAATTCTTTGCTGCATGAGGTATTTGTATTTTCCTTATTGTGTTTTGATCGGAGTGGCATGCTTAGGATCATGCAGTCAATAGAGCAATTCCATGAGTTGGTGCTTTACAAACTACCAAACGACTGGAAACTATTATTGCCTGAAGCATTCATTCCAACCTTATCCATTTCATTCAGGACAACGAAGCCCAGACCTGGTTGTGTCTTTGCATTCTTGCACTTGTATTCCTGGATTCCCCTTTTATAAGTCCAGGACTCCAGGTTCCAGAATGCAAAATCAAAACCAGGTCTGTAGTAGTGTCTCCAGAATGGAGTCTGTACATATTTGAATACCATGGATTTGAAGAGGGATCAGCTAGGCATTTAGATCCAACCAGCAGCAAGGCTGAGAGGAGCAGTGGGACACGAGCAATTCAAGTTTTAGAGCATGTGAGTTGTACAACTGAGACTTGTGTCACCAGGGAGAAAAGAGTGGAGGGTCAATCCTAGAAGGAGGCTACTACCACAGTCCTCCAGTTGACTCCTCACAAAGACTGACATGAGAGATTGAGTACAGTCTTAGTTAGGGAGTGAATATATTTTCCTGGTGTTTTCTAGCATAATTCTAGCAGCAGCAGAACATGTGATGAATTTCTGCACTTTCAGGTTGCGATTGAATTGGAAGGGGTTTGCAACTTGGGACAGGCGGTAAGCAGTTGAGGGAAAAGGGGAATAGAACACCATTCATGTATTGGATTATTCAGGGCGTGGAGAGAGAAAGCTTTGGTCTAAACATATCTTAGCATAAAATACAGAATGGCCATCCATTAGCAGAATGACTAGAAGACAATCAGAGATTTTTGAGGAAAGTTCAGAAGTGAAATTAAGGAATAAAAATACGATTTGGGTGCAATCGACAAAGATGTGATGCCACAAGTCAGGCTTGGTATGGCCCATAGGGCAATAGGACAATGCCCGAATTGCATGCTATTGTGGGCCTGGTTTTTTAGCAAAAGTGGGCCACTTTCATTAGTTAATTCACTACGCGTTTAGTAGTTTTGATCAGTGTTACTGAACACATATCCTTTAAAATGCAGAATTATCAACACATTTGACCAACAAAAATATACCCCCTAGGGTACTACTCAAACACTCTGGCCCTCATTACGACCCTGGCGGAAAGGGGTTTATGCCGGCGTAAAGCATGGCGTACCTTTCCGCCTGACTACGAGTTCCCGTAGCGCCATGGTGATTTTTACGCCTGCTTTTTGCAGGCGGAAAAATCCATGGCGCTACGGGACTTGTTGTTAATTACGCCACTGTAATTTACGGTGGCGTAATTAACGCCCTCCCCACTCCCATTATACCCTATGGGGCAAAAATGGGAATGGGGAAGGGTAAATGGGGATTGGGGACTTACCGCCCCGCCAAGGTCGGAATGAGGGCCTCTGTCTGAATGTATTGCTATTAGCAAATGTAGGCCACTTTTTCTTTGGTGCCCGGGACGATGTTATGCCCCAGTCCGACTCAGGACGAGATAGGTTTATCAAGAGAAGGGGTGTTAGCAGTAGTAAGAGGAGTTCAAGGATGTAGTCCTGTGGAATACTGATAAAAGTGGTGGAGGTTTTCGAATACATGTTGCTGTATTCTCAGAGAAAGCAAGGTTTGCCTGGGACAGCATGAGTATAAACAGACATATAGCAGGCTAAATACGCTCATTTAAGTTTTGTATTAAAGAGTTTTTTGTTTACATTATGTACCTTTTAACGCTTCTGTTATCCTCCAAATAATGTAGAGAACAAACAAAACATAATTCCTTTCCACAATCAAATTACATCCCAGTAACTCAATGCAACCATGATAAGACTATTGGTTTTTCCTTCCCATATCTCGTTTAAAACCAGTTTGATTTTAAGTCCTGTGTTGTAGTTACACATCTACCAAATATTTTATTTTATTTATTTTTTTTATTTTATTTTACATTTATAAAGCGCTCACACAGCCCGCAGGCATCGAGGCGCTGTTACATGAATTGTTTGTTTTTCTTAGTTGCGTAATTGTGTTTATTTTTGTCTTAGTTACGTATTTATAACGCGCTTAAACACCCGGAGGTTTCTAAGCGCGGACCCGGGGATCGAACCTGTTGCTGCTTCGTGTCGTCTTGCTTCCAAGACGCGCACGCTGCCGCTGAGCTATCCTCCCGGGACATGTTCATACATATTTGATAAAGACTTGTTCCCAGACTAGCAATAAGAAACGTCCTTTACTAGTGTGGAATATTAACATTGGCAGGGAAATGTAAGCTTAGTTACTGATACTATTCTAAAGGGAGTCCACAGTGGGGCAAGCTCCCATACTGCGGTCTTGCACAACCAATGGACTTCTTTGGACACCTAATTTGACAATAACCTAGTGAACCGTAATAACTTTCTCTGCAAAAATGTACTATTGTGGCTTATAGGAGTCGGTAACGCAGAGATAGCAAAACTCTAGTTCACCAAACCTGCTTCCACCACTATTCTGAACAGGGGAACATGTATGTATTTATTTATTTGTAACACACCAAACATAGCATAGAGGTGCACGAGAGACATTATCTAACAATGACAGGACAAACATATAATCATATATGTATTCACTGACACTAAAACATTGTTAAAGGGACGTTATGGTTGAGTTGCACTACTAAAAACCTATCCCCTTTACTGAAAAAACAATGCTAAAGGAAGGTTCTGGTTACAGTGCCCTACTAAAAACCTATCAAATTCTGTGAAAATAGGTTGGTAAAGGGAGGTTATGCTTCAGTTGCTCTAAGAGCAACCTAACAAATTCAGTGCTAAAACTTCTGTTACAGAACATTACAGTTACTTTGCACTAACAAAAACCTATCCATACTATGGTTACAAGTAAAACCGAAAAACCCCAGAAATTCGCCAGTTATGGTAAGCTAAGCAACCATAACTCGCACACCACTGTGCACTGCTAAGACTAACACCCATGACCTCAAAGATGACATTACAAATGTCATTGATGGCATCACTGTTGACATTACATGTCTGGCTCCCTCTTTTTCTGTTCATTGACATATGTTGGGCAGGTGGTTTTCTTCACTGACAGTCAGGAAGCAAACATTCAAAAGGTGCTATGTTTGCAGACCTTACCCTTCTCATATGTTCCTACACTACTTTCAAAAGGGTTCTGTCACAGCATATGATACATATACATAAGGGAAGAAGCAGGCCTGACACACAGCAATCATTTGTGTGCATGAAGATAACCAGTTAGCTTATGAACACATTCTGGTAATACTGCTGCTTTTTTGCCTACTTTACTTTCCCTGTATATGGGCTTATTTGTGTGCATTGTGGTCTCTGTATGTTTTGTGTGTAGTGGTACGATTATGTAATAAGTGAGGCGTTATTAGCTACTTATTACATGATTCACAGTTCGCAAAACTCTGACATGAAAGCATTCATCATTTTTCTATCCAACATGGCAAAAATTTGATTATTGCACCTCTATGGTGCATGCTGCAGATAATGCCTATGTTTCTTCATGAGTTGGTTCCTATACTGGAAAGCGCTCTGTACTGTAATGGTGTTTATAGCAATGCATTGTGTAATGAATTATGTATCTCATGATAGTTCTCCCAATGACCTCTGATAGTTTTCTGCCAACATTATATTGACAATCCCTTGTGTAGGCTTTTCATGAGAGGTTAATGCGCATGTGATTTCATCAGTGATGCCATCAATGACATTTGTGATGTCATCTTTGATGTCATGGGTGTTAGTCTTAGCAGTGCACAGTGATGGCATGAGTTGTGGCTGTTTAGCTTGACATAACTGGCGAATTTCTGGGGGTTTTCGGTTTTACTTGTAACCATAGTATAGATAGGTTGTTGTTAGTGCAAAGTAACTGTAATGTCCCTGTAACAAAAGTTTTTGCAATGAATTTGCTAGGTTTTTCGTAGGGCAACTGAAGCATAACATCCCCGTTACCAATGTATTTCACTGAATTTCATAGGTTTTTAGTAGGGCAATGTAACCAGAACCTTCCTTTAGCATAGTTTTTTCAGTAAAGGTGATAGGTTTTTGGTACCACAACTTAACCATAACATCCCGTTAACAACGTTTTGTCACTGATTCCATGGTTGCCCTCATGACGAGCATGTTCATAGCCCAAATTCCCCTATGTGTGTATCCATTTGTGCTACCCCTTCCCTTTCCTAATAGTGTCGGTGTATTTAAGAAATTAATGGTGTACATGTTAAGTGTTGGTGAGTGTGTGAGTGGTTTTTCTTTTTGTGTTAACATTGCATGGTCAGTCTGTGCCACACATAACTGTCCGAGATGACTGCAGGTAAGCATTATGGAGGTTTCCTAGGGAGACTGTTCGTGGCCGGCGTATGTGCAGTCACGATGCAGGTATACGTGGGACTCCAGTACTGGCCACATGGCTGCATCTTCTAATGCACTTTTAGCTGTGGGAGTGCATGTCTGTCCATTACACAGCTATGTGCATGCATAGAGCATCCTCTGTGTACTGGTTACACCGCCCCTGTTGCCAGCCCTATGGATTCAAACGGTAGGCTACCGCATTTTAAGTAGTCCCAGCGACAATGTGGATTGCTGTGCAAACCTACCAATTTATGGGTGCAGCACACTTGGCTGTATGAGGCCCACTGGAAAACAAGGAACAGCAACCTCCAGTGTACAGTGGGCGTGTTAAATGTAGCATTATTTTGACTGATGTGCTGCTTGCCTTTCCATGACCCGTGAAAAAAACACACCATCTCACACCTAGTACAAAAATTCTTCCTGTACTTTCAAGAAGGGCAGCAAGGCATTTTTTGATAGGGCGTGCAGAAACCAATATGGCAGGAACAGTAAGATGAACACTGTTTTTAGGAAAAAGCCTTTGTGTTGTGAATCGTCATATTCCCATTTTCGAAGTACGACATTGGCACATGTCGTAAAAAGGCACAAATGGACTTCTTCACAATATACTGCGCTTTCTCCATTTCCGGACCAAATGAAAAATAATGCAGTCACACCTGTGTCTGCGTAATGCGATAAAAAATTATGCAGGCGATCGGAAACAGACGCATGACCTGGGCAAGTGCCACCTTCATTGCAAACAGAACTGAAACTCGTGTAACTTATTGTGAAATTTTCCCTCCACAATGAAGAACAATAATGTCGGCATAATTGCGCGTCACCAAAGTCTCACAAAGACAAACCAAAATCAGTCACTTCATTGTAGGCACTCCAAAGCAGCACACATCCACATGATAGACTCCAAAATGAGCAGCCACTGCACAGTGTTTTCCATTCACTTTCAATCAATGTATTCGGAACTCCCCCAAAAACCGTATGCTGAGGCTCCTGAAACACACAGCCATGACTGCACCTTCTGCATTTCTGTCAACAAATACAGTGTGTACCACAGTCTGTGCATACAAACCACACCCAGAAACCAATCCCATAGCCTCCACAAGACAATTTCTATGGCCGCCATCTGCAAAGGGCCGTATGTGACATGTGCAACCCTGCAACTATCGTAATGTCAATGGACGTTTCGTGCTATGCGCGCGTGGGAGTGGGGGAATACAATCCTAACCAGGGTAGGGGACTTCATTAGTAGTGGTGGCTCTGAAAAGAGCCTTTTTTTAAAGGTGCTTCCATAGAAACACCTTTTTTTATGGTTTTTGTAAGTATTTGTGTGTTTTGTAGTTCAGCTCACATTCTTACAATAGGGTCTTCAATGCAGCCTGTAGATTGTTTACCACAATGGGCTCCATTACACGGACAGCGGTAACCATGGCGCTATTAGCGCCATGGTTGCCGCCGGATTTTTACCGAGTCCGCCATGGTGAATGGCGGAATTACCGCCCTATTCCAAGATGTGTGGGGGCGGTAATTCCCCATTCACCATGGCACTTCCCCATTCCCATTTTTGCCCCCATAGGGCTCAATGGGAATGGGGAAGGTGGTAATTACAGTACTGCAACTTGTGGTACCGTAATTACCTCCAAGGTCCCTTTGCGGGTCCAGTCCTTAACGGCTGGTAGAACCAGCCGTTAAGGTAGGCTCCCACAAAGGGACCTTGTAGTAAGGCGGTAAGGGTTTACCAGCACTGGTACCCTTACCGGTACCGCTAAACCCTTACCGCCGTCCGTGTAATGAGGCCCAATATCATTGCCACTGGTCAGCAAAGAAATGCCATTCGCATTGAAAAGATTTATATATCGAGAACCAATGTTGTCATTCTCACAGGAGAACACCCCAGCAGCACTCAAGAAGTCACACATGCTTCTGTTAATAAGACCCTGTCCGACCTGTGGCTGGCAATAACAATCATAGTCCCATACTATTCTTGGTGGTATACATGAGAAAAGCGCAAAGGGGTAGATCAGTAGAAGCACTCCCTGGTATTCTAAAATTAGAGATTGATTTATTCAATAATGTGTAGAAGTATACATATTTTTTTGAGGTGCGGGGGAGGAAACGTGAACCTGGCACAGGATCACAATAACGATATAACTAGAAACAAAAGACGAGGATCCAAAATTAGGAACCCTCCCGTCCCCTGCACTCTATCATAAGTCCATCAATTGATGGTTCAGCAATTTTAAATGCATTTGTTGTAGTTAATTAATAATATTCTGATCAAGTTAGTAGTAAGACTGAACACTCAGTGATTTTGTAAAAAAAAACAAAAACAGGGGGAGGTTTTTAATTAATGTCACAGTAAATTCACCATACAGATTTGAAGTGAAAAAGCCAAAATGACTGTCTACAAAAAAACATGAAAACAGTAAACAATGATAGTCCATTTATACAATTCGTGGCTGACGCGTTTCGGGATATTCATCCCTTCTTCTTGAGCCTATTGGGTTTGGACTGCAAAACCTAAACAGACATGAAAAACAACATTTAAACAAACATAATATACGCATGTAAAGTGCTAAACATAGTGGTCCTTATTGAATCCACATCGAATTCACATACATAGGTATGTCCTAACTGGAGTAGTTCAGATGTAACTATCTGAGGTATTCATAAACGTTACTCCCCAATAAGGGGTACCCACTGTGGCCAGTGCACCAGGAACAAATCCATGTTCTATATCAGGAAATGATCAAAGGAATAGAGGTGATTACCCATCTGTGGGAAACATCTCCAAAGAGTGTGTGCCAAAAAAAGTAGAGTTGCGGCATACCTTAAGTATAGTGGGGGTGAGGCGTAAGAAAACCCTCAAAGTTTGGTGAACTCGTGTTTCTCAGTTCTACCCGCCAGGCGGTGGAGAAAACCCTCGTCTCAGGCGTGCAAGATGCCTATACAAGAGACATAAATAAAGCGGTTCTAAGAGTTTGGATATTCATTAAACATGTAATTGGTCACAAACAATTATTATATTTAAAGTATTGTTCACAGAAAACGCTAACAACAAAGAAAAAAAGGGACAGCAGTCCCTTATGAATAGAGATGAGCAGAAATGAATTAGGTCCATAGGTGCATAACGGGCGTGAAAAAACAGTGGAAGCATATGTAGAGCTCTCGCTTACCTTACAATCTGCAAGTTAAAACGGGAGTTACACGTGCGGAAGCACTGCTTGCCCGGAAATATTCATATGTCCCAAAATATCCTCAGGAACCAAAATCTAAAGTGCTCGGCTGTAAACATGAAAGAAGCAAACAATTCAGAATGCTCCCCAGTGGAAAGAGGGGATCTAATGGATCGTAGTTTGAAATAGGTAAGGCGCCTTTGATATCCTGTTGTATTTACCTCTGCCAAGTAGTTTCAATGAAGCTATACGATCGCGTGTGAAAGCAGAAGCCGCTTCTGTTGCTCAATGTAACTAAAATACGAGCGCCTCCCGATCGGGGGGATAAGATGCTCGTGTGGACTGTGGAGGGTCTCAGCGTCTCCCTGGCAACGATCTACACAGACACCAGCCCATCCAGAACCGAGTGTGTGTGTGAGGAAGATAAAAAAAGGACTAAGTAAAATCTTCATGTGCACCATAGCTGAAATGCTGGTGTTAAAATGAGCGCCATTGTGGAAAGTGTATTGCACAACGGAAAAGAGCATGCTGTTGGATTACAACAAGCAATAATCCACATTGTAAGATTGGACAGTATGTTCGGGATGAGTCTCATAGAGAATTCTAATTATGTTAGTTGTCAAAGGACCCCAGATAAATTATTTTACGTATAATCTAGGTTAAATGAATATACGTGCTGAGTACTATGGCCTCAGTGGGAAACCTCCCAAGTGGGAGCTCTAGTGTATGTTAAATGAACCTAAATACAGGACATGTTATATGTTATAAAAACAAAAAGGTGCACTGGTGTAACCATGGAAACGCCCCCAATGGAGCAGCATGAATACCAACTCCCTATCAATGCGTTAAAAGGCAGAAGCAACGCATTCTAGGACATAAGAAATTAAACAGTGGGCCGGTCGACATGTCCCGGACTCATATGGTTTTAACAGTTGTTCCACTGTGGAAGACAGAAATCCCGCTCAATAAGTACATTAGAGTGGATTCCATTCTAGTTAAATTCAGTCAAAACCATTAAAGAAACAGAAAGGAATTTCGAAAGAGTGTGAACAAGGTAAACTGTCTTTACTCACACACAGTATAGACCAGAGAGGACAGTGAAAGAAGATATCTTAAAACGCTACAGTGTGTTAGCACCATTGTTCTATAGGAGAGCATGGAGCAAGGTCAAGTTCAGATAAAACACCTCAGGGAAAATTCCTTATTGAGCCCTTGTGGGTTAAGTGTGTCTAGCTGGTGTATCCAAAACTTCTCCCTGCGGGAGAGGATGGATTGGTAGTCCCCACCCCTATATGGCTTCTTGACGACCTCCAAAACTTGAAACTTGATCTGGGCAACCGTGTGATGATGTTCCAAAAAATGTCTTGCCAATGGGGATTTTGTGTTTTTGCACCTAATGTTGGATTTATGTTCGGTTATCCTCTCCTTAACCGCTCTTGTGGTCTGGCCCACATACAGTTTGCCACAAGGGCATTTGATTGTATAGATAACTCCTGTCGACATACAGGTCGCAAAGTCTCTGAATTTGAATTTCTTGCCCGTAAGGGGATGTGATATGCTTTCACCCTTAATTACGTTGTTACAATGGGAACACCCCAAGCATGGGAATGTGCCTTTTTTCCTTGTTTGTAGAAGCATTTGTCTATCTTTGGGAGGTTTTTCCGCTCTCACAAGTTTATCCCTCAGATTCTGGCCTCTTTTAAAGGCCATCATTGGGTATTTGGGGAATAGCTTTTCCAGTAGTGGATCATTATGTAGAATGCTCCAATGTTTCTTAATGGCTCTACCGACTTGAAAGCTTTGACGGGAGTATTTGGAGATATAAAGTAGTGGAGTATCCTTGTTTTTAATTTTAGGTGTGAGAAGTTGTTCCTTACTTATGTTAGAGGATCTCTCTTTTGCTTCTTCCAAAATGGGTTGTGGGTATCCTCTCTTTTCAAATTTGTCCAATAGCTTAGTGCATTCCACATCCAGCCCCGCTGGGTCAGAGACAATTCTCTTCAGTCTAAGAATTTGGCTGTATGGTAAACTGCTTAGCATTGACTTCGGATGAAAACTCGAAAAGTGCAATAAGTTATTGATGTCCGTCGGTTTATGGTAGACGTTCGTGGCAATTACATTATTCTTGATCTCCAGGCTGACATCTAGGAAATGTAGGGATGGAGTACCTACCTCCATCGTGAATTTGATGCTCTGATGTACGGAGTTTAAGAAGTTGAAGAAAGTAGCCAGTTCATCATGGGTGCCACACCAGATTCCAAAGATATCGTCAATGTAGCGCTTCCATACTAATATCCTGCTTGACCAATCGTCATTTTCCAAGACATACCTGTTCTCAAATCTATACATGAAAGTATTCACATACACCGGGGCCATTGCTGACCCCATTGATGTTCCCGTGACTTGAAGATAGAAGTTCTCTCGGAATCTGAAATAATTGTTGTTCAGTATTAAGCTTAGAAGTTTTACAGTCAACTGTGGGTCACCCCTTGGCGCCTGTCACATCCCCTTACGGGCAAGAAATTCAAATTCAGAGACTTTGCGACCTGTATGTCGACAGGAGTTATCTATACAATCAAATGCCCTTGTGGCAAACTGTATGTGGGCCAGACCACAAGAGCGGTTAAGGAGAGGATAACCAAACATAAATCCAACATTAGGTGCAAAAACACAAAATCCCCATTGGCAAGACATTTTTTGGAACATCATCACACGGTTGCCCAGATCAAGTTTCAAGTTTTGGAGGTCGTCAAGAAGCCATATAGGGGTGGGGACTACCAATCCATCCTCTCCCGCAGGGAGAAGTTTTGGATACACCAGCTAGACACACTTAACCCACAAGGGCTCAATGAGGAATTTTCCCTGAGGTGTTTTATCTGAACTTGACCTTGCTCCATGCTCTCCTATAGAACAATGGTGCTAACACACTGTAGCGTTTTAAGATATCTTCTTTCACTGTCCTCTCTGGTCTATACTGTGTGTGAGTAAAGACAGTTTACCTTGTTCACACTCTTTCGAAATTCCTTTCTGTTTCTTTAATGGTTTTGACTGAATTTAACTAGAATGGAATCCACTCTAATGTGCTTATTGAGCGGGATTTCTGTCTTCCACAGTGGAACAACTGTTAAAACCATATGAGTCCGGGACATGTCGACCGGCCCACTGTTTAATTTCTTATGTCCTAGAATGCGTTGCTTCTGCCTTTTAACGCATTGATAGGGAGTTGGTAGTCATGCTGCTCCATTGGGGGCGTTTCCATGGTTACACCAGTGCACCTTTTTGTTTTTATAACATATAACATGTCCTGTATTTAGGTTCATTTAACATACACTAGAGCTCCCACTTGGGAGGTTTCCCACTGAGGCCATAGTACTCAGCACGTATATTCATTTAACCTAGATTATACGTAAAATAATTTATCTGGGGTCCTTTGACAACTAACATAATTAGAATTCTCTATGAGACTCATCCCGAACATACTGTCCAATCTTACAATGTGGATTATTGCTTGTTGTAATCCAACAGCATGCTCTTTTCCGTTGTGCAATACACTTTCCACAATGGTGCTCATTTTAACACCAGCATTTCAGCTATGGTGCACATGAAGATTTTACTTAGTCCTTTTTTTATCTTCCTCACACACACACTCGGTTCTGGATGGGCTGGTGTCTGTGTAGATCGTTGCCAGGGAGACGCTGAGACCCTCCACAGTCCACACGAGCATCTTATCCCCCCGATCGGGAGGCGCTCGTATTTTAGTTACATTGAGCAACAGAAGCGGCTTCTGCTTTCACACGCGATCGTATAGCTTCATTGAAACTACTTGGCAGAGGTAAATACAACAGGATATCAATGGCGCCTTACCTATTTCAAACTACGATCCATTAGATCCCCTCTTTCCACTGGGGAGCATTCTGAATTGTTTGCTTCTTTCTTGTTTACAGCCGAGCACTTTAGATTTTGGTTCCCGAGGATATTTTGGGACATATGAATATTTCCGGGCAAGCAGTGCATCCGCACGTGTAACTCCCGTTTTAACTTGCAGATTGTAAGGGAAGCGAGAGCTCTACATATGCTTCCACTGTTTTTTCACGCCCGTTATGCACCTATGGACCTAACTCATTTCTGCTCATCTCTATTCATAAGGGACTGCTGTCCCTTTTTTTCTTTGTTGTTAGCGTTTTCTGTGAACAATACTTTAAATATAATAATTGTTTGTGACCAATTACATGTTTAATGAATATCCAAACTCTTAGAACCGCTTTATTTATGTCTCTTGTATAGGCATCTTGCACGCCTGAGACGAGGGTTTTCTCCACCGCCTGGCGGGTAGAACTGAGAAACACAAGTTCACCAAACTTTGAGGGTTTTCTTACGCCTCACCCCCACTATACTTAAGGTATGCCGCAACTCTACTTTTTTTGGCACACACTCCTTGGAGATGTTTCTCACAGATGGGTAATCACCTCTATTCCTTTGATCATTTCCTGATATAGAACATGGATTTGTTCCTGGTGCACTGGCCACAGTGGGTACCCCTTATTGGGGAGTAACGTTTATGAATACCTCAGATAGTTACATCTGAACTACTCCAGTTAGGATATACCTATATATGTGAATTCGATGTGGATTCAATAAGGACCACTATGTTTAGCACTTTACATGCGTATATTATGTTTGTTTAAATGTTGTTTTTCATGTCTGTTTAGGTTTTGCAGTCCAAACCCAATAGGCTCAAGAAGAAGGGATGAATATCCCAAAACGCGTCAGCCACGAATTGTATAAATGGACTATCATTGTTTACTGTTTTCATGTTTTTTTGTAGACAGTAATTTTGGCTTTTTCACTTCAAATCTGTATGGTGAATTTACAGTGACATTAATTAAAAACCTCCCCCTGTTTTTGTTTTTTTTTACAAAATCACTGAGTGTTCAGTCTTACTACTAACTTGATCAGAATATTATTAATTAACTACAACAAATGCATTTAAAATTGCTGAACCATCAATTGATACATGAGAAAAGCACCTTGGCAGTGGGAAAAATGCGCTTCACTGATTTCATCAACTTCTTCAGTTGACAGTACACCTCGGAACAAGGCATGGAACCCACATGCAACGCTCCATAGTGCATGGCCACACCATGTACAGTGGAGAGCACAACACTGAAACTGCACACATCGCCACAGCACCACAAAGCTTCCACTCTCTCCAAATCGAAATTGCCATTAAAGACTTTTTCAACAGCGTAGTGGAACAGATCTTCCACAAAGGCATCACCGACTATCAAAACAGTGCGTCTCTCCATCTCTGCCTGCCACCCGAACTACACAGAGTAATGGAAAAGAATGTTGCTGGCCTTTCCTGTGACACACACCCTGATTGGACAATCCCCACAGTCCCATTTCCACTGGCCAGCATGGTGACAAGTGCAGAATGTGGCATGTGCGCTTCCTCAAGTGCTGCGAGGGCCATGCCCCAGTAGGCAAGAACAGTCCTTCTTCCCTTTCCACCATTTAATTTCCATCACTACCTCATTGGGTACTGTTAAATAGTCAGAGACACATCCACCAATGGCATCCAAGACGTTAGCATCTAACACTATCACTTCTGTACAACACTTCATATGTACCGTTGCACACTAAGCCTCCAAATGTCGTGTCATTGGAAAGCACGTCCAGTAGAAATTTCAGTAAAAGAATGCAAGATTTGTGCATCAACATTCATCCACATGAGCATCCATAACCACAAAGGGGAGGTATGAAAACTTTTCCTGCAGTATGTTTACAACTCAGTTATAAGTGTCTGTGTGCACAGTATCTGCCAGTGAGCGTCCATTGCCTTCTTAAAAAGGTTACTGTTTTTTCTGCCATCCACTACCGTCAAGTGGCACGTCAATTGTATATGCTTGCAATGTTTCCATTTACCCATATCACCCATTGTAATATTAAAACAGGAGCTCTCTTCTTTCCTTCCAAAAATATTATGAATTTGTTTCCCCACTAATGCATCTCCTGCAAACATCATAAAAATATGGCACCATAACCAGCACTGAATGAATGTTACCAACCTAAAGCAATGTCCGAAAAGCTCCCTATCTTCACATCTGTGGATCTCTCTAGACTAGACTATTGCAGAAGCCCTGTTCTAAATCTGCCTGCTTGTACTCTCCGCCCTCTGCAACTCATTCAGTGGAAGACTGCATACCTTGTGCTTGGCCTCAGCCCATGGATCGTATCTCTCCAGGACGGAAATGTCTGCATTGGCTCCCAGTAGCTGTGAAGAATAAGGTCAAATCCCGCTGCATTATGCACAAAGTCTTCTGGGTCCTGGGGCCTCAATACCTGCAACTCTCACTTCCTAAATATCTCTGTGATCAAGCTCTTCCCTCATCTGCCTCCAACTCCCTCAGGGTCACTTGTATCAGCAAGCAACCAGTTGCTGTTAGATCTCTTTCTTCGGCTGGGGCCTCCCTCTGCAACAGCCTCCCTGCCTACCCAATACTTGAGGAGAACCATCCCTGGTTCCAGAAGAACCTCAAAACATTTCTCTTTGCCTCCGATTTTTCTCCTCATATCCCCTGCTGACTTCCTGGCTGAAACTGATTCTGCACTGGTTACCTGGTCACCCTCTGATCTCGGGGACAGGCAACCCTGCTGCCAGTTGCACCCCTGCACTGCCTTTCAGGCAAACCCCGCCCTTGGGGACTGTTTTCTGTATCCCTAACAGTTCCAAACCACCTGATGTCTGTACCTATCCGTGCACTTGCCACCATCGGGCCGTGTTTTTACTTTTTGTCATTGTTTCTTCTTCCCATGTACTGCACTTTCTCCTCCCCCTCCCCATGCACTTGGATGATCTGAGTGACACTTGGCCTAGTAGGTTTGTTGTCTCTGTCTCCCCTCTGTTCCCCCTCCATTGCCTCGGAGCACCTTCATAAACATGTGTATATGCGCAGTATAAATGGCATATCATGCAATATCACATCATATAATATTGTACACAAAATGCATTAATAACAACAGGATGCCTGCTACTCACCTTGTACACTTCACAAAATATTTTTCAGCAGCAACCCACTTACTGCAAATTTATGAAAAATTATCGCAGAAAAGCAACACTGAGTGTATGTTAGCAACTTCAAACAAGTCCATACAGTTCATGCATACAAACAGATCGCCTGCAACATAGCTTGCACACTTCCACCATAGTCTTCTGCATTTCTCTGTAGAAAAAGACCTTCTGCCACAGTTCTTCCATACACACCACAACCAGAAACCTTATTGAGCAATCCCTTTGCCTCCACAGTCCCATTTCCATGGTTACCATCCTAAAAAGGGCCGGATGTGGCACGTTTAATCCTGAAACTACCGCGGAATCCGTGGATGTATCATGCTAGGAAGGGGGGAGTGGGATTGGGTCTTTATTGGTCCCTCTGAAAAGATGTTATTTTTTTAGTTTTTGTGTTTTTTTACGTCCTTAGAAATAACCTTTTTTGTTTTTGCTCTTTATCTGAGTTAATCTTTTCTTTGCCTCCTTACATTGTTACAGGATTGTATTTAACACTTTTTTCACAGTGTAAAACCAAACAGCTTTGCCAATGTTGGTAAAAAAAATGCCATTTGCATGGAACCAGTGCATATTTTTCTCATTAATGATGTCATAGTTGGTGGAAAACATCCCAGCAGTGGACATACATTGACACATGCTTCTGTTAATGAAAAACCTTCCAACCTCTGGCTGGGTACAAATTACACCGGCATGGCCCCATGCTCCTTTTGGTGGTATGCTTGAGAAAACCACCTTGGCAGTGGAAAAAATCTGCATCACTTCTTCCATCAACTTCTTTAGGCGACGGAGCAAACGTCTCCAAGACATGTACCCCAAATGAAGAGCTTCATGATTCAGTATGACAACATCAACAGTATGGATAAAGGCCACACATCTGCAAAGGTGAACCATACCGCCAAAACTGCCCTCATAGACAGTGCCCCAGAAAGCCTCCACTCCTTCCAATGCACAATTAGCAGCCATGCGTCTTTGCACGGCATACCTGTACAGTTCTTGCACAAAGGTATTACCCACTTTAGGACTTGGCGTCTCTCCATCGCTGCCTGCCACCCTCACTGTCCTTCCTGTGAGCCACACCCTCAACACCTGATTGGCTAATTCTCACAGTTCCATTTCCATGCCCACCATGCTTAAAGGGGCAGGATGTGGCACGTGCGCTTTCCTAGCTACAGTGAGGGCCGTGCCCCAGTAAATCAGGGACAGTCCTTCTTCCCTGTCCACTGCACCCATGCAGGCAAGGCACTAAGCCCTCACCACAGAGAACACACCATAGTACACCCTATGTTTAAATGCTCATGTTATGTGCAATGCACTCCCCAACTGCAATTGAACCTGCCAGCTTTCACCCTGGCCACACAGTTGCATGCATGGCTGCATAACGTTGCATTGGGTGTGCTAAACAGTATGTAGGTGCCTGTGTACATTGGCCACATTTTTCATGTGTGCTGCTGAGCACTCCTTTCATACCGCAATATCTTAAAGCACTTCCAAAACCAAGGGTCTTATAAGGATCTAACCACAGCAAACACAATTGGTCACATGTGGCTCCCTATTGTGCAACAGGTGCAATGATCTACACCATATACTAATTTAAACATTGCAGCTCACTTCTGCTGTCCTACCAAGTCTACAATGTCCTCCTTAACCGTTGTGGAAAAGTCACCATCTTCAAATACATGCAGAGTTACAATTGCATGCCTGCATTGTGTTGTGGTGGCTGTGGTGAAGGCCTACGCTGTTGTGTGCATGGCCTACATCCTACGACCTTTGGCCATGCACCCAACAGTCAAGGCCTTGCCCACACCCACCACAACATAACAGAGCTATGAAGGCAAACATGCAGCCAGGTTCCACAATTTACAAATGCGACATAGGCACCTGCACTTCTACCCAATCACCGCCCTATAATACAGCGATGCATCCAAACATGTTCCAGTTACCATAATCGACAAACATACCAGTGTTTGGCACCGCTACCCACTTCCATTCACAAAGCATTGTATTAATGCCAACCAAACATCATAATCTTCACAACATTGGTCCTGCTCCCAACACTGTAGCACATGCCTAGAACCAACACTGCATAGTGCACTACAACATTTACTAATCTGCACAATGCAGACTAGCCAAGCACATTTAACCGTTTGTATTGATGCCATTTGGATATAGTCACTTGTTTTTAGTAACACAATGTTGCCTCCCTTGTCGGATGATTTGATGGTGATGTTGTTGTTATCTTTGAGTTCTTTGAGCGCTTTTGTTTGTTCAATTGTTCGATTTGACCGATGTCTGTTCTTTCTATTGCTAGTATTTGCGTTTAAGTAGATGTCTCTTAATTCTTTTTGGACCACTTTAAAGAAGGTTTCAATTACATTCTCTGGTGGTAGTGTTGGTATGAAAGTTGATTTGTCTTTTAGTTTTGTGTTGGTTGCTTGACCCGTTTCAATGTTTTGTTCATCTAGGAATGAACTGGTTGTTTTCTTCCGTGATGTTAATGAGATCTAATGTCTTCTCTACATGTTCCACAGACAGTTCTGATGGTGCTGGTGGGGTATCGGATACTTTTTTCCGTGTGTCTATAAAAGGCTCCTCATTTTTAGAGGAGTTCCAACAACAAAAATGAATTAGAAACTATCAAAGCACATCCAACATCAGAAGCCCTACTTTGACTCCACAACCAGAACGAAACAAGGCAAGAGAGGAGGGAGATCCAAACAATCAGGAAAAAACAGGAGTACAAACCCGCTCCCAAAACCCATTACCCCAACGCAAAACCTAGTAATCAACCTATCAGGGGAAGAACTGTCAACACCACTTATCCAAGCACTCAATATGGGACTCAACTTTTGCCCCCGATCAAAATTATGATTACTTCATGACAACAGTTGACCTCTACACATTCTGCAGGAAATTGAAACTGAAGAAATTCTTTGCAAATATAGATACACGGGAAAAAGTCTCCAATACTCCACCAGCACCATCAGAACTGTCTGTGGAACATGTAGAGAAGACATTACATCTCATTAACATCACAGAAGAAAACAACCATTTCACAATGGAAAGATTCCTAGATGAACAAAACATTGAAATGGGTCTAGCAACCAACACAAAACTAAAAGACAAATCAACTTTCATACCAACACTACTACCAGAGAATGTAATTGGCACCTTCTTTAAAGTGGTCCAAAAAGAATTAAGAGACATCTACTTAAACGCAAATACTAGCAATAGAAAGAACAGACATCGGTCAAATCTAACAATTGAACAAACAAAAGCGCTCAAAGAACTCAAAGATAACAACAACATCACCATCAAATCATCTGACAAGGGAGGCAACATTGTGTTACTAAAAACAAGCAACTATATCCAAATGGCATCAACACATCTGGATGACAAAGAGTGCTATGAACAGCTCAATGACAATCCACTAATCAAGTTAGGAGAAACATGGAAAACAATGAGCAGCTATTGGCGAGATCACTCACTTCTCACAGAAGAAGAATACCAATACATGAACGTATCACACCCAGTCATTCCGACCATTTATTTTTTACCAAAAATCCATAAGAAATTCATCAATCTACCATCCAGCAGGCCCATTATCAACGGAATTGGATCCGTAACAGAACACATTTCAGAATACATAGACCGTCAGTTACAACCATTGGCAACATCACTATCCTCATACATGAGAGACACCACACACATCATACAACAAATGGAAACTATACCATGGCAGAGAAGTGCACCGTAGGACTTTAAGTTTCAGATTTTTCCAAGCCCAGGCCAGCCTCTGTGGAAACCCTTAGTTGCAGGATCTCTGCCATCCAAGACTAGAACTCCTCTTCTTATTAAACTTTTTTGCTTTTGGGGCGCCAGTACTGTTCAAAAAGGCTGACAGTTCCTTTTCACATTTAACTGTACCCTCTTCTATATGTACACTATTCCAACACTGCACCAAGTAGACACACTGCAGCATCTCCACCCATGCACCGACAACTGTGGATGTTCGAACAATCACCACACCCATGCAAACAACAATGTGTGCAATGCAGCTAAACTCCACACACAAAGCAACAATGTGACACCTACTTGCAACCAGTGGACATACCTTTTCAACCAGTGGACATATATTTCTGTGCAAGGGCTCCAGCCATGCATCAAAGGGGCTTTGGACTTAACACACACAATACACCATAGTACACGCTATGTTTAAAGGTTCATGTTATGTCGAATGCACTCCCCTTCTGCAATTCAGCCTCCCACCACTCATCACAGAAAGAGATTGCCGCTGGAGCTGTCAGGCCATAACGAAGGCTGCCTGCAATCACCACACAGGTATTTGGCTGTTGAGGTAACCGCGAATTTGAGTAGTATGCACGGATACTGCTGGCACACCAATGTCTTCTTCTAATGAGATATATCAGATGAAGCACTTCTCACTCCTCCACCCTTTTCATCCCTTCTTACCACCACCAGATGCTGTAAAGTATGTTTTCCATGCCCTTTCACCACCACATTGTCCTTGGATACAACATGCCGGCTTTATTGAAAACTTATGATGCACATCATGTCACTGCACACTGCAGTGCAATCAAATTCTTGGCCGCGCAGCGAACAGGGAAATGGGATGCTAGAGCAGCACGCTTCCCTCCAGCCAACCACTGGCTGTGTCCAAAGTTCACCGACAGCATGGCGTACTGCAAGCCAATGAAACTTTTGTCCATGGAGCGAACAGGGCAAAGGGTCCGCGGAGCAGAGCCAGATATCACTAATTTTTTGAGACGTACACTTCAGTTCTTTGCAACAAAAGTACTGGTCGGATTTCCACCAAACACGCAAAAGCACGCTTGTGCCCATATATATATATATATATATATATATATATATATATATATATATATATATATATATATATATATGCTTTTATTTTTCCTCTCTATCACTTTGGGTGGGGTTTTCATGTTTAATCGATTTTATTTTAAACATTACTGCACTAGGCACTTTATTTGACAAATGTCGAATGCACTATGCACTTTACAATAAGGCATAAGACACTTTCAATAAAGAGAATAAGGTACTAGATGATAACTATATAGTACCACATTACTCAGATCAAGTGGAATATCATTCGAACAAATTGCAGGCACTATGCACTTTATTGCATAAATGGCTAATGCACCATGCACTCTACATGAAGGCATAAAACATTACATACTCAGAGAAATAGGCAGCTTATGGTAATTAGAGATTACCACACTACTTGGATCACGTGTAAACTATTCAACACACCTGATAATGGCAATACTAGTACAAAGTGTGCCGTACTATTAAAAAGTTATTAATGGTTCACTAACGATAGTACTGGGTATTATAAGAGTCTGTAAAGATTATTCAATCACTGACTTCACATGAACCAACTCAAATGGGATAAAAATACATCATAGGAACTAAGCCTATCTTAAGATGGCCACCGGCACACAACCTACTAGTTACCAACATGCAAGACCCTTGTTTGTTTCCACTAAATGTCGATCCACATGTCCTGTTTCTATGTCTATAGTCATGTCTCTTTGTATTTTAACACTATGGTGATAGGATACTGGTGTTGTGAGCAAGCGGCGAGTAACGCTGCGAAACGCGTCAACTTATTGTTGGGAAAGCCGATATGCAAGGCATATTACTTACGTGGATGCCAACTTTTAACCAATAAAGAGGTTATAAAAAATATGCTGAGAGTGATGTAAATCTCTGAAGTAACATCCGAAGGCGAGTGCTCCTCGAATGACTGATGGCAAGTCAGTTGCATGGATAACATATATATATATATATATATATATATATATATATATATATATATATATATATATATATATTCAGTAAAAAAACGTTGTTAAAGGGACGTTATGGTTAAGTTGCGCTACTAAAAACCTATGAAATTCAGTAAAAAAACTTTGATGACATTTGTGATGTCATCTCTGATGTCATGGGTTTTAGTCTTAGCAGTGCACAGTGGTGGCGCGAGTTAGGGTTGTTTAACTTACCATAACTGGCGAATTTCAGGAGGTTTTCGGTTTTACTTTGAACCATAGTGTCCCTTTAACAAAGCTTTTTTACTGAATTTCGTAAGTTTTTAGTAGCGCAACTTAACCAAAACGTCTCTTTAACAATGTTTTTTTTACAGAATTGCATAGGTTTTCAGTAGCACAGCTTAACAATAATATCCCTGACTTTTTGTACATGTAACATGGAACACCCTCTACTCAATTTGATGTCCGCGAACTCTTCCTATGTCCGCGGACAGGCGCAGACAACAGCAGCACTACCCAAAAAGTCTGGGGGGGTATCTTTAATTGTTATATCATAACATATGAACACGGCACAAATTCACAAACCAGCATACATACACATTATATGTAGTAATAAATAAGAAGTGTAACCCATATATATAACACATCAACCATTCATTTAAATACAATATGTTCTAAAATGGAATATATAAAAAGAAGAAAGATAGGCTTCCAACATGATTACCTGGCAGAAATTCCACAACTAAGAGCAACAGCAGATCTACAGATCTGTAAGAACACACCTTACCAGAAGCTAGTAAGTGTACTTCATTTTACTCATATATTTCTAAAATGTCTGTATTAGATACAAAAAAAGTGATATCATTTTTTTTTTCTCACAGAAATGTCTAGTACTCTGGAGTGGCTAGAGGAGCATTTCCCACGTGAGGAAATGTCTGAAGGTAGTGAACCTAATGGTAGACACTTTTCTATATAAACCAATTAATAAATAGTATTTTATATACATTTAACATATACATTTTTTTGTACAGACCATACAAACATTGAAAATAGTAAACACAAAATAAATATTGGATAAGACTCTCCAGCGCATGGAAGAAAAAATGGACATAATCATGGAAAATTTCAACAATTTAAAAAACTTTGTGGAGGATCACTTGAAAGAAAACACTAGATACCATTGTCCCACATGCACCTGTTCCCCTCACCATATCCCAGTCAATTATCCCCAAACCCTCTCCATGAACAAAAACGTTTTGAGACTTCCATCCCTTCTTCACCTCATATGAATCCTCTTGAAATCCCCAATTCACCTGTGTTTGTCTCAGTTTCTGCTTCACCTTCTCTGTCATAAATTTAACATCCATATATAATAAAGTAAAATTATTATATTGTGTCCTAATGAATTTCTTTTTTTTTTTTTAAAGCAGTTGAGATGTCCGCAGACAGCGCGGGTGTCTGGAATGTCCGTAAAGAAACGAAAATGGGGGCGTCCTAAGGACACTATACCTGTCTGTACTGTTCGCATGCAAGTTAGAACTGTTCTAAGAACACACCTCGTGTTCGGGATGTCCGTAATTAATCAAAATGGAGGTGTCCTAAGGACACTATACCTGTCTGTACTGTTCGCTAGCAAGTTGAAACTGTTCTAAGAACACACGAGATGTCCAGGATATCCGCAATTAACCAAAATGAAGATGTTCTAAGAACATTATGCCTGTCTGTAATGTTCGCAAGCAAGTCCAAACTGTTCTAAGAACACATTCGGTGTCCGGGATGTCCGCAATCAAACTAACACACGCAGTGTCCTGAAAAGTTCGTAAATAAACAAAATGGGGTGTCCTGAGGACGCTAGACCTGTCCGTGCTGTTCGTAGGCAGGTTGAAACTGTTCTAAGAACACATCAAGTGTCCCGGGATGTTCGTAAATAAACAAAATGGGGGTGTCCTGAGGACACTATACCTGTCTGTACTGTTCGTAGGCAGGTTGAAACTGTTCTAACAACACATCAAGTGTCCCGGGATGTTCGCAAATAAACAAAATGGGGGTGTCCTGAGGACTCTATGCCTGTCCGTATTGTTGGGTGTCCTGACCCACGTTTGGACTATTATGCTGCAACAATTGGTGCTGTGGGCTTAGGAAATCCAAGAGGGCGGAAAAGTCCACATTTACGCCAGAATCCTGGAGAACTGTGCAGTTTTGCGCACAGCAAAATGGTCCCCTGACCTGCCACCCACCAGTGCAAAGAAAGATGGTTCTGTTCAAAACCCGTTTTTATTAATGTCAAAAATTGCTAAGATCATGGGCCCGGAACCACCAAACAAAAATCCAACTATGGTTGAGTGTTTTACTTTACTCTAAAACAGATTCACATCAATGCCATGTCAAGCAAGGATCATGTACTATCAAGTAAAATCCTTTCTTTTGGAAATGTATTAATTCAAGACAGATCCCAAAAATAGGTGCAGTACTGGCATTTTCCACAAACTGGCGCTATCGGTCCAAACTCTGACTGGGGACCTGTATTGCAGAAGCTAAACAGCATCCTGAGCTAGCTGGGACTTCAAAGGTTTGTTCCCAGGAGGCAGTCTGATTCAATTAAAAGTTCAAAGGGGTTGCCTTTCCTGAGAACTCTTAACACCCCAGAGACCCACACCAGGAGGCAGGATATCACATGAGCCTGTTGATTGGGAGGGAGGGGGTTTCCCCTTCAGCCTGGAGGAGAGAGACAATAGACTCTTTCAATTGAATGGGGTATGTTAATTTTGGGTGTGGACTGTAAACAGAGCTCTGCCTGGAAGAAGAGACATGTGATCCTGACTCACCCAGTTCCTAGGGGTGGGCCAGACACTTTTTGTGAATTGAATTGAAGGCAAATATATGTTTTATAAAAACACTGATAACTAATTGTAACCAGATGACAGGAATGTACAATTTGGAGATCCTTAAAATGGAGTGTACCTACAATTTGAGTCTAAACTCAATTCCGTACGATGTTCTGAGGCAAAACCCCATGAATTATGGAGATTGCAGACACGGGGTTCAAGCTAGAAAAATGAAAATTTACTGGAATATGTGTAGAAAGGTGGTGTACATTTGTGCCATTTTTGGTAAACGTCCGATATTGGTAAACCAAATAAAAACAAAAATAAGTGTCATTTTTTAATGCAAGCTCTTAGGAAGATCAGAGTTGAACAAGAATGTACCTTAAATCATCTGCAATCTGTACATGTAATGTCAACCACTTGTGTATCTGGGAAATGTGTTTAGTTATGAAAATGATTTTCTAAGGAAAAAGCAAAGGGGAGTGTTCTTTCTTTATGCCCTAAAGATGACTCACTCTGACTCACTGCTCCCTTCTCAAATCAGGTCAAAGAGAAATCCTTGACCTATCAAATCGTGAGTGAGTTGGGCAAAGAAAGTTAGCATCCACACCCGTTTTCAAAAGACATAACAAGAGCCACTGGAACCCAGGCAGGGACATTCATTTTCCAACCTTCAACTGAATTCCTGCGCAGCACGCTGACGGAGACTCCAGACTTCAAATCCATCAATCTCCAGAGACAAGAACTTTGAACCCAAACTCCAGAACTTAAAGGAGAGAGGCCTGGACCACCAGCTAAATCCCTTTTCAGCAGGACTTCAGAATCCAGCAATCCAACCAAACTATTCTACAGCCGGTCGAGCTGTTGAATACTTTGCCAAGAACTTTTGCCAGAACCGGTAGCAGACCCAGAAAGAAGTGCCGATAGCAGAACCGCAGACCAGACCCAGACCGCTGTGAGCAGAACCGGTGCCTGATTGACCCGCCGAGCAGAGAGAACCGCAGCTAAACCTATTGACCAGATCTGTGACGAGGCCATTCCGTTTAAATTTATAGTGTGAGTATCTTGCCAGAACTGTGCAAAACCAATCTCTTAGCTTAAATTAATCTGATTCAAAACATTTGAACCTGTCCCAAACTGCATTATAGAATCGTGTGTCCCCTCTCCGATTTTAAACCTGTAAAAGTGTCATTTTGCCATTTTGAATCATTGTTTCATTTCAGAAAAACTACCTTCACGAAATCGTCCGTATCTCTTCAACCGTTAGTGATAGAAGTGAGATTTAACTTTTGTTTTAAAGCTGAGATTCTAAGCTTTCCAATAAGCTATAAACCGACTTGCTCGTTCCTCCGTAATTGCGCTCGACACACGCATCTAAATTGCCGCGATTTGCCGCGATTTGACGTTTTGTTTAATTTCAGCCACGTGTAAAAATATTTGTCTTTTGCTTCCATTACGGAATTCCGTTTTCAACCTGGTAACCAGCCCTGAATCATTGATAGGGCTGGCCTGAACTGATTTAAAGTATATCTCACTCACCCTGAACCTCTAGAGGGAATTAAAATCATTTTTAGCATATTTTTCCCTTCTTTGCATACCACCTTTAAAGTACTTTGCCTGTGTTTAAAATCATCCCTGTTTCTCTAAGCTTGCAAGGGGGGAACTGAATTCGTATTGTACTGTGATTGTATTCCTGAAGACTGTGTGTGTTACTTCCACCTCCTTACATTGCATAGAGGGGGGGTGAATTGCCAAAAGGGGAAAAGTGATTATATTATGTTTTGCTGAAATCATATCAAGTTTATCCCTGTGTTGCTTCTTTTCCACCTTGCATTTCCTTGCACCATACAAAGCATTCTCAGCTACCTTATCCTCTATACTACTCCTAAGTAATTAAACCAGTGTGCTAGTATAACATCATCCATTGTTGATCACTGTCATATGTCTAAGTGTGATATCAAATATTAATTTATTATAAAAGTGTGATATATATCTATTGTTTAATTTTTCAAATAAACCTTTTCAATTTGCAAAACAAACCTACTTCTTGGCTCAGTGGGGTCAGGGGGACTCTCAGAGAGGGGTGTAATACAAGGGTTCATCATCCAGATTATAACTTGTCATAAAAATATATAAATAAGGGCTTCCCTTGATCAATCCCAGACAAGGCACTGACTTAGTGGGAATGCTTGATTGGAGTCATTAACAGAGTGGGGGCTCGTAGCCGGGGATTCTGGATTAGATCTATCACTTGTGCAGATTAATACAGTGTGCTAACTGACAGAATATATACATTCTGTTTGATCACCACGCCGTGTTACACTGTAAAACACCCCTCAAAGGAACACTCTAAGGAAACGGTCTGTTTTGCAAAATAAAATACAAACTTCTGTAAATCAGGAAGGAAATCAAGTTCCAGAATGACGACTTTGGTAGATATCAAAATAGCCAGAGAACACCTCTTACATAAGCTATTTGTGAGAGGTGAGTGGGCTCATCAGGACCAGGCGGTCTGGTTGCAGGCAATCGCACCGCAGATCACTGAAACAGGGTCAGATATATGGAGAGATCAGGGTCCCTTACATGTGGCCCTGAGTGAACTATATATGGCCCCTAAGCCAAGGATGAGCACAACAAGATTGCCAGGGTAGAGGCATATTTATATTTACATATGGAAGCCATACAGGACAAATGTGCTGAAGGCCAAGATCTGGCAAATAGGCAAGTGATGGCGTTAGAGAAGGCCCAATCTGACCTGGTCTCTTCTGAGCAGAGGCTGCAGAGGAGCCAGGAGTCAGAAAATGACAGTAGGCAGTATATTAGTAAAATAAAGGAGGATATGGATATCCTGCAAAAGGAAAAGGCTGACCAGGATACCAGATTTCTGGCCTTGCAGAAGGAGTACCAAGAAGTTTGGGACTCCCTACTGCAGAGCCAGAAAAAGCTGGAGCAACAACTAGACTTTAACAGTGCATGCACAGAGCAGGTAGCCACCCTGAAAATCCGACTAGACAGAGAGAAAGAGGAAAGCAATAAATTGATTTTGAAAGACCTGGATACCCAGGCAGAGTTTGATCAAGAAAGCCAGAAAGCTGGTGCCTTTAAAAGGCAGAGGGACGACCTGGCGGCACAGAGGCAGGCTCTTAGTCAGGAAAGGGACACCTTAGGCCAGGAAGTCTGCCAATTAAAAGAAAACATTGAAGGAAATCACCTGGCCCTCCAGGGACTGGGTGACCTCCAAAAAGAGCATCAGAACTTGTTAGAGCACACCAGGAGGGTGGAAGATGCTCTGGCAAGAAAGGAGCCGGCCAGTAGGGATGGGACTCAGGAGGTAACCCTCCTGCAGCAAAGACTGGCCCAGTATTCCAGGACCAATCAGGAGGCACAGAGAGAGAATGAGGCTCTCTGTCAGCACAATGATAGGCTCCAGCAACAGGTAGCCATGCAGGAGAGACTGATAGAGTCTAGTAAGGCATTAACTGAGGAACTGAAAGCGCAGGCTCTTGCATTGCAACAGGGAGCAGGGGCTGATAGAGATGAAGTTCGCTGGGAAAGGGAAACACCTGAGCATAACCTCAGGAGCCCTAGTACCAGAGGCCTTCATCTCTCCCAGTCCTTGAACTCTGCCACCCCCATATCCCCTGGCGCACATGAGCACAGGGCCACAGGGAGGGCAGATTACTATCCAGCCAAAAGTATGTGGCTCATATGCCAGTCCCTCCCAGGAATGGATGGGCGGCATCCGGGTATGGGCCCCTAAGCACAGTGCAATTTAGTGGGGAACCCCAGGAGAGTAGGCCCACTAAGGGCATCCTGAAAACCTCCACCCAGTTAGGTCAGTGGGGGAGGGGTACCCATCAAATCCTGGCAGCAAAGAGGGATCTGAAGACTCCTGTGAGCGGCCCAGGACACAGGAGACCAGGTCCCCACATTCTGCCAGCCATTCCCAGGCTCGCAGAATCCGGGAAAACCTGGAAGATCAGACGGGCACCTCTGGGAGCAGTGCCTCTGAGTCAGAGGATGAGTGGACCAGGGTTATCCGAACCAAAAAGGCCAATAAGGCAAAAAGAGCCTTGCTTAAGGACCCCTTAAAGCAGATCAACGCAATAAGGAGTGTCATCACCCCTTATCACAAGAACTCCAAGTATTCTGTTTGGGAACACTTGCAGCTCTTTGAGCAAATGATGGAGACTTTCCATTTGAAGGACAGCAGTAGCTGCATCCAGTACGTCAAATGGACATTCTCCCCAGAATACTCCAGTTTCTTTGCGGGGCTGGAGGACCAAAATCATTCAAGATGTCCACCTATAGGGCGGCCATCTTGAAACATTTTTCTATTCATAGAAATCCTCAAGAGGCTCGCAAGGCAGCCTACAATTTGCAATGTGGGGAGGATCAGGCCCTACAAGAATTTGTGCAGGAGTTAAAGCGTGCTTTTGTGCAGACTACCAAAAGGGTGCGCACGGACAGCAGAGAATTCATCAACACATTTTTCCATGCTCTCCCCAAATACATAATGACCCAGCTTGTGAGAGATTTTCATGAGAAAAGATCTTTAGACTGGGTCATTGAGCAAGCCACCCACATCTATGAGGTGCAGAAACCGGTGGAAAATACCAGAATATGTTTATTTTCTCTTTTGATATAAACACCTTTGACAAATTACAACAGCTGAGCCCAACCTGCATGCAAAACGTTTTCCCAATAAAATTAAACAACTAAAAATATATTGAAAAAAATGACATAGCCAGTTCTCTCAGATATGCTCTTTTTTGTATTTCTCTTTTTTTTTTTTTACCTGGAGACATGACCTGGCCCGTCATATGCCATTTCCCTTAAAATAAACTGTATAGTTGTTCTCCTTTTTGTATCTAAACCGAAACAATCTTAGACCAAAACAGTTCAACTTACTCAAATGAAATACCAAGAGAGATTAGGGAACTTTGGCCCATCTGCTATATAGGGTCAATATCCAGACAATATGAGTATATACACTCAGGGATAATTTTACTCATTACTCATCCACTTCCAAAGTGACCTGGATATCCAGAGCAGCGAGCTAGTCTCTCCCAACAGTCCTGACACGTTTAGTAATGCCTGTGTTAGAATTGTTAGTCTATAGGCTTCTCCAGGCGGTTTTGGCCTTTGAGAGCTTGTTAAATGCTTTTGCTTCACTCGAGTCTTTAACTTAGTCTCCAGGCTATTGCTGTTCCATGTAAGTCTGCCTGCACTGGTGTTATTGCTTCATTAATGAAAGGAACTGATATGCAATTAATATCGGTCTTGCAGAAATATATCCCTGCTCATACTAGAATTATGACTAACATCAGGAATAAAGTGCTATTTGGATATAGTACATTTTATCGTTTTAAAAACAAAACTATATATAATTATACTTCAACTTGCAGTATTACTTTTAATAATATTATCTTTGCAGTTAATAGACACTGATTTGAATAATGATGCATGTCCATATATTACCACGGCTGTTCTATGCTCTGCGTTTCGAGTGCTGACATAATGTAAAGCACTACATTCTTGTATTACCTTTTTTCTGCACAAATGTTGGTTTTTAATGTGTTGGGGAGTATTATTTTATGCTTGCTTTGATGAATTTGTTTCTGAACACAGCGTGATTGTTCGTTTGCATGTTGTGAGTAATCCTTGTTTCTATGCTTTCGGTTTACTCTGTGCGCGTGCACTCTCCCCGGGAACTATGGGTATAGGGAGAACTATGCGTGGAAGGGAGAATAGCTCAGGGACAATGCGTTTGTCTAGGACGCACAGCAGTGTACAACACTGGCTTCAATCCCAGTCCCACCCTTGGAGACTGGTCTCCGGCAATAAGCGTGAGATAAAGGATTCATTAATTAGGTGTAATATAAGTAGTCTTGACCCCAGTGCAGAATGCTTCCCCTTCATAAGAAAGATGACAGCATGATGGTTGTGGGTAAGACTGCCGGCTTTCCTTTTAGCCACTAAAAAGAAGGTAATAAGGGAAGGTATGGATGGTGGGAGAGGGAGTGTTACGAGGGGTACATGGGGCCTATTGACATAGAACCAAAGGTTCAGCGGGAGATGTGCCATGATTGGATCAAGTGTGGGAAAAACATTGCTGGTTGGGGTGAAACTGATCGCTGGATAGGTCACCTCAAGCTTCAGTAGCTTGAAAGAAAGAAGCGGGAACCAAGACCCCAGAGATGAGACATGTAATGTTTTGCTCCAGAATCTTTCCCTACCTTTCTTCACATGTCTAAAAGGCATGAGACCAGCCTCGTATCTCTTACATGAGCAAAATCAGCAGAGACCCTTAGATACATTCTCAAATCAGAAGCATGGCATCTGGGTAAGCTTCTCTCTTAGGTGGCGAGCATTCATAATCAAATGAATCATTTAAACAATGTTCTATTTTCCCACCTAAGCGTGTGAATGAACACATAGCCTTACGACCATTGAAACAAAGTAAACGCAAGTCATGACATGTGCTTACCTCTCTTTAAAGTATATCAGAGGTGTATAGTTTAGACTTGGTATAGAGAGGCAGATGTATACATCATTACCCCTTCACCTCTGTCATATTGGAAGAACAGCAAGAAAGCACTGTGCATGACACCTTGTATCATCCCAATACTGCCTCGTAAATATGAAAGAAGATATGCGCTCAGACAACTGTATCAAATGTATCCTCATACTGATGTAGTAGAAGAAAGTCTGCATACATCACTGGACATAGAAGAACTATAATTCCTGACAGGTGTAAAGTGACGTTATGAAGAAAAGGGACTAGAGCCCACTGAAACAATATAAGAATACTTAAAGAATGAAGATGTGTCTTAAGTGACAAAGTGAACATACATGCAAATACAAAGAAGCTATATATGCTGAGAAGATAAGTGAGAAGAAATGCAGTAGATGTACCTATACAGAAATACAAGGTAGATGAGACATATAGAAGCTTGCTTAATGTAGGAAATAGAACACGCATAAAGCAGTCATGTCGGAAAAATGGACAACAGTTTTGTATAATAGTAAGCGGGAAGCCTCAAGGAGAAAGACCAAGTCTGCAGAGCTGACTAGCACTGGATTACAAATTTGTGCAAGAACAAAGCATATTTGTTTGGTTCAGGATCAAGAATGCCACAGCAAGAAGCAACTGCAAGGCACAAGAGCAGTTGTAGAGGATAAGCCATGTACACAGGACATATTTATGTTAGATTAAGTAAAGAATTGGACATTTGTAAGTACCAAGTATTGGTCGATCAAAGATGCAGAAAGCATATGCAAGATGGAGCAACCAAGTCTCCAGAGGCCAAGGTGAGTACTGGCACCTAACATAATTGAATCAAATAGCACTAAATAGAAGGACAGGATGGACAAAATCATGGCCTCCCCACAAGTGGTGCAAGACCAGAAAACAAGGCCTATTCATAAAGCTCCGGACGAAGATAGCAATGTACCTTCACTCCCTTTAAAGGTCTGAGGAAGAGAACAGTCAGCAAGATCAATTACAAAGATGAAGACTTGGCTTAGGGCCTAACTGATGAGAGATGGTAGGCTAATTAGCCAAGTGGGCATTTGCCTGACGTTCCCTGAAACTATGTTTCGTTTTGCTTAAATGCTGCTAAAGGTCCGAATATCCAAGGTTGGAAGAGTGCGCCAACTGTGAGAAACCTGAGGGCATTCTCGCTCCTACTCCCCTTGGATCCTCTATACAGGTAGCTAGGGAAAAGCCATCACTCTTGGATCCTGCCCCTTGGGGTGGACAAGCGAGGGAGGGCCACCTGGATGGAAGGTCTTAGAGGATTGGAAGTAGGATGCCCTTAGGTAAGACACAGTATTCCACACCATACTTGCAAGAGAGAAACCCTATCACAGAAGTGGTTATGGGATATTGTTCACCATGTACCCTTGTGTCTGAAAAGAACAGGAGATAGTATCACCCCAGACATGTTAGAAAGAAAGATTTGAGATGACGTACCTTGGGGCACAACACAGAAACCTCTTGATCCTCATGATAACCAGCCTACCCCTTCCTGACCTGGATGTGTCATTGTAGAGCAGTTCCCCTTTATTCCCCACTTGTGGTACCTGACAGTGTTGAGACAAGGAAGAAACAACTGAGAATAATGAACATTACATACTTTCCCAACTCTAGTAATGAGACGAGGAATAAGCATCTGAGAGCAAAGGATACCACTTACTCTCACCACGTTGGCAATGGGATGAAGAAGATTCATGAAGGTCAGACATGTCCTTCTAATCAGAGACAGGCAGCATTCATTGAAGGAGTACACCTGCAGCCCATAGAAGGACCACAGGTGTATAAAAGGTGGCATACAGAAACACATCAAAGCACAGGGGACGAGGAAACAGCAGCAGAAGGAGGGGAGACCTGAGAAACCTTAATACCCAGGGCATAACTGGAGAGCGAGGTGCTGAGATACTGAGACTCTGACAAAGATCCCGGGAGTCCTGACAGTGGGGCTTTGCAGGATGGGGAACCTTCATAGGGGAAGGCGGGCCGCAGGCGCTGCCATGGAGCAGAGGCAGAGCTGAGCACAGAGGTCGGTGTTTACTCAACAAGGCACCCAGCGCACAAGCTTTCTTGCTTGGGGAGAAGCCATCAAGAGGAGCTGCTGGGTGCTGGTAAGTGTTGGGACACTTCAAAGGGCTGTGAATATAGAAGCAGTACATGAAAGTAGGACCGCTATGAGGAAATGCATTTCGTATTGAATACTGAATTGAATGAAGGAAGCAAAGTTGCATTTATTGAATACCAGACTGAATGAAAAAAAATAAAACGTAATTTATTGAATGCCGAATTGAATGAAATAAGCAAAGCTACATTTATTGAATACCGAACTGAGTGAAATAAGCTACATTGCCTTTATTGAATACCGAATTGAATGAAACAAGCATAACAGCACATGTTGAATACCGAAGTGAAAGGAAAGGCAAAACAATTCATCTTGAATATTGACTTGCATGAAACAGCACAACTGCTAACATTGAGTACCAAATTGAATCGAAATAACAAGCATGCTAGTATTGAACTGAGAACTGAAAGAAAATAGGAAACTAGGTTTAATGAAAGACTTTGACTGCAAAGTTAAAGTCAAGACTGGGAAAGTGCTTGTTATGGTGCTACCTTTATGAAAACCACTCTGTTATTGAAGCTGTGAAACTGCATTTGACAAACCACTTGTTTAGCTGAATATTGAACTATTCAAAGTGAACTTGAAGTTTCTGGTTGCATGACCTGTCATGGGTGGATCGTGCGATCCAACAACTGCCCCCAGACCAGATAACTTCTACATGGTGAATAATGAACTGCTGAAAGTGAATGCAAGTTTCCTGGTTGAGTGACCTGTAATGGGTGGACCGTTTGGTGTAAACTGTGCCAAGACCAGAGAACCCTATCTGCTAACAAGCTATTGTATCAAAAGGAAAACTACCATTGGTGTATATAAGACTTAGGTAAGGGAACATTGAGCTGTAAAACATTTTTGAAAATCAGTGTAAAGACAAAGCTTTAAGTTACTTCTTTTTGTGATATGTTTTGATATTGAACTTGGGGAAGGGAACGCTGACACGTGCTGCCCTGGAATTACATTGAACTTGGGGAAGGGAACCCTGAGACGTGCTGCCCTGGAACTATATTGAACTTGGGGAATGGCATCCTGACATTTATAAAGGTGTGGAACTTTATTAATTCAAGACTAAGACAAGGTAAATTGTACATTGTGGTGTACTGGTTGACATTTGGGGAAAAGCGGCTCAAGAATATGCCCAAGCTGGATATAGCTCAGAATGTTACTTTTGGACCACTGTTTAATTTAAGGTTGACATCCCTCTACATTGTGTGGTTGAAGTTGTGGGGGCAAGCATAGATTTTGGACACACACAGACCTTTCAGTTGAACGTACTGACACAGAAAATCCTTAGATTCTTTAGAAGGGAAATCCACCTTAACATAGGGCAAGCTAGGCCTTACATCATCCTGACATTTTCTTGAATAAAAACCTTTTGTTAAACAATCAGTCTGTGTCTCTTCCCATGAGTCCAAACTCACACAACCAATTAGGAGGGCCTATGAAATGATAGACTGTTCATTGTTGCAGAAGGCTATCCGCTGCTCATCTTCTGCTATTATCTGTAATATAAGCAGTTAGAGGTAGTTTGAGACTTGGTAAAGGGCAGCCAATGATGTTACTAACACCTAAATGAGCTATAGGTTCCCTTAGCCAATCCCTCTGCCCACTACGTTTTTATTGTTTGCCACGTAGGATGGCTCCATAGCTGACATCCATCAAGGTATAAAGCCTTTTGTGTAACTTATATGCTCTGAGAGTGTGTGAGCTGTTATGCTTGTCAGGTTTCCCTACTTTATTGAACTGATAATAAAGTAGTATTTTGCCATATTCTTTGAGTCTGTCTGGTTATTTGGGCCTGAAATCAATTACTGGGGTAACCCCATCCAGCAGGTAGAATGCTCCTGATGCTACTGCACATTTTGGTAGCAGTGCAGATGGTTCAGGATCAAGACTCTAGGATTATTGATGTCTTCGTCCATCAGGCGAAATACTGTGTAAAATGAGTTTGTCGGCAGGTGCCTCTTTTAGGAAATTCCTGTCCGGTTGCCAACAGGCACCTCGTAGACAGAAGGAACAGTGGTCGATTGGGGAAGAGTCGATCCTGAAGGGATCAAACTGAACAACTGACATAAGTAGAAGTATCAAAAGTGGCAAATAAGAGGGCAGGGATCATATTGCATGTATATATATATATATATATTGGGGAACATATCTGGATTTGATTAAGGAGAGATACCTAATTTCCTACTCCCAAGGAGATAGCAGGGACAGCATCACACTCTGGAACAGAGTATATTTTAAGCGATTACTGCAGCTAGGCCAAAGATGGATGCACAAGACACTCTGAAATGGAATTAAATAGAGGTGAGATACTTTTATTAAAGAAGATGATCGTAGAAATAGTTGTGCACATTTGTTCGGGGTTGTGAAAATATTAGTGTAAAAAAGTTGGTGTGTTTTGTATTAGTTGTGATAATATAGGTTGTAGCTTGAAACTATAGAACTAATAATCATTCAACTGATTTTCAGACCATAAAAACAAGTGATTTGGTGCTAATTATAGGAGGGTAGAAGTTGAGGAAAATAAAATAGACCAAAATAAGATGTTTAGATTGTCAATAATAAAAGCACAAAAGTAAGAATCGATAGAACAATAAACAAAGAAAAAATATTGTGTAGGCTTTGAAATTGTTTTTGGGAAATGGGCAGCGATGGCTGGTGCTTGCCCGAATTGATTGTTGTGGTGTAATTAATCAAAAAATAACAGAATAAAAGAATCATTAAGTACTGACAATTAGACATGACTTGTCATTATGGGGGACACTCCCCTTCTATACTTGTGCAAAACATTGCAAAGATACACACCTAAGATTATGAAGTACCATGTGAAATGGGTAAAAGGCACAGCTGACAAAATATTCATGCATTGGCCGCAAGAAGGTTCACTATCAAGAACAGTATTCCAACACATGACAACATACTTACACGCTGCCTACTCTGGCAAGAAGTAAAAAAAAGGTGAGCTCTTTTAGAACTATGGAAAACTTATCAGAGTGAGAAGGAGTGGTTGCTTGATCAGCAGAAAGGGGGGAAGGCAACTTCACTCTGCTCTTCTTTCTCCTCCTGAAACAATAGTACAACTGAGGACAAACAGGGATTGCATCCTCTAAAAGAGTTAAAAGCAGTAGCAGGGTATGTTATTACAATATGCCTCCACCCTGCTTATAGTAATGAAGACAATATAGAAGAAAGCAAGAGTAAACAACCTAAATATATGTCTGCATGTGATGAAAATAAAGAACATGATGAAATAAGGCACAGACAGATAAAGATAGAAGAGGAAGCCAAGAGATGAAAAGGAGAAAAAGACAGAGCTAGCAGAGTGACAATAGTAAAGAACGAGTGGATGGGATGACAGATACTACTCAAATTAGACTGAAAGAGTATTGACGATGTCAAAGAAGGAGAAGAAAGATAGCAGCGGGTATATAATGAAACAGAACCAGAAATGGCATACAAAGAGGAGAAGGAAAAAGAGAGGAAGCGAAAGGAAGAATGAAGAAGGCATGAAGATCAGAAAAAAGAGAAAGAGAGAAAAGAGGAGAGAAAACATGAGACATTAGAAACACAGATTGAAAGAAAAAGGTTGTAAAGAAGGCGAGAGAAAGAAGTGAAAAGGGAGATGAGTAGAAGAAATAAGAAGGAGTAGGGGGCCAAATAGATGATGAAATAGATCGTCAATAGATGTATAATACCAATTGAAGCACGAGAACAATGGGAAAAAGAGAAAGGGTCGCAACAGCCCCGCAGGGACCTGCACAAGATACCTAGAGTACAGACATGGGCTGATGAGCATGAGGCAGAAGGCATAGGGAAAGGACTGTGGATCTATATAGGCAAATGAGAGAGAAAGATGGTTATGTGACCAAGAGGAGTATCAAAGGATCTCCACCGAATGAAACAGGAGGGAGATCGGATGACGTAATGATGTAGAAGCATAGAGCAATGTCCTTAAGTAGACTAGATCTTGATGACGAGGAAAGGGATAACCGCCAGACCAGTTGGGGTATAATGATGTTATTTGAAGAAAGGGAAGAGAATGAGAGAGCTCGGAGAGAGGGCACATGTGGTTTTTCAGTAGATGCAAACATAGAAGGAGGGGTAAAGTGGTCAGACTTAGAAGACCCAAAAGAAAAAACAGCAGAACCTATACCATATTCTGAATGACCACAAGAACGGTCACACAGCACAGGGGATATATCCCCACCTTATGTAAGTAGATTAAGGTCACTGCAGGATGAAGACAAACAGGAGAAACTAGCCCCACCTAGAAGACAAGCATAGGTGGATATGATTGTGGACCAGGATTTACACAATTCCCATTATTAGAGAAAGAGGGACGACGATCACAGTCTATACCGGGCCACAGATTTATAAAGACAATTTGAAATGTAAATTACCTAGTTTGACTGCAGGTGCAGGAAAATGGATTCATGAGTTAGCCAGAATGACAGCAGGAATGACGTTAGCAGTGGCTAATGTAAAATGCCTACCAGCAGCTATTCTAGGGGAGATTGCTGAAGATGTTTGGCGATGAGCAGGATATGTGAGTGTGACAGCACAAAGCACGGCACATGACAGAGTGCATCTAATAATTGTAGAGCTGGCATATGGAGGGCCCTTGGAGTACAATAACATGACACATCAGACATGGGTACGATTATGACAAGGAAAATGGGTGAGGATGAAGATTCTGTTAATTTTATTCAGGAGATTCAAGAATGTTGGCGTCTTGAGACAATGGAACCATGGGATAAAGCCATAGCATTATTTTATCATATTTTATGTCAGTGCCTGCCCAAGCCAGTTCAATGGCAGATGAAAATAGGTAGGGATGGAAGCAAATCCATGGACATATTTACCGTTGACTATTGTACACCAGTGTTGATTGTTACAAGAGAAGAATAAGAAAAAAGCTGAGAATAGAAAGCAGGAGGAAGCAAAGATAGTCCAGAAAAGGTTGTCAAATGTTGCCATAGAAGGAGCTGTATTTATGATTGGTGAATGCACGGCCACACAAGAATTTCAGCCAACACAGTCAAGCATTGTAGGGTACCCTATAGATCAAGGTGGGTGAAATTTTTTGCCACGAGATAGAGGGAATGGACCAAGAGGACGAGGAGGAGGATTTCAAAACCCTCAAGGAGGAGGAGGATTTAATGAAGGACAGCCACATCTGTGCTGGAATTGTGGGAGAACATGACATATGGCCCACATGTGTAGAGGTAGAGCAGGCTGGCAGAAGAACTGGCAAGCTCCAAGAGAGGGGATGGACTTTCCCCACAGAATAGTACAGAACCAACAGAATATTATGCCCAAGATCACACACAGTATCAGAGAAGTGTGCCGCAAATACAGCAAATGCAGTTGCCACAGGGGCAACTACAGCAAGTGCCTATGCAAATGCAACAAGTACAGACCCAACAATACACTCCAACACAACAGACAGTACCACAATGGAATGCGAATACAGGAGTCCCACAAGCACCCACACCCAGGATAGGGAGTATGACATTAGTGTGAGGGAATCATTTTACAGGTACAGGGATGAGTCTATACCCACAATAGCCCACAGAGCGACATAATATGTTCAGCACTATCTGTGACACCAGACCCTCAAGAGGAACCAAGGGTCATGGTAAAATAGGAGGCAAGACATTTTTGTTCCTTGTAGACATGGGAGGAACCCACTCCTGTGTTTGAGAGGGAAAGTATCCAATGACTGACATATCCATGAATTTGCAGGGATTATCTGGGGCTATGAGTTTGGTTCCTGTTACTGATGAATTGGCAAATTCAATAGGAGAACATGATGTATTTATGCCACTATTGTATTTGCGGCAGACAGCAGTTAATATATTAGGACGTGACTTGATGACAAAATTTAACATGATGATATCTTTCACTGACGAAGGGATAGTGGGCCTCATCACGAGTTGGGCACTAACCCCGGCGGTATTAACGCTGGGGCTATTAGCCCTACTGACAAACCCCCTGGCACTATTAGTGCCAGATCACAGGTTTGGTGCAACGGTAAGTCACCATTCCCCATTGGGCCCATTCAGGAATGTCCCATTCCCCTTTGGCCCCAATGGGGAATGTTCAGTGCTATTACCGCCGGCGGTATTACAACCGGCAGTAATAGTGCCAAAAATCGGCCAAATCACTGCAGATTTGCCCCCAGCTGTTCCACTCCAAGGGTACACTACATTAATGTAATAGAATTCATATTAGCATGTACAGGTCAAAAGACATTATGAGGGGTACTTTTCGACACAGAATTATTTTTTTATGGAGTAGATATTCTGTTGACATGGCATCGGATTGATAGGTAAATTGTTGACAATACCAGACACATTTTTGTTTAGACCAGAAATACCTATGGAGCACAAGGAAATACAGGATACCTGCATAAAACTAGAGGCAACAGTGTTAAAAGAGGAAAATGAAGGAAGAGCATAGAGAACAGTACTATCTATTGAAGAAGGCTACAGACTACTAGACTTGAAAGATGAGGAATTATTCAGAGATTAATATTCAGACAATTAATTAGTATTTTCCATAAGTCTCAATTATTACTTAAATATGTCTGAGGACACACTATGCAATAACCCTAAAAGGGTGAAGATTGCGTTACTGTGTGCTGACTGGGATAAAACAGAAACTGCTCGCGCCAATTCCAAATCTCACACTCTTTCAAACAATCTCAGATCAGTACCAAAAACTCTACCTAGCTATCTGAAAAAGAGTGGGAATCCTATTCATCGGGATCTAATCTTACGATTTAGATTAAATATCCTAAGAACAAAAACAAATTTGAAGAAATACGGCACAGTAAGTGATAACATGTGCCGGCTCTGTGAGCAGGAAGTGGAATCTCTAAAACACTTAATAATGTTTTGTCCTGAACTAAGATTAGCAAGAGATTTATTCCTACACCCAGCATTAACTCCGACGTGCGGGGTGGATTCTGATTTATGGTGGGAAACTTTGTACGTTAACCCTAATCAGAAAACCACGAGAGCTCTTGGAATTTTTCTCCAAACGATGATGGTCAAATTGGAAAACAAACAGGAATTACACAGTGAAATAGAAAAGGATCTCATGACGAAGGAAAAAGCATAACCTTTGATATATGTCTATACTTAGGCCAAACCAAAGAGGACTTGAATAAACAATTAAAAAGTGGCAAGTATGGGAGGAAATGCGATAGAAATATAAGGAAGACTTCAAGATATGGTTTGGCTTTGTAAGTGAGCGAAACAAGCAAAAGTTTGTATTTATTTACTCTATATGCTTAATAAAAAAAAAAAAAAAAAAAAAAATAAGTCTCAATTATTGGATTAAAGTTGAGAATAGGGGAATACCACAGTGAATGGCATTGATGAAAATAAACCATCATTTTTCCTGGAAGATTTAGGAAAGTTTCCAGGCATCATATGGGCCAGCAGTCCATATGAAGTGGAGCTAATGAGTGGAGGATGAGGAATTAAAATAAAACTCAAACCCGGAACAATTTTACCACAAGTAAAACAGTACCCCATGTCCAGAGAAGCAGGTGAAGGTCTATTTGAAACCATTTCTGCTTTGATACAGCAGGGAATACTGGTACCATCAGAATCCCCATGCAACACAGCTGTGTACTGTAAGTGACTTCAATGCAGCACTCCAACTAAGTCAATGCCTAGTCTGGGTTGCCCAATGGAAGCCCTTATTTATATATTTTTATGTCAAAGTTCTTTAAATCTGGATGATGAACCCTTATATAACGCCCCTCTCTTTGGACCCCCCCGACCTCACTGAGCCAAGAAGTAGGTTTGTTTTGCAAATTAAAAGGTTTATTTGAAGAATTAAACAATATATAGATATATCACACTTTTATGACTAAAATAATATCTGAATAGCACACTTATGAATATGACAATGATCAGCAATGGGGAATATTACAATATCACAATCTCTTTAATCAGTAAAGAGTAGGAATAGGAAGGATAAGGTAGCAGAGAATACTTTTATGGTTCAAGGAAATGCAAGATGGGAAGAATGCAACATGGAAATAAACTTGATATGATTTCAACAAAAGACCATATGATCACTATTTCCCCTATGACTACTCACTCCCCCCAGTATGCAATATGAAGAGGTGGAAATGAGGGCACACAGGTTTCAGAAATACAATCAATAATGCAGTTCAATCCCAGTTCCCCCAGCAAGCTTAGAGCGACACAGGAATGATTTTAAAACAGGGACAAATACTTTTGAATGTGATTGTCATGAAAGGAAAAATATGCTTAAATGATATTAATTCACTAAAAGAGATTCAGGATAAGTGGTAGTTACTTTGGATGGGTTCAATCAACACTAGCAATGATTCATGAATGGTTATCAAATTGAAAATGAAATTCAGCAGTTGCAAACAAGAAACAGCTATTCTGACATGTGTTGAAATTGAGCTAAATTGAAATTTTGTTTCTAGGATGTGCGGTTCAAAAGTTACTGAGGTTTTTGTGAAGGTAGATTTTTCAGAAATAGACTCAAGATTTCAGAAATGACAGATGTGCTTTCCAGATTTGAAATCAACCAGATGGATACAATATTCTATAATGCAGTTCTGAACAGGTTGAAATGGATGGAAGAGGATTACTTTAAACTAAGAGCTTGGTTAAGGACAGTACTAGGCTAGATACTCACTCCTCGGCTTTGGAATGTAATGTGCCTCGTCAAAGATCTGGTCAAGGGTTTGGACTCGGTGAGTAGTGGAAAAGAGTGTCTTTTTCATCTGTCCTAGCAGTCCTTATTTATGTGTTTCCAAAGTGGGTGGGTAGGCTGATTCTACATGCCCAACCCTCTAAGGATTTCATAGGTTAGAGAATTCCCTGTCCCCTGACTGGAGAAAGGATCAGCGTGTCAGAATGAGTCAGAGTGATGCTGTGTTTATGGCTTAACTGAAATCCCTCCCCTTTGCTTTTTCATAGATACACAAGTTGTTCATAATACATATACACATCACAGATTAATTAAGGCATTTCTCTGTTCAAGTCCCATGTTCCTACGAGCTTGGGATCAGAAATGACAACATTTCGCGCTTATGGTGGGTTTCCCAATATTCATTCTGCTCCAAATTTGATACATGCATACCCTCTCTGAGCATATTACTGTCATTTCTTATGTTCATAGCAAAAACACTGCAGCTGCAATATTAATAATTCCGGGGTTTAGTCTCAGAACATCACATGGTGTCCAGCTTAGTCTTAAATTGGGAGTGAATTTTTCATTTTAACCGTCTCAACGTTTTTACATTTTTGCCAGCTTGGTACACTTTGTTATAAGCAATTTTATAAAACATATATTTGCTTTCAATTCATTTCACACAATGGTTTGTCTCCGTCCCCAGAGCTAGCTTGACTCAGAGGTCATATGTCCTGTCTCTCCCAGAGCATTTGTTGACCAGTTACACCCAAATCAGCATATTCCTATTCATCCCAAAGCCCCCATTGTTCCTTCTTCCGGGCTGCAGAGAAAATCTCCTCCTCTCCTGATTTACATGTCAATGCAATATCCTCCCCTGTTGGTGAGAAGGCCCAAAGTGTGAAGGGTTCTCATGAAAAGAAGGCCTCTTGAAGTTTTAACTAAATCAGATTACCTTCTGGTCAATTGAAACATAGTTCATTGTAAAAAAAACATTTATAAACTTACAATAAGCAACATATCTTTAAATCAAGTCTTTTTCAACAATGAAATCACTGTGTGGCACTCTATATGGCATTTTGATGGAATTCTCTTCTTTGGCTTAGTTTGGGTTCAATTGTTCAACTTTACCCCAAATAGTTTTAAAACGCCGGCTTTCTGGTAGAGGTGAGCAACGGTACTGCACCCATTTTTGACAGCTGTCTTTCCATCAGTATCTTTAAAATAGGGGATTTTGCTCTGAGAACATATGATTCTTGCTGACATTGTATTGATGTGGATTCTTGCTGTAGAGTAATGTGGAACACCCATCAAGAAGGTTGGATCTTTTTGGTGGTTTTGTGAGCCATGATTGTAGCACATTTTGACACCAAATAAAAACGGATTTTTGAAACTAGCTCTGCTTCTTTTGCAATCACCATTGATATTTCCAAGTGGTTTCAGGCTACTTTGTGGATAGCCCAATGGTGGTTTTAGGCAGTGCTCTCCTGTGCTCACTAAGATAGGCAGAAATGGATGGCAGTCTATTTTTCAGGTTTTCACTGCGTATTTTCTGGTGATTTCTGGCAAGCAGCATGCTTTCCATTGGCCATTCTGATGTTTCTGCTGCCAGCAAAGCACAGTGATGTTGCAGGTCTTGGGTGAGTGGGATGATACATCCCACAAGCCCCCCTCTTGCGATGGCCGTTGGACTTTCATCGATGGAACTTCGCAAGACTGGGATGTCAACCTCATCTCTCCGGATTCCACAAATGGCACAGTTCATCGTCTTTTCCTCCATCAGGGATGGATGGCTTGGTTCTCCTCGCCAGTCCTGATGGGAGTATTGAGCAAAATCCCAGGCCCCTCGGATCTTTGCTCCCAGTCCCCGGGTCGTCCTACTTGGTCAATCTCCATGGTTTCTCTCTCCTAGGATGACAAAGCAAAAAGGCCAAAACATATTCGTAGACATTTCCCCACCACTATTAATGTAGCGGGGCGGGCATATACATTTTATAAATCAGGAGACATTTGTATTTTTATTATTGTATTTTATAACATATATGTGGAATATTTTAGTGTGGCAATTTTATGGATCTGGAGTGGCCCCCTCTGGGGTTCCAGAGGACTCCTCTAGTTGCTGCGGAGTGTGCCTGGGATGGCAACACTTTAGCTGATTAATATGGACCCACTTATCTTCCCTCTCTGCCAAACTGCCTTTGGGGATGCAGATCTTGTAGGCGACTGGTGAGATCTTGTCTACAATTTCAAAAGATCCCTTCCAGGTAGGCAGAAATTTTCGCTGTTTGACCTGGTTCCTTTGGAAATTGTATAGATAGACCCGGTCTCCTACATTGTATTCTTTCCTGGTAGTCTTCAAGTCATAGTGGGTCTTCCTGCTATCGGCTGATCTTTCTAGATTTCGCTGAGCATAGGCAAAAGCATGTTGATGGTGTTTTCTTAAATTTTCAACATACTCATGAGTTGTGGAGGCATTGATCAATGTCTGCTCTTGGGTCCTGTAAAGCAGATGCTGGGGAAGCACCATCCTGCGTCCAGTCATCAACTGAAACGGTGACATTTTTGTTGCAGATGAAGGGGTAGAGCTGATGGCCATTAGGACAAGAGGTAATCGGATATCCCAACTTGGCCCAGAATCTGCCACAAACTTTTTAAGATGCTCACAATGGTTTTGTTGTAACGTTCTACTGCACCACGGGAGGCTCGCCGGTAAGCAATATGTAGCTTCCTTTTAACCCCAAGTATCTCCCACATCTTTGTCATTACTTCACTGGTGAAATGGCTACCTCTGTCTGACTCAATCCTTTGGGGTAGTCCAAAATGCGAAAAGATGTGGTTGATCATCAGGGCAGCTGCTGTTTCTGCCTTGCAGTTTGGGGCAAGGAGACATTCCACCCATTTAGTAAATAAGCATGTCACAGTCAACATGTACTTATTCCCCATAGAGGAGCGAATCACAGGCCCGATAAAGTTGACTTGCAAATCTGACCATGGCAGTGTCATTCCCCTCTTTTGGAGAGGCGCACGGTGTGTGAGGGATGTTGGCTGAAATTGTGCACACACAAGACACCCCTTCAAGTATTGGTTGAGGTCCTGCCCCATGTGTGGCCAGTATGCAACCTCTCTTAAGATCTCAAGTGCTGTATGAAACCCCCTATGACCGGCGGTGGCCACATCATGGGTGTGACTTAACTTCAGGCTTCGGAATGAGGTAGGAACCACCCACTGATCATGGCCAGCTTGGGATTTCCTTACCAACAAACCGTCTTGGATTCAGAACATTTTTGGACATTTCATCAACACTCTGAGGTCCTCTTTCCCAATGTAATCGGTATCCATCAGGGAAAAGATCTCAGGGTCCTCAATGTGTTGATAAAACTTACCAATTATTCGATCTCCTTTCTGAGCCGTAATCAAATCAGCATCTGGGGTCTCCTTACTCCATTGTGCAGTTGAAAGATCATTGTGAGCATTTGTCTGGGACCTAGTGATAGCAGTGACCTGCATTTCCCCCAACAGGGACTCTATCTCTATTAGATCCCCTTGGATGGCCCTGGTTTTGGCCAGCTAATCAGCTAAGTCATTTCCAGTTTTGTCTGGTCCCTCTACTTTGGAATGACCCTTGAACTTTTTCCAGTAGACGGTCATCCCATTCGAGGTGACCAGGTCATCAATATTTTGAATTAACTTCCCATGTTTCAAGGGTTTGTTATTAGCACAGAACATGCCTCTGGTTTTCCTATTAACCAGGTGCTCCACAAACCCGTTCCGTACATAATTTGAATCTGCGATTATGACCAGTACATGGAGTTGATGTTGGACAGCAGTGAGGATGACTTGATGCACAGCCATCAACTCTGCCACTTGACTACTTCAGGGACCAATCTTGTACCCAGCGGAGGGTTCTGGGGACTCATTCACCCATGCATTCCCTACCCCGGCTATGAGTTCTTTTTCCCTGTTGTTGTCAACATGGTAAGAGCATCCATCCACATAGACAGTGGACATTCCCTCACACTTGTCTTCTTCAAAGACTTTGTGTGGGGAATTGAGGTATGCCTCCATGTTGTCATTGATTTTTAGACATTCGTCCTCGAGACAGTTTTCTCTGGCACAATCATGCAAGTCAGCCAGACCTTGCGCGAGGGGACTCTTCTTGTTTTGGCCATATCTGACCTCCACAGGAAAGCCTTGCATTGACAGAATCCAGGAAGTAATTCAGGAATTACTCTCATTTCCGGCCTGGATTCTATCACTTTGGAGATATTGCAGAGGCTGGTGTGGAGTTTCTACTATGATGTGTTCCCCCTGGATAAACAGGCGGTAATTCTTCAATGCCCACACCGTTGCCAGGAGTGCCTTCTCACAGTCGTTGAATTTTTCCTCCACAGAGGATAAAGTTTTACTTGCATAGGAGATTACTTTATTGACCTTGTCATGCTTTTGATATAATACTGCAGTCAAGCATGTATTAGAGAACCCTGTCTCCAAGAAAAACTCCTTATTTCTGACAGGGTAAGCGAGGCAAGGCGCTTGTAAGAGGCTTCTTTTGAGTTGCTTTACTGACTCGGATTGTTCTGGACCCCATTCCCACTTGACCTCCCCCTTCAAGAGATGAATCAGGGGTCTGGTGATCTCTGCGTAGCCCTCAATTAAATTTCTGCTGTAATTAGGCAGTCCATGGAGGCTCCTTAGTTCCTGCAGAGTTGTGGGGTCCTTCAGTTTCTGAAGTGCTTCCACTTTCTTTTCCTGGGGACAGAGAACCTGAGGAAGTATCTCATGCCCCAGTAAATTAACACGGGTTCTACACCACTGTGCTTTCTAAAAAGAAAGTTTTGCTCCTGCGGCCCTCAACTGTGTCAGAACATAACAGATCTCTGCTATGTGTTCCTCCACAGATGAGCTTTTGATGAGGACATCATCTACATAAGCCAGGTTACCTCTCGCACCCAGGTTGGGCATGGCCTTGTGTAGGAAAATGTTGAATTCATTGCCGGAGTTGATGTATCCGAAGGGAGTCCGGGTCCATGTGTACTGCTGGCCCCCAAAGGTAAAAGCTTGAATTGGTCCTCTCTTCTGACAGGCACAGTCCAGTATCCATTGGTCAGGTCTATTGCAGTGAATACCTGTGACCCCTGGATTTGGGCCAGCCCTTGGTCAATGTAGGGAAGAGGCCATCAGGAAGTATGGACCCGTTTGTTGAGCTCTCTAAGGTCGGCGCAGAGTCTCCACTGGCCGTTTGGCTTCAATATCCCCAGCACCGGATTATTGAAGGTGCTGTGGACTGGACGGATTATCCCACGGGACTCAATGTTCTTAATTATTTCAGTAAGGGGCTCCATTGATGCGAGAGGCAAGCAATATTGCTTCACAAACACTGGAGTCATGCCAGTGTCTGTGGGAATTGTTGTTGTGTGGATGTCGGTGCGACCACAATCATATGAGTCCACTGCAAAGAGATCTTGACAATCCATGAAAACTTGTTTCAACATTTGCTCCTGCTCCAGAGTCACACAGGCATCAGCTAGGTTGACTCTCTCTTCAACCATCTGCCTGAAGCCTGGAAAGACTTCTGGTTTCGCTATCTCAGCGGCCTCCTCCAGCTGGGTGGAGAAGTCCATGGTCAGAGTGCTGATTTGGACTGTTGGCTTCTGGTGGGAAAGGCAGCCCTCATGGACCTGGAAAATCACCTCATCCCTCCTGAAGTCACAAGTCACATCTTCCTTACCATAAGGGCAGGAAGTCTACACCAGGAAGTTCCCCCCATGCTGGGTAAAGATCCCATCTGGTGTTGTATTGTCATCACTGTCATTGTCAAAACAGTCCTTGGGGATCGGTCCTAACAGTTCATTCCCTAAATCAATGGAAAAATGTCGGTCATCAACCGCCATTCCAATAATGGTGCCTGCAGCTAGAATGATTTTCTTTAAGTCGCTGTTATCCACCTCTATTGGAATGGTGTCATGTTCTGTATTGACTAATGGTGTTGGGCTTACCCCCAACCCTTGCTGGTGGAGAGACTCATTTAGATGAATATAAGCATCAGGGTTTTTCAATTTCTGTCCTCTTTTAACTTACACTTCCAGCGAGAATTGTGGGGTCCTTAGTGGGATGGTGACTTCCTCTCCAATCTGAATTTCAACTGCATAAGGTAGCAATTGAGCTGACCTAAATGCTTTCTCTGGATCATCAAAGCCCATGGGATTATCCGCTAATTGGGACCAAGCTTTGAAGTTTATTAGGTCCAAACTAATGGCAAAGCGATTGAGAATGTCACTGCCTAAGTAAAAGGCGGCAGTGACGTCTCGCACGACCCAACAATTATGAACTATGTGCTTGTTGCCTATGGAGATTTTGAGCATACACCTGCTTGGCAGGAGATGTTTGGAATTGGGTGCTTCCAGATCCATTTCCCATTTGTCTATCAGTTTGAATGTGGGAATGGCTGGATCTTTTGGGAGTTGGCGGAACATGGCTTCGCTGATGAAGCTCTTACCGTTGTTGACATACACTCAGGCGAGAACAGAGTCCTTCCCATCATTTAACTGAACAGGGATGAACAACTGCTCTCCAATTTACTGAACATCAGTCAGACTCTGAACTGATTTCACATCTTTCTGGACTATTGGAGAGGGAATGTCTGATTGCGGATCGGTAAAGAATTTCAGTATTTCCTTCCAGTGTGGAATAGCACTTTAAACTGGAAGGAAGGTTGATTTTCAGACATAGAGAGGACCCCCCATCACCAGTCTGTTGTCCTACTGCTATTACCGTCACGTCTGGAATTTGATTGTTCTGGAAGTGAAATTCTACTTGGTCATATTTTTGTTCAACCATGTGGTATGTGCCGTTTAAACTAACATGGTTGACACTCTGTTTTAGGCTAGTCTGTAGGCTAGTCTGGGTCCAGAGGACCTTGTTTACTCTATCTATTAGGGGTGAACACCTTCTCAGGAGGTCATTCCCTAGTAAACACGGGGTGCTCTCTGGAGTCACTACTATGACCGGGTGTTTCACCTTGTGTCACCCAATTTTAATGTCCAAATCCGCAGTCCCCTCGACGGGAATTTCCTTCCCGTCAAAGTTCTGAAGTTGTCCCGGAAGAGAGGTGAGAGGAATTTGGTTGTTCTCCCCCCTTCCTGAATGTAGTTCATCAAAGGCCTTTTTGGACAGAAGGGTAGCTTGGGATCCAGTGTTCACCAGTGCCAAAATTGTACCCTGCTCCTGTACTTGTACCGAACATAGTATCTTCGCTCCTTCTCCGCAAGGGGGCACAGATAATGCACATTTTTGGACAACTGGTGGGCTAATTTTCTGGTTTTGGACATGGATAGAGAAGAGATTTGGGCAGAATTCTGTGGAGAGTCTTGGGAATCTGAAAGAAAAATTTGGCAACTGGAGATAGGAGAAGTTTTGGGTTCCCCTGGTTCTGGTTCTGGGCCGCCACCCCCCCCTTTTTGGAGGCAGTCACCAGGATGGGTTTGAACCAGGGGATTTTGATGTTGTTGGTTCAGGGATGGGATGATGGGCGGTGCTAGCTCAGTACCCACATCTACCCAGTCTGCTTCTGAATCCCTTGGGACCCATTTTTCTTTGGGAGGAGTTCCCCCTTCTCTGAAGGAGAAGATCCTTTTCCCAGGATCCTCTGAGGATCCCTCTCCTTCAAATTGGAAGATCTGTATCTCCTCCACAAAATGGGTCTGTTTGGGTACTTTGTTTCTCCTACCCCTCTCTGCTCCTTGGGTGGCAGACTTTCAGGAGTAGGAGGTTTTGTTTCCGGTTCCTGGGTTTCCAGGGGCTGTTTGCAAGTGGGGAAGGAAGATTCCTACACGGCTATACACCCCCTTCCCCTTGTGCCTCCTCCCTGGGAACCGGTGGGTTGTCGGGGTGCTGCCCCCGTCATTGTTCGGGAGCACCAGGTCCAGAGTTTGGGGCATTCGGTGCCAGTATGCTCATCTGAGGGTTCTGCTGAGCCCTCAGCATGTGAGCCAGATCCTGTGCCATATTTTGGACCTGGCGCTCTAACTGAGAAACCCGCTCAGGCTGATACAGGGGTCTGTTTTCTCCCTTGGGCTGATCCCGGGAACGGTAGCTATCCCTTCTCTGGTAGTACCCCGGGTTGGGAAGATGTGGGTACCCCTCCACCCTTGGCCTCCCCTCTCCGGGATTAGGTGGTCTGGGCTCAGGGAAGTGGGGAAAGAAGGATGGATGATTTTGGGTTTGGAAATTTTGCGGATACCTGGGGAAAAAGTTCTGCCCAGGATTTGGTGAATTTCTGCCCTCCTGGGGGAAGTTAGGAGGGAAGTTCCCTGGATTAGATGCTTGGTTGGATCCCCCGCCCTTGGGTCGAGGAGTCCACACATAACCCAGGATGGGTTGGTTTCCCTTGTAGCGGGGACTTACCCCATTTGTGGGACTTCCTCCTTGACTCCCTGTCTGTGACTGGCCCGAGGGCCTTCTGGGCTTAGAATTATTCTGTGCAGGCAGGTTTGTAGGCCTCCCCATCTCCAAATCTAAAATGGGGGCAACCTTTACCTCTGCCACCTTAGCAGCGGCAGGGTTGCTGGTCAGTTTGGGGCTTTTCTGAGCATTGTTTTTAATCTCTATGGGCTTCTGCACCTCATAGATTTGGGTGGCCTGTTCAATGACCCAGTCTAGTGACCTTTTCTCATGAAAATCTCTCACTAGCTGGATCATGATGTATTTGGGTAAGGCATGGAAAAACGTATTTACAAATTCTTTACTGTCCGTGCGCACCCTCTTGGCACGCTTCAACTCCTGCACAAATTATTGTGGGGCCTGATCCTCCCCACATTGCAAATTGTAGGCTACCTTGCGAGCCTCTTGGGGATTTCTATGAATAGAAAAGTGCTTTAAGATGGCCGCCCTATATGTGGACCATCTTGAATGATTTTGGTCCTCCAGCCCCGCAAAGAAACTGGAGTATTCTGGGGAGAATGTCCATTTGATGTACTGAATGCAGCTACTGCTGTCTTTCAAATGGAAAGTCTCCATCATTTGCTCAAAGAGCTCCAAATGTTCCCAAACAGAATTCTTATGATAAGGAGGGATGACTCTCCTTATTGCTTTGATCTGTTTTAAGGGGTCCTTAAGCAAGGCTCTTTTTGCCTTATTGGCCTTCTTGGTTCGGGTAACCCTGGTCCATTCATCCTCTGACTCAGAAACACTGCTCCCAGAGGTGCCCGTCTGATCTTCCAGGTTTTCCCGGATTCTGCGAGCCTGGGAATGGCTGGCAGAATGTGGGGACCTAGTCTCCTGTGTCCTGGGACGCTCAGAGGAGTCTTCTGATTACTCCTTGCTCCCAGTATTTGATGGGTACCCCCCCCACTGACCCAACTGGGCAGAGGTTTTCAGGATGCCCTTAGTGGGCCTACTCTCCTGGGGCTCCCCACTAAACCTCAGAGTACTTGGGTGCCCATACCCAGATGCCCGCCCATCCATTCCTGGGAGGGACTGGCTTATGAGCCCCCTACTTCTCACTGGATATTAATCTGCCATCCTGTGGCCGTGGGCTCATGTGCACCAGAGGACATGGGAGTGGCAGAGTCCAGGGACTGTGAGAGATGAAGGCCTCTGGTACTAGGGCTCCTGAGGTTATGTTACAGTGTTTCCCTTTCCCAGCGAACCTCATCTCTATCAGCCCCTGCTCCCTGTTCCCATGCAAGAGCCTGTGCTTTCAGTTCCTCAATCAATGCCTTACCAGACTCTATCAGTCTCTCCTGCATGGTTACCTGTTGCTGGAGCCTATCATTGTGCTGACAGAGAGCCTCATTTTCTCTCTGTGCTTCCTGGTTGGTCCTGGAGTACTGGGCCAGTCTTTGCTGCAGGAGGGTCACCTCCTGAGTCCCGTCCCTGCTGGCCTGTTCCTTTCTTGTCAGAGCATCTTCCACCCTCCTGGTGTGCTCCAACAAGTTTTGATGCTCTTTTTTGAGGTCACCCAGTCCATGGAGGGCCAAGTGATTTTCTTCCAGTTTCCTTTTTAAGTGGCAGACTTCCTGGACTAAGGTGTCCCTTTCCTGAGTAAGAGCCTGCCTCTGCGCCGCCAGGTCCTCCCTCTGTCTTTGAAGGGCACCAGCTTTCTGGCGCTCTTCCTCAAATTCTGCCTGGGTGTCTAGGTCTTTCAGAAATAGTTTGTTGCTCTCTGCCTTATCTCTATCCAGGTGGCTTTGCAGGGTGACTACCTGTTCTGCGCATACCCTATTGAAATCCAGTTGTTGCTCCAGTTTTTTCTGGCTCTGCAGTAGGGAGTCCAAACCTTCTTGATACTCCTTCTGCAAGGCCAGAATTCTGGTATCCTGGTCTGCCCTTTCCTGTTGCAGGATACCCATATCCTCTTTTATTTTAATGATATACTGCCTTCTTTTGTTTTCTGACTCCTGGTCCTCTGCAGCCTCTGCTCAGAAGAGTCCAGATGAGATTGGGCCTTTTCTAATGCCATCAGTTGCCTACTTGCCAGATCTTGCCTTCAGCACATTTGTCCTGTATGGCTCCCATAAATAAATATAAATATGCCGCTACCCTGTCAATCTTGTTGTGCTAATCATTGCCTTAGGGGCCATATATAATTCACTCAGGGCCACATGTAAGGGGCCCTGATCTCTCCAGATATCTAACCCAGTTGCAGTGACCTGTTATGTGATCGCCTGCAACCATGCATTCTGGTCCTGCTCAGTCCACTCACCTCTCACAAATAGCTTATGTAAAAGGTGCTCTCTAGCTATCTTGATGTCTACCAATGTCGCCATTCTGGAAATGAATTTCCTTCCTGACTTACAGAAGTTTATAATTTTATTTTGCAAAACAGACCGTTTCCTGAGAGTGTTCCTTTTTGAGGGGTGCTTTTCCCTTGTAGCACAGCGTGGTAGCCCAACAGGATTTATATACATATCCTATTAGAGGCATTGAAGGCACATCCTTCTACCACTTAGCAGCAAAAACCTGGAACAACATCCCAAAAGAAATAAGAAACACTGAAGATCACCTAAAATTCAGGAAATCACTGAAAACCTGGCTCTTTAACACCACAGACTAAATCTGGAAACCGAAACTGGAAAAAAGATTACTAATCCGGAAAGGACACGGACATCCCCGACCCGAGAGGGTAGCTCCCACGGCACCTGGATGGGTGATACTGGATAGACTGGAACAAAGGCGGCACGCATGAAGACTGAGCCAACTCCCCCAGACAATCCCACCAACACTTTCACCTGTCCCTTAATTACCGCCAGCTACCACAGTGGTGTGGAATTGTCGAGATATTGGCAATCACCACTCTACCTGAGAGGTTGACATTGGCAGGTGCACTGGCCACAGGAGTATGAAGGGAGGATAAGGGGAGCTATGAGAGAGCATGTTAGAGGTGGCGCCCAGAAGAATAAGGAACCTTGTATGCCAGTCGGACCCAGATCAGGACAGAGCCACACCAGGGGAGACTGTGCAAGCCGAGCACCTGAATTCAGCATAGAGATGCAAACTAACCAACCCTACTAACAATTTCCCTTTCTACAAACACCTCTCAAACTCCAAACCAAACACAACCAAAATCTACAGCACAACAAACCGCACAAACTTCACTAGTCTTGCACAACATTACACGATGACTACTGGCCACAAACACCCCAGGCCCAGCCAACGGACCAACCGGGCTGAGGCTTCCAACAGCACATAACTTCTCTCTTGCACTTTTCCTGCCTCCTCCCACTAACTCAACCTCCCCTCCTCTTTTAGAGCTGCCAGAGCGCCAGGGGACCACTCCGGTGGTGATAGTGTGCGGTACAAATGTCCTGCACAAGTGGTACATCTAATCCAGAAGTCCCGCAACGAGCCCCCAATCTGTAAGTGACTTCAATGCAGCACTCCAACTAAGTCAATGCCCAGTCTGGGAAGCCCAATGGAAGCCCTTATTTATATATTTTTATGTCAAAGTTCTTTAAATCTGAACCCTTATATAACGCCCCTCTCTTTGGATCTCCCTGACCTCACTGAGCCAAGAAGTAGGTTTCTTTTACAAATTAAAAGGTTTATTTGAAGAATTAAACAATGTATATATCACACTTTTATGAATAAAATAATATCTGAATAGCACACTTATGAATATGACAATGATCAGCAATGGGGAATATTACAATATCACAATCTCTTTAATCAGTAAGGAGTAGGAATAGGAAGGATAAGGTAGCAGAGAATACTTCTATGGTTCAAGGAAATGCAAGATGGGAAGAATGCAACATGGAAATAAACTTGATATGATTTCAACAAAAGACCATATGATCACCCTTTCCCCTGTGACTACTCGCTCCCCCCAGTATGCAATATGAAGAGGTGGAAATGAGGGCACACAGGTTTCAGGAATACAATCAATAATGCAGTTCAATCCCAGTTCCCCCAGCAAGCTTAGAGAGACACAGGAATGATTTTAAAACAGGCAAAAATACTTTTGAATGTGATTGTCATGAAAGGGAAAATATGCTAAAATGATTTTAATTCACTAAATGAGATTCAGGATAAGTGGTAGTTACTTTGGATGGGTTCAGGTCAACACTAGCAATGATTCATGAATGATTATCAAATTGAAAATGAAATTCAGGAGTTGCAAACAAGAAACAGAATGTTGTTCTGGGTTTTTGGATCTTAGCTTCAAAATGACAGTTAAATTTCGGTTCTGGGACGTGCGGTTCAAAAGTTATGGAGGTTTTTGTGAAGGTCGATTTTTCAGAAATGACAGATGTGCTTTACAGATTTGAAATCAACCGGATGGACACAAGATTCTATAATGCATTTCTGAACAGGTTGAATTGGATGGAAGAGGATTACTTTAAACTAGGAGCTTGGTTAAGGACAGTTCTAGGCTAGATACTCACTCCTAGGCTTTGGAATGGAATGCGCCTCGTCAAAGATCTGGTCAAGGGTTTGGACTTCACTCTCACCACCGGACAGGTCTCAGTCACTGGGTTCTGCTCACAGCATGGCCTCTGGTCTGCTCGGCCCCTCGGACTGGATCTGATGGGTTCCGGATACAGCTCTGCTTTCTGGGTCTGGGTTCTAGCACTGGGTTCTTAGCTAGAAGCAAACAGCACAGCCCAGCTGTTGAAGGTGATAATCAGGTTGCTAGATTCTGCAGGCCTGCTGAGAAGGGTTCAGCTTTTGGTTAGGCCTCTGCTTCAGGGTTCTAGTGTTTGGTTCTAGAGCCTGTCTCTGGATATATCTGGATTCTGGAATCTTCCGGCAGGGTGCTTCGCAGGAATCGGTGAGTAGTGGAAAAGAGTGTCTTTTTCATCTGTCCTAGCAGTCCTTATTTATGTGTTTCCAAAGTGGGTGGGTAGGCTGATTCTACATGCCCAACCCTCTAAGGATTTGATAGGTTAGAGAATTCCCTGTCCCCTGACTGGAGAAAGGATCAGCGTGTCAAAATGAGTCAGAGTGATGCTGTGTTTATGGCTTAACTGAAATCCCTCCCCTTTGCTTTTTCATAGAAACTCTATTTTTCCCAAAAAACACATTTCCCAGATATACAAGTTGTTCATAATACATACACACATCACAGATTAATTAAGGCATGTCTCTGTTCAAGTCCCATGTTCCTACGAGCTTGGGTTAAAAAATGACAACATTTCGCGTTTTTGGTGGGTTTCCCAATATTCATTCTGCTCCATATTTGATACATGCATGCATATCCTCCCTGAGCATATTACTGTAATTTCTTATGTTCTTATGTTCATAGCAAAAACACTGCAGCTGCAATATTAATAATTCCGGGGTTTAGTCTCAGAACATCACACAGCATCCAGCTTAGTCTTAAATTGTGAGTGAATTTTTCATTTTAACCGTCTCAACGTTTTACATTTTTGCCAGCTTGGTACACTTTGTTATAAGCAATTTTATAAAAGATATATTTACTTTCAATTCAATTCACACAATGGTTTGTCTCCGCCCCCAGAGCTGGCTTGACTCAGAGGTCACATGTCCTGTCTCTCCCAGAGCAGTTGTTGACCAGTTACACCCAAATCAGCATATTCCTATTTATCCCAAAACCCCCATTGTTCCTTCCTCCGGGCTGCAGAGAAAATCTCCTCCTCTCCTGATTTACATATCAATGCGATATCCTTTCCTGTTGGTGGGAAGGCCCAAGGTGTGAAGAGTTCTCATGAAAAGAAGGCCTCTTGAAGTTTTAACAAAATCAGATTACCTTCTGGTCAATTGCAACATAGTTCCTTGTAAAAAAAAATTTTTATAAACTTACAATAAGCAACATACATTTAAATCAAGTCTTTTTCAACAATGAAATCACTGTGTGGCACTCAATATGGCAATTTGATGGAATTCTCTTCTTTGGCATAGTTTGGGTTCAATTGTTCAACTTTACCCAAAATAGTTTTAAAACGTCGGCTTTCTGGTAGAGGTGAGAAACGGTACTGCACTGATTTTTGACAGCTGCCTTTCCATCAGTATCTTTAAAATAGGGGATTTTGCTCTGAGAACATATGATTCTTGCTGACATTGTATTGATGTGGATTCTTGCTGTAGAGTAATGTGGAACACCCAACAAGAAAGTTGGATCTTTTTGGTGGTTTTGTGATCCATGATTTTAGCACATTTTGACACCAAATAAAAACAGATTTTTGAAACTAGCTCTGTTTCTTTTGCATTCAACATTGCTATTTCCAAGTGGTTTCAGGCTACTTTGTGGGTAGCCCAATGGTTGTTTTAGGCAGTGATCTCCTGTGCTCACTAAAATAGGAAAAAATGGATTACAGCCTATCTTTCAGGTTTTCACTGCGCATTTTCTGGTGATTTCTGGTGAGCAGCGTGCTTTCCAGTGGCCATTCTGATGTGTCTGCTGCCAGCAATGCACAGTGATGTTGCAGGGCTTGGATGAGTGGGTTGATATATCCCACAGTACCCCTTGACAAAATCAACACGATACTATGCAACATCCCAGCTAAAGCTAAATATTTTATAGTTATAGATTTAAAAAATGCTTTCTTTTCAATTCATCTTCATGAAGAATCACAAGAATTGACTTCATTTTTATATAGAACTCGCTGTACACGGCCACACGTTGCTGTGACTCGGCTTGGTTAAATGGAAAAGAAAGAAAAGAGAAAGCACACATTTCTAATATGTTTATTTTACAATGCTTGTGGGTATACTATATTTTTTGTTGTTCCATTGTCTGTGCACCCCCACCCCCCACCCACCCACTCCCCTCTCTCCTTACCCCCAACCACCTATCCCCCTCTCACCCTACCCCCACCCACCCACACCTCCCTCTCCCTACCCCCACCCACCTCCTCTCTCCCTGCCAAAACACCCACCCACCCACCTCCCCCTCTCTCCCTACAATTTAATCAGTCTGTTTAAGTGGAAAAGAAAGAAAAGAGAAAGCACATGTTTCTAATATGGAATATGTTTAATTTCACAATACTTGGTTTTAATCAATGGCTCTGATGGTTCTCCAAGTTTAGGCAGTTTAATTTTTAAAGCAGCGCAACACATTCCTTTCGTTCTCCATTAAATTTAAGAGCCTTGCAATAAAGACACACTTCAGTCATATTGCCAATGAGAACATGCCGGCTGAAACTATTATCATCAGCTGGGTTGTACCGGAATGCAAGGCGATTGTAATTGTGTGATTGCTGAGCACGGAGTTATGTTTGACACTGATCTGCTCTTTCTCGTTGACGCCTTTCAGCCATTCTCAGCCTGTCGCGTTCATTCTGTTTTGAACGAAGCAGATCTGAAGCTGCCGAACGTGATTGCCATGCTCGCAACTGTGCATCCTCAAGTGTTGCTGCACGTCGCTCTGCTGCTTCCTTCACATGTATTTGAGACTTTCTAAATCAGAAACATTGAAATGGAATTGTAAAATATTTAGTATAGCGTGTTTTGCTTTTACGTTCAACAGATGGCACTGTTTTTCAAGAAAAGCATGCTTTGGTATTGCATGTGTTGCTTTTACATCCAATAGATGGTACTGTTTTTCAACAAAAGCATGTTTTTACCTGTCACAGATGTCACATCTGTATGATATAGGTACATAAAACATCCGTGTATCCGAATGCAAAGTTGTGTCAAAATTTCAAAGCAATTGGTGAAGAACTTTCGGAGATTTAAGATTTTGAACAAATTAACATTTACATTTTTATTTATATAGATTCAGCACTGGAAACATACAAGATTACCTCAGGGGTACTGTGCGTCCTCATCAATATTTAATAGGGTTCCTAAGATGGACCTAGGTAATGCACAACTTGAGAGCCCAATAATTCAGTACGTAGATGACACATTAGTAAGCAGTGAGAAGAAAGATGCAGAGAAAATTCAGTTTCGACTAATGACAATACTAGTGGAAAAAGTATGCAAAGAAGACAAAGAGAAACTACAATATTGCCCAAAAGAGTTCCTGCATATAGGGCAGCTAATCTCTCAAGTGGAGAGAAAAGTGACACCTGATAGGATCAGAACCAGTCCTGAAAACTCCAAATCCTGACACAGTGTGGGAAATTCAACAATTTTTAGGGAATGTAATTATTGTAGGGCCTGGGTTTTTGATTAAAGTACAAACATTCAACCACTATTAAAAGGACTTCAGAAAGCACAGATAGATAAAAGTGAGATAACATGGACAGATGAGGGGACTGAAGGATTCAAAGAATTAAAAAAAAAAGTTTGTATACCCCTTGTTTTGGGGATTCTGGATTATAATGAAGAACTTTACTTATTCTCACATTCTAATGGAGAAGTGATGACACCAGTCCTCACACAGAAGACAACATTAGGACATGGACATCCACCATTAGCCTATTATAGTGGGATTTTTGGCCAGTAATGAAAGGGAATAATCCCTGTTAACAAGCGTTAGCTACTGCTGTTTCATGATTGAAAAAGCTGCAAGTATTACAATGGGTTGTTCAATGACGTTATTCATCAAGCATTCCTTATTCCCCATTTTGGAGAAACCCAAAAGCACATTGACTGCACAACGAGCGTCAGGGTATGAATAGATTATCTCAAACCCAGCAATCAAAATTGTGAGATGTAGAGTAGTGCAACCAGCGACATTTATAGCAGAACCAGTAGGAAAGGAGGACTATGAACATGACCGCACAACATACAGTTTTATGATGATATTCCCCATGTTAGAGAAAATGCTCTCAGACGGGGGGAAATTCTATTCATTGATGGTTCTTCAAAAATTGATCAGATGACAAGAGAAAGGGATAAGGATCGGCAGTAGGAATATTAAAATGTGATGGTGAATTTGAAGTAGCGACAAGTGCAAGATTGCCTTTGCATTGCTCAGCACAGGCTGCAGAATTAGTGGTGCTTATCACTGCATTCCAGACATATGAGGATGAGATAGAAACAGTGTACTCTGACTCTGCCCATGTGACTTCAACCGTACACACAGTATTGTCATGCTAGAAAAGGAGGGGCTTCCTCTGTGCAGACGGCACACCAGTGCAACATGCGCTGTTATTGGCCAAGCTTATTAAAGTACCAAAGCTCCCCTTGGATATTGCTGTGGTGAAGCGTGCAACACATACTAAGAGGGCAGACAAGATTTCTCGCAGTAACAAAGCTGCAGTTGTTGAAGCCAAAAGAGTAGCGTATTTTCCAAATGTTTCTGATTTTGAAGTAGAATATGGTAAGCAAATGTCAAAAAGGATGTATGATGAGAGAAGGAAGGTTTTAATATGGTATCCATTGTACAGTTAATTGAGCTGCAAGGTTGAGCTCAACAGGAAGAACAGGATTTATGGAAGAGACAGGGGTGTTCTCTATCCCCCCCCACCGAGGCTACATGGAGAAGAGATAGCAGTGCAAAACCAGTCATACCTCTTGCATTATTGAAAGTGGTGCTGGATCAGCTTCACTATATGGTGCATACCACCAGAGAGAATTTTTTGCCATGATCGCGGAACACTGGTTTTCACCAAATTTGTTAGAACACATTGCACAGTTTATTGTGAACTGCATTGTCTGCCAGAAGTTCACAGCAGGGCATACCTCGCAAACAGTGAGAGGTGCAATACCCAGACCTAATAGTCCATTTCAGCATCTACATATAGATTAAGTGGATATGTTGCAAACATGCAATAGCTACAGATGTATGTTAGTTGTACTATGTCCTTTTTCCAAATGGATTGAGGAAGGTCCATGTGCGTACCCCAATGCCCCAATGTTTTTTGTAAATTAATTTTTTAAACAGATAGCTCTTGTATTAGGCATACAGAACATATTTTCATCTGACTATCACCCACAGGCGAATCGTATCTGTGAGCATTTAAATGGATTCCTTAAAGAAAGGATAGCCAAGATGAATTTGAAGAAGGGATGGCTACATTTCCTACCTCTTGCTCTGATTGCTTTGAGAAACCAGCCTGGCTCAGATCACCACCTATATCCTTATGAGTTGGTGGCTGGACACTGAATAGAGAACCTCTTGATCCTCCCACTCGAATAAAAAGCGATGCCCATAGTGTAGCAAAAACATTAGGGGATGAAATGCAGGATTATTTGACAAATATGGCCACTAGTGTTTCTTTTATTTCCCAACAGATCAAAACATTGGAGGGAGGGGTCAAAGAAGATTGAAGAAGATAGCCAAACAGTTTACCCTATAGTCTTTGTGAAGCCACCTAGTCTGCACCCTGTTGACCAAGTGCTTTTTAGAAGTTTTGTTTGCACTTGAAACACGCCTCGTTTTGAAGGACTGTACCCAGTAGAGGGAGTCACTCTCACTGCCATGAAGGTCGAAGGAAGAAGAGCTTGGCTGCATTTGAATGACATCAAGTTTTACAAAGGAAAGACCCTTACCCCTCCTGCACCCGCTAACAGTGAAGCAAGAGAAGAAGTTCTATGCATGAAGACCAGATCGGCTACCAAGAGCTAACAAAGAACAGATGAAGTCAAAACAATTTGAACTGGCAATTATTCCCAAGTTTAAAGGAAAACAAACAAATGTTGCAGTGGTCACACAACTATTCCTGCTAGGCTAAAGAGACAATGCTTTGAAAATGGAACACAAAGATCACAACTGTCACTCTATGATGTCTTTAACATTGCACACATTTCTATATGTTGTTTTTTTATACATATTTCAATCTTATGCAGCTTTAGTGAGATGACACATTTGTATTGTCACTATTTTTGGAAATCCTAAAAACAGTTGTATTATTTTCAGGATCATCATTAGAATCATATTACAATTTCTGTTATAAAAAATGTGTGTTTAATGAAAGTGATAGCAGCTGAACGATTGAATTAAAGAAAATGGGAATCGTCCATTATCTGAGCTACACATTTCTAGCTAAAAAGCTGCTTACTGCACAGGATACAATATGAAACATCAATTATTTTGCAAATACTTGTAGCTACATTTGGTATAATGTGTTCGCTTTACTTCCTCGCCAAACAAATTAAGTGAGTCAAGAGGGATGCTGGAGAAAATTATCAGGATATAAATACGTACCTTGATAATTCAGCCCATTTAAAAAATGACAGGTGGTATCAATACATGAGTGAGGTGGGAAGAAGAATGTCCGATGAGAGCTGCTATGCATGTTATCTCATACCTTATGCCATGAGCAGAGCCAGAACATGTATAGCAAGAGAATAACCTATACCTGAAGCAAAGTGCCTCCACCATCTAGCAGCATGTATGAAAAGAGAACAATTTGAAGGGAAATGGGCAACCCTACGATGGATGTCAAAGAGAACATTCCCATATGAAGATTCTTACATAAAAGCACACGCAGAGAATGGAACAAGATTTTAATTGGAAGAGCAGAATATTCCTGTACTCATTCAGTGGTCTGACTGGAGGAGAGATAAGGATTGCTGAACGAAAGAGACTGAATTGTGCAGACACATAGGAAACACCAGGATTGTCAGGGTGCTGGGAGAGACCTCAGCTTTTGGTATTTGGACAAGTATCCCCCAGTACATGATGAGAAGCAAAAATGTTGGCATGCGGGGCACACTTACTTATGACAGCACCAGTGAAAGTAGTGCAAATAGTTAATGATGGGTGTCTTAAGGACTAGGCCAAATATGTGGAGTTACTAAATTGGGTTGAAAATGGAGCAGGACGTGTATCCATACTGCCCATGCAGCTCTCTGTTTTAGAAACAGGGGTCTGACCAAATTTGGAGAAAATAAATGCTGCTAGCAAATAATTGATGTACCATGAATGACAGGAGGAACTGCCGTATTGATGGACCACTATTGGGCCTGTGGATCCAAATCTTACATGAAACTAACCACCTGCTTGGCTCACGGCAATCTGGCTTCCGCCCACTCCATGGCACGGCAACAGCTCTGTTAGACCTCAAGACACAAATTGAGGAACTAAAGGATAATGGAAAAACAGCCTTGCTCCTCCTACTGGACTTGTCGGCAGCTTTTGAACTAGTGGACCATGCGGTCTTATGCAACCATCTCAAATCTGCTGCCAACTTCACAGGAGACGCCATTGCCTGGGTCCAATCCTTCTTAGCTAATTGCACCATGCGAGTCTTCTCCACCTCTGACTCTGCTGAACCGATCAAAATAACCTGTGGTGCCACACACGGATCCTGTGTCTCCCCTACCATGTATAACATCTTCAACAAGCGTTTGTATGACAAGTTGGACAGATTGGATTTCACCTACACGAATTACGGAGATGACACTAAGATCCTCATACCCCTTTCGGGCAACTACGAGGCAGACTCAGCCTTGGTGAACAAGATATACACCCTCATTCAGGCATGGATGGCCTCACATGGCCTCTGCCTGAATGACGACAAAACGGAGATACTAATCCTAGGCTCTGCAGCCAACATCCAAAAAACTAAGCCCCAACTACACATCCTTCAGCATTGATAGCAACCCTATTCAAGGTGATGTCTGTGGTTAAAACCCTTGGATTATATCTGGACTCCTCCCTCATGCTCAAGAAGCAAGTCAACTCCCTTGCCTCTTCTACTACTTACACCTGCAAACTCATCCGCGCATCCAGACCATACCTATCCAGTGCCAGTTTCATCACCCTAGCTAATGCTCTTATCATGTCTAGGTTAGACTACTGCAACACCCTGTACTCTGGAGCCAATAAATACATCACAGAAAAACTTCAAAGACTGCAGAATAATGCCCTGAGAGCAGCACTAAACATCCCAAAGAGCACGTCACCAAATATAGGAAAGAGGCTAACTGGCTAAAAACAACAGATAGAATCCTACCCAAAACAGCCTCTCTCACCTCTAAATGTTTAAACAACCTAACCCCACCATACCTTTTGGAAAAAATCACTAGGAAAACCTCCACGCGACCCACGATATCTGCCAACACCTTCAAATTAGAGACTCCTAGGTTTAAACGCTCGACCGCGGGAGGAACCAGCTTTCCGGTCAAAGCTGCTCACTGCTGGAACAAGTTACCGCTCGACCTCAGAACTGAACAACCATATCCTAAATTCAGACTCAAGATAATCAAGATAATCAAATGGCTGTGTGCCAACGACACATAACCTGACTAACACCTAGCATACTCCCACCTCAGCCCAAACCGTATCTTCTGCTCACCTGGACTTCCCCACTCCTAAAAGCCGAGTAATGCATCCCTCCCACCCACCCAGCCTATATTTGACACCAGATTTATAGTCTGACCTATAAACCTGTTCATATAGCCACCTGTTTAGGTCACATCCCAAGATATCCCAAGATATGCCCTGATCTTGCCCTGATCTTGTACATATGTTTGTATATATTCCTGTATATATTTGCTTTTTCTTGCCTCTGTGTTTATACTCATGCCAAATACTGGAACAAGCTTAGGTTTTCCTGTACACTGTTGCGCCCGGCTACCCAAGGGTTTGGTGTGCATTACCAAATAAATAAACAAACAAACAAACAAACAAACTGCCTAAACGTTGAGAAGGTATATGTTCTATAGTGATAATACCTCTGTTGGTGATCCCTCAAAGTGAACTCCATATAGACAGTGTTATTTAAATGGAGGCAAAGCAAAGGAAGAAAGGTTCACTTCAGCCTCACCCGACAGAAGAGAGAGAATTACTTTTCTGCACATTCAATAGAAGCTTATCACGAAATTCCAAATGAGCATAAATTGTTCAAAGGACGGCAGTGATATTTACAGCCATGTTCCTGCCAGGACTTCAAGCGGAAGCAAATGCCAAGTGGCTACAAATCAACAGATGGGAAGTGCTACAAGCAATCAACACAACAATAAAAGGATTTAATGCAGTTAAAGAATAATTGAGGGGCAGACTCATGACCCTCCAGAACAGTTATGTCCTGGACTTAATTACAGCAATGGCATGGCTTAGTTACAGTAATGGTGTGGACCTAATTACAGCAATAGTGCGGCTAACCTCCTTTCTCTCCAACCACCCATCCCAGGTGGAATTGGGGTCCTTTCTCTCCCCTATCACTCTCACTATGTGTGCTTTTCCCCTGGGATCTAACATATTCCCCCAGTTTTTCAATGGCTACATGCCCCCCCTTGCCCGTATGATAGCCAATTTCACCTCCAACTCTCAGTGTTATGAGGATTATACGCAGCTCTCCTTCAGGCTATCCTCGGCCTCTCCTCTTCACTTATATCTGACTGTCTGTCCACAATTCAGTTATGGTGTGCTGCAAATGACCTCTGCCTCAATTCCATTAAGGCAGAGATTGTCCTCATCAGGACTACTGCTCCCGCCTTCCCTTTTTCCCTCTGGCTGGCATCCCTTGGCCCTGCGCCTCCACCTACCAATGAGGAAAAAATCTGGACATCTTCGACTCCACTCTCTCCTTCTTATCTAACATTGTGGACATCTCTAAAAAGTCCCACTACCAACTGTACCTTGTCAGAGGTGTTCTACCTTTTCTCACCTTCCCCCAGAGGCTCACCATCTCCAGAGCCCTGGTCATCTTTAGGCTGGACTACTGTAACAGCCTCATTCTCAACCTGCACTCTTCTACCCTCTGTCTTCTTCAACTCATCCAGAACAGAACCACAACACTTATCCTTGACCTCAAGCACAGGGACTGCATCTCTCTGGTGCTGAAATCCCTTCAGTGGCTCCCCGTTGCTGCAAGGAATAAGTTCAAGTCCATTTTCATTGTCCACAAGGCTTTCTGCGGTCTGAGCCCACTCTTTCTTCCAAAATACTCTCCTTCCCGAGCCTTCCGCTCATCTTCCTCCATCTCTCTGCGGATGAGCCGCTTCTCCAAGCAGAGACTTGGGGGGAGATCTTTATCCACTGCAGGTGCCTCCCTCTGGAACAGCCTCCCTGCCACTCTCATTCTTGAGCCGGATCTCCTTTAATTCTGGAAAACTCCTCAAGACTTTCCTCTTCACCTCCTTCTCTCTCCCTCTCCCTTGCTAACCATCTCTTTCTGCTCTCTCACTATTTCTGCTCTACTCCTGCTCAGTTTCGCTGACCTGCTGCCTGGTGTACCCTTGCAGCCTCACAGGTCCATATCTTTCCTCACCAGTCTCCTACACTTGCCCCTGGGCCTTGCACTTGCTGCAGCACTTCTGCACTTCAGTTGTGACCCATGAGAGTGGTATCTCTCTGCACTTAACCCATGTTCTGGCAAACACTTGGTCCCTATTGCCCCAAACCCAACAAACTTCCTGTTCTGTTCCCCTGCGTGCTATGAATGTATCATTCCTAGTTTGTTTGTCTTTCCTCCCTATGTCTTCCTCTCCCATGCATGGTTGCGCTTTGAAACACGTGTGTATAAGCACATGATAAATAAACAATCAAACAATCAATCAATCAATGGAAGGAGCCGTGTGTGCAAAAATTTGGCCTTCCTGCTGTACCTACGAGCCTGACCATGATGGAGAAAAATGGAACCCTGACAGAAGCAATAACTATGCTGTCAACTCTGCATACGAAAATGGTGCAAGAAATAGGTGGGACCAAATATCAAGATTTGTTTTCACCTCTATTCCCGTGGGTTCCAAAATGGATGGCCAATGCCTTCACAATGTTGGGAGCAATACTAGTGCTAGTGTTGCTGGGATTCTGTTTTATAAGAATAATCAAAGGACAATGCAAGAAGACAGCAAAGACAGCTATTGGATGAAGATAATGATCAACATGAATGCTGTGACTGATGGGCACACACAGAACCGAAAACACCACTCATGTGCACCAGAAAGGAAATCCTGGTACCTCCCAGGAAGGAAGTTCCAGTATCCTAAGGATCATTAGAACTATGTTGGACGTTGGGTGTTCTGTTCAACAACTGATAGTGCTGCCATATGTCCTGGAGTATGGATGAACACATAAAGAATGCAGGTGACCTGAGAGGGATAACAAAGATATAGATTCTGAAGAAACCACTGTTTAAAGAGAAGGTGAAGAAGATTGAGGAGGTGGTTGAGTACTCGACCAGAGGGGGGAATGTAGAGAGGCAGATGTACACGTCATTATAAACACCCCCCCCTTGTCTCTGTCATATTGGAAGAACAGCGAGAAAGCACAGTGCATGAAACCTGGCATCATCCCAATACTGCATCGAAGATATGAAAGACATAATGCACTCAGACAACCTTGTCAAATGCACCCTCAAATTGATGTATTAAAAGGAAGTCTACAGACAACACTGGACAGAGACGAACTATAAGTAAATTCTGACAGGTGGAAAGTGACATCATGAAAAGAAGAGACTAGGGTGCACTGAAACGATACATGAATACTTAAAGAACGAAGATGTGACTGAAGTGACAAAGTGAACATACATGCAAATACAAAGAAGGTATATACACTGATAAGATAAGTGAGAAGAATGCAGTAAATGTTTATACGCAATGCAAAGTAGATGAGAAATATAGAAGCTTACTAAACATAGTAAATAGAACACGAGTAAAGCAGCCATGTTGAGAAATTCAATGTCGGTTTTTTATGATAGTATGCAAGAAGCCTCAAGGAGAAATACCAAGGCTGCAGAGCTGACAAGCACTGGAATGAAACTTTGTGCAAGAACAAAGAATATTTGTCTCACAATTAAGGATGCCCCAGCAAAAAGGAACTGCAAGGCACAAGAGGAGTCATAGAAGATAAGACATGTCCGCTGGACATGTTTCCCTTAGATTAAGTAAAGGAGAGAACATTTGGGAGTGCCAAGTATTGGTCGATCAAACATGCAGAAAGCATATGCAAGATGGAGAAACCGAGTCTCCAGAGGCAGAGGAGAGTAAAACACCTAATATAATTGAATCAAATAGCACTAAATATAAGAACAGGATAGACAAAATCATGGTCTCCTCACACGCGTTGCATGACCAGAAAACAAGGCTTATTCAGAAAGCTCCAGATGAAGATAGCAATGTACCTTCACTCGCCTTAAGGTTCAGAGGAAGAGAACAAACAGTCAGCATGGTCAACTGAACTACAAATAAGAAGACTTGGCCTAGGGCCTAAATGGTGAGAGATGGTAGGCTAATTATCCAAGTGGGTAGTTGTCTGACATTGTTCCCTGCATCTGGGTTTTATTTTGCTTACGTGTTGCTAACGAGCTGGATGTCCAAGTTTGGAAGAGAGTGCCAACCAATCATGAAGGCCCATGAAATTATGAACTAAACATTGTTGCAGAAGCCTATCTGCTGCTGTTATTCTGATATTATCTGTATTATACATAGTTAGAGGTAGTTTGAGGCATGCCTACTTGATAAAGGGCAGCCAATGATGTTATTAACACCTAAATGAAATATATGTATATATTTTCCCTTCAACCAATCCCTCCGCCCGATAGGTTTTTACTGCTTTCCACATAGGATGATATCATAGCTGATGTACATTGAGGTATAAAGCCTTTTGTGTAATCAAAATGCACTGAGCGTGTGTGAGCCGCGATTTGTTATGTTCGCCATGTTTCCCTATTTTATTGAACTGAAAATAAAGTCGTATTTTGCCATATTCTTTGAGTCTGTCTGGTTATTTGGGCCTGAAATCAGTTATAGTGTAATGCCATCCAGCACTTCGAACCCTCCAGGTTCTACTGCACATTTGCAAGTTAAGCCAAGCCCCTCACAAGCTTAAAATAACAGATGAATTACGAAAATGGGAGAAGGGAGTCTGTTAAGCTCCCATTCTCTGAGGGCATTTTCGCTCTGTTAATTGCCCAGCGTAGAATAGGGGTTTGTTTGTACGTGCTTTACTTTGAGCAATATATCCGCCAGCACACCCCACTAGACACTCGTGCTTAACACAAACAGTAGCGACTGGCGCACACCCTACACAGGGCCCTGGTAGCACCCTTACACTCACTGTTATCACTAGGATCAAACAGCCGTCATTCTCAATAATGCTGTACACTGGGCAGACACACATCAGTACGAAAATTCAAACCACAATAGAGCTCAATAGTGCTGTCCACCAAGCAGACACACCCCATTACACCAATGAGATTCACTGCAACACAGGGCAGACAAGCCAACAAGAGCAATGAATTGGAACTAATATTGTCATTCAGGGTAAACCCCTATATATAGCAGACTCACCACGCGCCACACAGGTGCTACTAACTCGTACGCTGTGCAGAGGGGGCTGGAGCGAAGGAGCTGAGACGCTACCATTCTCAATCCGGCACATAACAAATGCCTATGAGATGCCACATAAGGGCAAAATGCCAGCAACACACCCGCAATCCACAGGTCAGGTCACAGATCACCATCCGTGGCTCAGCACACCATTCACCCGCGGTGACAGCGGCAATAGTATTTGGCCACACGGGATTGAGAAAACAGTGGTGCGACAGCAGCGCGGTTCCAGCCACGAAAACGCACTTCCTCACACTAGAGGAAAGGACCTAATGACCAGCGAGTTAAGCCGCACTGTGTTAGACTGTAGGGGGACCAATCTACAGAGCAGCCGCTTCCGACTCAAAAAATCTTCCTAAGCTCCCATTCCGAAGTGTTCCACTTGAAATAGTGTTCCTCCTAAACCTGCACAGAGTTTGTATCCTTCCACATCAATGCTTCTTAGTGGTTTGGGTGGTAACATCAGGGAAAAACTCAGCTGGCTGCTCCAGAGAGCATCTCGTGCACAAAAGCAGGATCAGGAGATTCCTTATTGGTTGTTGATGCTTCAAGGAGGATAGAGCTGGGGCAGAATCCCTCACGTGTCTAACTCTGTGTACGGCCTAATCATCCTTCCAGAGAGTGACATGTGTCTAACTCTTCCACAGCTAATTGTCCTTTCAGGTGTTCTGGACTGACAGGCAAAGACTAGGGGTGGGTGAAATGACCGCTGGTGAAAAGAAATTGGTGAAATTCTCCACCAATTCCGTTAAGCATGGCAGTTTTTCCTCTGTTCCACCACATTTGTTTGGAGGATATCTTTTGCCTCGTAAATTTCGTTTTTCCCCAAATTTCTTTTTTTTGAAGACCCTAAATGCTTTGGAAAAACAAAATTTCAGTTGGGAAATACGAAGTATCACAAAAACGAAATTTAAGGCAGGAAAAGGCTTGAGATTGTCACTTTTGCTCTGCAGGCAAAATTGGTGGATTAGGTCCTTCATTTTCCCACATAACGAAATTCAGACATGCCATTTATCATGCTCTCAATTCTTATAAGTGGTAAGGAAACATTTGGATAGAAAATGACACAATCCCTTGGAAACTGAAAAGAAAGCTGCAAAACAAACTTAAAATAATTATTTCCACTGATCAACCCCCCACCTCACCCTGTAAGCTATTAAGAAAAGACATCTTTGATGTATTAAGTGGCATAGTTGGAACATTATCAAACAGAAAGTCATAAAGCTGACAAGCCAAATCAAATTTGAGTTAAGTGACATCTATTGACAGCTGTGCCGTGAATTATGGGATATCTTCCCAGTGCTTGTGTCCTTATTTCACCTATTAAAAATAATTGTGTATGACTAATCTGCAGTGTACTGTTTACGTGTAATGCTTTATCATTCGCTGACTTGCCCGCATTTCCACTTGTCCAAATTCCATATCAAATGGCTAAGAGTCTGCTACATCAGTTGTTTTCCTTGTTGTTAAATATTTACTTATGAGATGGTCGTATTTGATAATAGTGTTAAGATGTATTTGATATTTTTGGGAAGTTCTTTAGTGAAATATCACCAGGTTTATACAGTTCTGGTTTATGCAGTTGTTAAGGGGATCCATTTTCCAGTCCTGGACTTTCATTCTGCAAACTGATATGCCTGGTGACGTGTAGTCTTGATTACCTTGAGTTGAAAAAACAATGTGTTCAGCATTTGTCTCGGGAGGATACCCCAGGGGCAACACACTCGCCTTGGAAGCAAGACGAAAAGGAGCAACGCTGGTTCGATTCCTCGGTTCGTGCTAAAAAAACCTCTAGTTATTAAGCGCTTTGTCAATAACCAATTATACAATATTACAACTTGATGACAATGATTTGTAAAAGGGAAGCTCCTTAAAGGAAACATGAATGCACTGTTGCACAGAGTCACCTGTTCCATTCTCCTGGGTATAAAGGAGCACAGTTGTATTGTTGCCTTGGACTTTAATGCTTTAGAGTTGCATGGTGATGATTCTTCGATCATTTGGTAGTGTCTTCCAAAAGCCAGGGCTTGGTTATGAGAAGGACCTACATTTCCTTTTTTCGCAAGGCTTCGCTCCTCCTCTGTTATGGACAAGCAGGCCCAACGTACTGACTTATACATGTGCATCTTACATCGATGTGGCTACATGAAAACCATGCTCTGTGGGCCACGAAGACAGAACCCCGACAAGGAAAATGTTGCATACAGAAGCATGACGTGCAGTATGTGGCGCTTCCGGCTTCAAGATTTGCAGACAGACAAGTTACACAGCAGGAGACCACAGCAAGTAAGTGGAGGGGTGGCGGAAGGAACAGAGTTTGCAGCACAGCAGATACGTGGTGTTGGTTAGAGCCCCGGAAAAGGACTCGGAGAGGGGGCCAGAAAGCAAAGATAGACCTTGCAGGGATGGCCTTCACGGGCTGCATTCCGCAAAGTTGGTCTTGTGTTCCCCCCATTCAGACCCTAATCTGTTTATACACTGTGGTATCATAACTGGTCTATAAGTGTTGTGTTTGGAAATTATAGTTTGCTCTACTTCTCGGTGGCTTTTAGCACTGTCGATCATTCCCTTCTCACGTCTCATGACTCTGAAATTGGCTTCCTCAAAATGGCTGTGAGGCTTCCTCAACAATGGCGGTGACTGGATTGTAGTCCATCGGCATTTACCTTTGGGCGCCAAGCCAGATTTAGTCATTCCTGGGTAGAATCAAACAGGGAGTGGGCCTCATTTGGCTTCAATTTCCTCAAATCATATATGACTGAGGTGGGGGCATATCATGTTGTGGCATCATCACCCTTTGGACTCCAGTCTTCTGATCTAACTTTCTAGATAGCCACCTCCTTTCTTGGCACTTATTAAGCTCTCAGATCAATGTGGTAACATCTACATTGTTCCGTCAATTTACATTCTCAAATAGATCTCACCACTTTGTCACTCATTGACCACGGTAAGGCCCCTTCTGTAATTTTCACTACAGCATTGTCTGTGCATTACAGAAGAGACCATCACTCACTTTCATCGGCACGTCCCATGTAAATGCGGGTATGATTCTTATACATGCACATGGATTGTCTTTGCATTAGAGCTGCCCTCACATTGGGAGTCTTGTGACACAGCCACATACTTCTTAATTTAGGACATTAAAGGTGCACTATTCAGTAAGTACTATGTTCCAGGCTGTCTTTGCTAGTGCCCTCAGACCGCCACCCCGCTTGGGTCTCTTGAAGTATCAAGCTATGCTATTTTCAATGTGTTGTCCTTTTTTCTACATTAGCCACTTTCTGCCAAAGAGGGATTCATATTTTTTCACTGGATATTTTGTGACTCAGCTCCCAGCAGGATTTCAGTGCCATGATAACCTGCTGCTATTAAGCACTTGCAGCATTTTTGTCTCCTATACATTTTCTGCACCCCATACGTTAATGAGACTGTTTTTCCCAGCTTTGCACAAGGGGTCCCCAAAACATCATGTTGCAATGGGCACAAATCAGCCCTGACAAATCTTCAGCTGGCCCTGAAAGGAGGGTCCAAGGTACCCACATTGGTGTAGCGGGGGCCCCCCGCAGCCCTTGCACAAGTTCTAAGGATATTGCCGTATTGGGGTCCCCCGCAGGGCAAGTGGTCCCCCCACCACAATTCCTAAGCCATTATGATTTCAGAAAATAATTATTTCCATTATGGTCTGAATCTGTAATGGAAATACATTTTTTTGAAGTCAGAGTGACTTCAAAAAGAAATTATTTCTTTTTGAAGTCTGAGGTTCCCCCACAGGACATGGGGGCATCCTTTTCATCTGCTATACCCATGACAGGAACTAGTGTTCCTGCTGCGTGGAGCAGGGATCTGGAGGCCTACTTGATGAGGAGTTTCTAGGGCCGAAAAAAGTTAAGCAAATGTATTTCTTTTTTAAGTGTGTGTGTGTGTGTGAATGCAAGATGTATGGGTGGCTGGGTCTGCATGTGTGAGTGAATGGTGAATGGGTGCACATATAAAGGAGTGGATGGCTGGTGTGTGAATGTGTGTATGCTTGTGATTATTACCAGTAATCTACAATACTTGTAGCCCTTCTATTCCTCGTTCCAGGATTTGTGCATTAGGAACTTTGCTTCATACACAAGTACTGGGGTGAGGAAGAGGGACATGGAGTTAATAATGGGCAGAAGAGCTGATTCTGGGGTTTGGGGGATAGTGGTGGTAGGGAGCGGGGACATTTTCGAGGGTGTAGTGTGGGTTGTTATGCTAACTCACAATGGACATCAGTGATAAAAGCAAGTATGATATGTTTTATTGTGGCGAGACTGGCCTTTCTGTACGGTCGTCTAGTAATTTCTTAATTTGGCATAACCTTTTAATGGGCTTCTATAGTAAAGTAAGCATGAGCAGTGTAATTACATGTCTAGAAAGGCATATAGGTGGAGTCATTCTAGCCATTTCTTATTGTAGAATGGCATATTTCTTGGGCATCTGTAATCAGGCAAGCATCATAAGTGTTATTACATGGAAAGACTAAACATTTGGGGGAGTCAGTCTAATCATTTCTTATTGTGACTCGAATTTGTTTCACTGGGCATCTCTGATAATTAAACCTCATAACTGTAATTACCTGTCAAGACTGGCATTTGGGTGCAGCCAGTCTAGCCTTTTCTTACTGGGGCATTGCATATTTTTCTGGGCATGTATGATAAAATAAGCACACTTAGACTGGCATTTTGGTGAAACCAGCCTATGTATGTCTTACTTTGGCATGGCATGTACTACTGGGCACCATAAAGGATAAAGCAAACAGCATCATTTTTATCACTTGTGCAGACTGCCCTACATTGTGCAGCCAGTTTGGACTTGTTTTCTTATTGTGGCATGGCATTTTTAATAGCAAAGCATTGCACTAATTAAATTGTTAATGCTCCTTTTCACTGTTGGTGACTTGCATATTTTGGAATTATAGATTGCAGTTTCCCTACAAAAACAATTGCAAATGCTCCACCTTTGTGCCCAATCTTTCTCAGAAAGTGTGCTGTATAATGCACCATGTTAACCCATTATTCAAACATTTATCTTCGGATGTGAGGAGGACCCCCCTTTGGATGGTTTGTCAGCTCGCTTCTCATGGTCACTCTGGTATATTTGTGGGAAATATGTGTGCCCCTTGAATATAATATTCACCAGCTGCCACTGGGTGAGTGACTGGGGGGTAAATGGGTATGAATGTCTGTGTGCAAGCTTGGGGTCTGTGCAAGGGGCAATGGAACATGGATGTTTTTACATGGAGGTGTATTTGGGGTGGGGTGTATAGCGTATAACAAAATATTTCCTCATTGTAGCTTTGCATGTGTTACTGGTTTTGAGGGCAAATTCGACTTCAAGTGTAGCCTGGCATGGTGGTGTGGGAGTTGTGCAGGCATTTGTGCAGCCAGCAATAACATGCTTTCTTCCTGTGGCAGGAGATATTTAGAGGCATACACAGCAAAGACAAGATAATGTTTGTATGTGGGGATACTGGCAGAGCCAGCATGAAATTGTTTTCTTATTGTATCATTATTGTGCATAATATTACTGGCCAGGCACAGAGTGGCTGGTACATTAGGGTGCACATGGCGAGGCAAAACCCCCTTATTTCTACACTAGGTGAAAGATTTGATTTAAAAAAAAAAATACATATGTATATCTTTCTCCTAGCTCAGTGTGTGGGGTGCCTCTGCAGCAGCATGTTCATTGTGCAGATTTTGCATGCGTGGTGGTTCAGATCAGTCCGTTTTGTGCTACGCCACTGGGTAACCACATGGATGCCTCAATGGTATGCAGTTATAGGTTTAGCGGGTGCATTGCTCTCTTTCAGTGCTCAGCAGGGTGCTCGAGTGCTAATGCCCTCTGCATGGCAGTAGCAGTGCTGCCAGCATTACTCTGTGGGAAGACTGTCAGGATTCAAAGCATGCTGAGCCAAAGGCGAATGCTGCGCGTGACTTCCGAAGCAGCATTTTATTTTGCTAATGGCTCCATGTGTTTCTTATTCTGGCCCCTAATTAGTGTCCTCTGTCCTGGTTTATGCTCTGAAAGTCCTCAGCTTCAACAGATTAGTGAAGGTGGACTGCACATCTGCTTTACCAGTTCATAACATACTACACTTTTACAACACACATTAATAATATATAACTGACATTGGGTTTTCAATCAATTTATTTCTGCTAATAGTTGTGGATTGTAGGAAAGAAACACGTTCTCCAGGAACTTCCAGACCAGAAAACCTCTAGAAAGTAGGGGGCAGACATGCACATTCGTCATTGGTTAGCCGAGAGTATTGGTATTTGTGTCTGTTTGGAATGTCACGTGGCCCATATCATCCCTAACCAAGGGCAAGACGCCTACCACACTAGCCTTTGAAACCTCAGAAGTCCTCCAACCATTTAGAGATAACAGCAAAGAGTCTACCTACAACTGTTTTTTTAAAATAAAAAAAATAAAAAACTAGCACAACAAGTGGTCCTTGTAGCCCAGAGCAACTTGCCATAACCAATATCCTCCTCTGTAAATTATCACTACCAACTGTCAGAGAAGCTAAGCTCACACATCAGTTCCGGGTCGTGACAAAGAGACAAGAAAACCGGATTCTATGTCTATTAGGAATTGACTGCTCTATCCTGACCCGCCTTTCGAACCCCTCACCTGTATTGGTCACTAGGTAGTACATGAATACTAGCACATGCTACACTCGGATGAATCCTGAAGGCTGGCGCATGCGCATCAGTTGCATGAATATGGAGATTAGAATATGAATTGCACTCAGATGACATGTGCAGGTTAGTACATGTGTAGCATTTAGCTGAATGTGGAGGTTAACCTGTTTACATCATGATATGGGGAGGTCAGCATATGCCGCATTAGATGAAATGTGGACTTTAGCACATATAGAGCATTCAGATGTATGTTTAGGTCAGCATACGTATTGCACTCAGACGAAATGGGGAGGTTAGCACATGTATTGGATTTAGATACATGTGGAGGTTAGCATATGAATTGTATTTAGATGAACACTTTTGGCCACTAGTAAAAACACAGAAAGGGACCTCCCTAAACCAGCAGCTAACAAAACGTGGGCTAAATTGACCAACCCAGAGTGTGACCGCGGTTTTGAGTTTAGCCAAATTTGATGCTAGTCAACTGTCAACTAACCCTACTAACATCTCCATATTCTGCATATTCACTCTCCAACTCTAAACAAAACACAAACCTACCTCTACCAAAGCATAGATTCAGGCTCACCAAAAACACACAATGCTGGAGTGGGCCCGTTTTTTTTGGTTCACGAGAGCCACTTTGTTTTGGCTATTGTGGGTCAGTTTGATGAGTTACTTCACTATGCGGCTAGTAGTTTTGACCAGTGTTACTGAATAAATATTCTTTGAAATGCACAATTTGCATCAAAGCCCTCTATTGTCTTCAAAGCTCTCTATTGTCTTGCCCCTCCCTACCTATCATCCCTTCTCACTTTCTATACTCCTTCTTGTTCTCTCCGCTCTGCCGATCACTTACTTCTCTCTCCTCCTGTGCCCCCTCCCGTTTTCGCTCCTTCCAACTTTTCACTCCTTTCCATTGGAACCACCTACCCCTCGCCGTCTGCTCTATCACCTCCTACCCTTCATTTCACACTTCTCTAAAATCCTATCTCTTCCACTCTCCCCCCCCAGCATCTTTTTTTCTTCCTCTCTCACTACTGAAGCCACCTCCACCCACTCCTCCTACCTCGTCTCACTCTCTGGTCCCTCTCCATTAACGATTAACCTCATCAAGAATGTACATTGTTCCTTTTACTGTTTTCTGGTTTAGATTCAATTGGCATGTTATGCTTGTTGTATTTTCTCGTTCCTCTTGTAAAGCACTTTGGATTAAAGCACTATATGAATTCAAATAAAATACAAAAATACAAAAATACATCACATTTTATCAAAACAAATCCCCCTTGGGTACTGTTCAAACGGTGCCACAATAGGAAAGAATAACCAATTGCAACTGTGGGACACTTTTTTCATTGGTGCCCAAGACTATTTTATTGCCCAGTCCGATGCTGCTGCACCACAAACTACAGGCACTCCACAACACCCATCTTGAAACCAAACACAAGTACACCCAAAGCACCAATGCACAATCATACCTCAACAGCACATGACTTCTACCAACCAAAAACGCACTAACACTAAGTGACCGGTTTTTGTGAACTGAAGCTGCCAACAGCACATCAAGGCTCTCTTGCTCTTTTCCCCTCAATCTCACTAACAACCCACCAATCTTCCTTCCATTGCAGATCCGCAACGGTGCCACGCAAGTGGTAGCAGTGCGCGGTACAAGACCACATAACATGCATAACATGACTAGTCACTTGACCGATTCCAAGGTAAGAACCTTATGGAAATCATCACTAGGCCTTCTGAATGATACATCCTGACTCCTGCCAAGCCAATACACCTTTTATTCACATTTAGTCCTTCTTTGATATCTACTTAAGGGGGCACAATGAGGTGCATTCATTGCCCTCCCATCGTGTTGTCACACACACGCTCTCTGAGCTATCTTTTCTTAGTACTGGGCTTAGTTTATGCAGTCACAAGGGTTTAAAAGTCCCTGGCTTGCATTTCTGCAAGACAGCACTCTTATATCCATATTTAATATGCATGCACTAGATTCTGCTGCAGGAACAAGTGCAGGCAAAGCCAACAGAACAGAAAGTCCACAAGAAGGAAAGAATCATCTTGAGGGTTTTGCTATAGTGGGATTTCTGGCGGGGTGGATACAGCATTTTGTGTTTCCTTTATTTATTCATGTATTCATTTTATCTCTCTCCAATAGATAGGCAATTAACACCAAAAAGTAATCACGGTTTCTCCTGAACCTTTGTCTCTGGAATCGCCGATGGAATGGCACTTTGAAAAGGTCGTCAATTCATTTGGACCATCCAGCTGTGCTTAAGCAATGGGGGGGAGGGGAAGGGCAGAGCGTTGCTCTCTGTATGCTGGGTCCTCATCCTAATTGTGCTTCTCACGTTAAAGCAGTTGTGTGGCTTAGAGCTGTTCACGAATAGATCTTCGCATTGACATTTTCCTAGGTGATATGATCAACAACGTGTTCACAAAATTCACCAAATGCCCTCAACAGAACTCTGGAGGAAATATGTGTATCAGGGTGTGATACTGTGTCTCAGAGACCGTCATTCTTGCGCACCCTTTGTCTTCTACCACTCTTTTTGCAGTATGGCCCTCTCCCTTTCTCCCTCCTCTCAATTTCCGAGCTCCCATTACACTCCTCTTCCTGCCTTTCTGATTCTGAGCTCCCTCCTTCTTACCTTCTAATTTTTCCCTCTTCATTCATCCACGCCATTCACATCCACTCCAATTCAGTTTACTCTCCTGCTCCTTGCCTGACCTGCGCAGGCTCATTCTCCTCCGCTCTAATGGACTAACTCCTCTTCCTGCATTTGTGAGATATGCTCTTCTTTTTCTTTACCCTGCTGCATTTATGAACTCTAACATACCCTCTTTCCCTCTCCATTGCTGCGTTTTGTCCTCCTCTTCCTCTCTTCTCTCAAATGCTAAGCTCATTGTTCATTCTTTCTTGCTCTATCTTTCGCTCTTCTGTCTCTCCAGATATGAGTTCTCTCTATCCTCTCCATTCTTAATCTCCTCTTTTATTCTGATTTCTGTTCCAGGCTCCCTCCTCCTTCTGCTAGCTCTCCATTTGTGTGCAGCTTACCTATATGTGTGTCCCTACGTTATATTAGGTTATGGTGGTATGCTTTTATTACATGCTGAATGACCACCATAGAAGTATCAAAGCATAACATATCAGTATATACCTACCCTTTTATTTATTTAGCATCCTCCTCCCTCCTCTTTTTCATCACTTTCAAGAACACATGTCTGCTCAAGTCGCCGGGTGATTTGACAGTCATCTTTGAGGTGCTTGCCAGATTACATACAGAGCACCTAAACTCATCTTTAGGAAAATACAGTTTCCAGTGCATAGCACTGAAAGCTAACTTTATACATCGATCGCAGGACTTGGACAATGGGCCTCATTCCGAGGTTGGTGGTAGTCATGGCGCTATTTGCGCCATGACTGCCACCAATAACGGTACCGTGTCCGGTTTGGTGCAATGGGGACTTACCGGTCTAGTCAGACCTTGGCAGGACCGGTAAGTCCCCATTCACCAAACCATTCTCCATTCCCATTTGAGCCCCCATAGGGCTCAATGGGAATGGGGAGGGCGCAAATAACGGACCGGCGTGTGCCAAGCCCATTAATTGCGGCCAGGTCTCTTAACGGGTCCCATCCTTAACACCTGGTCAGATCAGGCATTAAGGAAGGGACCCGCTAAGGGACCTCGTAGTAGGGCGGTAAGGGATTACCATCACCGGTCTCCATACCGGTGCCCGGTATCCCTTACCGCCCTACTCGGAATGAGGCCCAACGTCTTTCTATTAAAAATTAAGTCAGGGTGCCATGCGTTAACTGTGCACTGGAGATTTCTGTGCATTATGGGGTCTTAATTTGTGTTCTAAGACATTTAAGAAATGTTATTCAGCAAAACTGTTTTAAAATGAAATGTTCTGCCTCATTTTAAAATAAACTCATTTGATCAGCACCTGCCCGGCTCCCACCCACTTGCTTCGCTTTAGTTTGTGGGTCCCCGTTAAAACAATCTTGTGATATGATTTGTAGTCGCTTAGATATTTGCTAGGACTGTTTTTCTCTCATAGTGTAGCCCAGAGGACATGGAAAACATAATGAGAGACTAGAACCCTTCAGATCGGCACAAATTGCTCATTCTGAAATCCTTTTCCAGTGGTGTTTATTTGTGACAAATGTGAATTTCAAATGTAGGAGTGTAACTCATTTGTGGGAGATGATTGCATACATATCCTACTAACATTTAACCATAGGTTGGTGTTCTGAGGGCGTATCAAGATGGGGTGGCGAGTGGGGTCGCAGATGGTGACCCAAATGAGGGTCAATACCCACTTATTCATGAATTTAGTGGAACCTTGCTTTCATGGGCTTGGCACAGCTTTTTGTGCAGTTAACCTTCACCCTAAGAGTTTGATTGTAAGTGAGTGATCATTAACATGTATAAAGTGTTTGTAGGGCAGGTCCAAAATCGAGCAACAGGAAAAACCAGGTAGCAAATAACGAGTGCACACTCTTGCAAGGATAATACAATTTATTACATGTAAACCAGGCCGGGCAGCGTAGTCAGCTCCTTGGAACTGAAAATGATCACTCGCTCGGCTTACACATACAAGTTACAAGTTTGTATAGCGGTAAACCCGTGAAATTAATATATCGGACAAAAACATTCTTAAGTTCACATATATGTTGCTACCCCATGGGACACACGTTATCTAAAACACTCTCTTCATATGATCAAATTTTACAGTTCTCATGAAACACTACAACATAATAAATCTTTTCTGATAAGACATTCTGTCACACTGATGGATCATCCTTGTTAGTTGAGACACACTGATCAACTAGAGATGGGCATATCACTGGGACATCCCTTCTAATTTATAATAGTCTTGTCATATGGTCAAACAACTTGACAAACCCAGATGCCTCGGTCAACCTTGCAGTTTATGTCTCTCTGTTCCTAATGGATTATTCAGGAGAAAATCTCTACCTTCTCTGATCAATTTCTACATTCCCTTGAAAGGGGGCTTGGAAATGTTCATATTTCCAATAGGAATTTGTGGAAAGGAGTATTGACACACGGACGCTTGTGAGTCTGCGTGTATGCATATTCTGTGTTAGATAGTTTTAAATGTATATTACCAAATTCGGCTTTTAGAATTTAACAATTTAATCTTTTTTTGGAATTGTGTTTGCACTGATCGGTGGGGGTAAACAAAACCTGCGTTTAGTTGAATTATTTCTGTGTACTTTTACTCTTGGGAAGTCTTTTCTCTATTACTGAGTCCAGGTAACGATCCTGCGTTCCGTGCCAGTATAATAGGGCAAGCTGGAGCAAACACTCAGTGCAATACGCATGCTAACTGTGATGATCAAAGGAGGCGATGGTAAGTTTAAACATGAAGTTTATTATAACAGGGCCCGCCGTGCCGGTCTACTCTAAACAACATCTAACGGCTCAATGGTCACGCGAACCAAGCTCCAGAAAGAACAGCAAGGAGAATGGTTCGCGTGCCACTATATTATACATGCAAAACTCTACATATCTTCCTCATAAATGAAAACAAGAAATATGGTCAAACACAAATAAGAAAAAATGGAAAACCTTCAAGCACACATTGTGCCTGGGAAACATATAGAGAAAACAATTGAGAAAATTAACTCATGGTAACTCAAACAATGTTCCGAATATTTGTGACATATAGTATAGACTGTATACTACCTGAATGTACATTTATGACGTATAATCTTTCATCCAAACTGGTTTAGACCTGGATCTCTGAGAATTATTAGAACTGTTTTGAACACTTACACATTCTTCACTCCTTATCCCACCATGATCATTTGAATCATTTGTTCCCACTCTATCATCCATACCATATGCTTTAGCAATTTTCCCTTTAGACCAGACTTCTCCTCCTTCTTATATGACTACACTCTTCCTTACTGCACAAATTCTCTTAGGACCCATGAATTTGCTGTCCATACATTTGTTCACCAATCTAGGATTCTTCACATACACCATCTCTCCCACCTTCCACTCCCGATCCTTCACTTTTTCACGAGCATCAAAATCAACGTTATTCCTCTCCTGGCTCTTCCTGATACATTTCATTATTTGTTCTCTATTTACTTGAACTACTCCGGCCACTCCCAGCCACCCTGGACACAATTTCGTCCCTGGCTCCCTTCCCTTGAGAGATACAAAGGGTGAAATTCTCATCACTGAATGCCGTGTAGTGAGATAATTTCACGTCATAATCCTCAACATTTCCTTCCATGGCTGCTTCACTTTCATAGCTATTGCAAACCTTCCTTCAAAAACCGATTGACTCTCTCCACCAGGCCATTTGCTCTGGGGTGATATAACGCAGTTCTGACATGTCTAATGTCATAACTGCTAAGAAATGCTTCATTGCCAATGAGACAAACTGAACCCCATTATCTGATACAAGTTCAGTGGGTACTCCTTCTTTAAAGAAAACTTTCTCTAGAAATTCAATGAGTTCTTTAGCCGTTACTTCTCTTACTGCCCCCATTCAATCCACTTTGCATGAAAATCAACTAACACAAACAAAAATTTCACACCATTACCCAAACCCATAATGGGTCCCATGCATGATGTCCACAGCCACTTTACACCACGGCTGTTCCGGTACCACATTTGGAAATAAAGGAACTTCCCTTACCACTTTGGTTTTGTCGCTCACTTGACATTCCATACACTCTTTCACCCACCTCTCAGCCATTTTGTCAATACGTGGCCACCAGTTTCCTTTTCATTGCCTCTTCCCCTGGATGCCCTTCATGAGCAAGATTCAACAGACTCTCTCTGATACCCTCGGGAGGGACAACACACCGCCCTCTCCTTAGTCTGTCTCCCTGCAAATTCAGCTCTTCCTTGACCTCCCACCATACATCAAATCACTTATCCAACATTTTCTTTTGTGGCCAACCCTTCACAGTCCATTCTTTAACAAGTTTCATGTCTTCGTCAGAACACTCAGCCTGCAACCACTTCTCTTGAGACACCGCTTCACCAACTTCGGCCACCACTGATTCTTCTATTGCCCCATCCTCCATGTTTTCTGTGTCAACCAAAGGCATCCTAGAAAGACAATCAGCCACTACATTTTTCTTTCCAGGCAAAAACCTTAGGTCAAAGTTAAACCCCTGAAGGCCCAAACCCCACCTGCTTATCCTGGGTGACCCTAAAGCCCATCTGCCACTCTCGAGCAACTGAACCAATGGCTTATGATCAGAGCGAATCACAAAACGTCTGCCCCACAAATAATACTTAAAATGTTGAACAGCCCAGAACATAGCCAAATCTTCTCTCTCAATAACTGAATATCTGGGTTCCGCCTCTCTTAACGCCCTTTATGCAAAAGCAATAACTCTCTCTTTGTTGTCCTTGTCAAATTGCACTAACGTTGCCCCCACACCCAATAAACTGGCAACAACAACCAAAACAGTTCTGTCCGTGTGATCAAACCTTCGAATTGAAGGTGCTTTACTGATGCATTCTTTAATGTTCTCAAAAGCTGTATTACACTCTGTGGATCACTCAAACCTTGCTCCCTTCTTAAGTACCATTCTTATGGGAGCCGACACCATGGCAAAATCTTTTATAAATCTGTGATAATATTTGGCAAGACCTAAAAAAGACCTCACTTGGTCTTTTTCTGTGGGAATGGGGGCTTCTTTCACTGCTTCTACTAGAGACTTCTTCGGCCTTACCACAGACTCATCAATCTCATGACCCAGGTACTCTACCTTTCCAAACACAATCTTACATTTGTCTCTCCTCACAGTCAAACCAGCCTCTGACAACTTGCACAACACTTGTCTCAGAACCACGTCATGTTCAGACTTTGACCCTGCAAACACCAGCATATCGTCTTGAAGCACCACAATGTTCTTCATTCCTTCCATGATTGTGTCCATTACTCTTTGAAATACTGCCGCTGCCGAAGCAAGACCGAATGGCATTCTGCAATATCTAAAATTACCAAAAGGAGTGATGAATGCTGTTAAATGCTGCCACTCTTCCTTCAATGGGATTTGATGATAGGCTTGCGAAAGGTCAATCACTGAGAACACTCTCGCATCCTTGAGATTTGATAGCTTGTCACTTATAATCGGCAAGGGATGCCTGTCCACTAGAATGTTTCTGTTGATGTCTCTCATATCCACGCAGAGTCTTATATCTCTGTTAGGTTTAGCTGCTACTACAATCGGCGACAACCATTCGGAACTCTCACTTTCCTCAATAATTCCCTTCTGTAACAAAGTCTCAATTTCGGATTTGAGTTTCTCCCTCAAACCATGTGGTATTGGTCTCAATTTGTGTATTTTAGGGATCGCCCCCGTCTTCAATCTGATCTGATGATGATCACAAACTACGCTCTAATGAGTGATGTGAAAGACCCATGCTACGCTTTACTTAATGCTCTTATTGAAGTAGCTGACTTTTTCGCCCGGTGGAAACACAGTTTGGTCGATTCAAGCCATCTGCATCCTGGTTTACTGGTGACCTGTGTTCTTTTAAACAGGTGTGTCGCTGCCTTGAATGCCGATGACATACTGAATGTGACCAGGATACACCAATTGTCTATAAACAATCGGTGGACATGCTACCATAAAATGATTGGTGAGGCCAAATCAAGGTTTTTTGCAAACCCTATCACTAATGCTGCTTGCTCTACACAAATGAACTTGCATCCCTTCCTTCAGTGAAAAACACTGCCTGTGGTTCTCAGAAGAATTGTGACGCTATTAATACTTTTTTCATTGAGAAGATTAGCTTAATTTGTCAAGCAATTGGTGGTGAAAACATGTCCTGTGCTGAGGCTTTACATGTATCAAGACATTTTGTTGCACTGGACAAACGTCCCTTAAAGAGAGTGTTTCATTTTGAACCACTCGATGACACAATTGTGGCTAATGCTTTGGGACACTTAAATCTGCCTCCCCGAGTGACTCCATGCCGCTATTTATTCTTCAGCATTTCTGTACATTTGGAACAATTCCTGCCTCGCTGAAGCAGGCTCTGGTCACGCCACCCTGAAAAAAGCCGCATATTGACTCCTCTGTTGCAAGGAATTTCAAGTCTATATTCCTACTGCTGGCCTTGATGAAACTCCTGGAGGCCATATTTATGCCATCTATTTCTCTCAGTTCTTGGAACATGTGAAAATCCAGAGGGTGTTTCACAACCTAGTCCTCAGGGATCCTGAACTCAGGTGGCCAGGGAAAGGCCATCATTTTTGGATCCCAACCCTAGGGGTGGATAAGCAAGGGAGGATCACCTGAGTAGGTGTGTTTGGGGAGTGACAGAGAAGTACCTGATGATGAGACTTTGTATGCCCCTTATTCCACAACCCATCAAAACCCTATCCATACCTATTTTTAGGGAAACTACAGCTCCCATATTTCCTCCCCAGTACATACTGACAACACTACTGACCCGAGGAAGTTGAGGAAGGAGGCCAGGAAGATTGCCTCTACTGACTTGCAATGGCTCTGTTGCTTTAATGAGACCAGACAGAGTCAGGCACGTCATTCGAACTACACACACCTGACAATTGTTAACACTCCCTAACAGGTAGTCCAGCGAGGCAGCGTCACACATTCAAAAGTCTCTGAAATGTTTACATTTATCATAAAAAGGGAAATGAAGGCAAGCAAATAACCGTAATCCTGAACAAGAGGGCAAGTATGACAAGAGGGCAAAGTATATGAACTTTGAAAGATGCCAAGAAAGCAAAGTAAAGAGAGTAAGAAACTACAAGTACCAAGAAGCATTGGTGTTATGCGGTGATGGAAGATTGTTCATTGATACATTGTTTATAGAGAGGTTTAAGTGGTCATGTAGAGGTCTATGTAAAATCCTTGCAATTCCGAAAGTCTTTGTCAGTATAAAGTTGGATAAAATAAAACATGGGGAAGGGAACCCCCACAAAGAGAAAAGAAGAGAAAAGAGGTGTTAAACCTGGCAGAGGGAGACTGATATTAGAAGTGAAAGTTAAGTGAAATTTGAAACATTATGAAAAGAAAGACAGGCTTGAGCCCAGCAGAGGGAGGCCTGTGCTGAAATGTGGCAACATGATAGTTAAGTGTGAAAGAAAAGACAGGATCGAGCCGGGGGGAGGGAAGCCTGGGATAAAAACTGTTAAGTAAAAGTCAAGAGTAGAACTGTGCATTTGTGCAAGGCGGAGGAAGCCTAAAGAATTTATTGAAATGTCAAAAGCTTGAAGTTGAATCCTGAACTATTGAATTGTTCCAGTAAGTCAAAGTGTGCGAGACTGATAGAATTGGGTCAGCCACCTATCCTTTTAAGAAACTCTCGAGACCCTGTGCTTCTGAACGTGGGTAAGGGAGTTGTTACCTAGGACATTCTCACATTTCTTTTGAGACACTACTTTTTCCTTTTCATATCCCCTTTGCAGATTTGCCATTTGAGAAGGAGGGCAAGGTTGTTTTCTTTAAGTATAAGCCTTTTTATTTTGACTAGACTGACTTGGACCTGTTTGTTATTTGTTTATTGGTCGGAACTACTCCCATTCTAGAGTTAGGGCCAGTCAGGAATTCTCTCATCCTTACCAAAATACAAAATAAAGGTTTTTGAAACGTGCACCTATTGTGTCTGTGTCTACTGTCAATACCATGCCTTCCTTACTGAAACCAATGAAAGTTTTCATCCTCATCATTCAGGCTTTCGCCCTTTGATGGGCACAGAGTCAGCCATGATTTCACTCATCGATGACTTAGCCATGCTTCAGGACCACAGGGGGTCAGAGTGTTGATTCTTCTTGGCCTCTCCATGGCCTTTGATACTGTGGATCATAACATTCTTCTTGACCATCTTGAACAAGTTGGAATTTTGGGGGCTTCGCTGACATGGTTTGCCTCCTTCCTTGCTGTGCCTACACAGGCCGTCTCCTTCCAGGGCTGTGTCTCCCACCCTACTCCCTGCCTTGCTGTGTGCCCCAGGGGTCAGCGTTGTCACTGGTTCTATTTAATCTCTATGTGCGTCTGCTGTCCGATCTTATCTTCAAATTTGCTGTATACTTTACTGTAAGAGGATTCAATTCAACACTACAGCTAAGTCAACGCCTAGTCTATAATACTGAATGAAAACCCTTATTGATATATCTTTATGTCCAGTTCATGCGTTCTGGATGACTACCCCTATATAACACCCCTCTCTTGGAATCCCCCTGACCCCACTGAGCCAAGAAGTAGTTCTGTTTTGCAAGTTAAAAGGTTTATTTGATAATTTAAACAATATATATTATATCACGCTTTATAATAAATTAATAATTGACTAGCACACTTAATCTGATATGATAAAGATTAATAACGGAGAATCTGGCATTAACACGCTTCTCTATAGTCAATAAGGAGTTGACATGAAATGGATAAGGTAGCACACTGGTAAATAGGTACAGAAGTATAATGTGGTAGAGAATGCTTTATAAGGTTCAAGGAAATGCAAGGTTGAATGAATGAAATGCAGTATAGAAAACAACTTGATATGATTTCAGCAAAACAATGTAATCACTTTTCTCGGGCAATCCCCTTCCCCCCTTGATGCAAGGCAAGGAAATGGAAGGAAAACACACAGTTCTCAGAAATGCAATCAATGTAAATCAGTTCACCCCAGCAAGCTTACACGACAGAAGTTTAAAACACAGGCAAATGCTTTGATATGTGCTAGCAATGGATGAGAAATATGCTGGAAATGCTTTTAATTCCCTTTCAGAGGTTCAGGGTGAGTGGTATCTAGTTAATATTAGTCCAGGCTCACACTAGCAATGAGGCAGGGATAGTTAGCAGGTTAAACGAATTTCTGGCAAATGGAAGGCAAGCAGCAGCTGATTTTACATGTGGAGAAATTTGCAAATCGCGGCAAAATTCGCGGATGCGCCGAGCGCTATTACAGAGGAACCACAAGGACTATCTCTATCGGGGTCCTAGGAAAGCCTAGGATCTCAGCTTCAAAATGAAAGTTACTGCAAGTCTCTAGCACAAACGGTCGCGGAGATATGAGCGATTAAATAAAGGTCGTTTTTCAGATTTGAAATTTTAAAGTTCCAAAAGACAAGTGCAGCTTGCAACTAGAAATGACAAGTGACAGCTTTACAAATGACAGGTGACAGTTAGGAGACAGTTCTACTTAGATTAAAATAGGATTGAATTATATTATTTTAACTAGGAGATTGGTTCTGCACAGTTTTCTAGGTACTCACACTATATTCTTGAGTGAAATGGGCCTCGCCATGGATCTGGTCAGGATTTAAACTCGCCTCTGGTCTCTGCACTTCACAGTGATCTGGGTCAGCTCTCTCTGGTTCTCTGGTCTGGGTCTCTAGTTCTGGATAGATTGAAGTCTCTAGTTTGGCTCTCTGGAGGTTTGATGAATTTGAAGTCTGGATCTCTGGATGTTGTATGGTCCGGCAGAGCGCGTTGCAGCAAATGGAATTGAAGGTCTCTACCTGTCCTGTCTGTCTGTTTTTATGTGTTTAGAATGTGGGTGTGTTCTAGCATCACTGACCCTACCTCTCTCTCAGCTTCTAATTGGTCAAACTTCCATTTATCATTTGATTGGGGAATGAACTGTGAGTCAGAGGGATGTCATTTTATGGCTTGCAGATAGGACACTCCTCTGTCAGATTGCACACATTCTATATTTGATAATAAAAGACATATTTCACAGTTACACAGTTGCTTGAAATTACATATACATGGTGTGGCTGAATTTAGCCATGTCTCTGTCCAAATCTGCTGTTTCTAAGAGCTTGCATTCAGAAATGGCACATAATTGACTTTTTAACTGATTTTTCACTTTCTGACATTGACCCAACTTTACATACATGTGTGCAGGGAGTATGGACATTAACTGATGAAGTTTCAGATTTTTAACATGCATACATTTAGAGTAATATCCACTTTTCCGCTAAAACCCCCCTGAACACGCCACCGGGTCGAAAAACCTCTTAAACTGTGGGCAGAAAAATCACAAGAATTATGGTATCATTTATAAAATTTTCACATGTCCGCTCTATGAGTTATTCATCTTTTTAGAGTTATGTTCTGGCTCCAAAGGGGTGTGGTTTCCTCTCAGCACAAGGTAAAAATACTGGTTTTTCCATTTCTGCCAAGCCAGCTTGCTCTCACAGGCAGTGCCCCTCCCCTTTCCTCAGGAGGAAGCCACTTTTTACGACCATTTACGACTCCTGCCAATAAAACCTTTGCCTGAGCCAGGACAGGGCTTTGTTCACTTTCCTGCAGAGCACAGGTAATTCAATTATCAGATAGATGGCATATCCTTAGTGTGAGCAGCAAAAGGGCAGCTAGGCCTGGGAACACAGCTGTGACTCAAGTTTCACTCCTGATGGGGGTAGTTGCCAGGCAAATTGGAATCTCTTTAAGCTGTCATTTCTGTTCCCCAGTTTCTGCATTCAAATAAAACTAAACATTTTCACATATGCAGCTAGAAGGCTGATTCTAAGTTTAAAACTATGACATTTAAACAGTTACAAAGGCATGTGACACCAAACATAGGTCACTCATTTAATGTAAACATTTTCGATTTTAGTGTCTTTAAATCCAGTGCAACTTAAACTGCTGCAATCCACAGCTCAGCCAGTCTTGTTATAAACCTTCAAGTCACTTCAGAATATCACTTTACATTGTATCCACCTCTCAGTAAGTCTTTCTTTAGCCTACTTTGGGTTCATTCAGTTTTACACAAAAAAGTAAAATCTGGTGTGGTTTTAAACTGCCGGCTTTTGGATAGTGGTGAGTACTGGTACTGCACCCATTTTTGGGATTTAAGAAAATGAATTCCCCACCATTCTAGGTTGCATTTGGCAATCAGCATTTCCATTCCCAATGGTTTCAGACTACTGTGCGGGTAGTCCAATGGTGGTTTTAAAGCGCTTTGAAGCTAACCGGCGCTACTGTTTTTCCTTTGGCAACCCATTTCCCTCATGGCAACCCGGCCTTTCATTCTCGCACTGGTGGGTGGCAAGTGAAGCAACCATTTCGGTGTGCGCACAAACTGCGCAGCTTTCCTGGATTTCGGCGCACATGTGGGTTTTCCGCCATCTTGAATTTTCTAGCCCATAGCACCAAATGTTGTGGCATGATAGCTTAAACGTGGGTCAGGACACCCAACAAGCCCCCCCACGCGACTGCACTTTGAATTTGAGTCGATGGGGAGTCGCGTGCCCAAGGGTTTTGACCCACGCACCGGTCTGTCCGCATAATCTTCTTCCTACTCTGTAGATGGCACAGTTCAGCATCTTCTTCTCCATCCGGTACTGATCGATCGGTTCTCCTCGCCGGTCCTGATGGGAATATTGGGCGGTCCACTGGGCCCATTGAATCTTCGTTCCCGGTCTCCGGATCGCCCTCCTCGGCCCGTCTTCAGGTTTTCTTTCTCCTAGGACGACAAAGGAAGAGCGGCAATACCTACTCATAGACGTTTTTCCACCACTGTTGAGATAGTGGGGCAGCATATGCATTTCATCATAACGAAAGATTACATTCTTATTTTGAAAAACAGTATGACTAAGAGACAGTTTCATACAAATCACAGTATGTTAGAGTACCCGCTAGGATTCCAGAGGATTCCTCCAGTTGTTGCAGAGTGTGCCTGGGATGGCAACACTTCAACTGGTTTATGTGTACCCACTTGTCTTCCCCCTCTGCCGAACCGCCTTTGGGGATGCGGATCTTGTAGGCCACAGGGGAGATCTTATCGACGATCTCAAAGGGTCCCTTCCATGTAGGCAAAAATTTGCGCTGCTTGGCCTGGTTCCTTTGGAAGTTGTTTAGATAGACCCGGTCTCCCACCTGATATTCCTTCCTGGAAGTTTTCAGGTCATAATGGGTCTTCATGCTATCAGCCGATCTTTCTAGATTCCGCTGAGCATAAGCAAAAGCATGTTGGAGGTGTTTCCTTAAATTCTCTACATACTCATGAGTAGTGGAGGCATTTATCAGTGTCTGCTCTTGGGTCCTGTAGAGCAAATGCTGAGGAAGCACCATCTTGCGTCCAGTCATCAACTCAAATGGTGACATTTTGGTTGCAGATGAAGGGGTAGATCTGATGGCCATTAGGACCAGAGGTAATCGGATATCCCAACTTGGCCCAGAATCTGCCACAAACTTCTTTAATATGCTCACAATTGTCCGGTTATATCTCTCTACTGCCCCAGAAGAAGCTGGTCTATAAGCAATATGCAGCTTTCTCTTGACCCCCAGTATCTCCCACATCTTTGTCATTACTTCACTGGTGAAGTGGCTACCTCTGTCTGACTCAATCCTTTGAGGTAGACCAAAACGGGAAAAGATGTGGTTAATCATCAAGGCAGCTGCAGTTTCTGCCTTGCAATTTGGGGCTGGGAGACATTCCACCCACTTGGTAAACAAGCATGTCACAGTCAACATGTACTTATTCCCCCTAGCCGAGCGAATCACAGGGCCTACAAAGTCGATTTGTAAATCTGACCATGGCAGTGTCATTCCCCTCTTTTGTAAAGGCGCCCGGTGTGTGAGGGATGTCGGCTGAAATTGTGCACACACAAGACAACCCTTCAAATATTGGTTGAGGTCCTGGCCCATGTGTGGCCAGTATGCAACCTCTCTTAAGATTTCCAATGTTGTGTGAAACCCCCTATGACCGGCGGTGGCCGCATCATGGGCGTGACTTAACATCAGACTTCGGAATGAGGTAGGAACCACCCACTGATCGTGGCCAGCTTTGGATTTCCTTACCAGCAAACCGTCTTGGATTCGGAACATTTTTGGACATTTCATCAACACTCTTAGGTCCTCTTTCCCAATGTAATCGGTATCCGTCAGGGGAAAGTTCTCAGGGTCCTCAAGGTGCTGGTAAAATTTACCAATAATTGGATCCCCCTTCTGAGCAGTAATCAAATCAGCATCAGGGGTCTCCTTACTCCATTGTGCAATTGAAAGGTCGTTGTGAGCATTTGTCTGGGACCTAGTGATGGCAGTGACCTGGATTTCCCCCAACAGGGACTCAATCTCAATTAGATCCCCTTGGATGGCTCCGGTTTTGGCCAGCTGATCAGCTAAGTCATTTCCAGTTTTGTCTGGTCCCTCTACTTTGGAATGACCCTTAATCTTCTTCCAATAGATGGTCATCCCATTCGATGTGACCAGATCATCAATGTTTTGGATCAACTTCCCATGTTTCAAGGGTTTGTTGTTAGCACATAACATGCCTCTGGTTTTCCAATTAACCAGGTGCTCCACGAACCCATTCCGTACATAATCCGAATCTGTGATTATGACCAGTTCGTGGAGTTGATGTTGGACAGCAGTGAGGATGGCCTGATGCACAGCCATCAATTCTGCCACCTGACTACTTCGGGGACCAATTTTGTATCCAGCGGAGGGTTCTGGGGACTCATTCACCCATGCATTCCCTACGCCGGCCACCAGTTCTTTCTCCCCGTTGTTGTCAACATGGTAAGAGCATCCATCCACATAGACAGTGGACATTCCCTCACACTTGTCTTCTTCAAAGACCTTGTGTGGGGAATTAAGGTATGCCTCCATGTTGTCCTTGATTTTTAGACTTTCGTCCTCGAGACAGTTTTCTCTGGCACAATCATGCAAGTCAGCCAGACCTTGCGCGAGGGGACTCTTCTTGTTTTGGCCATATCGGACCTCCACAGGAAAGCCTTGCATTGACAGAATCCAGGAAGTAATTCGGGAATTACTCACATTTCCGGCCCGGATTCTGTCACTTTGGAGATATTGCAGAGGCTGGTGTGGAGTCTCCACTATGATGTGTTCCCCCTGGATAAACGGGCGGTAATTCTTCAATGCCCACACCGTTGCCAGGAGTGCCTTCTCACAATCGTTGAATTTTTCCTCCACAGAGGATAAAGTTTTGCTCGCATAGGAGATTACTTTATTGACCTTGTCATGCTTTTGATATAATACTGCCGTCAAGCACGTATTAGAGAACCCCGTCTCCAGGAAGAACTCCTTGTTTCTGACAGGGTAAGCTAGGCAGGGCGCTTGTGAGAGGCTTCTTTTGAGTTGTTTTACTGCCTCTGCCTGTTCTGGACCCCATTCCCACTTGACCCCCCCCTTCAGGAGATGAATCAGGGGTCTGGTGATCTCTGCGTAGCCCTCAATGAACTTTCTGCTGTAATTAGTCAGTCCAAGGAGGCTCCTTAGTTCCCGCAGAGTTGTGGGGTCTTTCAGTTTCTGAAGTGCTTCCACTTTCTTTTCCTGGGGACAGAGACCCTGAGGAGTAATCTCATGCCCCGGGAAATTAACACAGGTTCTACACCACTGTGCTTTCTGAAAGGAAAGTTTTGCTCCGGCGGCCCTCAACTGCGTCAGAACATAACGGATCTCCGCTATGTGTTCCTCCACAGATGAACTTTTGATGAGGACATCATCTACATAAGCCAGGTTACCCCTTGCACCCAAGTCGGGCATGGCCTTATGTAGGAAAATATTGAACTCATTACCGGAGTTAAGGTATCCGAAGGGAGTCCGGGTCCATGTGTATTGCTGGCCCCCAAAGGTAAAAGCCAGTTTGTATTGGTCCTCCCTACTGACAGGCACAGTCCAGTATCCATTGGTCAGGTCTATTGCAGTGAATACCTGTGACCCCTGGATCTGGGCTAGCCCTTGGTCAATGTAGGGCAGAGGCCATCGGGAAGTATGGACCCGTTTGTTGAGCTCCCTAAGGTCGGCGCAGAGTCTCCACTGGCCGTTTGGCTTCAATATTCCCAGCACCGGATTATTGAAGGTGCTGTGGACTGGACGGATTATTCCCCGGGACTCAAGGTTCTTAATTATTTCCGTAAGGGACTCCATTGATGCGAGAGGCAAGCGATATTGCTTCACAAACACTGGAGTCATGCCAGGGTCCGTGGGGATTGTTGTGGTGTGGATGTCGGTGCGACCACAGTCATATGAGTCTACCGCAAAGAGATCTTGGAAATCCAAGAAAACTTGTTTCAACTTTTGCCTTTGTTCCAGAGTCACACAGGCATCAGCTAGGTTGACTCTCTCTTCCACCATCTGCCTGAAGCCTGGAAAGACTTCTGGTTTGGCTATCTCAGCGGCCTCCTCCAACTGGGTGGAGAAGTCCCTGGTCAGAGTGCTGATTTGGACCGGAGGCTTCAGGTGGGAAAGGCAGCCCTCATGTACCTGGAAAATCACCTCATCCCTCCTGAAGTCACAAGTCACATCTTCCTTACCATAGGGGCAGGAAGTGTACACCAGGAAGTTCCCCCCATGCCGGGTAAAAATCCTGTCTGGTGTTGTATTGTCATCACTGTCACTGTCAAAACAGTCCTTGGGGATTGGTCCTAACAGTTCGTTACCTAAATCCATGGAAAAATGTCGGTCATCAACCGCCATTCCAATAATGGTGCCTGCGGCTAGAGTAACACTCTTTAAGTCGCTGTTATCCACCTCTATTGGAATGGTGTCATGTTCTAGGTTGACTAATGGAGTTGGGTTTACCCCCAACCCTTGCTGTTGGAGAGAAGCATTTAGATGTATGTAAGCATCAGGGTTTTTCAACTCTTGTCCCCTTTTAACTTTCACTTCCAGGGAGAATTGTCGAGTCCTTTCTGGGATGGTGACTTCCTCTTTTACCTGAATTTCAACTGCATAAGGTAGCAATTGAGCTGACCTAAATGCTTTTTCTGGATCATCAAAGCCCATGGGATTATCCGCTAATCGGGACCAAGCTTTGAAGTTTATTAGGTCCAAACTAATGGCAAAGCGATTGAGAATGTCACTGCCTACGTAAAAGGCGGCAGGGACGTCTCGCACGACCCAACAATTGTGGACTATGCTCTTGTTGCCAATGGAGATTTTGAGCATACACCTGCTTGGCAGGAGATGTTTGGAATTAGGTGCTTCCAGGTCCATTTCCCATTTGTCTATCAGTTTGAAGGTGGGAATGGCTGGATCTTTTGGGAGTTGGCGGAACATGGCTTCGCTGAAGAAGCTCTTGCCGTTGTTCAAACACACTCGAGCGAGAACAGAGTCCTTCCCATCATTTAACTGAACAGGGATGAACAACTGCTCTCCAATTTGCTGAATCTCAGCCAGGCTCTGAGCTGATTTCACATCTTTCTGGACTATAGGAGTGGGAGTTTCTGATTGTGGATTAGTATAGAATTTCAGAGTGTTTCCTTCCAGCGTGGAATACCACTTTAGACTGGAAGGAAGGTTGATTTTCAGAAATAGAGAGGACCCCCCATCACCAGTCTGTTGTCCTACTGCTATTACTGTCACGTCTGGAATTTGGTTGTTCTGGAAGTGAAATTCTACTTGGTCAGATTTTTGTTCAACCATGTGGCATGTGCCGTTTAAACTAACATGGTTGACACTCTGTTTTAATTTTATTGGTCGGCTAGTCTGGGTCCAGAGGACCTTGTTTACGCAATCTATTAGGGGTGACAACCTTCTCAGGAGGTCATTCCCTAGTAAACAAGGGGTGCCCTCTGGGGTCACAACTATGACCGGGTGTTTCAACTTGTGTCGCCCGATCTTAATGTCCAAGTCTGCCGTCCCCTCGACGGGAATTTCCTTCCCGTCAAAGTTCTGCAGTTGTCCAGGAAGAGAGGTGAGAGGAATTTGGTAATTCTCTCCCCTTCCTGCATTCAGTTCGTCAAAGGCCCTTCTGGACAGAAGGGTAGCTTGAGATCCAGTGTCCACCAGCGCTGAGATTGTACCCTGCCCCTGTACTTGTACCGGGGCATAATATCTTCCCTCCTTCTCCTCAAGGGGGCACAGATAATGCACATTTTTGGACAACTGGTGGGCTAACTTTCTGGTTTTGGACATTGCTAGCGAAGAGATTTGGGCAGAATTCTGTGGAGAGTCTTGGGAATCTGAAAGAAAAATTTGGCAACTGGAGATCAGAGCCATTGTGGGTTCCCCTGGTTCCAGTTCTGGGCCGCCCCCCCCTTTTTGGAGGCAGTCCCCAGTATGGGTTTGAACCAGGGGATTTTCTTGCTGTTGGTTCTGGGATGAGATGGTGGGCGGCGGTAGCTCAGTCTCCACATCTCCCCAGTCTGGATTTGCATCCCTAGGGACCCATTTTTCTTTGGGAGGAGTTCCCCCCTCTCTGAAGGAGAAGATCCTTTTCCCAGGATCCTCTGAGGATCCCTCTCCCTCAAATTGGAAGATCTGTACCTCCTCCTCAAACTGAGTCTGTTTGGGTCTTTTGTTTCTCCTACCCCCCCTCTGCTCCTTAGGAGGCAGACTTTCAGGGGCAAGAGATTTTGTTTCCGGTTCCTGGGTTTCCAGGGGCTGTTTACAAGTGAGGAAGGAAGCTTCCTCCCTGGGAACCGGTGAGTTATCGGGGTGCTGCCCCCGTCATTGTTCTGGAGCACCAGGTCCAGAGTTGGGTGCGTTCTGCGCCGGCACGCCCATCTGAGGGTTCTGCTGAGCCCTCAGTATGTGACCCAGATCCCGCGCCATGTTTTGAACCTGGCGCTCTAACTGGGAAACCCGCTCAGGCTGATACGGGGCCCTGTTTTCTCCCCTGGGCTGATCCCGGGAAGGGTAGCTGTCCCTTCTTTGGTAGTACCCCTGGTTGGGAAGATTTGGGTACCCCTCCACCCTTGGCCTCCCCTCTCCCGGATTTAGTGGTCTGGGCTCGGGGAATTGGGGAAAGAAGGATGGATGATTTTGGGGTTGGAAGTCGGGTGGATATCTGGGGAAAAAGTTCTGCCCAGGGTTTGGTAAATTTCTGCCCTCCTGTGGGAAGTTTGGAGGGAAGTTCCCTGGGTTAGGTGCTTGGCTGGATCCCCCACCCTGGGCTGGAGGAGTCCACACATAACCCAGGATGGGTCGATTTCCCTTGTAGCGAGGACTTACATAGTCAGGAGAGCGAGGGACCCCATTTGTGGGGCTGCCTCCCTGGCTCCCTGTCTGTGACTGGCCCGAGGACCTTCTGGGCCTAGCATTATTAGGTGCAGGTAGGTTTTTAGGCCCCCCATCTCCAAATCCAAAACGGCGGTGACCTTTACCTCTGCCACCTTGGCAGCAGCAGGGGTGCTGTTGGCTTTGGGGTTTTTCTGGGCATTGATTTTATTTTCTATGGGCTTCTGCACCTCATAGATCCGGGTAGCCTGTTCAATGACCCAGTCTAAAGATCTTTTCTCATGAAAATCCCTCACGAGCTGGGTCATGATATATTTGGGCAAGGCATGGAAAAACGTATTTATAAACTCTCTACTATCTGTGCGCACCCTTCTTGTGGTCTGTGCAAAAGCACGCTTTAACTCCTGCACAAATTCTTGTGGGGCCTGATCCTCCCCACATTGCAAATTGTAGGCTGCCTTGCGAGCCTCTTGAGGATTTCTGTGAACAGAAAAATGTTTCAGGATGGCCGCCTTATAGGTGGACCATCTTAAATGATTTTGGTCCTCCAGCCCCGCAAAGAAACTGGAGTATTCCGGGGAGAAGGTCCACTTTACATATTGAATGCAGCTTTGGCTGTCCTTCAAATGGAAAGTCTCCATCATTTGTTCAAACAACTCTAAGTGCTCCCAAACAGAATACTTAGCGTTCTTATGGTAAGGCGTGATGACGCTCCTGATCGCCTTAATCTGCTTTAAGGGGTCCTTAAGCAAGGCCCTTTTTGCCTTATTGGCCTTTTTGGTTCGGGTAACCCTTGTCCATTCTTCCTCGGACTCAGAGGCACTGCTCCCAGAGGTTTCCGTCTGTTCTTCCAGGTTTTCCCGGATTCTGCGAGCCTGGGAATGGCTGGCAGAATGTGGGGACCTGGTCTCCTGTGTCCTGCGCAGTTCAGAGGAGTCTTCAGATTCCTCCTTGCTGCCAGGATTTGATGGGTACCCCCTCCACTGACCTAACTGGGCAGAGGTTTTCAGGATGCCCTTAATGGGCCTACTCTCCTGGGGTTCCCCATTGAACTGTACTGTACTTGGGTGCCCATACCCGGATGCCCACCCCTCCATTCCTGAGTGGTACTGGCCTATGAGCCCCATACTCTTAGCTGGATAGTAATCTGCCATCCCTGTGGCCCTGTGCTCATGTGCGCCAGGGGACATGGGGGTGGTAGAGTCCAGGGACTGGGGAAGATGAAGGCCCCTGGTGTTAGGGCTCCTGCGGTTATGGTCAGGAGTCTCTCTTACCCAGCGGACCTCACCTCTATCCGCCCCTGCTCCCTGTTGCAATGCAAGAGCCTGCATTTGTGCTTTCAGTTCCTCTGTTAAGGCCTTACTCGACTCTATCAGTCTCTCCTGCATCGCTACCTGTTGTTGGAGCCTATCATTGTGTTGACAGAGGGCCTCATTTTCCCTCTGTGCTTCCTGGGTGGTCCTGGAGAACTGGGCCAGTCTTTGCTGCAGGAGGGTTACCTCCTGAGCTGTGTCCCTATTGGCCTGCTCCTTTCTTGCTAGAGCATCTTCCACCCTTCTGGTGTGCTCTACCAAGTTCTGGTGTTCTTTTTGGAGGTCACCCAGTCCCTGGCGGGCCAGGTGATTTTCTTCCATTTTTCTTTTTAAATGGCAGACTTCCTGGCCTAAGGCGTCTCTTTCCTGACTAAGAGCCTGCATTTGTGCCGCCAGGTCGTCCCTCTGCCTTTGAAAGGCACCAGCTTTCTGGCGTTCCTGATCAAACTCTGCCTGGGTATCCAGATCTTTCAGAATTAGTTTGTTGCTCTCTACCTTCACTCTATCTAGATGACTTTGCAGGGTGGCTACCTGCTCCGTGCATGCCCTGTTAAAGTCTAATTGTTGCTCCAGCTTTTTCTGGCTCTGCAGTAAGGAGTCCAAAAAGTCTTGGTGCTCCTTCTGCAGGGCCAGAAATCTAGTATCCTGTTCTACCTGTTGCAGCACATCCATATCCTTCTTTATTTTAATGATGTGCTGCCTACTATCATCTTCTGACTCCTGGCTCCTCTGCAGCCTCTGCTCAGAAGAGACCAGGTCAGATTGGGCCTTCTCTAACGCCATCTGTTGCCTTTTTGCCAGATCATGGCCTTCAGCACATTTATTCTGTATGGCTCCCATATATAAATATAAATATGCCGCTATCCTAACAATCTTGTCGTGTTCATCTTTGGCCTTAGGAGCCATATATAGTTCACTCAGGGCCACATGTAATGGACCCTGATCTCTCCATTGTTCTGACCCTGTTTCCGTGACCTGTTGCATGATGGCCTGCAACCAGAATGTTTGGTCCTGGTGAGTCCACTCACCTCTCACAAATAACTTATGTAAGAAGTGCTCTCTGGCTATTTTCATATCTACCAAGGTCGTCATTCTAGAGATTGGTCTCTGTCCTGACTTACAGAAGTTAGTATTTTATTTTTGCAGAACAGAACTTTTCTTGGAGTGTCCCTTTTGAGGAATGCTTCACAGCGTAATGCAGCGTGGTGATCCGACCGGATGTATGTATCCCGTCAGTTAGCACACTGTATTAAGCTGCACAAATGGTAAATCTAACCCAACGTCTCGGCTCGAGCCCCCAATTTGTAAGAGGATTCAATTCAACACTACAGCTAAGTCAACGCCTAGTCTATAATACTGAATGAAAACCCTTATTGATATATCTTTATGTCCAGTTCATGCGTTCTGGATGACTACCCCTATATAACACCCCTCTCTTGGAATCCCCCTGACCCCACTGAGCCAAGAAGTAGTTCTGTTTTGCAAGTTAAAAGGTTTATTTGATAATTTAAACAATATATATTATATCACGCTTTATAATAAATTAATAATTGACTAGCACACTTAATCTGATATGATAAAGATTAATAACGGAGAATCTGGCATTAACACGCTTCTCTATAGTCAATAAGGAGTTGACATGAAATGGATAAGGTAGCACACTGGTAAATAGGTACAGAAGTATAATGTGGTAGAGAATGCTTTATAAGGTTCAAGGAAATGCAAGGTTGAATGAATGAAATGCAGTACAGAAAACAACTTGATATGATTTCAGCAAAACAATGTAATCACTTTTCTCGGGCAATCCCCTTCCCCCCTTGATGCAAGGCAAGGAAATGGAAGGAAAACACACAGTTCTCAGAAATGCAATCAATGTAAATCAGTTCACCCCAGCAAGCTTACACGACAGAAGTTTAAAACACAGGCAAATGCTTTGATATGTGCTAGCAATGGATGAGAAATATGCTGGAAATGCTTTTAATTCCCTTTCAGAGGTTCAGGGTGAGTGGTATCTAGTTAATATTAGTCCAGGCTCACACTAGCAATGAGGCAGGGATAGTTAGCAGGTTAAACGAATTTCTGGCAAATGGAAGGCAAGCAGCAGCTGATTTTACATGTGGAGAAATTTGCAAATCGCGGCAAAATTCGCGGATGCGCCGAGCGCTATTACAGAGGAACCACAAGGACTATCTCTATCGGGGTCTAGGAAAGCCTAGGATCTCAGCTTCAAAATGAAAGTTACTGCAAGTCTCTAGCACAAACGGTCGCGGAGATATGAGCGATTAAATAAAGGTCGTTTTTCAGATTTGAAATTTTAAAGTTCCAAAAGACAAGTGCAGCTTGCAACTAGAAATGACAAGTGACAGCTTTACAAATGACAGGTGACAGTTAGGAGACAGTTCTACTTAGATTAAAATAGGATTGAATTATATTATTTTAACTAGGAGATTGGTTCTGCACAGTTTTCTAGGTACTCACACTATATTCTTGAGTGAAATGGGCCTCGCCATGGATCTGGTCAGGATTTAAACTCGCCTCTGGTCTCTGCACTTCACAGTGATCTGGGTCAGCTCTCTCTGGTTCTCTGGTCTGGGTCTCTAGTTCTGGATAGATTGAAGTCTCTAGTTTGGCTCTCTGGAGGTTTGATGAATTTGAAGTCTGGATCTCTGGATGTTGTATGGTCCGGCAGAGCGCGTTGCAGCAAATGGAATTGAAGGTCTCTACCTGTCCTGTCTGTCTGTTTTTATGTGTTTAGAATGTGGGTGTGTTCTAGCATCACTGACCCTACCTCTCTCTCAGCTTCTAATTGGTCAAACTTCCATTTATCATTTGATTGGGGAATGAACTGTGAGTCAGAGGGATGTCATTTTATGGCTTGCAGATAGGACACTCCTCTGTCAGATTGCACACATTCTATATTTGATAATAAAAGACATATTTCACAGTTACACAGTTGCTTGAAATTACATATAAATGGTGTGGCTGAATTTAGCCATGTCTCTGTCCAAATCTGCTGTTTCTAAGAGCTTGCATTCAGAAATGGCACATAATTGACTTTTTAACTGATTTTTCACTTTCTGACATTGACCCAACTTTACATACATGTGTGCAGGGAGTATGGACATTAACTGATGAAGTTTCAGATTTTTAACATGCATACATTTAGAGTAATATCCACTTTTCCGCTAAAACCCCCCTGAACACGCCACCGGGTCGAAAAACCTCTTAAACTGTGGGCAGAAAAATCACAAGAATTATGGTATCATTTATAAAATTTTCACATGTCCGCTCTATGAGTTATTCATCTTTTTAGAGTTATGTTCTGGCTCCAAAGGGGTGTGGTTTCCTCTCAACACAAGGTAAAAATACTGGTTTTTCCAGTTCTGCCAAGCCAGCTTGCTCTCACAGGCAGTGCCCCTCCCCTTTCCTCAGGAGGAAGCCACTTTTTACGACCATTTACGACTCCTGCCAATAAAACCTTTGCCTGAGCCAGGACAGGGCTTTGTTCACTTTCCTGCAGAGCACAGGTAATTCAATTATCAGATAGATGGCATATCCTTAGTGTGAGCAGCAAAAGGGCAGCTAGGCCTGGGAACACAGCTGTGACTCAAGTTTCACTCCTGATGGGGGTAGTTGCCAGGCAAATTGGAATCTCTTTAAGCTGTCATTTCTGTTCCCCAGTTTCTGCATTCAAATAAAACTAAACATTTTCACATATGCAGCTAGAAGGCTGATTCTAAGTTTAAAACTATGACATTTAAACAGTTACAAAGGCATGTGACACCAAACATAGGTCACTCATTTAATCTAAACATTTTCGATTTTAGTGTCTTTAAATCCAGTGCAACTTAAACTGCTGCAATCCACAGCTCAGCCAGTCTTGTTATAAACCTTCAAGTCACTTCAGAATATCACTTTACATTGTATCCACCTCTCAGTAAGTCTTTCTTTAGCCTACTTTGGGTTCATTCAGTTTTACACAAAAAAGTAAAATCTGGTGTGGTTTTAAACTGCCGGCTTTTGGATAGTGGTGAGTACTGGTACTGCACCCATTTTTGGGATTTAAGAAAATGAATTCCCCACCATTCTAGGTTGCATTTGGCAATCAGCATTTCCATTCCCAATGGTTTCAGACTACTGTGCGGGTAGTCCAATGGTGGTTTTAAAGCGCTTTGAAGCTAACCGACGCTACTGTTTTTCCTTTGGCAACCCATTTCCCTCATGGCAACCCGGCCTTTCATTCTCGCACTGGTGGGTGGCAAGTGAGGCAACCATTTCGGTGTGCGCACAAACTGCGCAGCTTTCCTGGATTTCGGCGCACATGTGGGTTTTCCGCCATCTTGAATTTTCTAGCCCACAGCACCAAATGTTGTGGCATGATAGCTTAAACGTGGGTCAGGACACCCAACATTACAGACGACACCCAACTGGTGTTTAGTCTTGACTCACCTTCAACAGAGCCTTCCAATAAGTTGAGAGATTGCTTGTTAGCCTTTGTTAGCTATAGGAAATTGGATGGCATCCAACTGGTTGAAGCTTAACAGCGAAAACATGTCAGTCCTTGTGTTTGGTTCCCCGACAGCTAAAACCACTTGGAGTCAGGAGTTCTGGCCTGACTCACTGGGCCCCAACCCCCCCAGCACCTCTGTTAAAAGTATTGGTGTCAGGCTCCTTCCTATGGGCTCCCGTGAAGCCTGGAGAAGCAATCTCTAACGTTGGCTTTATAAAACTAAAGGTGCTACGAAAGATTCTGCTTTGTCTTCCCTTGGACTGCTGTGCAAAAGTGGTTACCTCAGCAATCTATCTGAGAAACCCACTAGGTGCCTCTAAAGTCTTGCTAAAAGTTCTCGTACCCACCATGTGGAACAAGCTGCCATCCATCCTCACTGCATTATACTTGAGATTATCTCCAATCCTGCAAAGTACTGAAAACCTATCTTTTCTTATACTCTTATTCTGTGGTAGTACTCCGGGACTGTCCATCCCCTCCAGTGCCTAGATGCACTTGGGCCTTAGTTTGCATTTTACAAATGTATTACACCAAAACACATATTGAGTTGCCACTCCATACATAGTACATTTCTAGCAGTGGACTGATGCATTTTCTTTCCCTTCTGCTCAGAGGTGCCCCAGTCTCCAGGAAGACATTTTGGAGCAGAGAAAAGGATTCATTCAAGATGATGGAAGCAACCTTTCCCTAATTCTAGCTCCCTGGCTGCCTTCCATCCACCAATGTCTTGCCTTATCGACAACAAAGAGTCTCTGTTACTTCCCATGTCATAAACATGAGTTCACACTCCCTTCTGGAACAGGTTCCGCTAGTCTACTTATGGTTCAGCCCAATCCTTAGAAACCAGCCTTTTCCAGCCTTTAGGCTGTGAAAGTCTCACTTGATTCAGAACAAAGTATTCCCCTAAGCCATCTGTACAGAAAGGGTGGGTGGGACCTCCTCAGCAGCCACTGATTTTATCTGTTCAGCTGTTGGTGAGGAAATATCTGTGATACCTTATTTCTCTGACCGCCACAATATTCCCCTTTTCTAGTATATTGCTTTATTCTTAAATGTGCCTCGAATGTAATATGTAGGATGCTTGTACAATGCCACCAGATGTGAGAGGATATTGGATATTTTAAATGTAAAATCCTGTTGCTGCTAGGTGAGTTTATACCTTAACATATTTCTTTAATCAAAAATATACTTTCTCTAAATCTATTATATGGGATAGATTGTAATGGAGGTGACTACATATAACTGTATATTTCAAAATATTAAGATCATGTGGGCTCTTAAAGGAAGTTGATAAAAAAAAAAATGGCTTCATACTTTGCCTGAGCATATTAAAAGGCAAATGCAAAATGTCCCATAACTTTGGTACTGTGCATACCACATCTAATTTTTTTGGGGACACGTTGCTTTGCCATGCCATGTGTCTAGCACATAATTTCAAGATTGGCAGGGCACTGCAAAGAAAATACATTATCTGAACTTGGGGCTGCATGTCTAACATTACCTCATCTTCAGAAGCTTTGCTTTGCTCTTCAGAGTGATTGTATTTAATACAATTTCTTCAAGTAATAGGTTTGATGCTCCTCTCATCAAGAGTCAAAATTAACAACTATGAATTCAGCTGTTTTGCTTTCTTAATGCCAGTAACCATTTTAAAGGAAAGTACATTTGCTTGATATGACATGATATTTTATTTATAGTGCACCCATACCAAGGTGTAACAAGTCTTCCAGCTTTACATGCACACATTTCTCTACATATGTAATGTTCCCTGAAAGTTGGGCATGGTGGCTTACAGTTGCTGGTATGGCCATAGATGGTATCCAGAAAAGATGTACATATGTATCTCCATTTGCATGTTATTTGGATCTCTATATGCAGTTACACAGGACTTGGCTGCCAGGCCAATCTGGGTACAAATCACTTGTGAACAGACAATAGCACAGGGGTAACACGCTAGTCTTGGATGCAAAACCATGCAGAGCAAAAGAGGTTCAAATCCCGGATCTGCATTTAGAAAGTGAACTCAGGTATGGTATTAGGCGCCTTATAAAAAAACAACTAAATAAATGACACCATTTGTGAAAGTGCAGAGCTCTCTATGGAAATGAGGCTGATTAGCCGACCTGTCTTCAATGTAGGATCCTTTCACTTAGGCTCCTGAAATTTTGAAACAAAATGCAGGTTTACTAATAGCTCTTGGAAATCTGTTACAAGCACAATGGTGTTTGAAAAAAAGGCCTGCATATACAAAACACGATCACTTCCAACTATAAAGATGTCTGAGGCAACACTGGCCAGCCACACATCCCAAACGAAGACACATTTGGTATACCATCTACGCAGTGAAGCACAGCAAGCAATGTACAGTTTCTGCTTTGCTCTACTCTCAATCAACCTTTTTAAATGGAAGTAAAACTGTTGTGTTGTAACAAGCAAAACTTCACAATGGCCCTCATTACAACACCAGCGCGAAACCATGGCGCTATTAGCACCATGGTTGGTGCCGGTGTTGTAACGAGTCCGCCATGGTGAAATGGGGAAATACCGCCCCATTCCAAGGTTGGCGGGGTGGTATTTCCCCATTTCACCATGGCCCTTCCCCATTCCCATTTTTGCCCCATAGGGCTCAATGAGAATGGGGAAGGCGGCAATTACGGTACCGCAAATTGCGGTACCGTAATTGCCTGCGAGTTCCCTTTGCGGGTCCCTACTTTAACGGCTGGTCCAGACCAGCCGTTCTGGTCGGGTCCCGTAAAGGGACATCGTAGTAAGGCGCTAAGTGGTTAACGGCACCGCAGCCTTTTACGGCACCGTTAACCACTTAGCGATGGGTCGTAATGAGGCCCAATGAATGCTTCACAAGATTGAATTGGTTTTGCAAGGAAAACCCTGAGCTTGAGAAAGCATACCCTATATCATGCAAAACAACGCAAGATAAATTTAAGGCGCCAGATTTCGCTGGGAGACCCAGGGAAATGGCAGTACAACTGTACAGGCATGGAAGGGCTAAAGCATGGACTGATGTGCGAACATCTGAGAGAAAAAAAACAAGGCTTAACTTTAAAGAAGAGAAAGTTGGAAAAAACATGATTGGTCTTCAGCAAGAAATGTTGAATTTCAAATACAGATTAGAATCAACAAAGTAACGCAAGCAAGACACGAGGGGGGAGTGATGCCAACAAATAGAAAGAGGAGACAACCATTCCCGAATCTACGTGAAAGAAGAAGCTGAAGAAGAAAACAACAAAAAAATGTTTTCAAAGGAGTGGGTTTAAAGAAAAAGCAGACATACAATCTTAGACAGCACCAAGACAGTCCCACCGGTGGAGAAAATCAGCAGGGGAGGGCACTCTAGGATAGAGCTGGGTTTCAGACCCATACTTGTGGGCCTTAGATCTCCGAGTGCTATTTAACAACAGGGGGATCTGGATTCCTTGATGAAAACCACAATGCATGAGCAAGTACCCCAACCTGACCTAGCCAACCTGCACCATATGAAAACAATGATGTTGGAAAAAGGAAAACAGCAGAGACTCGGCCAAATAAGCCCATCTGCTTGGGTGAGTAAGATGATCAACAAAACCAACCACAATATCAACCATGTCAAGCATGACTGATAGACCCAGGAGTAAACAGATCCTGCCTTCGTCCAGTATTTGCAATGCATCGTCCGTCCTCTGAAGGGTGTCAGAGAGGGTGCAACACAAGGAAGGGAAGAAAATTGATTGGCCCATAATGGGCCATGTTGTGAACCATGATGGGTGAGTTGACCTGCTGATCATTTCTCCAAGATTTTACTGACAAAGGGTAAAGCCCTGATATGGTGATAACTTGCTTTAATGGAGTGATCCAGATCTGGTTTCTTTCCTAAGCAATTTCCTGGCAATTTTCCAGCGGAAGATAGAAGCACATGAGTTGAAGGAAGTAGGGTTTCGTGTCACACTTTCAATTTGTGCTATGTTCTGCTTCTCAGATTTTAGTTGAAGTGGATTCTGAAGGGTAGATGGAGGACATTTGATATTAACTGTACACACAGGACGAAAAGAATCGACAGCACAAGCAGTGACAGACATACAAATAGAAGTAATCATATTATTATCCAAACTAAGAGGGTTTGGAGATATTCATTTTTGCCCAAGAAAAATAAATTAGGCCAGATTAGGGTAAGTAAGCTCTTGTTCTCTAGGCTTGGCTCTTGCAATAGCCTTCTCCTTAATCTACCTCTGTCCACTCTGCAACCCCTCCAGCTAAACCAGAGTAAGGCAGCAAGGCTTATACATTCAACGAAAACTTAAGCGATGGAGTCCTTGCGTCAGAAAAGGACTTCCACCTTTCGCTGGCGGATTGGAACAGATCCAGTTGGGAGGGATGATGAACTTTTCTACTCAGGCTTCTTGATCACCTCAAAACCATGCAAGCCCTTACTTCACAGTTGGTTAAAATCTCGTGCTACAGCCTTGCCCAACCAAATGCGCACAGTTGATGCCAGATTTGGTGCATTTTCACTGCTACCCTGTATAAGATATTAGGAGGGTAAAATGGTACCCAGGATACTTTACAGGTTGGAAATATATCCCCTATCAATCCTTGGTTACCTGCCCACCCTTGAGGTGCTGATTTGGAAAAGAACCTCGCGTATTTCAGCTTCATTACCACTCTAGGCTATACGATTTGAGCTGGGCCTGGTCTCCCTGCAAGCGCGAGCTCATTGGAATTGTCTTTTGCTTTTCGGAAGATCCTGTGTCCACTGGAAGTAACGCTTTATGTAGGCCTTAAAAGCACACGTCTCGAGAAACTCAGTAGGTTAATATAGGAATACAATGAGTTCTGCTGTGGCCTACTTAGCAGATCGGGCGGTTCTTTGTGTAATTTGATTGAGAATCCTGGCATATTTAGGAGCCTGTTATACATGCTGGACTGGATCTCGATGTATTGATGTGTAATTGATTTTATTGTAATTAAGAAACACACATGGTTGCTTATGTTAACTTTCTTACATAAGATCTTGTCAGGCCTCTGGCATTAGTGGGCAGGCACCAAAAAGTTATGACAGCGGGTAAAACCCCTTCAAAGCAGAGAACGAAAGGCAGTCGCAGGTTTGGGTTAATCATAGCTAGTGTGACTCCAATACTTCGCTGGTACTCATAGGCTTTTCCCAAACTTAGGCAGAGTGTCCAGAGGAGTCTTTTAGCCTGGCACTGAGAGGCGCACCACTGAATTCTGTGTTTAAAGGTAAAGTGGAAGATTTACTTTGAGCAAAAAATCCTTCACTTTACCTCCATCTACACAAAAAGGGCGATTTACCCTGAGGTATCACCCCCACGTAACTCAAGCCTGGCTTCATGACTGGCAAAAGGGACCCCGTAATCTTTCTCTCTATTGCAATAGCCTTCTCCTTAATGTACCTTTGTCGACTCTGCAACCCCTCCAGCTAATCCAGAAAAAGGCAGCAAGACTTATCCTTGGCTTCAAGCCCAAGGACCACATCTCTCCTGCCCTAAAAAGTATTCACTGGCTCCCGTCGCAGCACAGATTATATTCAAATCCCTATGCATCATCCACAAGGCTCTCTGCAGCCGGGGACCAAGCTATCTGCAACTCTTTCTGACTAAATATTCCCCCTCTAGACACCTGTGCTCCTCTGGCACCAACTCCCTGTGTGTAAAGTGGTTTGCCAAACAGGGGGCCTGTGGTTGATCGCTTTCCGCTGCAGGCTCCCTACTTTGGAACAGCCTCCCTGTCCCCACCCTGTTGCCGTGGTGGTGCTTTGAAACCGTATTTGCTTCCTGTAAAAGTGCTTAACAAATGCAAAATAAATAAATTAATTATGACAGGAAGCACAGTGTCAGAAATAGACATCAGTCTAACAACGCTAGGAGTCAGGGGTTCTTCTATGTCGCCCACTACATAATCTGAATGGGCCACCACAAAGATTGGAAGCTTTGTCACTAACATTGCCAGTGTGAGTAAGCCCACAACAAGGACATGGTAGATTTTCACCATTGGTATGGACAATGCCTACATTGCAATCTGCACGCTCTGCAAAAAACATGTGTGTTGTTGGCTGCCGGTCAAACATCAGACCATTGAGTGAGCGAGGAGTCAGTTGGACAACAGTCATCAAGGGCACCTGCATGCCCATCAAGTAGGGAGTGAAAATGGGTCAGCTGCTCAAACCTCTTCCGAAGGGACAGTGTTTATTGTTGATGAAATAGCTGATGAAGGTGAAGGGGCTGTTGGAGCATCTCAACACGAGAACATGACATCAGGTTCCATATCCCATGTACCCTGCTCCAGGTGGGCCAGCAATGTGCCCCCTGTTCATTGATGTTATCCCTTGGTGAGGGAGTCACCTTTGTTGGCAAGTCTGGCAACACAACTGCTAGATTAGTACTCTTAAAAATTCCATCATCAAGACTGCTTACACCAAATCTACAAAGAACCACAGCAACCATTCCTTGGTGAATTTCTACAAATGGAAGCTGGATAAAATGTTGACAGTTTACCTCATGCCATATTCTTTGGTGGAGTCTAAAGGATTCTGGGAATGTATCAAAGTAATGTGTCTAAAATATCATGCACCCTGACACACACATTGCTCAACAGTTACATTGCCTAATCTTCACAAAATACATTTATCAACAATCTGAAAAGACAGATGGGGTCCATCATGCATGTCATTCATGTGACAATGGATGTTAGTGCCATTGGGCAGTCAACAGACTCCATGTGCATCGCAGCACACTGGCCTTCTTTTAAGCAACTGCACATCCCCATTACCTCAACAGACTTATGGCAAGAACCTTGCCAGAAGCAACTCTTTAAGTCTTTGCCATGCCAAACGCATACACAACAGCAAACATCATGGCAGTATTAAAAGCCAAGGTTTTGGGATGGCTTAAACAAATCGGAAGGACTGTTGGTTTCATTGTCAGCGAGAACATGTTAGTAACATCTTGCATGCATTGTCGGTTGGTAACTATTACAAAGAACTGCCTGAACCGCGTTGTCCAGAAAAATGACACAAATGTTGTCAAAGCTAGAAACGAGTATGCAATATCACACAAAGGTGAAGCACTCCAACCCCTTCTTTCACTTTTAGAATATAGGGTCTTGTGAAATGGCTCATCCCGCTCCTAGCACCATATGAATATCCTACATCAGCTTTCAGCAATGAAAATGCAACCGTCATTAATGTGATTCATATGGTTCAAGTGTCTAAAGAGCAGATTAAGCCTGTAGTTCCTAAATTAGGGAACCATAGTATTTTGCAGCTCTGGGTCTGCCAATGGCAGACACCAGAAAGCTCTGTTGTCAGACATAGCGGGAACTGAAGAGTTCATCTGAGCCACAATTGTAATCTCATGCTACAGATTTCAATGTCTTTTCAGAGAGTGATATGGCAAGATACAGGACATGGATCCTGGACCAAACTGCAAAAACAATGAGCGAGCTGTCAAACTACCAAGAAAAGCAAATGGAGAAATCCCCTCTTTTCGGACATCCAAACAAAAGAAATACCATTGGCTTCATCTGAGTCATCCCACCACTACTACCACACTGCTAACTGTGAAAATCACCTGCCGCTCCATTGCCCCCTCCACCTGTTAACAATGAGCTCAACAGAACAGGTTCATGTCTGTCTTCTTCCCCCAGAGTACCTTCCCAAGTTCCGTCCAAGTAGAGAATCCTGTTTAGAAAGGCTTAGTCAAATTTAGATTCAAGACACAGGTGCCAGAAAAATGTGTCTGTATTAAGTTAGACAGGAGAGGAAATGGGTGTACGTTACCTCACATATAATGAACAGTCGACCAAACATAACAAGTTGCTGCTTTATTGGCATATCAAAGCAGCGGACAACATTAAGGAGGCTGTCAATCAAATATTTAGTATGTCCTCCAGACAAACACAACTTCAACATGGGATTTTGTGCTGCATGTGCTATCAACAGAGAAAGACGCATAAGAACTTCAATGGAAACTGTAGGAATCCTAATGATGTTGACGATAAATCATTACTTCCTGCTTCGAATATGTACTATTACAACAGATCAGGATTTTGGAAAAGCCTGTATGGGAGACTCTGAACAGGTTTGGTCTGCTGCCTACTCAAATGGCATTGATGTGGAGGACAGCAACATCATCCACTGGTGGTGCTTGGCACTCCTGTGGCATTCTGAACTAGAGAGAGTGGGTATGGCAAACAGGTATGGCAAAAACAATAGGAATGTTTTATATCTAAATCGACAAAAATACTAACTGCTATACATAAATCATTTATGAATTAGGAAATGCTTCATGCATGCATGGGAATGCCGTGATTAACACAGACTACACACATTTCAAGTGAAAAAATAGCAGCAGACCAAATACCTGAGGTGAAGTGTGTGCATGTCTTCCTTCAACATGAAGCTAGGCCACCACAAATAGTCAAGCATGCACTGTACTTTCCACAGCAAATCTATAACATAACATTTGTCTCTATATTTCTATACAATTTATTTCTTGAACGCACATTGCACTTTGCCCAAGATAAGAGTTTTATGGAATGTTCTCAGCTACAGTATCTGGTAATAGAAATGTAATGTAAGTACTCACCTCATGAATGGCAAATAACAGCCTTTATGGGCTATAGTTTTAAACACCAACACATACCACTAATACAGCCATGTAACCCATGTCACTTAGGCCCTATCTCGCCTATACATCCTGCTAAACCTCACCTTGACACTATGAAACTGGTCTAGTTGGTGTAGGGGTTCCATTGAGCCGAACAACGTCACTTGCCAAATGTCCTGAAGGGACAAAACACATTTATATTACAAAATAAGCTGCTACCTCATAGCAGTAATACAAATGAATACAAATACATAAAAATGGACTGCTCCACTGTCCAGTCACAGAATAAAACTAAAACAAAACACAAATAAAAGGAAAAGTTGGAATAAGGGAAATGGAAATGATAAACAAGTCCACCACTTCAGAAGGTCTTGTTGAGTCTCTCTTGGAAATGTCCAAATGATGGTCTGTACATGGTCCAGCTGGTTTGGACTTCTATTTATTATCGTTCATGGTCCTTCAAGGCTGTGATGGGCCTGGCAGGGCAGCATGTCAATGCCAGTACCACATGATTGGAAAGAGCAGGCTATTGTGGCTTTTTACGTTTCAGTTCCTGCATGCAAACAAACTGCGGTTGACAGACTGAGTTCCCTGTGCCACTGAACGATCTGAGCGGTGGCCCCTGTTTTCCATCTAAGAAAAGGAAGCAAGCAAGTGTATAAAGTATTTAGGATATAGTATAGTATACTTTAAAGTATACATTTATTCTAGAGTTTACATCTAGTTTAGCATGTTAAGAGTTTAGAGTTTATGGAGCATAGTTATGATTGATCAGCATGGAGTTTAAATGGACGGACCCCAGCCGGCCCATGTTACTGGGGGTCTCCAAACAGCCCTTTAAGATGAGTAGCAGCACCCTTGAGATAGATGAGTACTCTTGCACCAAATAACTATGACATCTCAATAGTTTGGCAAAGGCAGTCTGTTTAATGACAAGTACAAAAAAACGGGGAGTTCAATGAACATCAGCACCCGCTTGATCTTCCTTCTCGCTTAAACTCCACTCAATTTCAGAAAAAAACATAATATTTATATCAAAAACATGTCATCACTGACGCATAATCTTAAAAACCTAAACTGCAACGTGATTGGTTATAGGAAGGTAACTTTAACATAGGTACTATAAATCTATGTGGTAACGGGGAGGGGAGATTGGATAATCTATGTAAGGTGGGACAACTAAGCCCTTCCTTCAAAATGTCCACTGTAAATGTCACTAAAAGTACAACGTCTCATTGGTTCTGCTCACTATAGGACCGTAGATTACACGGTCCACTATGATTGGGTTGGCATCAACCCCACTCAAACTTTTCCACTCACGTCTAGCAGCATGCAGAACAACCAGCCTGATGCTGGGAGTTTGTCTGCACTCCAGCTTCCCTCCAATTATGTTACAATCATTCATCACCTCAGTGGTCATGTGTCAAATACTTCTTTGTAGTTTGGCCTCGAGTCTGCTTCTTGGTCTGAGAAAGTTAAGGAGTATGGGTATGGCAGGGATCCATGCTTAAGTGTGAAAGTCTCATCCTTTCCTGCCTAGCTTGTCACGTGATTTGCACCCTGTGAAATCGACCTCTTCTTCATGTCATTTCGTGTATTTGATTTAATTCTGCCAGTCTTCTACCATTTGTGGCTTATCTTGACCTTTCTGTACAGGATACTCTGTTCTTTTTCTCTTTAGTTGTATCCACTGTTGGTCTATTCCAGCCCGATACGACCTTGGCTTCTTGGCATGGTTACCTTCAGCTGTGTTTCTCTCTGTCTTAATTCTCGATTTGTTTGCTACAACACTCTCCTCTCGAGTCCTTTAGTAATCTCTGTTCAATTCTGCTCATGAGCGTAGTGGATTTTCACTCATCTATAAAGTTCTTTTGCGGTATATATATGTATAGTTGGCGCTTGCTGCAATCTATTTTACTACTAAGCATAAGCAAGCTTCATGATTTCTTTGCTTCTTGCGATTTCTTGCATCTGTTCACGGTCAAACTAACTGAATATCTTCATCGTTCATATGGCATACGTTTCTGCATCTTGACATCAACTGTTTCACCTTAGGCTCACAATGTCACTTATTCATGGTATTTTGTCTATTTGTCAGTATTCTTAGGTCATTATATTTTCTAAATGTGTGTCAGTCTGATTTTTTAAGATGTCACAATTCGTCTTACTTTAGTATCTTCTTGGTTTCTTTGGGTACTCCATTCTGACAAACATCATTTTGTCTTGCCTGTAGGTATGGTTTTCTCAATGGGTACCTTAATGTCCAGGTTTTCTTTGCTGTCGGTACTTCAACAGGTGCTGTTACTCTGATAGGGACTGGGCAGAGCCCGCCTGCGGCTCTCTGCTGGTTTATCTGTTCTTCATATGTCACATATGTTCGCGTGAACGTACCTGGTACTACGAAGGGGGTGGCTGGAGTGTGAATGGTGCTTGGCACTTCCTCTTCAGAGTGTTAAAGAAAGGTGGTTAACTAAGGCAACATGGTGAATGACTTGCTCGCATGCTTTGGGAGGTGTTGAAGCTGCTTTGCAGGTAGAGTTTGAGACTGGAGGGGATACATATGTTTCTGCCTCACTCACTCTCCCTCCGCCTGAGCAATCACCTTGTTCTGCTCCATCACTCAATATGCATGCTGTCGTAAAACAAACTCCTATAGAATCCACCTGTTTTTAGCACCTGGTATAAGTAGGCAGATTCAAGAGGAAATATATTGTAGAATACTTTGCATGCAGCTTGTACAGGTTTATGTTTTACAACATAGAGCTTTATGCAGGAGTAAAGCAGCTTTCATCTATTTTCACGCTGTACTTCTCCATTGTATTTTGCAAAACATGCAAATTGCATGCAGAGTATGGAAAAACTCATACATGCTAACATTGCATTGCAATTTACACTTATTATAAGACGCACCCTTAGACTTTATACCGTTAAAGTTTAGAGCATAATGGGCGGATTCAGAGTGTTTTTTTAATGGGATAGCGCCATTATAAAATGCTTCTGTGAATCAGGCCCTCAGAGTTTAGAGTCAAAGTTTAAAGTTTATGGTTTAAGTTTGGAGATATTATTTAGTTTTTAGGGTTTAGAGTTAAAGTTTAGTTTTCAGTGTTCAGGTTTAAATGCGTAAAATGTTAAAGAAGGCACACAGTTCACAATGACCTGTTTTCAATTACCTCCACCTTATGCTCCTATTGCGTGCCTGATTATCATAGTGTATGCATGCCCAGGACCTTAAGCAGGGGTGGCTCCCTGTCCGACACATGCATATTTGGAGGTAAATTTGATGCCAGTGTTGACCTCCATCATGGATTTCACCTTCTGCCATAATCCCTTCCTTTCTGTAAGGGGGCATGCCCTTCCACCCCACTCTAGCAAAAGTGGCATGCATTGTGCCGTGTAGCATGTTAGGCAGGCTTCCCCCACCTGAACGAATGTTGTGCTTGTTTGAGTCTTCACCGAAACCACAAAAAGCATGTGGCAATCACCAAGGGTAGGCAGTAGCCAAGCTGAGCCCAAAGTATTTGTGTGTTTTCACCGTGAGATCTGGCCTCTTCCGCCTCCATCATGTGCTGGATGAAGAGTGAATACACGTCTGCAAATGTAGATATGACTTTAGATTTCCTCTAACATGTACATGCAGCCAGTTATGATGTTCTCAAATGTGGTTATGCCTGTTTTTTATGTTTCACTAAATACACTTGAGCAAGTAATGACATTTATAAATCGGTTTAGGCTTCTCAGTTCTTCAGTACGCTATATTGTTGAGAACTAAGTCATGCAGATACATGTGTGGGGTGATTTTTGAATTTGGTAAGAAATTTCATCTGCTGGGGTAGGCAACAAAAAAAATATCTGCTACTGGCATATGCAGAAAAAAAACCTGGACAACTTTGTAACTTCATGCAGCCTTGAAGTCGCAAACAATGCTGGTGGAAACACGAACAGAGTGAACCCCTACTTTGAGTTTAAAAGCCATCAATAAATGATGAATACATACAAACAAAAAGCGTCTAACTGTTTCCTGTAAACCGTGTTCCCCATTGCAATCGTTATCACGGTAAACAAAACATAACCAAACGTCGATACCTGCAAACCGACTTTACTGATCAATGTACAGAGCCAGGATTTACCTAACTGGGTGGACTTTTCAAGGTTTTACTTTCGGTTTAGATGTGCTTGCAGAAGAAAACAATTGTGCATAGGACTAGATCTTCTGCGTGCTGAATTCAAACAACAGGCAGTCAATTTATTTCAATGAACAGTGGAAAATATATCACTTTTTTGCAATTTAATATATCAGCCAATGACAGCAGGATATTTACCAAAATCAGTAATTTAATTTAAAAATACTCCATTATTTATCACAGCCTCATGTGCAATGCAACAGATGACTGCAAGCTAATATCAGTCTGTAATTAATATAAGAGATTATGGGCTATTTTGCAGCATCTCCTATTGAATGTAAGAGCAGCGGATTGTAGGAGACAGTGAAATATTTACCATCTCCTGTTGTGAATTGAAAGTAGTTTCAGCAATATTGTTTTATGTTTTTATTTTTTTATTTTATTGTTTCAAATGCAGACCTACCGCTAGAGCATGGGAGTGCTGTACAGGGTGTGGGTAGCCAGCATTTGTGCTGGAATCTTGTAACAGTAGGACAGCACTGAGTTGTGATCTGTTCTTCAGACTGTGTGTGTCCATTGAGATTAGTCCTTGACCAGGTGTTGTTGCAAAAGCCACGTTTTGAGATTTGAGATATTTGCGAAATTGGAGAAATGTCATCCAAGAAAAATGTAGCCTCATTCCCCAGCAGGTTTCACTCAAAGGCCTTCAGTGGAGTATATTAGTGTGGTTGATAGCTACCTATTTAACATTCTACAGGCCTCATTATGAGTTTGGCAGTTAATATGATGGTAATTCCATCATGCAGAATTACCCCTACTACCTCGTTGGGAAAAATGAGCACCATATTGCGAGCCTATTATTTTACATGCTGATTTTACAAGCATATCAGCACGCAGGAATCAGTCTGGTGGCAATAGTAATTATGTCTGGAGGAGTTACTATCACAACACCTTACCAAGTGATATATCTGCCACTTTTGGTGGCATTATTTTTACCATCAGCTGTGTTTGGGGGTATTACCACTCAATAATTAATCCAAAAAAACGGTAGAATAATTGCTTTGCTGCAATAGCATCATACAGAAAATAGAAAGCTGAGGAAGCTGAGCGGTGGCCATGTTTAAAAATGCAATCCTTCTGGTGCTATCCAAGGGAACATCAAACAGGGTTCAAACAATCTAGGGGTGGGGGGCAAAGCAAAGCAAAAGTGCCTAAGATGTACAGCGTCTAATCTAATTGTAATGGCAGACAAGGGCCCTCATTACGACCCTGGCGGAGAGGGGTTTACGCCAGCGTAATGCATGGCGTACCTCTCCGCCAGATTACGGCTTTCCGTAGCGCCATGGTGATTTTTACGCCCGGATTTTTCGGGCGGAAAAATCCATGGCGCTACGGGACCTCTTGTTAATTACGCCACCGTAATCTACGGTGGCGTAATTAACGCCTTCCCCACTCCCATTATACCCTATGGGGCAAAAATGGGAATGGGGAAGGGTAAATGGGGATTGGGGACTAACCGCCCCGCCAAGGTCGGAATGGGGCGGTGAGTCCGCCAACCCCCATGGCGGAGTTGGCAGCTCTGAGCCATGGACCATGGTGCAAATTGCACCATGGTCCTCCGCCAGGGTCGTAATGAGGCCCAAGGTCTTGAATTTTCCTGATTGGCCGTGTAGTTGACAAAGTCGAAAAACAACACACCAGAGAATGATTGCATCTGGACCAAAGTGTGGAATCATATGGTGCCAATTAGGACTGTGCTCAGGGACACAGAATATAGATGAACATGGTGGAATGGCCCGAATGGCAGGAACCACACTTTCCTGGAATGAGAGAGCTGCCACAGTGCCCTCAACACTGTCATACTTGTAGAGATCATCAGCAGCATAGTCCACATGGCTGGTCTGTAAGGTGTCAGAGGTGACTGGGGCTGGCAATGCACCTGCACAATAAGCACAAACAATACAGTGGGCTCAGGAATGAGGGCACAATGCAGAACACATCCTGAAAACAGGGCATGCAGTGTGAAAATGAATGTCGCCAGCGTAGCAAGCTTGCAACCTACATGGTGGCCCATGCACTCTGGATTGTCCACAATGTGCCCAGAACTTCAGCAAGCACCATAGTGCCTAGATGCCTCCGGGTTACATGCGCTATACAAATTGCAAAAATAAATAAAATAAATAGTGTGTCACCCTTATACACAAACATTAATCTCAGATGCATGATTGGCCAGGACCACCATGGAAGAAATCTAATGGACCTATTAACCATGTCCTGGATATTCGTCATCTACACATGCACCAACCCCATTTATGTCAAGCATACATCATTCCAGTCCATTTACTCTGTTGCAACAAACTCTGCCTAGGAAGGATTACCCATCAATCAGGGGATCTACCATGATCAGTACCACCACACCTCACAACTCATAACTTCACCTGTGGCCACCCCAGTGCTTTTCTCAGCTCACATCATCTAGAACGTTTAAGCTGACCACTTGCTTTGTGAAGACCGTGTGTACTAATATGCCAAAATGCCCCAATTACAAGTTGTCTGCAAATCTATGAATTACAAAGTGGCATTCAAACTCAGTACATTTAGCCACACAAGTGTCAGTCAGTTCCTTCTATCCACAGAGAGTTAATTTCCAATACTGAGTAAGAATGACAATACCATGGCAATGTGGTAACTAAATAAGCCAGGAAGAACTAGGTCTGGACTTCTATCCAGGGAAGCTCAATAGATCAGGCATTGGCTTCAAGTGGAAACATAAAGTAGGTTCTTCCTAGAAGATTAAGAGGGGTTGTAATCAATGATATCACCAGCATTGTTTAAAAACAATGGGCTTAACACAGTTAGACTTCTTTGCATTGTAATAAAATGCAAAATGCCTGGATTGCACCTCTGGGTTCCCAGTTGCCAATATCCGAAAGCAATGCCCTTTGATCAACTGATTAAGCGTTTTTGGTTTTCTTTATGTATTTCCTCTGATCCTTTTTCCCAGGGTGATTGTCAAGCTGAAACCATCCAGGACCAGAATGATATTGATAGCACCAGCTTTGCCCTACAAGGGTTAGCTTTCAGACGTGAGTCATCTAGCCATTGCTCCAGAGTGGATGCTGCTATACTCTGTCCTTGATGGCTTCTGAAAGGGAACTGCTTGATTAAGGTTGATTACCTTGCACCACTAACTCAGAGATTCCTTGACAGAAACGCCCCCCTTGCACTTGTTTTTTTTGGGGGGGATGGGGTCATTTGTACTCCAGGCAGTTCCATAGTGTTCGACAATGAGTGAGGGACAATGCAAGAGGCCTTTGACCCCAGAAGTAATGACACCATCCTGGCTGCGATAGGAACTTCTTGCTAAGCAGTTGTGTTGTGGCTAAGGTGATTGCTTCGTCTATGGTTGGGTTACCTGCCAACCCCATTCATTTCCTGACTTATCTGTTATTTGTGTGAACCATTAGCTGATATAAAATTGCTTCATCTGAAAATTAGCTGAAGTCACAAGTGGTGGCAGCTGTTGCAGAGTAGCCGCGTGCCCCACGGTAGATTTGATGGCATACCATTCTCTAGTCTATATTTAGTGGATTTCTATGTCTGTGTTTACCTTTATCAGGTAGCATGTGTCTACCATGGCAATCATGTAATCATAGTCATTTAGTGTTGCAGCACCTTGTGGGTCAGCAGAAGTGTGAAAATGACAACAAACTTTCTGTGTATCCGAGGCCAAATAATGCATTGGTATTGTTGTTTTATTCTCGTTTGCATAGTCTAGATCATCTATAGCGCATACACATGTACAGAATGCTGCTTTCCACCTTTCCCTAGGAATTGGCAAAATGCCAGGTTGTTGATGTAGTTTCAGGGGGTTGGGGTGGGAGGGCGTGCCAAAGTGCCACTATGGTTTTTCACATCCCTCTGTATTCATTTATTTTATCAACATCAATCCTGTTGGACTACACCCACTTACTGTAGGCACTGACATTCTAGTAAGCTTGTGTTGGTAGATCTGAAAAACAATAAAGAATGCCTTTGTGTGGTGAAATGAACTATGAGTTATGTGGACAATGTTGCAATGTGATTAGATTGTGTATAGCACATGAGTCACTTTTTAGGATCTGACATGTCGGTCCACCGCAAGCTGTCAGAATCTCTTTGGTTGTTCTCTTTTGCCCAGCCTATTGTTGAAAACGATGTCAAGCCACTTGTTTGGTCCCAGCAGCCAGACGGCAGAGTTAACGTCAACACTGCAATGCTCCTTGTGGATGCTACTTAATCAGGCGATTGTTTCACTCAACTGACGCAGTAAGAAAAAGACATTGCAAGTTGCTCCACATGCTCCACAGCATGTATGCTAGAGGACTGTGAGGGTTGCCACAGATGGCTCAAAGAATGCACTAAGTCTCACAGATGGTTCAAGGGTTTTTAATAAGATACTGTGGGTCCTCTCTCCATCTCCTGTAGACTCTCCTCCCTAACACAGGCATCCGTCATCCTGATGTTTGCTACAGAACGGTAACCTCTACTTCTGATTCCTGCCTTCTACTAATGTTGGCTCCCTTCACGCAGGCTAGCTAACTCTCTCTACACTATCCAGTTGTTTGTTTTCTCAAAAGGGAATAGGGAGGGTGTCTTGCCGTTGCTCAGTTGGATATGGCTTCAGTTCGATCACACCCATGCTTATAACTTATCACCTACTCTTTTTACCTACCCCTCTTCATGCTCTGTTCCCGGGCCTAGATTCCTATAAGGTTTCATGCTTCCTATCCGTCACGTCCAGTCTTTGATGTTACTCATATTCCCCCTACTACTCTCCTCATCCCACTAGTACTCTCCTACTTTCTGTACTACTCTTGTCCTCACACTAGTACCCTTCTCCTGCCACTACTAATCTCCTCCTCCCATTGCTACTTAGATCCCGACACTTCTGCTTTCATCTACCCACTACTTCCCCTACCACTCCAACCTATCTATACAACACACCTTCTTTCACTCCTACAGTAACTCCACAAACACTCCTTATATTGACTAGACTTCTTCACTCCTTTCATCACTTCCTCTTTCCTCACGCTGGTCTCTTGGTCCTCCTTCTCCTCCTCTGACCTCACCCAAACAACCCACACCCTCCTGTTTTATGTCTCTTCTTAAATACTTCCACTCTTCCAGATATTGCCAGCTCCCCCTAGCCAATCATTCTGCTTTAAGCCAGCCCGATAGGTGTTGCAGAGCACAGAATGACTAATAGGTGGTTTAGGCTCTGACACCTTTCTCCCCGTGGGGCCTCCGCAGTTCTGTAATGTTAGTCTGGCCCATTCAATGTCCTTGTTTGTGCCCGGGGGCCTTTGCTGAACATATTCCCCAAAAAGTACAGTCCTGTGCTGGGTCTTTGCCCTTTGTCTATGTCCTTGGTGGGCTACAGTTGTAATGGCCTGTGGAGTTGTGCATGATGCGTGGCAGCAGTCTTTCATCATGTTTTCTCTAGCCGGCTCTTCAGTTTGTTTCTGCAGAATGCAGTGGTAAGCTTCATTTTAGGGTTGCTGTCATTCAAGGGTTTCTCTATCTTTGCTGCTTCTTCGGTATCTCTTTGGGTCACTTTAATTTCTCTTATGCTCTGCATATCTAATTTGCCACCCCTAGAAAAAATAGAAACAAACTGCCAATCATTCGTGATGTGACACATGATGGGATCCAAAGGTATACTTCTATCATATATCCTATGAACTGCACTGCCACATCCCCTTCCCTCCTGCACTTTTCCCCTTCTCACCCTCCCCTGCACTTGTGCGATCTGAATGTCACCTGACCTAATAGGATTGCTGTCTCTGTCTTCCTTCTGTTTCCCCTCACTTGCCTTGTCGCGCCTTGAGATACTTGTGTATAAGCACGTTATGAATGCCATACCATATCATATCATATAAACAGGCACAAAGGGAAGGGGTAAGGATGGGGTCCCTCCCAGTTGCCACATTCCCCCCTCTCTCAGGTTTATGACTGCCTCTGGGTTTCTCCCTGCCACTCCTACCATCCCTGGAGAAGAGTTCTTAACCCCTTCTGACAAAGACCAAGGTGTGGGCCTTGTCATAGGGTTTATAGTACAGGAGAGGCCCAAGCCAAAATGTGCAATGTTGATGTCTTCGGGGTGGAAAGCATTGCCCAGAAGGTGACAAGAACATGCTCGAGACAGTGTATAGCGACAGTCACTGAGCATGTAAGGGTCCTTGATGGTCACAGCTCTTGGCAGGTCAGTAGACACTTTTTATAACCTATTCCTTTGATAATAGGAGGTACACATGCACCTGTGGGTCATGGTTTATTGGAGGCAACATTGTGCTGTACCATCCGCATACTACACTAGGTTGCAAATGCCTTTGTACACCAGAGAAGAGCTTAACATTAAACATTATACCAACTAAAAAGACTCTTCACAATCATAACCAGGAAATTCAGAAAATAACACCATAATGCATAGCCATGTCAGGAACAGGGGTGCCAGGAGTCGCAAATACCTTCAGCTTTGAGGGACACGAACCTCCAACTGAGTCATTTATCAAAGTTTTGCTTCCACTGCTGCTGCTGTAGGCAGAGTATGGGACGAGAACGCATTACAGTCTTACAACGATCATCAGGGAAAGGAGGTCACACTGTGGGCCTCATTACAAGTTTGGAGGTAGCCATGCTGTTTTTAGCGGCATGGCTACCCCCAAACCGGGTACCAGGTCTTGGTCCCGCAAAAGGGGACTTACCGGGCCATTCCGACCTTCAAGGGCCCGGTAAATCCCTTTCGCCGGACCCGAACCCGAACCCGAAACCGGTACATCCCCATTCCCATTTGAGCCCACATAGGGCTCAATGGGAGTGGGGAGGATGCTAACGGGCCCTTTAATGATGGGCCCGTTGTTAGCATCCTGGTCTGCTAGCGGGTCCCGCTCTCACTGCAGTATTTCAGGTCTCACGTTGAATGCAGCAGACTGCATAGCATTTAATTTACTCTCCTATTTATTTCCTATTGACTTTAATAGAGCTGCGTCTGCTACTGAATATAAACGATGGGGTAGGTAGAGAGAGCTGCTGAATGTAACAGCGAGACCACGGTCTGCATTGAACATCATCGACTGAGTTGCATTTACTGGGCTCACCTATTAGATATAATAGATACTCCAATATTAACTCCAGGTGCCGACTGAATGTAATTGGCAGTGGGATAGGCTCACAATCTTGATTGACTGAGGTTTGCACAGTCGCCTGTTAAACTTAACAGGCAGGGGGATGTTTACCAGTTTGCTATTAAATACATCCTACAATAGGATTATAACTACCTTAGTCCTTGTATCTAATAAACATTGGAATTTCTTTCGTAATCTCCTGTTTAATAGGGTAGTCGGATATTAACAAACGTATTCTATAGATTTAACAGATCAATATTAGCCACAGGCTCCTTTTGAATGAAATAGATCATGGCATTTAAAGACATTGGGCATGCACTGTCTCCTGTTATATGTATCACACATAAAGATATCTGTCCAAATCTCCTTTTGAATCACATTTGTGTGCAATACTTAAACAGTCTTATTGCAAACAACAGGTGGTGTGACAATTTCTGGACTCCCCTTTTAACATATAGTAACGTATTGTGGTTATTGCTGCTCCCGATTGCATATTTGTGTGTGCAATATTCACAGGCTCTTATTGAATATAGTAGAGGGACCTTTTCTGGGCTCATCTGCTATTTGTAATATAATGTATATTGGTAAAATGCTAGAGAACATCACATTATGTGCAATAACAATAGAGAATGTGGATAAAATAAGGAAAGTAAACACATTTAAACCAAACATCTCATACGCTGAACATAGTTCACCAATCATACAAAAAGATGATCTATAAGGGGACCAATAAAGTCATGAGGATATATCTTATTAGGGCATAGCTCGAGCGGCATAGAAAACCATGAACCTAGTTCCAACTGCCCTACCCTTTACACAAAAATTGTATATTATTAGACAGATTATCCATATTCACATATATGTTTTCAAAGTAGTAACATATGCATTGAACTTAGTCCAAATCTCTCTCTGTCAGTGACATGGTTCATAAAGACTATATAAGTCCTCTTACAGTTCATTAACATAAACTAGGTCTTTGGCTCAAACATAAGATTTGCCGACCACACCATTGTCATAGAAAAAGTAGGTCTCTTTCTAAAATATCCTAACAGACGGCGTATTTGTTCTATTGAGACCTCTTTCAGACCTCTGGCCATGTGTGTTCTCACAGAGGGGCACCTATGACTATTTTTTGATCTTAAGGCAATATTACATTGTCCAGATTAGAGAAACCACCTCTCTTAAAAATCCTCCGAAATATTTATGCCCACCTATGACCAATATATTTATGCATGAGGGTCCACTGAAAAACTCAAAGCAGGTATTTTCTATATCTAGACGGTTGGGGAAAAGATAGAACTGTTGCCCATCTTCTTATTTATCCAGTGGTGACTGGTGAATGTTTTAATTGGAGGCACATAGACATTTATCTGATGAAAGTGGGCACCACCTAACTCACTCCAAACAATTCCTTTCGTTATTTGGTTCACACCTGAATTCTCTGGCATGTGGGAGTATATCAAATCTATAAAATACGCTTGCAAGTCCCTTGTCTGTGAGCTGGTTGGAACACTTGTAGAGAACATCTACTTCATTAAATCAGCCTTACAATAATACATTATTTTATGTCCGGCTACCATACACAGCTTCACTTTGTTAATACCGTGATTAGTACCACCACACCACACAGCTCATAACTTCACTAGTGACCTCTGTATTGCCTCTCTGAGCTCAAATCACCTAGAAAATGTAGGTTGCTCAATTATTTTGCGAAGTTTGGGAATATAAATATGCCAACAGCTCCCTATGTCAAGTTGGCTGCAAATCTAAGAATTACCAAGTTGGACTCAAGCTCAGGGTGGTGAATCCAGCCCTACAAGTGTTAATTCCTTTTATCCATTGAGAGGTCATTTCCAATACTGAGTCAGACCAACAGCGCTATGCCAATGTAGTCACATAACAAGCAAGGAAGAACAAGGTCTGCAGTTGTATCAAGGGCAGCTCAGTGGATTAGGCATTTGCTTTGGGTGAGGAACCTATTAACAAAGTAAAGCTGCACATGGGTGCAGAACCCACACAACAGTGACACAACTCTGGCCACTATTTGATATCAGTACTATATTATCCAGGAAAGCTAACAAACTTGATTTTGTAGATGAGAGTCAGCGATGACCAAGAAATGTCCCTAATGATGGATGAACAAATCCGAAATGCATTGGTCTACATTTGTGGCTGCAATTAAAATGTGTTTCATGTGAACTAATGAAATTTTAATTAACTAATGTAAATTTGTAATGTTGATTTAATCAATTAGATTTTCTATAAGGGTGCCAACCGGCTTATTGACAATGGACGTGGTAGTGTACTTTACATTGGGAGATAAACATTTGTCATGAATATGTGGGAGCGACCAGCTTAGTCATGACGCCTGAGACAATTAAGTGTAGGGTGCAGGGCCATGGGGATTTTCCTCCATCGAACATTCTTTAAACAATGTTTTAAAATAGTGCATTTTACAGGACACTTTATGAGTAAAATTGGTTATTAAGCCAGAAGGTTTACAATTGTTTTTATAAGATAAGACATGAAAAAAATCTATTAGATGCCAAATCATCAAAGGTGTGCACAAGCCTTTTCCCATGCATTTTCATTTTGCCTTTCCACAATATATGCCAGAAGAAAAACATGTTCATGCTGTCTGCGCACATGCCTGCGGATGCTGGCGGCACTAATATATGCCAGTATTCTCATTAAGACATACTCATGTTTCGCCTTTCCATTAATGCCAGAAATTACAGTATGAGAAAACATGTCCATGCATACTAGGTTGGTTTTGCCCTTTAATGCAAAATAAAAATGCCATGCCAGAGAAAGGAACACCTGTCATGACTGGCTGCACCAATGTAGAATAGTATGGCAATGTACGAAACTCATCATATTGGCTTTGCCCTTGATACCAGTACACCATGCCATGCTACAGTAATAAAGTGGAGTTGTGAGGAGAGTTGGAATCTGCAGGACTCTCTACAGTCTTTCTACTCTGCCTACTACCAGTGTGGGAGGACTTGAAAACCCACATCCTAAGCGAAGCGGTGAGCGGAGTTGTGAGGAGAGTTGGAGTCTGCAGGAGTCCGCGGGATCCGTGAGGATCTAGCGAGGTATGGAGCCTAATGGGAAATCCTTAAAGCATCAAAAGCTCCCAGAAAAGAAAAATGCAAGAGCGGAGCAAGAGCAGCGCGATGACACAGTCACAGCCATTTCCACAGATGTGGACACGGACTCAGAGGCGGAGAGGGACGCAGAGTTGAGTCCTCGCCGACTCAGAAGTACCAAACACACCAAAAACACGATAACAAACTTTAACACAAATTCGACTGCAAAGACAAAGTCGCGAAACGTGAAAGACTGCTTTACCCACAGCCAACCATTCAGGCCAGGGGAGGCTTCTAAGATCTCGCCCAAAGGAAATCAAAGGGCGGATGAGGATAAAATTCAGGACAACATCCGAGAAATTCAAGAACAACAACAAAGAAATCGGAACTTAGCCCCTCAAAATAGAAAAGAAATCAACAAAGCAAGCAGCGGGGCCCCTACTCACTCACCCTCCCCGTTGCGAGACGCGTCTGACTCTGCGGGCGACGCACCACTGACCGCCGGCATGGCGAGCGGGTCCCCAGCGGGGGCAGCCGGAGGACGGCACCTGCTGGGCCCTGAGCGGTGCGGCGCGCCGGTCTCGAACGCTGGGGAGGGCGCGGGTGCGGGTGCTGCAGCGTTCGCTGACACCATAGCGTTCGCACCGCCCGAGACGCCGGCCCTCCTGGCCCCCCAGGAAAGCACGATGGCGCGGACGCCGTCGGCTGCAGACATGCTGCCTGAGGGGGTGGAGTCGGCCCCGTGTGTGAGCACCGCTGGAGCTGGCGCTCCAGGTACGGCATCGCAGGGCGCAGGGGGCGGAGGCCGGCCTCTGAAGGGGGAACAGGCCAGAGATGCAGGCCTGAACAAACAAACAGAGAGAGAGAAGTCATGCATCACGGCCACAGTACACAGGGAGCCCAGTCTGGCAGATAAGATTCCCATCCAAACCACTGAGAAGGAAAGCAGAATTCCTAGACAAAAACCTGAAAACCTGATGAAATACAACAACAAAGGGTCTCTTAGACCGATAAACCAGGAAAGTGATGACGATATGGAAGCAAATGAGAGTGAATCTGCTAACACAGAATCCGACGAAGAAAAAAATTCAGAGTCGGGTTCAGACTTAGAAGACAAACAACTTCTGGCTAAGGCCAAAACAAAAAATGCAGATAAACTAAGAACAAAAAGAAAGGCTCAAGCGGGCACGACAAAGCTGAAATCACAAAAAAGAAGAAATCAAGAAAAGGAAACATTAAATCAAGGGAAAGGGGCGGTAAGCAGGCAGCAAAAACCGCGGAAAAAAAGTGAGGTGCAACTGAAATGGCTTCCCACACCCCTGATGTCGGGCACTCTAAAAGCTTTTTTCTGTAAACATCAGAAAAGAAAATTAGACACAGAAACAGAACTGTCAGACGCAGAAATTTTGGAAGCTGTCCAGGAAATCTCGCCGGTCAGTAAATTGCGTAAAACCAACGCAGTACGATGGCATGCTGCAATCCCACCGACAAAGGATCCCGGCCCACCTCAAATCGCACCAAACACAGGGAAAAATACAGAAAATAACCAAGCACCTAAAGACACCACCACATCAGATGCCATGGCAGGGAACCAACTCCGTGGGGAGAAACAAGGCGAAGAGAGTAATGCGGTAAAAGCTGCTTCACAACAAATTGTAAAGGACCTGTCGGGAGAGAGAAATACGACCCCACAAGATGAGGAAAGAAGCCGACAGGACCAGTCATCAAATATAGAAAGGCCGCCAGTACACAGGTGGACGGCACAAAAGCACTACAGATAAATGATCACTGCCTACACTGGACCAAAAATCACATCAGCAGGAATGAAGATTCTCTGACCCCAACTAGATCAGGGGCCCAAGACCCAAATGCCCATCTAGGGCACAGGAACAGAAGATCCACGTCAGCAAACAGGTCAGACCAGGACCAATCGGGAAAGCATCTAAGGGAGAATGCATTGAGGGAGGGGCCCCGAAACGCTGACAGACAAGCGACACTGACATCATCCCCGAAACACAGACGGACCAGTGAAACATCTTCATCAACCTTGAACGAATTTCCTAGCAAAAAATCGGATATAGAAACGGTCATGTCAGCCATGATGATCGCCCTAGCTCCTTTTTGCAAACTGTACGAGGCGATAAAAGAAGGAGTACAAGATAACACCGCAATACTGGCTAATTTAACAACAAAAATGACCTATATTGAAGGATACATTACCGCCCTAGAAGAGAGAAATAACAACCAACAACAATGCTGGGAGAAAAAAGTAGAAGACCTCAAAAAAGATCTTAAAAAATTAGTAGACTCGCTCCAAGCTGAGAAGAAAAGGCAAACAGTAACAGACCAAACACAACGGAATCAAAACGACATCAGAGAAAGGCTGAAAGAACTGGACGCTTGGCAAGAGTCAAAAGAACAGGCAAAAGAGAAAAACAGGGTCTCTTCAAGAACCACCGAAGCGGCAGCACCGAATTTGGGAGAACCAAGTCTCCTAGCCGCAGGCCACCCAAGGGTCGTCAAAACATCAGGCAAAGACTTGAAGATCATGCCTCCTCGTTCACCCACAGGAGCGAAGCAAAAACCAAAGAAGGACTACACAAAGAACCCGATCGAAAAAAAGGAATCCGTAGAAACTGTGGGATCACTGAAACAGAGGCCCCACAACCAAGGCTCCCCAACTGCAACCGAAGAGTTTTTGGAGGACTCAGATTTGATGAATCTCTCGCAACATTGGGAAGAAAACCCTGGGGACATAGACCAGGAGGTATTTATCATCGAAAAGGACGAAGAAATAAAAACTGCAGTCAAGGAACAATCAGCAAGCAGAAAAGAAGTAAAGGAAGCAGACGGAAACAAGGAACGGCCAGGCCTGAAAGATCGTCAGGAGCCAAACGCAAAGGAACATTAAAACAAGAAGCGACTCTGCAGCAAAAGAGACAGCAAAGAGGACAGGGCCAGAACAAGAAGGCTAGCAACTCCAGAGCCAAGAAGAGAGGACTACATAGTCTTGAATAGGAGAACTATCCTTCAAATAATAAGCAAAACAATGACGTTAAAAAGCATCAAGTCGGAAGACATCACACTAGTGGAGCCATACCATAGAGGGAATACAGCAAAGGCATACCTCCATGTCAAGGCGGTGGGAATTCAATACATTAACCCTATCGCAGTGAGAGAATTGGAAATACGTGGCTTACCATTAACAGAAATAAAAACCATAAGTTACAGCGAAGATACAACGAGGAAACTACAAGACAGGGAGGAACTAACACAGCGATACATATCTAGAACGGAAGAGCGATATATAGCAAACCGACTGGGCAAAGAATGGCATGAAAAAAGGCGCTTCGGTCCTAACAGATATACCCACCAGGAGGACCTGCAGCACCGGTATAACCATCGCAACCATACCTCTGAAAACAGGCCCCCCGGTGAAAAGAGAGCAAAAAGAGAGAAAGAAAGATACAAGAGTAATCAGCAAAATTATAACTCACGGTTGAACAGAGAGGACCCTCAAAGGGCAACAATCCTTAGCCCAAGAAGAAGAACGCGTAGGAAGTCACCAGAGGTAAATCAAATGAGAAACTTGGAAAAAATAAAGGCAGCTGCAACACCACAAGGTCCTTGGTCTTGGTTCAAAGCAACACTAAACCTGAAATCTCAGAGATAGCAGCGAAATTTGTCTACGGCACAATCGCAGACAGGAACAGTCAACACACAGAGAGAGGCAAGCGTCGAAAGAATAACCCTAGGTTCATGGAACACGCGAGGTCACGCTCACCTGACATTGGCGAGCGACGTGGACCTAACCAGCATGGATATCGTGTGTCTCCAAGAGACATGGCTTTTAGAGAAACCGTCACTAGATGGATTTGAAGTGGAAATATCACCGGCCATAAAAGGCTTGTTTGGTCGTCCATCGTCGGGACTGTTGACTGCAATAAAAATGGGCTCCGGTTTGTCTTCGCCAAAGAAAATAATGGAATCTTACGAGTTGCTGGTGACAACCACAACGTGGAGCAAACAAATGACACCGAGGGAACAGGAAGACACTATTCACCTAGCAATAATAAATACATATTGGAACCCCCAACGGACAAACACAAAAGCATATTGTAGAAAGATGGGTGAGACAATAGACTGGATCTACGCGGAGTTCCAAAAGATTGAGATTATCGTGTGTGGCGACTTGAACGCTGATTGTGCACACAGTGGACCACAAAAGACAAGGCCCTACAAGGTAACACAGTGAAACGGGGAAAGGCCTGGAGGGCGGTCGCCAAATCGCGAAATTTGCATAACATCGAAACACTATTCCCTAACCAAGTGAACATCCCGACCTGGGAAAACCTGTCCTCCAAAGCCACTTTGGATTACATCTATGCCTCCCAGGGTCTTCTGACGAGTATCCTGGAATTCAAGTACAAAGAACCACGCACAGTGATCATAACCTCGTGATGTGCGCATGGAATGGGAAGCAGCCGGCCAACCCAACATATCAGTTTCAAGTGGAGGTGAATATCCAGCAAACCCGATTGCGCCTGACGGAAACAGATATTATAAAGATATCCAGAAACTATGGGTGGCCGACTGAAGTAGATGCAACTAATGGCGGCGCAAAGCGTCCAAACTATCTACCGATGTTGCTTCCATTTAGAAGAGTAGTCGCTGGTAAACAAAGACAGGCGACGCATCCTAAACATACCTATGACAAACTGGTAGTCAAAAAGAGGAAAATTGCTCACAAAGCGAAGAGAACTGCGAAGAAAACAAACACCAAAGAAGCATGGGAGCAGTGGCAAAAGGAAGCAAAAAAGTACAAACATTGGTTAAAACATCACAAACTCCAACTGTACCAACAAGATGCCGGGAAAATGTTGAGAGCCCTCAGCACAAAAAAGTCAAGCAATTTCTGGGCACTAATTAAAACTACGAACTCGAACACGGCCACAGAAATCGCAAACTCAGTGTCAGAGGAGAAATGGGTGTCATATTTAATGGCCCAATTCGACCTACCGCAAGAGAGAGCACTGGAGAGTGATGAAGATGCCACAGCAGAGTGGGTAAACGTGTCGAACGTGGCGGAAATCGAAAACGCCAGCCTCAAACTAAAAACCTCAAGATCTCCCGGTCCGGATGGATTGACCAACGCAGATCTGAAAAAATCGCCAAAAGCATGGGCGGCCGTGATCAGCAAGATCTTCTCCCACTGTAGGAACACTAACATGATCCCCGAAACCTGGCTGAAGGCTATAATCGTCCCCATTTACAAAAAAGGTGGCAGAGAAAATCCAGAAAGCTATAGACCCATAGCCTTGCTAGATATCGTGGGGAAGATGTTTGCATCACAGTTATTGAACCACTTTAGAACCTGGGCCAAAACGGCTCGATGCAACGATGCCTTTCAAACAGGGTTTCAGAAAAATGGGAGCACCTATATAAACATCCTATTGATCAACATACTAAAGGCCAAAGTGAGAGAAGGCGCCACAAAAGTGTATCTTACATTTGTAGACCTGTCGAAAGCCTTCGATAAAATAGATTGGGCAAAACTCTGGGATAAGTTAAATCATTGGAATTGCCCCCCGGCAATCTTGAACCCGATCAAAGCACTCCATGCCGACACGAAAATCAGGGTGAAACTGAGCAAACAAGGTGCCCTGTCAAAGGAGATCCAGGTGAAGCGTGGCGTTAAGCAAGGCTGCCCCTTAGCTCCGGCTTTGTTTATCACGTTTTTTGGGGGACTATCAATCGGAGGAGGAACAAATCAGAGCCTTCCCCCCAAGGATAGGTAAAGCACAAATATCATGACTACTCTATGCAGATGACGCCATCATCATCGACCAAACGCAAATTGGACTCCAGCGCAAATTAACAAACTTGGAAAAATATATGGAAACGAACCATTTGGAAATCAATATAGCAAAAACAAAAATGCTAGTTTTCGACAAATCAACAAAAAAGTCGGCGCGACCACCAAAATGCTACCTGAACAAAACAAAAATTGAGGTGGTGAATGAGTTTAAATACTTCGGGGTGATCATTGATGGTTCAGCAAGAGACAAAGCAATGCAAGAACACCTATGGAGCAAGGTGAGATTGTTAACAGCACAGATGAGAGCGGTGGACAGAAAATTTGGAAAATTCTCTATGCTACCGGCCATCAACTTTTATAAAGGGAAGGTGGTCCCATCGATCATTTACGGCATGGAAGCTTCATTAAACATCCCCAGAAGTGTGTGGCAGAAGCTGGAAGGCCACGTCTGGAAGTCTGTTTTGGGTTTACCGAAGTCAACTTCCATGCCCGCGATCAGGCGGGAACTAGGCCTTGTCTCGCTAGCCTCGCTGGTAGAACAAAGCAAAATGAGATTATGGAGGAAAATCTTGATGTCGGACACCCTACCAATTTACAACATTATCACAGAAGAACTAAAGAGTGGCTCATGTAAGGCTTTCAAGATGTGGGCTACAAGACTCCAACTCATCTTGACAGAAATAGCCTGTACAGAAGAAGATCTTATATCCAATCCAGACCGGGTGAAACGGAAAATGGAATGGAGGGACTGGATTTTGACAATTGAAAAAGCCAGTACTAACAAACTACTGGCCCACCTCCCGCCAACATTTAACAAAGTCAAAAAAACGCAAAACTATTGCCTGAAATTGCCAAACAAAGGCATGCGATGTATGATCTTGAAGGTTAGACTCAATCTACTAATGACGCACAAAATCTTAGCCATCCGCAGTCCGGCAATGGACAACAGCTACCGCTTATGCAAGAACATGGACAAAGTGAAAACCTTGAAACATCTGACGCTCCAATGCCCGATGACCAAACAAAGCAGAGCCACATACCTTCAACCTCGACTCCAAGGGGTAACAACAGTAGAGGAAGAGGTTTTGTGGAAAAGGCTAATCTCAGGAGAGACAACTCGTTGGTCCTTGACATTGGTGAAACTAACAGAAGCAGCCTTTAGATTGATAAACCAGCTAGGTTCGGCGAGAGAGTCACTGAAATCAGGAGACTAAAGCTCAAAGGCAAAGAGGGAGGCATCTGCATCGCTTAAAAACCAAACAAGAAAAGAGACTGTGAGGAAAGGAATCCGGACTCAGAAGCACTCGTTTTTCGCTTCGGGATTCTCTAAGTTGGGAAAACCCTTGTAAAAATTAAAAATGTCTTTTTAATTAAAAATTCAAGTAAAAAAAAAAAATTAAAAAAAAGTGTTCTTATGTGGCCATACTGGCCTTTATTGGCACAGCCATTCTGGTCAATCAAGTCTAGACTGGCCTCACCAATATAGGTCAGTATGGCCACATATGAACACTCATGATGGCTTTACCATTGATGTAAACAAAAAAGTAAAAGGAAAGGCCATGCTACAGTAGGAAAGCCTGTGCATACTTGCTGCACTAATGTAGGCTAGTACAGCCATTTATAAACACTAGTGTTGGCTTTACCCTTGATGCCAGTAAACATATGCTATAGTAGACAAATGTGTCCAAAATGACTGCATCAATGTATTCCAGTATGCTCATGTAAGGACACTCATGATGTTGTATTTGCCCTTAACAACAATATAAATGTCCATGCCACAGTACGATAAGATGTCCTTGCTTGTTGCAAGAATGCACTGCTCCCAAATATGTAAGAATACTCACAAGGTTGTCTGTGTCCAGAGCTCCTGTAAAAAAAAGATTGTGCCATACTCAGAACGCCTGTCCAGACTCGCTGCACCAATGTAGGCCAATATGTCTACATAAGAACACTCATGTTAGCTCTACCTTTGGTGATAGTAAAACATACCATGCTAATGTAAGAACATCTGCCCAGACTGGTTGCTCCAATAAAGGACAGTATGGCCACATAAGAATACTAACAATATTTGTCTTTAATGGCAGGAAAAATAATGCCAAGCCACAACAACAAAGAATCTCTTTCCTGACTCAAATGCTTCTCCTACCCAAATGCATGAACACTCATGATGTTGGCTTTGCCTTTACCAGCAGTACAAAATACCATGCCACAGTAAGAGAAAATGACTTTGCAGCTACACAAATACTCCACCATGTAATACCATACACAGAGTGGTATTATCCATTCATCCCAGTTTAAAATTCCATTCCCCAATCACACATCTTCCATTATTCACAGGCCAACACAGAATGTTCACACTGCATTCTCATTGACACACACACTCACATCAATACACACAATTCATGCTGCACTCATATGTGCACTTATACCGACACCTCATTGCACGCACACATACATACATGCATATACAAACATCCGGCATGCATACACACGTAAACAAATATTGTTTTTTACCTGTTTCTCAACCGGCTTCAGAAACAATGCTCCTGCTTAGTCCAGGCATCTGGCTCACACGCTCAATGCAAACACGAACTAAGACGCATGGAGAGCTTGCGGTTAACTGCTATGTGCAGCTAACAGCTCCACATTGGAGTTCGAGAACCGCCATCTCACCACACGAGGTAACGATTCCCTATACTGCATCCCAATCGGTACATTAAAGACTGAGGAAGCAAAAGCCCCGGTTTAACACGGCCTATTCAACATGTGATTTGGGGAACTGACATGTAAGGCATGCTCCCCTGCTTGTGTTCGCTCCTCCAAAATAGCTGGGGTCTGGCCCACTGTCAGCCAGTATGGATGAACTAACCCTTGTATGTATCTCCTTTTAGGCCCATGGAGTAGCAATAACTGAATGTTGGCATGCCCTCCCAATATTGCCAACTAAAGAAGCCTTCAATGCAACTGGCTGTGCCAAAGATCCATTCTGCCTCTGTAGGAGGAAAGCAGTCAACTCAATAAAAACAGCAATGCACGAAATGAGCAAATGCCTCAAGATAGTAGGAGAAAAACTGAGGAATAGCAAACTTGCCTTTGTCATATGATAAAATCATTTTGTTCCACTTAACCCTAGGGATCCCAAAGGCCCGTGGGACAGATTTTACTTACTTCAATGACAAAGTTTTGTGGAACCATAGAACCGGTGCCTCCTCATTGCAGGCAGTCCCACCTCCTGCATCACTTCTGGAGCAAAGCCCCGGCGCAGTTTGAGAAAAGTCTGAGCTTTCTTCAGCTAGACTCATCTCACCGATGGTCTGCAGCAGCATTGGATGATGCAGCCTGGGCCGGTCGCCCCTGTCCTTGGACTCCTGGATTTCCAGTGCACCATCTGCTGGACTTGAAGGCGCCATCTGGCACTGCTGAACTGGTTTCTCTGCATTGCAGTCTGCCTGACCTCCCACCCTGCACCACGTGGACTGCTCACTCCCCTCCTACCCTCTTGCCGCACCAGGAAGCCCATAACATCTCTTCTGGGGTAAAGCCCAGGCGATGTCTGGGCAAAGTCTGAGCTGTCTACAGCTTGGCTCATCTCACCTGAGGTCTTTGGAAGCAGTTGTTACTGCAGCCTGCACCTGGATCTTGTGCCCTTGGACGCCTGGGTTTCCAGTGCACCATTGGTACCATCAGCTGGACTTTGATGCACCCTCTGGCATCACAGAACCAGTATCTTCACATTGCATGCTGTCCGACCTCCCGCCCACCTGGACTGGCCAACAGGCCTGGCTAGAGCCAACAGTCCTGGCTAGCCCCTCACCCCCCTGCTGAAGCAGGGGGGCAGAGGGGCCAGGAACCCCCAGAGCTGGCCCCCCTAGAAATATACACCACTGGTAACCGAAGTAGTGGGGGTGGATGTCACTGTAAACATTCTGCAGCAACCTCAGAGACATCATTCTGGGAGGCCGAATTGCAGGAGGTCTGGCCAGGATTTGTTTTCTTGCCCTAGACAATAATTTATGCCACACAGACATAAAAGTACACATGACCAGGGAGATGGAGGACCATTCACACCTCCTAGTGAGGTAGCACTTATTCAAGCAGGCTGCCAATTTTATTAAACCTAAAATCACAATTCTGGTTTCTGTAATTTAAACTATGTTTATTGTTTGTGGGAATCTAGTGGTTTTTCACATCATGCTTAATAAAATGGTTAACTATATCAAACAATAAATGAGAGGTAAAGTTGCTTGAACACAGATTTCTGCAGAAGGTGAGTCAACTGATTGGGGGCTCTTACAAATTACATTCAAAGTATATATTCTGCTGCATTAACTACTTGAGTATAAGTGAAAAGATAAGGTTGGTGTTAACGAAAATGTAATTCTGGAGGGGAGAGTGTAGTAAAATCAAAAGTGATAAATGCAAGGCTTTGAATTAAACATTACCACTACCGTTGCTCTGCTCAACATTCCATGCCATCATTATTTAGTATGTCTGTGCGATTAGAGACGGGGCCAAGCTATTAGCAAATGACATTTGGTGCTGCTACCAAAAGGTGCAGTTCATTCTCAATTGCTAGGCCGTGTTCCATCTGCACTGCAACAAAAATATGAATGTTTAGGCCCTGGGGTCTAGCAGTTTGGGAAGGGCTTCTGACATTAGTGACATGGCCAAGGCTGATATGCAAACAATGGTATGGAAGGCTGGCCAGAGCATTGACGGTGGTTCTAATTGATTCAGAAACTTCTTACCTATTAGGTACAACCAGAACGCATGCTGTTGAACACAGATAGGATGGCAATGAAATGTGAGGAGAAGCACATCCAATGAGTGTGTCTGGTCATTTACCCACCTAACGACTAGCCATGGCTATGTCAATGTCTCACCACCAAAACCTAACCTTTCTAGAACTCTTTGAGCAAGCTCTATCACAAAGTAATACCAAACATGTTGCTGTATAGGACCTGCCAATGTTGTATCTAGCATTCTTTTGAGTGTTTAATTATTATTTGCCTCTGTAAATGAGCTCCTAGTGTAGTACACTTCTCTTAATGTGTGTCTTCAGCCAGATGATTATATAAGCACTATATTTATCAATGCCTCTGTGACTTGCACTGAAGTCCTGTCTTAAACAAGCAATCACAAAGCCAGCCATTTTGGCTTGTGTATAGGTATTAGCAGACATGCGCCAGGCAATGCCATCATATGCCCAGTTACTGGCACCATTTTCCAGCTGTTCCCATTTTATGGCCAGCTGGTACCCTTATGGCAGTGCCTGGCAAATGCCTATCCATCCCTTACCAAAAGCCCAAGACGTTGGCTTTGCTAATGCATTTTGGCTTCCGTTTGTCTCCCTCAGTGAATGTGTATATGCCCAGATGTGGATGTCTTGCTTGCTACTCCTAGGGAATCAAGGTGCACCGCACTGAGCTGGTCCAACAAGACCCTACCTGAAAATGATAAGGCTAGGTTGGCAAGTATTTACCAGTTTCAGATCTTCTCAGGAAATACTTACCAGTGGGGCTCCGACCTAAATAGAATGTATCTTTGTTTGGAAGCCTTGTCTACTCTGACAGAATGTTTCATGATTCAAACTGATAAGTACTGACATGATAACCTCATTCTGTTTGAGTAACTTTACAGAGTGTGCATATAAAGACAATATGTCATGTGTGTTGTGGGATTTGTTTGGAAAGTATGATGTAAATCCTGGGTGCTCGGTGTTTAGGCAGTGCTGGAAATGAAACATGAACACCGTAAAATAATAAACCTTGTCATGCACTTATCATGCACTTGCGCATTCTCAATGTCACTTGGCCTTGTAAGATCCTTTTTGTTCTCCCGTGTTCCCCTCCATTGCCTTGTCACGCTCTGAAACTCGTACAAATAAAATATCAATATCAATATAAATGCATTTCATTTCACTTTGTGTCTGTATGACATTCTGATTGCTATGCTGGAGCTTTTAGGCTTCCATTCAGGGTGGGGAAAATAAAGCTACAGTCATAGGGATTCATTCTCCAGGTCAAGCATAATGAAATAAGTGGTGCTAAATGCATGTAGATCCACTTTTTATGAGCTGCAGGATTTTGTATGATTTGACAGGTGAAGTTGGTCCCACTGCTAAATCCGAATGGTATTCCACCAGCATGTATTTTTACGTTGGTGAAAACTAATAGATTCCTATGGGACCTGTCTGACTTTTACACCTGGAAAAAGCTTGGCGAAGTCCAAAGGAATCCATTGTGGATGGCTACCACATTTGTTAATTGTGGAAGTGATTTACACTTTTCCAGACACGTAGTGGTAAAGTAAAGAGCAAAGGTGGCCTGTGTTTTACTCTTTACTTTTCCAGTACATGGTGGAAACAATTAAAATGAATGACTTATCCCTTTTGCAAAAAAGTGCAAACAGAAGAATTCTGATCTGTGCAATTTATGATTCAAAACAAAATGCCCCCCCCTTAATCTTTTCATCAACATGTTTCTACAATGATTAATACATTGTCAGGTTGGTTTAACATGTGACTTGTACATTTTTAAAGTAATCTATATACAATTTATTATTATTTTAGGTATTCAAGGCCAAACTTCAACACATACTTGTACCAACTTGAGCTCGTAAAATGTGTGGTCCAGTATATAAATTTCAGGCTAGGCTCAAATTATGGCTTTACCACTTGACCAAAGTGTGCGATCCCGGCATATTTCATAACTTCCCTATGCCTTAACAGTTAAAATTAGGTGCCCCTTGAAGTGATTCAGTTTGCATTATAAGCTATTCCAAAAAGCCTCACTCATAGTTTAATAGATGGGCAGCACAGGGATTAGGACACACACACACACATCTAACTTTGAAAATATCCAGGCCACATTTATTGAACACAATTGTGTCATTCAATAGCAAATCAAAGTAAACACATCAAACAAAGAGTCATCTTGGACAATTGCATATTTTAACCAGTATGTAAACAGCATGCACCAGACAATGATGTACAGGGGCACGCCCCACCAGGAGCGATACCATGAGACCACAAACCCCTCAACCAGTATGGTCTGCCTCCTGATGCAACACTTACAGCCCTAGCAATCCCTTGCACTCTCAACTCAATTAAAATGTGCTGCAAAAATGCAACAAAAAAGAACTGTTGTGTTTAAAATGTAATTGTGGACATGAACCATTGATGGGAGACATTCAGAATGGAACTACTGTAGGGGTTCATTTGGAAAGGAGGGAGGGGGAGTTTGTGGAATGGGTGAGTGAAGGTAGGATTGTATACATGTGTATGTTATTGGAGGATATGTTGTTGTGCTCAAAATATTATTAGGATCAACAAGACTACCTGTATTGATTGGACATGGTATGTACTGTTCTTGAAATTTAAAGAAGTTTGAAAAAAAATGTTTTAGTATGAAACAAAATCTCCTATTCCTTGCTTCAGTATTCTGGGTGGGGGGTCTATCTTTCACAACAAGATGGAGGGAGCACAAGCATCTCCTCTGGGGCCTGCTGGAAGTAGCCACAGTGCTCAGGAAGGTATTGCTGGGCGGACACCATCTGAGATGGTACAAAGACTGGGGTCCTCACTGCTCAGCCCTCTCAGAGGAGGAGGTATCACCATCAAATCTCCCAAGCCAGTCGAGGAAAGGCATGCTGGGTGCTGGGGTGAATAGGTGGCAAGAGAGGTAAATGGGAATGGTTGTTAGGGCATCTGAAGGAAGGTGACTGGACAGTGAAAGGTGAAGGGGATCAGATATAACAGAAAGGGGAGAAAAGACGGGAAGGGAAGATAGGTAGATTGAGGTTGCAACACTATTTTCCTTGCTTCTCTTTTGCTATGTACAATTATTTATAGCGGAGTGCAAATGTATTTTTGCAGATCTGGAAAGACATTTTTTTCTGGATCACGGTTTTGGGAAATCTGGATCAACTCCAGCACTTTGTTTAGGGTACTCCTAGACCCATGCCCAATAGAATGTGGGACCCCCTGATCACAACACTGGCCCACCCAGATGAAAATTCCTGGAGCCGGGCCTGCTGGCCACACCCCTCTGCCCTCCCACCCCACCATCTGGTGCAAAGCCCTAGAGAAGTCTGGGAAAAATCTGAGCTGTCTTCAGCTGCCCGTTGCTGGTAGAAATCTTACACTGCTCTAAAATGTTGTTTGGCCTTTCTTCCATTTGCTGTTGTTCGTCTTACCTTTTCCTCTACCAGCCTGCACTTCCAACCTATTCATATACCAACCTCATATACTCCTGCTTCCAAATTTGATTGGAGATTCTCGGTCTGCAATACACCCTCAGATGTTTAAATATCCACTGTATATTTTACACTCCTGCTCTTCTTTTTTCTTCTATAATTCTTCTTCACCATCCCTGCTTACTCCTTAGTAGGAACCCTACATCCTCTCACCCCTGTCATTACAGAAATCTTATTTATGCCCCTATTGTTGACTTGCCACAGACTCTTATTGTGGCACTTTTGAATACTCGTTCAATCAATAGCATAGCACATTTTGTATTGCATCTCTTTGTACAGCTTCATCTGCATTTTCATTTCATCAACAAAACGTGAATGCCCCCGCTAATACTACTGTACCTACAGTGCACTCCTCCATCCAATCCTTTTTCTCCCCCCACCTATCTGGACGGGGTGGTCGTGTTGGCATTCTTTCTTCGTGCCCTCTGTGTCAACTACTCTCCCTGCTAACCTTCCTACATTCCCAACCTTTAAATTACTATTCCTTTTCTTGTCTTTCATCATGTGTCTTTATTGCTATTTATCACCCCCACCTGGTCCTATTTCCTCATTTTGTGATGATCTGGACCATCTCCTTTCCACCATTCTGCCCACACCTACCACACTCTGTCTTCTGGGTGACTTTAATCTTCATCTCTGTTCTACTCAGTCTATTCTACTGCTTCCTTTTATTCTTGATTCTTACTCTCTCACACAAACCCCACACCTCCTTCTCACATTTCTCTGGACATTATTTTCTCTACTATTCCAATCTCTGCATCAGTATCTGCTCTTCCCATCCAGCGTTCCAATCATTTTCTTCTCTCATTCTCCTGTCCCTTCAGCCTTTCCTCGTTCTCTCTCAATCTTCTTCTAATTTCTTCAGCTACAATTTCGGACTTTTTGATATATCCTTCTTCTTTTCTGTGACTACCATAATTATTCCTTCTCTTTCAGCTATCACTGTTCTCTCCTGACTCTGCTTCTCTTCTCCTGTTCTCTAGTTTAACGGATTCTCTTGATTTTTCCTTTCCCTGTACTCCATTCTCCCCATCTCATAGACCTTCTCAGCCTTGGATCTCACCAAATCTCTGTTCTATCCACCGCAAATTGCTGTGGGCTGAGCAGTGATAGCACAAGTCGGGGTCAGAGGTAGACCTGACTCTCTTGTCATCACTTCATTTCACGGATGACTCCATGATTCTTTCTGCTAAGCACCAATACTGAATGTCATCATTGCCTGAGCCTAATAATAGCACTTTTGTTTTATCTTTACTTGCATTTTTGTTTGCAACAACTTCCATCGTGGTTAGCCATGCTCTAAATATAAACTGGGACACTGCATATGCGATTTCATAATTGTTACAATACTTCAACATTCTTTTCACCTCACTTGCTTCACATATTCGTCTTTTTCAGAATTTAGATTATAAAGAAAGAAAAACAATACCTCCCTCTTCTGACACTGCCTTATGTTCCTCACTCGCCAACTACTGTATTATCTCCATTCATCTATTTTCCCCACTCCATCTTTTTCATCCTCATGTGTTTTTACATCCCCTCTGAGATGTCTTCCTTTAGCTGTTTACTCTTTCCTTCTTCCTTATCTCTCATCATGTTTAACTTTTCTCTTTTTTCTGCCACTGTAATTTTTTCATTCAACCATGCTTCTATCCTACCCCTCTTGAAAAAACCTTTCCTTGGTCCTTCCCTGCTCACTAACCATTGTCCTATCTCTCTACTTCCTTTCCCCTCTAAACTTCCAGAGTGTACTGTACACTCCTTTGTCAATTTGCACTCACTTCAATCTGCTTTCAGTTCAGATTTAGACCATGTCACTGTACTAAGTCTGCTCTTCTGATAGTCCCCAATGCACTCCTCAGATCATTTCTGAAGTGGGTCGCTGCCTCTGTCATTCCTATTCAGGCCTCCTATTCCTTTGAATGCCTGATCTGCAGGCTCTCTATTTCTCCTGGCCTCTCTCTGACAGTGGCCACCATCTACAGGCCACCAGGCCAGGTCACTCTCTTTCTCTCAGAGTGAGCTGACCTCTCCTCTTCCCTCCTTATCTCTACCTCTTAACTTCTCCTCCTCATTTTGTCCAAGCAAGTGCTCCCCTGCTCCTCTAGAACCATCTAGGACCACGTTGACATCCTCGCTCCAGCCTTGGCCGATTTCTGAAATCACTCTTTTGCCACTGGAACTTTCCCCTCTACCCTGAAGCACTCTCTTGTGCACCCCCTTTTGAAAAAGCTTTCTGCTGATATTTCCTGTCCAGCAAACTACCACCTGATCTCTATCAGTCTATCACTCCTTTCTGGTAAACTCCTGGAAAAGCTGCCGATCGCCCAGTTACTCTTCACACTGAATCTATTGGTTGTCTCCCTGACCATCAGTCGGGCTTCAGAGCAGCCAGAGGCAAGGAAACTGCTCTCCGGAACACCCATGAAGATCTTCTCATTAATCTTGACTCTAGAATTCCATCTGTCCTCATCCTCTCTTGAGCTTTCCTCTGCTTTTGACACGATCAATCATGCTATCCTGATCAATTGTCTCAGTGTGAACCTGGCCATCACGGATCAGGCCCTGGCCCATTGACCTCCTTCCTTCTGGACTGACCCTCCCAGGTCCAATTTAGGCCTTTTCTCTCCACCACCTCTCTCTCCACATGTGGTATCCCCAGGGTTCTATCCTCTCACCCTGGCGCTTCAATGTATACTTGGACCCTTTGGCCCAGCTTATCTCTACCTTCTCCTCTAACTTTCAGTGTTTTGTGAATCACACTAAGCTCTCCTTCAGGCTCCCCTCAGCCTCCTCTCCTCTATCCTCTATCCTCTCACATTACAAATGCCATATCATATCATATCATATCATATCATGCATTCCTGACTATCTATCCGCGATTTAGGAGTGGTGCCCCTCCAACGATCTCTGCCTTATTGCCAGTAAGACTGAGATTCTTCTCATTAAGACCCCTGCTCCCGCTTTCCCTATGTTACTCTGGCCGCCCTCTTTGGGCTTTATTCCTTCACCTTCCTGTGAGGCTAACAACCTTGGTGTGATCTTCGACTCCACTCTCTCCTTCTCTCCTCACATCACGGACCTGGCCAAGAAGGCCCACTATCAGCTGCACCTCCTCAGAGGTATTCTTCCTTTTCTCACTTTCCACCAGAAGCTCACTGTCTCCAGAGCCCTGTTTTTCTCTAGGCTCGACTTCTGCAACAGCCTCTTTCTCAATCAGCATTCCTCTACTCTCCGCCCTCTGAAACTAATCCAGAACAGGACTGTGATACTTGTGCTTGGCCTCAAGCCCAGTTACCATATCTCTAGAGACCTGAAATCTATCCACAGGCCCCCAGTGACTGGAAGGATAAAGTTCAAGACCCTGTGCATCGTTCACAAGACTTTCTGGGGCTGGGGCCCGCACTACATCCAACTCTTTCTTCCTAAACACCTTAATTCTCGAGCCCTTCACTCAGCCACCTACAACTCTCTGAAGGTCAGATGCTTCTCCAGGCAGAGAGTGGGAGTTGATCTCTTTCCTCTGCAGGTGCCTCCCTCTGGAATGGCTTCCCTGCCCCTCTCAAACTTCAGCTGGACCACCTGAAGTTCCTGAGCAGCTCAATACCTTCTTTTTGCTTCTGCTTTCTCTCTCTCTTTGCCCTGCTGACCAACCTGTCTACTGTGTTGACTGGTTGCCTGGCTACCCTCTGAATCTCACTGGTACCAGGCTCCCCATGACCAATAGCCCTGCACTGCCTCCGGGCCGACCACGCACTTAGGGTCTGGATCAGGCTTAGGTGTCGGCTCGCCTGCATGAGTGTCTGACCGCCGTGGGATAATGGATTGGGCAAAATTGGCTGAAACTGAATGGGGATAAAACCAAGGTGCTGGTGGTGAGTTCCTCCACCAATCCCTCACTATGGATTTCTTCCTTTTGGCCCTTGTCCCTGGGCCCACTCCCAGCTCCTTCTACAAAGGTAAAAAATATTGGTTTTATTATGTCAGCCAACTTGTATCTGGGCCCCCAAGTCTCCTCGGTATGTCTGCAGGGGCATTTCTTAGGAAAGTGCTCCACTTGATCCCTCCCCTGCTGCGTCCACCTGTAGTAGCAGCAATGATTCTCAGCAGGTTGGACTACTGTAATTCTTTGTACCTCGAGCAGCCTAAAGAGCTGATTGGTAAATTACAGCGGCTCCAGAATCTGGCAGCCAAACTGGCTACGGGTACTCCTTATGGGTCCCACATATCCCCTATACTCCACTCTCTCCATTAGCTCCCGGTGGCACAGCGAGTTCAATTCAAGGTGCTGTTCATTGTCCACCGGGCTCTGCATGGCCATGGGGGTGAATATCTCTGTGTTAAATTTGAGCGATACGTTCCTAACTGCCCACTGCGCTCAGCTTCAGCTGGTCTACTCATGGTGCCCTCCTTTCGTCGTGCGTGACCCTGAAGTCACTGTCTAATCACTTTGCCTTTTGGAAGGCTCTTAAGACCTATCTTTTTTACTCTTTAGCTTTTTCCTCCTCCCAGCGCTAAAATGCCTTCGGGTGAACGCATGCTCTATAAATAAACATAACATAACATCTGGAACCCTGCAGTCCCCTGCCTCCCTACACTTACCCAGAGCCGTGCTGCCCAGGGTTCACGCACTTGTACGATCTGAATGACACAAGGCTAGTAAGATTGTTTGTTTTATCCTCCCTCTGTCTTCCCTCCCTTGTCTTGTGGCGCCTACAAACACTTGTGTACAGGTATGTTAAAAATGACTGATCATATATCATATCATATCATGATATTCTAAATTTTCTTCTCTTCTTGTTTTGCTAGACTTGTCACCTGCTTTCACATGCAGTCCACCATACTATTCTTTCGTCTCTTGCCAATCTTAGCTTCCAAGACTGTCCTTAATTGGTTTCACTCTTATTTGGCGGGCCACACATTCTTAGTCTCGTAGGCTGGTCACTCTTCCCCTATATTGCCCCTCTTTCAAGGTGTTCCCCAAGGCTCACTCCCTGGTCATGTTCTTTTTTCACTCTATACTATTCCCTTTGGGTCTCCTATGTCTTCCTTCAGGTTCTCCTACAATCTATATGCTGATGACTCAAATATATATATTTTTTACCTCCTTTAATGATTCTATACCTTCCTCTTTGTCCACTTGTCTCCTTGCCATACACACATGGATGTCCTCCCACTATCTCCACCTTAAACCCTCTAAAACAGAGGTGATTTCCTTTCTCTGCCACTTCAAACCATCCAACATCTGGAAGGCACATTGGTTCCTCACTTTCTTTTACTGTCTCTAAACACCTTATCTCTTCTCTTTTTTTATAGATTTTTCTATTGTTCTTCTGTTCATTTAGGTCTTCCTTCTTCTCATCTTGCTCCACTTTACTCTGTTTATTACTCTTGTGCTCATGTTCATTGCTCACTTTCCCCTCGTGATTTCATTTCTTCTGCTCTGCGCTCTCTACAATGACTGCCTTTTGTTGAATCTCATCTTCTCTTTAAATTCCTCTGTGTTGTTTTTAAATCTTCTATGGCCGAGCTCCTACCTACCTTTATTCTCTGATCTCTTTGTATTCTCATACATAATCCCTCCACTCACAATCTCTCTTTCTATTAACTGTTTACCGCCCTTCTTGCGCCTCTCCTCCTTTCCGCTCCTTCACTTTGCTTGCACCTAAGCATTGGAGCTCCCTTCCCTTTCTTTGCACTCCATATCTTCCTCTCTTTAAAACTCAACGTAAAGCTTATATTCTTTATGACTGTTCTGTTGGTTTGTTTTCATTTTCCCATATTGTCTAGGATTTGTGAAGCACTTAGACGTTAAGCACTAAAGAAATTAAATAAAAATTCAAAAAACAATACAGAATTATTGGCATTGACATTCTTGAGAAAAGGGGTAACAAATGCTCTAAAATTGTGCAAATAAAAGATTGTAACAGATTAGCAAAAGATGGAGCAGCCACTGGCTGGGATAATCTATTAATGTAAAACCGCAATAAATAAAAAGAAAGAAAAACAATACCCTGTCAAAGATCAACAAAACTAGGGCAGTATGAAATTGTAATACTTAGCCTTCACATACTTTGTAAAGTTTATCGTAAAATTTTTCAAACTTCATAAGCTCTGCACGGGCCACATTAAATGCCTACAAATCAGGTTTTCCATGCATTTAGTACGCCTATGTTATAATTAGTTCGATAAATGGTGTTCTAGAAGTGCTGCATTTGTTTCCCCTTGAAATCCTATCTATCTAATCTAATCTATCGAACAACATAATAAAAGACCAGATGTATGTTTGTCTCTGAATGTTTATCCAATGCAGTAGCGTTGGCCATTGTCACCACTAGAGGGCGGGGCTGCCTTAGGATTCTTAGAGACAATGCCAATTTGGATAGCTTTGCCTGTTACAGTGGTTTAATTTAGGTTTAGGATTGATAGTGGTCCTACTGTGTCAATGAAAACCTGCACTTTGGCCTGTGTGCACAGGTCTGTACACTTGTATTAAATATTAAAGCAAGACACATTTTTCTGACATTTTTCTTTTAAACACATTGTTTCCAGGACAAAAGATGATGATAGAGACTGGCGTATCATGAGCTTTAGGCAGCAATAAAGACAGTTTAAATACCACTTCTACTTCCTGTTTTTTTTTTCCTCTAGGGACTGCCCTGTAAGTGATGATTAACTATATATTTGTGAATGGAAAAATCTGGATGCATTCATTAGTCTTCTTCGAGATCCACACATATTTGATTCTAAATCATAGGTAATTACTAATTGTATTTATTTGTATTTGTATTTATTAAATTTATATAGCACTTTATGCCAAATGTATTAGTTCTATTTATTAGAACTAATACATTAGTTTGTGGTGAACTATGTATTGTTATTTTTTAGATGAATGCAAATGTAGTTATGCATATTTTGTTGTCTGCTAGCTTTATTTCATCAATAATACACTTCAGCAAATGTGGTTATATATGTTTTGTATATGTTAAGTCTGCTCTTCTGATAGTCCCCAATGCACTCCTCAGATCATTTCTGAAGTGGGTCGCTGCCTCTGTCATTCCTATTCAGGCCTCCTCTTCCTTTGAATGCCTGATCTGCAGGCTCTCTATTTCTCCTGGCCTCTCTCTGACAGTGGCCACCATCTACAGGCCACCAGGCCAGGTCACTCTCTTTCTCTCAGAGTGAGCTGACCTCTCCTCTTCCCTCCTTATCTCTACCTCTTAACTTCTCCTCCTCATTTTGTCCAAGCAAGTGCTCCCCTGCTCCTCTAGAACCATCTAGGACCACGTTGACATCCTCGCTCCAGCCTTGGCCGATTTCTGAAATCACTCTTTTGCCACTGGAACTTTCCCCTCTACCCTGAAGCACTCTCTTGTGCACCCCCTTTTGAAAAAGCTTTCTGCTGATATTTCCTGTCCAGCAAACTACCACCTGATCTCTATCAGTCTATCACTCCTTTCTGGTAAACTCCTGGAAAAGCTGCCGATCGCCCAGTAACTCTTCACACTGAATCTATTGGTTGTCTCCCTGACCATCAGTCGGGCTTCAGAGCAGCCAGAGGCAAGGAAACTGCTCTCCGGAACACCCATGACGATCTTCTCATTAATCTTGACTCTAGAATTCCATCTGTCCTCATCCTCCCTTGAGCTTTCCTCTGCTTTGACACGGTCAATCATGCTATCCTGATCAATTGTCTCAGTGTGAACCTGGCCATCACGGATCAGGCCCTGGCCCATTGACCTCCTTCCTTCTGGACTGACCCTCCCAGGTCCAATTTAGGCCTTTTCTCTCCACCACCTCTCTCTCCACATGTGGTATCCCCAGGGTTCTATCCTCTCACCCTGGCGCTTCAATGTATACTTGGACCCTTTGGCCCAGCTTATCTCTACCTTCTCCTCTAACTTTCAGTGTTTTGTGAATCACACTAAGCTCTCCTTCAGGCTCCCCTCAGCCTCCTCTCCTCTATCCTCTATCCTCTCACATTACAAATGCCATATCATATCATATCATATCATATCATGCATTCCTGACTATCTATCCGCGATTTAGGAATGGTGCCCCTCCAACGATCTCTGCCTTATTGCCAGTAAGACTGAGATTCTTCTCATTAAGACCCCTGCTCCCGCTTTCCCTATGTTACTCTGGCCGCCCTCTTTGGGCTTTATTCCTTCACCTTCCTGTGAGGCTAACAACCTTGGTGTGATCTTCGACTCCACTCTCTCCTTCTCTCCTCACATCACAGACCTGGCCAAGAAGGCCCACTATCAGCTGCACCTCCTCAGAGGTATTCTTCCTTTTCTCACTTTCCACCAGAAGCTCACTGTCTCCAGAGCCCTGTTTTTCTCTAGGCTCGACTTCTGCAACAGCCTCTTTCTCAATCAGCATTCCTCTACTCTCCGCCCTCTGAAACTAATCCAGAACAGGACTGTGATACTTGTGCTTGGCCTCAAGCCCAGTTACCATATCTCTAGAGACCTGAAATCTATCCACAGGCTCCCAGTGACTGGAAGGATAAAGTTCAAGACCCTGTGCATCGTTCACAAGACTTTCTGGGGCTGGGGCCCGCACTACATCCAACTCTTTCTTCCTAAACACCTTAATTCTCTAGCCCTTCACTCAGCCACCTACAACTCTCTGAAGGTCAGATGCTTCTCCAGGCAGAGAGTGGGAGTTGATCTCTTTCCTCTGCAGTTGCCTCCCTCTGGAATGGCTTCCCTGCCCCTCTCAAACTTCAGCTGGACCACCTGAAGTTCCTGAGCAGCTCAATACCTTCTTTTTGCTTCTGCTTTCTCTCTCTCTTTGCCCTGCTGACCAACCTGTCTACTGTGTTGACTGGTTGCCTGGCTACCCTCTGAATCTCACTGGTACCAGGCTCCCCATGACCAATAGCCCTGCACTGCCTCCGGGCCGACCACGCACTTAGGGTCTGGATCAGGCTTAGGTGTCGGCTCGCCTGCATGAGTGTCTGACCGCCGTGGGATAATGGATTGGGCAAAATTGGCTGAAACTGAATGGGGATAAAACCAAGGTGCTGGTGGTGAGTTCCTCCACCAATCCCTCACTATGGATTTCTTCCTTTTGGCCCTTGTCCCTGGGCCCACTCCCAGCTCCTTCTACAAAGGTAAAAAATATTGGTTTTATTATGTCAGCCAACTTGTATCTGGGCCCCCAAGTCTCCTCGGTATGTCTGCAGGGGCATTTTTTAGGAAAGTGCTCCACTTGATCCCTCCCCTGCTGCGTCCACCTGTAGTAGCAGCAATGATTCTCAGCAGGTTGGACGACTGTAATTCTTTGTACCTCGAGCAGCCTAAAGAGCTGATTGGTAAATTACAGCGCCTCCAGAATCTGGCAGCCAAACTGGCTACGGGTACTCCTTATGGGTCCCACATATCCCCTATACTCCACTCTCTCCATTAGCTCCCGGTGGCACAGCGAGTTCAATTCAAGGTGCTGTTCATTGTCCACCGGGCTCTGCATGGCCATGGGGGTGAATATCTCTGTGTTAAATTTGAGCGATACGTTCCTAACTGCCCACTGCGCTCAGCTTCAGCTGGTCTACTCATGGTGCCCTCCTTTCGTCGTGCGTGACCCTGAAGTCACTGTCTAATCACTTTGCCTTTTGGAAGGCTCTTAAGACCTATCTTTTTTACTCTTTAGCTTTTTCCTCCTCCCAGCGCTAAAATGCCTTCGGGTGAACGCATGCTCTATAAATAAACATAACATAACATCTGGAACCCTGCAGTCCCCTGCCTCCCTACACTTACCCAGAGCCGTGCTGCCCAGGGTTCACGCACTTGTACGATCTGAATGACACAAGGCTAGTAAGATTGTTTGTTTTATCCTCCCTCTGTCTTCCCTCCCTTGTCTTGTGGCGCCTACAAACACTTGTGTACAGGTATGTTAAAAATGACTGATCATATATCATATCATATCATGATATTCTAAATTTTCTTCTCTTCTTGTTTTGCTAGACTTGTCACCTGCTTTCACATGCAGTCCACCATACTATTCTTTCGTCTCTTGCCAATCTTAGCTTCCAAGACTGTCCTTAATTGGTTTCACTCTTATTTGGCGGGCCACACATTCTTAGTCTCGTAGGCTGGTCACTCTTCCCCTATATTGCCCCTCTTTCAAGGTGTTCCCCAAGGCTCACTCCCTGGTCATGTTCTTTTTTCACTCTATACTATTCCCTTTGGGTCTCCTATGTCTTCCTTCAGGTTCTCCTACAATCTATATGCTGATGACTCAAATATATATATTTTTTACCTCCTTTAATGATTCTATACCTTCCTCTTTGTCCACTTGTCTCCTTGCCATACACACATGGATGTCCTCCCACTATCTCCACCTTAAACCCTCTAAAACAGAGGTGATTTCCTTTCTCTGCCACTTCAAACCATCCAACATCTGGAAGGCACATTGGTTCCTCACTTTCTTTTACTGTTTCTAAACACCTTATCTCTTCTCTTTTTTTATAGATTTTTCTATTGTTCTTCTGTTCATTTAGGTCTTCCTTCTTCTCATCTTGCTCCACTTTACTCTGTTTATTACTCTTGTGCTCATGTTCATTGCTCACTTTCCCCTCGTGATTTCATTTCTTCTGCTCTGCGCTCTCTACAATGACTGCCTTTTGTTGAATCTCATCTTCTCTTTAAATTCCTCTGTGTTGTTTTTAAATCTTCTATGGCCGAGCTCCTACCTACCTTTATTCTCTGATCTCTTTGTATTCTCATACATAATCCCTCCACTCACAATCTCTCTTTCTATTAACTGTTTACCGCCCTTCTTGCGCCTCTCCTCCTTTCCGCTCCTTCACTTTGCTTGCACCTAAGCATTGGAGCTCCCTTCCCTTTCTTTGCACTCCATATCTTCCTCTCTTTAAAACTCAACGTAAAGCTTATATTCTTTATGACTGTTCTGTTGGTTTGTTTTCATTTTCCCATATTGTCTAGGATTTGTGAAGCACTTAGACGTTAAGCACTGAAGAAATTAAATAAAAATTCAAAAAACAATACAGAATTATTGGCATTGACATTCTTGAGAAAAGGGGTAACAAATGCTCTAAAATTGTGCAAATAAAAGATTGTAACAGATTAGCAAAAGATGGAGCAGCCACTGGCTGGGATAATCTATTAATGTAAAACCGCAATAAATAAAAAGAAAGAAAAACAATACCCTGTCAAAGATCAACAAAACTAGGGCAGTATGAAATTGTAATACTTAGCCTTCACATACTTTGTAAAGTTTATCGTAAAATTTTTCAAACTTCATAAGCTCTGCACGGGCCACATTAAATGCCTACAAATCAGGTTTTCCATGCATTTAGTACGCCTATGTTATAATTAGTTCGATAAATGGTGTTCTAGAAGTGCTGCATTTGTTTCCCCTTGAAATCCTATCTATCTAATCTAATCTATCGAACAACATAATAAAAGACCAGATGTATGTTTGTCTCTGAATGTTTATCCAATGCAGTAGCGTTGGCCATTGTCACCACTAGAGGGCGGGGCTGCCTTAGGATTCTTAGAGACAATGCCAATTTGGATAGCTTTGCCTGTTACAGTGGTTTAATTTAGGTTTAGGATTGATAGTGGTCCTACTGTGTCAATGAAAACCTGCACTTTGGCCTGTGTGCACAGGTCTGTACACTTGTATTAAATATTAAAGCAAGACACATTTTTCTGACATTTTTCTTTTAAACACATTGTTTCCAGGACAAAAGATGATGATAGAGACTGGCGTATCATGAGCTTTAGGCAGCAATAAAGACAGTTTAAATACCACTTCTACTTCCTGTTTTTTTTTTCCTCTAGGGACTGCCCTGTAAGTGATGATTAACTATATATTTGTGAATGGAAAAATCTGGATGCATTCATTAGTCTTCTTCGAGATCCACACATATTTGATTCTAAATCATAGGTAATTACTAATTGTATTTATTTGTATTTGTATTTATTAAATTTATATAGCACTTTATGCCAAATGTATTAGTTCTATTTATTAGAACTAATACATTAGTTTGTGGTGAACTATGTATTGTTATTTTTTAGATGGATGCAAATGTAGTTATGCATATTTTGTTGTCTGCTAGCTTTATTTCATCAATAATACACTTCAGCAAATGTGGTTATATATGTTTTGTATATGTTAAGTCTGCTCTTCTGATAGTCCCCAATGCACTCCTCAGATCATTTCTGAAGTGGGTCGCTGCCTCTGTCATTCCTATTCAGGCCTCCTCTTCCTTTGAATGCCTGATCTGCAGGCTCTCTATTTCTCCTGGCCTCTCTCTGACAGTGGCCACCATCTACAGGCCACCAGGCCAGGTCACTCTCTTTCTCTCAGAGTGAGCTGACCTCTCCTCTTCCCTCCTTATCTCTACCTCTTAACTTCTCCTCCTCATTTTGTCCAAGCAAGTGCTCCCCTGCTCCTCTAGAACCATCTAGGACCACGTTGACATCCTCGCTCCAGCCTTGGCCGATTTCTGAAATCACTCTTTTGCCACTGGAACTTTCCCCTCTACCCTGAAGCACTCTCTTGTGCACCCCCTTTTGAAAAAGCTTTCTGCTGATATTTCCTGTCCAGCAAACTACCACCTGATCTCTATCAGTCTATCACTCCTTTCTGGTAAACTCCTGGAAAAGCTGCCGATCGCCCAGTTACTCTTCACACTGAATCTATTGGTTGTCTCCCTGACCATCAGTCGGGCTTCAGAGCAGCCAGAGGCAAGGAAACTGCTCTCCGGAACACCCATGACGATCTTCTCATTAATCTTGACTCTAGAATTCCATCTGTCCTCATCCTCCCTTGAGCTTTCCTCTGCTTTGACACGGTCAATCATGCTATCCTGATCAATTGTCTCAGTGTGAACCTGGCCATCACGGATCAGGCCCTGGCCCATTGACCTCCTTCCTTCTGGACTGACCCTCCCAGGTCCAATTTAGGCCTTTTCTCTCCACCACCTCTCTCTCCACATGTGGTATCCCCAGGGTTCTATCCTCTCACCCTGGCGCTTCAATGTATACTTGGACCCTTTGGCCCAGCTTATCTCTACCTTCTCCTCTAACTTTCAGTGTTTTGTGAATCACACTAAGCTCTCCTTCAGGCTCCCCTCAGCCTCCTCTCCTCTATCCTCTATCCTCTCACATTACAAATGCCATATCATATCATATCATATCATGCATTCCAGACTATCTATCCGCGATTTAGGAATGGTGCCCCTCCAACGATCTCTGCCTTATTGCCAGTAAGACTGAGATTCTTCTCATTAAGACCCCTGCTCCCGCTTTCCCTATGTTACTCTGGCCGCCCTCTTTGGGCTTTATTCCTTCACCTTCCTGTGAGGCTAACAACCTTGGTGTGATCTTCGACTCCACTCTCTCCTTCTCTCCTCACATCACGGACCTGGCCAAGAAGGCCCACTATCAGCTGCACCTCCTCAGAGGTATTCTTCCTTTTCTCACTTTCCACCAGAAGCTCACTGTCTCCAGAGCCCTGTTTTTCTCTAGGCTCGACTTCTGCAACAGCCTCTTTCTCAATCAGCATTCCTCTACTCTCCGCCCTCTGAAACTAATCCAGAACAGGACTGTGATACTTGTGCTTGGCCTCAAGCCCAGTTACCATATCTCTAGAGACCTGAAATCTATCCACAGGCTCCCAGTGACTGGAAGGATAAAGTTCAAGACCCTGTGCATCGTTCACAAGACTTTCTGGGGCTGGGGCCCGCACTACATCCAACTCTTTCTTCCTAAACACCTTAATTCTCTAGCCCTTCACTCAGCCACCTACAACTCTCTGAAGGTCAGATGCTTCTCCAGGCAGAGAGTGGGAGTTGATCTCTTTCCTCTGCAGTTGCCTCCCTCTGGAATGGCTTCCCTGCCCCTCTCAAACTTCAGCTGGACCACCTGAAGTTCCTGAGCAGCTCAATACCTTCTTTTTGCTTCTGCTTTCTCTCTCTCTTTGCCCTGCTGACCAACCTGTCTACTGTGTTGACTGGTTGCCTGGCTACCCTCTGAATCTCACTGGTACCAGGCTCCCCATGACCAATAGCCCTGCACTGCCTTTGGGCCGACCACGCACTTAGGGTCTGGATCAGGCTTAGGTGTCGGGTCGCCTGCATGAGTGTCTGACCGCCGTGGGATAATGGATTGGGCAAAATTGGCTGAAACTGAATGGGGATAAAACCAAGGTGCTGGTGGTGAGTTCCTCCACCAATCCCTCACTATGGATTTCTTCCTTTTGGCCCTTGTCCCTGGGCCCACTCCCAGCTCCTTCTACAAAGGTAAAAAATATTGGTTTTATTATGTCAGCCAACTTGTATCTGGGCCCCCAAGTCTCCTCGGTATGTCTGCAGGGGCATTTCTTAGGAAAGTGCTCCACTTGATCCCTCCCCTGCTGCGTCCACCTGTAGTAGCAGCAATGATTCTCAGCAGGTTGGACTACTGTAATTCTTTGTACCTCGAGCAGCCTAAAGAGCTGATTGGTAAATTACAGCGCCTCCAGAATCTGGCAGCCAAACTGGCTACGGGTACTCCTTATGGGTCCCACATATCCCCTATACTCCACTCTCTCCATTAGCTCCCGGTGGCACAGCGAGTTCAATTCAAGGTGCTGTTCATTGTCCACCGGGCTCTGCATGGCCATGGGGGTGAATATCTCTGTGTTAAATTTGAGCGATACGTTCCTAACTGCCCACTGCGCTCAGCTTCAGCTGGTCTACTCATGGTGCCCTCCTTTCGTCGTGCGTGACCCTGAAGTCACTGTCTAATCACTTTGCCTTTTGGAAGGCTCTTAAGACCTATCTTTTTTACTCTTTAGCTTTTTCCTCCTCCCAGCGCTAAGATGCCTTCGGGTGAACGCATGCTCTATAAATAAACATAACATAACATCTGGAACCCTGCAGTCCCCTGCCTCCCTACACTTACCCAGAGCCGTGCTGCCCAGGGTTCACGCACTTGTACGATCTGAATGACACAAGGCTAGTAAGATTGTTTGTTTTATCCTCCCTCTGTCTTCCCTCCCTTGTCTTGTGGCGCCTACAAACACTTGTGTACAGGTATGTTAAAAATGACTGATCATATATCATATCATATCATGATATTCTAAATTTTCTTCTCTTCTTGTTTTGCTAGAATTGTCACCTGCTTTCACATGCAGTCCACCATACTATTCTTTCGTCTCTTGCCAATCTTAGCTTCCAAGACTGTCCTTAATTGGTTTCACTCTTATTTGGCGGGCCACACATTCTTAGTCTCGTAGGCTGGTCACTCTTCCCCTATATTGCCCCTCTTTCAAGGTGTTCCCCAAGGCTCACTCCCTGGTCATGTTCTTTTTTCACTCTATACTATTCCCTTTGGGTCTCCTATGTCTTCCCTCAGGTTCTCCTACAATCTATATGCTGATGACTCAAATATATATATTTTTTACCTCCTTTAATGATTCTATACCTTCCTCTTTGTCCACTTGTCTCCTTGCCATACAAACATGGATGTCCTCCCACTATCTCCACCTTAAACCCTCTAAAACAGAGGTGATGTCCTTTCTCTGCCACTTCAAACCATCCAACATCTGGAAGGCACATTGGTTCCTCACTTTCTTTTACTGTCTCTAAACACCTTATCTCTTCTCTTTTTTTATAGATTTTTCTATTGTTCTTCTGTTCATTTAGGTCTTCCTTCTTCTCATCTTGCTCCACTTTACTCTGTTTATTACTCTTGTGCTCATGTTCATTGCTCACTTTCCCCTCGTGATTTCATTTCTTCTGCTCTGCGCTCTCTACAATGACTGCCTTTTGTTGAATCTCATCTTCTCTTTAAATTCCTCTGTGTTGTTTTTAAATCTTCTATGGCCGAGCTCCTACCTACCTTTATTCTCTGATCTCTTTGTATTCTCATACATAATCCCTCCACTCACAATCTCTCTTTCTATTAACTGTTTACCGCCCTTCTTGCGCCTCTCCTCCTTTCCGCTCCTTCACTTTGCTTGCACCTAAGCATTGGAGCTCCCTTCCCTTTCTTTGCACTCCATATCTTCCTCTCTTTAAAACTCAACGTAAAGCTTATATTCTTTATGACTGTTCTGTTGGTTTGTTTTCATTTTCCCATATTGTCTAGGATTTGTGAAGCACTTAGACGTTAAGCACTAAAGAAATTAAATAAAAATTCAAAAAACAACACAGAATTATTGGCATTGACATTCTTGAGAAAAGGGGTAACAAATGCTCTAAAATTGTGCAAATAAAAGATTGTAACAGATTAGCAAAAGATGGAGCAGCCACGGACTGGGATAATCTATTAATGTAAAACCGCAATAAATAAAAAGAAAGAAAAACAATACCCTGTCAAAGATCAACAAAACTAGGGCAGTATGAAATTGTAATACTTAGCCTTCACATACTTTGTAAAGTTTATCGTAAAATTTTTCAAACTTCATAAGCTCTGCACGGGCCACATTAAATGCCTACAAATCAGTTTTTCCATGCATTTAGTACGCCTATGTTATAATTAGTTCGATAAATGGTGTTCTAGAAGTGCTGCATTTGTTTCCCCTTGAAATCCTATCTATCTAATCTAATCTATCGAACAACATAATAAAAGACCAGATGTATGTTTGTCTCTGAATGTTTATCCAATGCAGTAGCGTTGGCCATTGTCACCACTAGAGGGCGGGGCTGCCTTAGGATTCTTAGAGACAATGCCAATTTGGATAGCTTTGCCTGTTACAGTGGTTTAATTTAGGCTTAGGATTGATAGTGGTCCTACTGTGTCAATGAAAACCTGCACTTTGGCCTGTGTGCACAGGTCTGTACACTTGTATTAAATATTAAAGCAAGACACATTTTTCTGACATTTTTCTTTTAAACACATTGTTTCCCGGACAAAAGATGATGATAGAGACTGGCGTATCATGAGCTTTAGGCAGCAATAAAGACAGTTTAAATACCACTTCTACTTCCTGTTTTTTTTTTCCTCTAGGGACTGCCCTGTAAGTGATGATTAACTATATATTTGTGAATGGAAAAATCTGGATGCATTCATTAGTCTTCTTCGAGATCCACACATATTTGATTCTAAATCATAGGTAATTACTAATTGTATTTATTTGTATTTGTATTTATTAAATTTATATAGCACTTTATGCCAAATGTATTAGTTCTATTTATTAGAACTAATACATTAGTTTGTGGTGAACTATGTATTGTTATTTTTTAGATGGATGCAAATGTAGTTATGCATATTTTGTTGTCTGCTAGCTTTACTTCATCAATAATACACTTCAGCAAATGTGGTTATATATGTTTTGTTTTTCACTAACTGCATTTAGCTAGTAATGAAGGTCACACATATGGTTATGTGTACTTTATTTTCAATTAAATATTAATTGCAGATGGGGTAATGCTAAACTGCATTTTTTTTACTGCACTAACATTGCAACTTCTCAGGGACAACAATGCAGTCGATCATTAAATCCATAGTGTAGACAGCAGCTATTTTTGAGAAATCTTCCCTCTGGCAGCCCTCATGGGTAATTTGCCCTATCAAGGTTTTATTTTTTATTTTTGTATAAATGGACTCCTGCTTTAACGGCATTAAACAATAACCTCCTATGTCTAATATGCAATGCCAATGTGTATTTGTATTTTGTATTTGCCAATGTAGTGCCCATACCATAATTTAATATGTATACAGTGCACCCAGTTGCCGTCACTGAAAGTTCACCTCCATTTCAGACCATTTCTGGAGTAACAAGCTTGCTTTAGTGCCAGTTTGCATGCCATAAATGCATTGCTCATGTGTCACCGAACTGCACCATCGGTGATGGCTACTGGGTGAGTCTGGGTGACTCTGTGCTTGCGGTGGGTGAGCTGACATGTCTTATTCTGCTTTCACATTTCAGGTGGATGATTTCCAAGCATTTATATGCCCACCATAACTTTGCTGTTGGCAAAACATTCCCGAAAGCGACAACCACAACAGTGTCAAACTATACTGCAATAATGAAGCATAATAAGGGTGAAACATTTAAGCAGTTGGCTGATTCCTTGAGATGTGTATGTCTGTATTGAGTGGAACAAGCTATGTATAAAACGGCACTGCACTATAAAATAAAGACACTTTTCTGCAATGAAAACCTTGCATTTGATGTGATCAACATACCCACACTACGTTGCTCATGTGGCTCTGAAATGTAAGTGAACTTCCAGTCATGAGTACTGTGTCGCGCTGTGGCATACATCACTTATATATATAAAAATTATATTATGGCAATGATTTTGCCACAATCAAACTGTACTCTTTGATTATTGTTGGGGGAAAACACAGTGGATGCTGGCATGTGTCTATATATTACACAGCCACAGTAGTTGCTGTGTAGTTATGGTTAAATTGCTAATCCCATAAGAAGATCATTTTTTGGCCAGGTTATAACTTTGCTCCCCAGGACGAATCCTCACCAAACTTTGCAAAAAAAGTATATGGCCCACTCTGGAATTTTTTGCGAAGTTTGGTGAGATTTGGTCCAGGGAGGCGCAAGGTTATAGGGGGGGTCCCAAATTTTCTTTTTTTCTCATAGACATAAGGGGAAAAAACTTTGCTCACACCTAAAGCCCAAACTGCTGGACGGATTATCATCAAATTTGCGGCAGGAGCAGCGCATTGGTCCCAAAAGCGTGCTTTTGTTAATTTGGTGAAAATCCATCCAGTAGTTTTTTTTTTTTTAAATGTCCAAAACATGAGGCAAAAAAATTAGTGATATCTATGTCCGTGTCATACATCCTTCATCCCAGTCCTCTCCAGTGCCGTCCTTGCCCACCGTGCCCCAGGCTTTGCCCCACACAAAACACCAGACAGCACGCTCTCGCAGCCGTCACGTTAACCACCTGTACCATCAGGGGCTCAAAGGCACGCTGCCGGCTACCCGCGCACCATTTCTCCGTGCTTGGCGGCTTCCGTGGCGGCTCTGTCCGAAGCGGAGTCCCGCAATCACAACATATAGAAAGAACGCCTGGCCCGGTAATCGACCACGTGACGTGGTTTCTGGGAATGCTCCTGCTTATGCCTTCCCGTCACGTGATGCACGCATTGGAACACATGATCTTCCAAACAGGAAATAAAACAGCTGCTCTCCCGGCGAGTGTTGCTTCTCAGCTGTTTACTCAGCGTTTGGCGTTCTTGGACTTTGAATTGTGTTTTCTGGTCTCTACGATTACGGACTGTGTATTCTGGACTTCTTTTGCCTTATCCTTCCACAACCTCGTACCCATTAATTTCACGGCTAGACCACGGATTGTTTCACGGATTGCATTTGGTCTTCCCTTGGCAACTTTGGATACCTTCAGACTTTGGAACTCAGGCTTCCAGAGCTACGTGCTGCAAGTAGCCCTGGTTTATTGACTCTGCCTTTTCTGCATTCATGTGCTGCTGGTGGGCTAACTGGTTTCTTTACTACAACCCGTGGCCCTTCCCATTCTTCAGCATTATAGAACAGGTCTACACACTGATACCCGACCCTCCATCAGATTCTCTGTCTGCTTTTTCATCTGGTAGGTGCTTGTTTATTCCATATTACTGATACTGCAGGACATATCTATTAGACCGTTTGCTTAACCTATCCATTTTCTTACTGCAGCCACTCGGAGGACTTGGTGTTCCTGTTCTTTCACCACCTGTGGCTCTAATCCTCAAACAGCGAGTAGTTTCTATTCTTCGCTGTTTGTGGCTTAGGGACGGAGGTCCATTACTCCACGCTACAATCAAGTCTTGACAGTCCGCTCCGCGGACTCACTTCCGTGTTCGGTCCGCGAACTGGCTTCTGATTGGCTGTACTGGCATCTGATTGGCCCGAAACTTCTCAGACTTTTGCAGGGTCCACGGACATCGGGACATGGCCGCTAATTGGCTGGTGAGAAAATGTCAAATTTGTCGGTTTTCCAGAAGTGCCCGCCATCTTGGATTCGCAGACTTTTTGGGGGTTCGCGAACAGCGCAGTGATTTCTTTTTAAAAAAATCAGCATTTCACTTTTCAAACTCAACAAAAATCTCTGGGGATTCCGGGGGGTGGGGGTGTGAGGATTGGATTGGATATGGCTACAAGAAGACAAAAAAAGGATTGTTTCACCCCCGAAAGTCCGCAAACACTCCAGATGTCCTGGGGCAGTGCTGTGGTGTTCGTGGACACTTCAGATGTCCTAGGACATCTGTACCTATTTCTGCATTACAGGGTTGGGCAAAAGCAGTTTTTGGATGGTTTATAACTTGTGTGCCATCCAATGAAACTGCATGTAATTTTGCAATTTTATTCTAGAACTAATCCTGAATGGTTTTGCAAAGTTTTGTGGGATTCTGTCAAGAGGGGGCAAAATATTATAAATGTGGTGTCATTTGACGAATCTGCACAACATTTGGCAGAACAATTTTGGATTTAGATAGAAATGGTTTTCTAAAGTTTGGTGGGATTTTCTCAAGAGGGGGCGAAATTGGAGGAGGGGTCTTAACAGTTTTAGATGGCTTATAACTTTGTTGCTATTTGACAAATGTGGACAAAAGTTTTGAGAAAGATTATAGAACCAACCTTCAATGTTTGTGTAAAGACTGAATGGATTTTGTCAAGTGGGGGCTAAGTTATATGACTATTGTACATATATTTTGACACTTTTTAAAATATAAAACATGGGCGGATTTCAAGCAAACTCGTGAGGAGCATTTAAAAAGACATTAAAGCATGGTTTTGCAAATGTGCCTGTGTTTTATTGTTTTACAAGTATAATAATGTAGGTACAAAAAATAGTCATGTACCTTTGGTGACTGAGGTATAGCCTGTGGCCGTGGCACTAGCCAGATTGTCTGGGTCATGGCATAAGGTCATGATGCGGACAATCTGGCTACTGCGCATGACTGCTAGGGACGGAAAATGGTGCTAAAGTGGCTATGTCTACCTGGGACCGGCTATGTGGTAAAGTTATTCGAAGGTAGGATAGATTTGAAAGGGAAAAAAAGTGCTTGTGGTAATATGTTCATAGGGTTTTGCAGGCTGCCATGGCAAGGGAAGAGGGGCTGTGCACGGAGCCCCGCCTTCTCTTTCCATGTTTGCTGTCTTGGAAGAGGAGTTTCCTTCCTTATTACAGCAGGACGCCACAGGCGTCCCGCTATAGGAAGAAAAATTTATGTTTTAGCACCCTGGGCTGCAATGGACGGTAATGTTCCATAGCCCTCCTTAATTATTTATTTATTTATAACACACTAATGCCCGCAGACATCAGGCTGTGTGGTTACAGTATTTGTTGAGGAAGATGAGGTGGAGGAAGACAGCTTAGTACTTGCTGAGAATGGAACAATCTTTCTGAGAGCATTACGGCCATTGGATTTGATGTGGCGGCGCATGGAGGTGGTCCCGTAGGAGTACTGTCCAGGTATTCTGCGACTGAGTGCACTCAGTGCATATCACTTTGGTAGCTTTAGCCTTTGATACACTCCCAACAGTAGCAAAGAACTGGCACACCCATGATTCGATCTTGGTGCTAGAAGTAGGCACTTCCTCTACCTCATCTTCTTGGTCCTCTTCATTGTCTTTGAAAGTACTACGCTTTTTTTTGTTTTGAAGGTCCTCCAGCTGGTGGTGGCTCTTGAGGAGGAGGGATGGCAATAACTGATGCCATTTTTAAGATAAATACCAGTTTTGATAAAAATTCTTCCAAGTATGTACTGTGTACTAGATTGGCAATGGATAATGAGTACGAACAGGTGTAGGAGGTGTGCAAGGGATATTTTGTAGTTGAAAGTTCCTAGATCAGTGGAAAATGGAGTTCCGAGCTGTCTGTGAAGGACAGATCTTATCGTGAAGTAGGGACGGGTTCTCGGACATGTCATCATGCCGCGCGCCAGCACATGGTCATGTGGCGCTGTCCGGAAGGTCCACAATGAAGTCAGATGTTCTTAGACGTCTATGGATGCAAAACTAGTTGAAATAGTTTCAAAAAGTGTATAGAAGTGTTAAAAATGATTCTAGAAGGTGGGAAATGGCAGGGTTTTAAGGTGACACTTGACTAAAGTCGACACAAATATTGTTATTTTGGTAAGTATGATATTAGTAAGTTGTAGGAAAATTGCATACTCTGGTAAAAACACATGAAATTCACTGAAAAAACGTTGTTAAAGGGACGTTATAGTTAAGTTGGACTAATAAAAAGTGTGTACTCATGTAAACCAATAATCATATTCTTGTGTTGTTGTTAGTAGAAGAAACTAATCATATATACATATAAGTAATGGTTGCAGCATGCACCATAGAAGTATAATATTTTTATCTGGTAATTTCCGATGGTAAAATAATAAATGCAACCTTAAGAGAGTTTTGAGTAATATTAAACATGAAATAGGTAGGTAACAATTGAAAATTTACCACACACCTTTGTTGGTAGAAATAATACATATTAAAATGCACGATGCATACCAATTAGAGGCACATACAGGGAAAGTAAAGTAAGGAAGAAAGAAACAACAAAAATTGACAATAACATTAGAGTTAATCAACATGTACACAAATTAATGGTGTGTTTGGGGTGGGCTTATTGTCCCATGTATGTGCACTATGAGCTCAGATTAAACTCTAGGGAAAGTACTTTTAGAAAATATAAAAAGGTTAATGCATAGATATATAGAACTTTTTAAATTTTGGAAAAACGAACGAAACTAGCCTAATCATGCCAGTAAACAATAACATGTGGTCCAGATATGTGATGTCAACAGTGATGTCATCAATGAGATTTTTAATGTCATCTTTCATATCCTGGGTGTTAGGCTTAGCAGTGCACGGTAGTGGCATGAGTTATAGTTCCTTAGCTTATCATAACTGGTGAATTTCTGAGTTTTATTCAGTTTTACTTGTAACCATAACATCCCTTTAACAACGTTTTTCATTGAACTTCATAGGTTTATATGAGTTCAACTTAACAATAATGTCCCTTTAACAAAGTTTTTTCAGTGAATTTGTTGGGTTTTTACCAGTGCATGCTATTTTCCTATAACTTATTAATAATATACTTACCCCAATAGAGCAACATTTTAGTCCAATTTACAAAGTTACACCTTAAAGCTTTTCCATTTCCCATCCTTTTTAACACTTCTATACACTTTTTGCATCTTTTTCCACTGTTTTTGCGTTCATCAATGTCCGTGAACGTCTGATGTCATTGCAGACTTTTCGGACAGTGTCATGTGACCGAACGCACGTGTGCGGCATGACGACTTGTTTGAGAAGACGTCCCCACTTTGCAATTGGGTCTGTGCTTCGCTGACAATTCGGAACTGCACTTTCAAGGAAATTTCAAGCTCAGAATGTTCCCTTTGCAGAGCGCCGACGCCTATTCTTACTCATTATCCATTAACATTCTTGTACAGAGCACATACTTGGTAGAATATGAGCAAAACTGCTAATTATCTTACAAATGGCATCAGCTATTGTGATCCTTCCTCCCCAAGAGCCACCAACACACCCAGCTGGTGTACCTACAGAACAAAAAAAGCACAGTACTTCCAAAGACAATGAAGAGGACCAAGAAGATGGGGTACAGGAAGTACCTTCCTCTAGCACCAAGAGAGAATCATTGGTGTGACATTCATTACCACTGTTGAGAATGTACTAACAGCTAAAGCTACCAAAGTGCAATGCACTGAGTACAAGTTGTACTCAGTCGCAGACTACCTGGACAGTACTCCTATGGGACCACCTCCATGCGCCGCCACACCGAATCCAACCACCGCAATGCTCTCAGAAAGTCTGTTCCTTTCTTATCAAGTAGTAGGCTGTCTTCCTCCCCCAATACTGTAACAACACAGCCTACTTCTGTGGGACACAAAATCCCACCAGCTACCTTTCCAGCAATAATAGAAGCTTTTGATCCATATCTTTTGAAGACAACCGTCCTCTGTATATATTGCAACACACCACTCTGCAGGGGGGAGCAATTCTGAAGTGCTTTTGAAGCTGTAATCAAGGAGTATGAGAAACACTGCCCCCTACCTTAGATGTAACACACAAGCAACATATTCTCCTGTCCACCTGCCTCTCCATATAAGTGTTTGGTGCCTCTTCCCGCATTTCCTTCCCCACCCTACGTTCTAACCTCTCCTGCAAACAAAATCCAAAAAATCAAAAAACAACAAAAAAGCAACAAAAAACAACACAAAACAACACAAAACAACTTCCTTAATGACCAAGCTTTCATAGTTTTAGAACTAAAAAAAAATCTTATAGACGCCATGTACTTTACATTTCTCAGTAAATTACAAAGACTTGATAACATTTTCCAACATTAGCATTTTGTGTTATGCTAATGGGAATTATGTGGCGTCCATCCCTTGTTCCAGGGACTGGAAAGGGGAATAACGGCCCGCCAACCCAAGTTATTGGCCCAATTGAAGAGAGGGCGAATAACAAGGGCTCTGGACCATTATCCCCTGTTTCAGCACCTGCAATGGGGGATGAAGGCCATTACCACCCCGGGTTGACAAAGCGGTAACCCAGGTTGCTAAAAAAGGATTGTTCTTCATACATCGGGACGTGTGTGGCGTCCCTCTGTAGGAAGGAAAATCCTTTTCCAAGATGCACACCATGGAAAGGGAAGGCAGGGTTCTGTACAGAGCCCTCCTCCCTTTCTATGGAGGCCTGCAGAAGGCAAAGAGTGAACCCTATGACCATATTCCCATATCACAAGCAAATGTTTCCCTTTCACATCTATCCCAATTTAAAAAGAACTTTACCACATAGCCAGTCCCCGGTGGACATGGCAAATGTATCCCCATTGGTCGTCCATCATGTTCATTGCCAGTAGCCAGATTGTCCGGGTCATTACCTTATGCCATGAGCCGGACAAATTGGCCACTGCCCATGGACACAGGCTATACCTCAGTCACCAAAGGTACATCACTATTTTTTGTACCCACATTATGAAACTTGTCAAAAAATAAACCACAGACACATTTGCAAAATCATGCTTTCAGGTCCTTGCCAGTGCTCCTTACATACATTTGCTGGAAATCTGCTAATGTTTTATTTTTTCAAAAGTGTCAAAATGTACGTACATACAATCATCATATAACTTAGCCCCCACGTCACAAAATCCATTCACACTTTGCACAAACATTCAAGGTTGGATCTCTAATCTTTCTGAAAACTGCTGTCTACATTTGTCAAACGGCAAAAAAGTTATAAGCCATCTAAAAATGTTGAGACCCTCCTCTGATTTTGCCCCCTCCTGACAAACTCCCAAAAAACTTTGCAAAACCATTTATAGCTAGATCTAAAATCAGTTTGCAAAATTGTGTACACATTTGTCAAATGGCAGCACATTTATAAGCCTTTACAATATTTTGGGACCCCCATCTAATTTGTTCCCTTTTGACAAAACAGCCCCACAGTTTCCACAAACATTCAGAATCAGGTCTAGAATGAAATTCCAAAATGTCATGCAGTTTCATTAAGTGGCGCCAAAGTTATAAGCCATCCAAAAACTGCTTTTCACCAACCCTGTGATGGACAAATAGGGATAGATGCCTCCAAATAGCCAAGATATTCGTGGACATCACAGGAATGCACCAGACTGTTTGCAGACATCAGAGAAGAAAAATTCCTGTTTTTGGCTTTTTAAGGCCATATACTATCCCATCTCCATCACCCTTCACTGCCCCAAGGATTGTTTGATAAGTTTGACAACTGCAATGTTTTTTTCTTTTGAAATATTTTTTTACTGCGATGTTCGTGGACACTGGCGGATGCCAGCAAATCCAAAATGGCGGGTGTTTCCAAAAATCAGACGCACTTCACGCTTTTCACCATCCCATCAGCGGGCATGTGAGATGTACGTGGACCGCAAGTCCGTTCCAGGATCAATCAGATGCCCTTCTGTGGACCGAACATGGAAGTGAGTCCACGGATTGAACCCAGATATCACAAATCATTTTTTCTTATCTACTTTTGGGTTGTTTAAAAAAAAACTACTGGACGGATTTACACCAAATTTACAAAAGCATACTCTCAGGACAAAGCCGCCGCCCTTGCACAAATCTGGTGAAAATCCATCCAGCGGTTTGGGCTGTAGGACTCTTCAGTAGTTATCCTTTTGATTTCACCTTTTTTCTCAAGATCCTTAAGGTCTGATTCATGGAACGTTTTCCTATGGGATTGCGCCATTGTAAAACACTTCCATGAATCAGGCCCTTAATGTTTAAACACTTCATACAGAGACATGGGTAGTTTAGTGGGATGTGGTGGCACTCGGCTTGCGAAAGCTTGGGGGAAGCAGACGATGGTCCAGTTGGTGGTGATCGAGAGCTCAACAGATCTTTATGCATGGTAGAATTGATTCAACTTCAGCAGTGAGGTGGCTAGCTGGTCCCAAAGACACGGTGCAGTCCGACAGGTGGTGGCTGCTTAAGGCTTGAAGATGCTTTGGACAGGCAGGCAATGTTTGGGATGGCACAGCACAAAGGGTGGTCAAAGCACTTTACATTGAGTAGCATCAGGGCATATCTGTTAGGTCTTTGCAGTAGCACGTGGGCATTCATAGTGCTCAAAGTGACTCAATGTTGTTCCATTTGGCAGAGAGAGACAAGGGTGGCTTCTTTTGGTTATTGTTCTGTGTCAGGTGTTGTGTGACACATGGGGGAAAGTCTGTCCCCTGCCCTTCCAGGCTCAGGGTTTTTTTTTAGGAATACTTGCATAGGTACTGCTTCTGTAGAGAGAATCCTGGGTGCCTATGTCCAGCATCTGACATGGGCCTTTTCCTGCAGGGTCACTTCAGATGAGTATACTCTCTGTTTGGAGGTCTTTGAATTCACCACAGTGGCTTTGGACTTTGGACCTATGAGTGATCTTCGCTCTAGCGGGGTTCAAGTACAATCTTCTTCAGAGATGCTTCTTCAGGATGATTTAAGAGTATGTTTCCTTAGATATGTCTCAGCAATAATTCCATTATAGGGGGGGTTCCCACCCCCTTGCATGGTGTGTTTACTGCACTGGTTCGATCAATTGCGGGCTGTCCAGGGCAGGGGCCCTTCCTTAGGATGTCAGCTCCCAGAGTGCCTTATATATTGGGTGTATAAGAGGGTTGTTCACAGGAGGTGTGGCTTGGGCATGTTCAACATGGCTGGACCCATGTCCTGTGTACAGCTCCTCTCCCTAGCGTCCCTGTACTTCACTCCCCCTCCTCACTCTGTCTGGGAAGAAGAGTACTCCATTTGTGATCTCCATGATGTGTCTTCCCTATTGGTTCACAGGGACCCCTTTGTGACTCCCAGCCTCTGGCCCACACCTGTAGGAGTTGTGTCCTATACTCTGGGGATGGAGGTGGGTCTTCCCAAAGGAGAGCGGGAGCTTTCTGGTCTGGGCCCCTATTTGTTGTGGGTAGAATGTGCAGTGCCAGAATCTAGTGCACGATAACTTTCCATCTATATGACAGTGGATACCAAGTAGAAATGGTCAATTATATCAGATTCGTTTTGGCATATTGACTTTGTGCCATGTGTCTAATAGATGTGGGTTTTGTCTGTGTTTAGTCAGGGAACAAGGCCACGGGAAGATGCATTTCAAGGTGTTTGGAAACATGGGTGGCAGTGCTTTTAGAGGCAGCCCATGACTATTGGAATTAGTTTGGTTCCAGTTGGCTGTTTTAGGAGGGCTCATGTGGCTCTGTGACTGCCATGTTGCCAATACAGTTTGCTGCTGCTGGTGTATACATGGGTGGTGCCTCCAGGGTACACATCTGGGATCTTTTTGGCCTGCAAAATTGGAGGGTGTGGACTGTTTAGTAGAATCTGCTTTATTGTATCTTATTGTACTGCTTATAGTGCAAACCAGGCTCAATAACAGCAGAAAACCTTACAACAGTAGGCTGCCAGCATTGGGCGTGGCACTATGTGGGAGAGTGAAAGCCACCATCCTTTCACATACAGAAATCAAGAAGGCTCAGCATTACCCAGATGCCAATCTGCCACAAAAGTCAAAAATACCAGTGAATTGAGCACAATGCAGGAAAAAGGTTTAAGCAAACCCAAAAAAAGAAATTCTGCTCTAAACATTTCTGGAACATTTATGTGCTTCATAAGTTCAACAGGACATGAAATATTCAACATTATTTCTGAGTGTTTTCCAAGTTTGAAGGACAACTCTTTAATGAAATGAAGTAGTAGTTGCATAATTTTAACTCTGTTTTACAGTGATCCACTGTTGACATTACTCATCCATCATAAATAACATCAAGCGAAAATGACATTGACATCCTGTAAATAACATTTATTAACAACACATAAATTAGTATGGTGAATAGAGGAGACCAACTTCTCAACACAAACTTCCTCAAATGAGATTAATATAATTTATGAACTGTGTTATATTGTAGTGTTGTGGTGACATAAGTAACACTAGCACAGAGAACTCAAGCATGGAAGCTCAATTCAGTTCTTAATTTCTAGGTTTATCAATGACAATGGGCCTCATTACGAGGTGGGCGGTAAAGGGTTAACGGCACCGGTAAGGGTGTCGGTGCCGTTAACCCCTTACCGCCCTATTACGAGGTTCCCTCGCGGGACCCGCTCAGAACATCTGTTCAGACCAGTCGTCCTTTGCGGGTCCTGCAAGGGGACCAGGGAGCTAATAACGGGCCCCTATGGGGGCTCGAATGGGAATGGGGATGGGTATTTTAAATGGGGACTTACCTGGTCCTCCAAGGTTGGAAAGACCGGTAAATCCCCATTCAAGGAACCCGGACCCGGACACGAGTTTGGAGGCAGCCATGGTGCCAACAGCACCATGGCTGCCTCCAGACTCGTAATGACCCCCAATGTCTCCTCATTCTGTATTTCAACATGTTTAGAAGAACTACTGCTCTTTAAGGCAATGTTCTCTGCTTCTTAAATATAGTAATAGTCATGTTTTCTTCCTCTACTGCATCAGATGTACAGGTCTGTAGAAGGTGCCATATAATATGTTAGGAAAAATTCACCCTACTCTCTTTCACTTTATTGCTCACCTTTTCCCATCTTGTCTCTTATTTTCACTATCCCTGTTTGCTCTTTTTTCTCCATTCCTACTCTTTTTTCTCCCTCGCCTGCTCTCTTTTTCACCCTCTCCTACTCTCTCGTTTTCTCCCCACTCTCTCTTTTACTTCCACCCGCTCTCTTTTTCTCCCTCCCAAATTCCCTTTATATCCCTTTCATGCTCTCTTTTTCTACTTCCCCTGCTCTCTCTATTTCTCCTTGCCCCGCTTTCTCTTTTTCACTATCCCCAACAATCACATTTCTCCCTTTTCCATTCCCGTGCCTCGCTCTTTTTGTCCTTCACTCCCTCGATTCCTTGATTCTGCTCTCTCTCTTTACCAATGTTCCATACTCTCTCTTCTTCTCCCTTTCCCCTGTTCTCACTCTTTTTATCTCTCGCCTTCACTCTTTTTCTACCTTTCCAACCACTCAGTGTTTATCTCCCTGCTCTATCTCTTTTTTCCTCTATGCCTTACAGTCTGTTCACCAGTCAGATAGGGTAAACTGTAGGGGAGCAGGTGGATGCATTTTCCCTAACTCCTGCCCCCTCTTCGCCATCATATTGGAACAGTAGAAGAGCACTATATGGGAGTCCATGTGCTGCCATATACCGCATTTGGTGTACGAAAGAAGATATGCACTCAGACAACCGTATCAAATGTATCCTCGTACTGAGAGAGTGGAAGGATATCACGGCGAAGGATGTCAGCACGCACCATTGAACACCATGGAGTGCTGAGCAAAATCTGTTGAAGACAGCGTGATGAATGAAGAAGATGTGCAAAGACATACTGAAACAATATGAAAATACTTAAGAGTGATCATGTGACTGAAGTGAAAAGAGAAACATGTACGAAACAAATGAGTAATTATGTATGCAAAAGACGATGAAGTAATTTGCTGACCAATAAGTGTAAATACACATTAAAGCAAGGTAGATGAGACATATAGAAGCTTGCTATAGAGGAATATATAATGTGGCTAGGACGGCCATAATTAGAAAACGGTTGCCGGCTCGTGCTAAGACTCAATCCAGCTACCTCAGAGACAGACCAGTGTTGCAAAGTCAGGAGATGCTGGAAAACAGCTTTGTGTGCAAAACGAAGAGGAGTCTATGTTGGCCTGGGATCAATGATGCTATTTTTAAGGATTAGCTGCAAGGAACAAAGGGGGGCAGATGGGTAAGCCATGAATGTAAGACATATTTCTCTTAGATTAAAGAAGAAGAAAACATTTGCAAGAGCCAAATATTGGACAATTAAAAATGTATAAAGGCCGAACAAGAAAGAGTGAGCAAGTCTCTAGAGGCCAAGAGGAACAATGTCATCCAGCATAATTGATTCAAATAGCAGTAAATACGAGGTCGAACTGGACACATGTGTGGTCTCTTCACACATGATTCAGAAGTCGAAAACAAGGGCTATTCATTAAGCTGTGGATGAAGATAGTGATGTGCTTACACTCACTTGAATGTCCCAGAACAGAGAGCAGGCTTAAAGTTCAACTACAGATGGGAAGCTTTGGCTCATGGTTGGACTGATGAGAGAAGACAGACTAATTGGGAAAGTGGGGAGTCATCTGACATAACTCAAGCACGTAGGTTCTGTTTCACTTACATGATGCTAGCTGAGTCTAAAGTGCATGGTTGGGTAAGGATGCTAACCAATCAGTGGGTTTATGGGGCAACCTGCCACACAATGTTACATAGACCAATCTGCTGCCATTCTGTCCATTATAATCAGTATTCTTCGTATGCAGAGGTAGTTTGAGGTGTGCCTTACAGCTAAAAGACAGCAAATGGTGTACTAACCCCTATGTATTATATAAATAGAAATGTTCCCCTAACCAATGCCTCACGTCAATAGGTTTTACAGTTTTCCAGGTAGTATGACATCATAGATGACGCATATTGGGGTATACAATTCTGTGTAATCAAGTTTGCGTGTGAGTGTGCAAGCATCAGTCCGATGTCTGCCAGTTTGCCCAGCTTTTTAAATTCAGAATAAAGTAGTATTTTGCCCTATTCTTTGAGTAGGTCTGATTATTTGTGAATAGATCATGTGTGTTCTATTTCAGCCTGTGTGCTTATTTTGCTATTTCAGTTTAGGATTGATCTACTAAATAAAACAGTATTCGTTTTGAAGCTGTTTCCAGCATTTTCGGGTTTTTTCAAATCATAGTATTGGCAGTTGATTCAAATCATCAATAATCTCATATATAGTTCAAACATCAATGATTTCCCAGTGGTGTCTAAGTTTCTTCAAATCCTCAATAGGTATTTATATAAGTGTTCTAAACATCAATATTAGTACAGTAGAGCCAGAAAACTCTGTTAGGGGGCACGTGCTTGTGTTTTGTCGTTGCTCAGGCTTTGTCAAGGCCCAAATATGTTCAGTCATTCAACAATTTGATGTTTTTTCCAACATTTGTCTTTTAACACATTGTTTTCGTCTGAGCAGCATTCATGTTAGAAACATTTTTCTCCTAATTTGTAGAGTCTATGATGCTGAGTGGACGAGTGTCTTGTGGTTCTTAGGGTAAGGTAAAGATGTACCATTCAAAGTTAACGGTTTTGTTTGTTCTCATTTTCCTCTAATTTACACTGGGTCCAGGGTCCTTCGAGGTTGCTCAATTAGTGGACCTTAGTTCAGTGTCTTTCTGTATTGAATCTTTACGACAGCACAGGAGAAACCAGATGGACATAAGCTAGCTGTAACCACGGAATGTAAGATATAATCAGAATAAGGAATCAATACAGAAAGACACTGAACTAAGGTCCACTACTTGAGCAACCTCAAAGGACTCTAAACCAGGAGTAAATTAGAAGAAAATGAGAACAAACAAACCATTAACTTCGAATGGTACAAATGTATCTTACCCTAAGAACTACAAGACGCTCGTCCACTCAGCATCATAGACTATAACAATTAGGAGAAACATTTTTCTAATATGAATGCTGCTCAGACAAAAACAATGTGTTAGAAGACAAATGTTGGAAAAAAAAACATCACATTGTTGAATGACTGAACATATTGGTGCCTTGAGAAAGCCTGAGCAAGGGTGAAATGCAAAATATTGAGAGTTTTGCTTAATCTCACCCATCCCCAGCAAACCGCCAGATAAAAGTCTGTAGGTCCAGCACAGGAAGGGCAGAGACTTTGTGTGCACTTTCACACCTCTGCTCTGCCTGGACTCAAGTAAATAAAAGTGATGATCCTTTTAAAAGATAAACATGACATGCCTGAATGATTACAGGAAAGCAGTCAAATCAGTACTTAACTGGGGATACAATGAGCTCAATTATCCAGAGGAAAGAGGGGGTGCTGCTGCAACGAAAGCCATACAGGTAACTCAATGGAAAGCAACTTGAAAGGGAAAACTGTTTGCCTCTGTCCTTTCTGAGCTATTGCGGTTAACAGAGTGGTATTAGGGCACAGCCGGCCTTTGTGGGTCTGTTAGCGACATCGTGGGTGGGAACTTGGCAACATCGCAGGTCGGCTTGCAGCACTGCAATAATAACACCTGTTAGCACATAGCGATGAGCTAAAGCATAACGTGTGCTACTTATGCGTATTTATTTTCATTAAGAGGTTCTGAGGAAACAAAAGCATAAACAAATGGTTCAACTCAATGACCGTGTTGCCTGCCGATCTGTTCTGATGCATCCTGCACTCTGGTGCGCCCTTTTGTTTTGCTTTGATCGCCCCCCGCCCCCTCCACCCTTTGTTCTGCTCTTCAGTGCGCATGGTTTAATGTCGTTCTTTTATCTACCGCCCTTTGGGTGGAGGGGTGTGCTGAATGTTAATGGCGAGAAAGCCAGACAGGAGAAGCTCGCGGCTGCCTCGCTCTGCCCCCACTGTGTGGCACAGTCACTTGTTTTAATGTCAGCTTCTATCGGGGCAGAAGTGCATGATAAAGACAGAGCAGATGTGGGCACGGCTTCGCCTCATTTCCCCCCTCCCCAGCCCGCTGGAGGGCAATGTGTTTAGGGAAAGTGCTCATCATCCTTGGTTCCTCCAGAGAGCTCCTAGGGGTGCAACTTCATGGTGTACATTGTGAGTGCTAATACTATTCTACAGAGACATGCAAAGTATACTTGCTTTTGTATATCCTTGTATATATATGTTACCATATGTTTATCGATGTACTTATCATGTGTAACCTAAGTTGAAAGATTTCCTGTATCCATTGCGCCCTGATACCTTCGGTCTGGTGCGCATTACAAATTAATAAACAAACAAACAAACAAACAAACAAACAAAGAGGCTGATGAAGGAGGGCTCGTTATAGCCTAGGTTAGAACCGGGTCAGGGAGAGCCAGCTGGGGGTTACTGCTCATGCTCTCCTTCCTCCTACCTCTCCCTTCAGCCCTTTCTCTATAACAATCTCTTTGATATCCTGGCTTGTGCGTTCTTTCCTTTTTTTCTATTTTACCGATATCCCTCTTCCACCCTGTTTTCCTATCCCCACATATGTTTCTCTATACAATGACACCCCAGGCATTCCTCTCTGCTTTATGTTATCTTCTTCCCTAGAATTCTCATTTAATAATCTCTACCCCCTTTCTCCACACAAGTCCTCTGGTCCCTTGCTCTCATTGTTGTTTTCGTTCTCCTCTACCTTTCCCTGCTCTCATTTTCTTCATATCACCTCAATGGTCTCACACCTGCTATTATTCGCTACCACATTTTTGATGCCTGGGGGAAGCCCTGGGGTTTGATGCCTGGGGGAAGCCCTGGGGTTTCTGGTTCTGGCCCCTGTGCGCCGCCCCTCTACTGATCTGCTCCACTCCTCTTTGGGCCTGCCCTGCCTAGCCTTTGGCCTGGGCACTGCGCTCACATTATTGCTCTGTTATTCATCTAGGCTGCATCCGACAGGAAACCCAGGGCTTTTACCTTCTGGGTCCACCCGTCAAGGAGCCCAGCCAGGTTGACACGGCTTCAGGATCTGTGGGTGCCCGGCTGCACCGGGCATGCAGCTCAGGGCTTCCAGCTAATGCAGTGCCCTGCCTGGCAGACATGACCCCACTTAGGAAGTTACGGAAATGGGGGCAGAGGTGCTTCAGGGCACAACCTACCGGGGAGAGTGTCGCTGTACCTTCCCCCCTTCTCTGTAATTTTTATTTCTAATGGTTTCTTTCCCCTTTGCTCTTCAGCGTTCCAAATCTCTCCCCTGCCCAATTCTCCCCTGAGCAATTGTCCTGTTCTTATTTTCCCAAGGGTGGGGATGGATGGTCTAATCCATGCATTAAACAGTTAAGTTCCAGTGAAACATTACATAAATACAGTTAAATAAAGTATTTGAACAGCCTGGCTTATGTGTCTATTTATCTTACTAGCCTTCATGGGGAAAGTAACACAAGGCATCCAACCAGGGGCCTAATTGGGCCAGGGGTACATTACTCCCCTCATTCGGGAATATTGCCATCCCCGGGAATGGCCATCCCAGTGAGGGCCGTATAGCATTGCTGTGTCATCACTCCCGAGGCACGCAGGGGCCCAGCCCACGGCAGTACTGCTTCCAAAGTTACCCTGGTATTTCTGGCCATGTCCTGGTGGCTAGTACACTCTCCTTAGACCAAGCCAAGGGGGGACCACTTATCGCCACCTGCCCACAGTCCTTCTGCAAGGAGAGGACCTACAGTCAACCTGCAAACTAGAAAGGTTGTTAAAACCTTCCTACACAACAGGGGATTGGCTACCCCCTGAGGACATAATTACGCTCAACAGCTATAACCACTTCATGTAAGAATTCAGACACCAGGGTAGAATTTTTGAAGGTTCCAAAAAGGACCTCTTTTCATTTAAACCATTGGTGCATTGAACTGCAGCTGATTATTCGCTACCCATGTGGTAATGTCTACTAGACATTGGCTAACTTTAGTCAAAGCATCCTCCATGTTATTGATCTGAATATAAATGTGAGTGTCATTGGCATACAAATGGTAACTTACCCCATGGCTCTTTACAATATATTTAAGAATGGTTGCAAATACAAGTTAAATAACAATGGGGGCAAAGAAGATCCCTGTGGGACTCTGCAGCTCAATGTAATAGGCTCAGAGGTGTAGCCCCTGAATATCACCCGCTGGAGTCTATTTGCCAGAAAAGACCCACACCATTTAGAGCCCTGTTCAGAAACCTTACCAACCCTTCTTAGACAATCTATCATGACACCATGATCGATTGTATCGAAGGCCACGGATAGGTCCAACATCAAAGAGAGTGTGAGTTCCTTGTATCTGCTCCCAAGAGTATATGCCAGAGTACTTTAACCCCAATCTTATCCTAGCCTCTACCCGTTATTAATACCCCAAATTAAAATGCCTAATTACACGCAGATACACAAATTAATCAATACATAATTTAATTGATAAAAACATATATACACATATCTATGTATACATAGATGGACAAACATTTCTGTTATACTCAAAGGTGTATGTGCTGCTGTCGACCCTACTGGTATTTCAGGGCAAGGCACAGTACCTTCAGTTTCTGCTGTTCTTTGGGGTGGGCTTGGCCCACACTGATGCTCCATGGCTGACCCACTCCCAGGTGATGATACTGTAATGGCTGATCCCCATTACCACGTGAGGCACCACCACTGACACCATCTCTGTGGAGCCTGGAAATGGTGAATTCATAAAGCAATACCCCATTGGTACCTGGGGTGCCAGCAGCACTGCCACCCGCTGGTGGAAAATGCATCTTTTGTGTTTCATCCCATGCCCTTGTGTGGTGCCGTAACCACTGCTGCTTGCCGAGCACACATTTCACTCTCAGGCAGTGCCTTGTTGCAGTAGTGTGCACTCTTACTGCTGCCGCTGAAAACAATAACGCGATAAGCTCTGGATTTGGTGGCCTGGAGACTGTATGCTCTGTCATTGCATCTGACCAGTGCAATGCTGACAGGCATCGCCACCTCAGTCCTTTCCATGCTATTGTGGGGAAGTAAGTCCCATGCTGAAGTCTTCTCCCATGACACCGGGAGGACGTGACTGAGATCTTCTGATCTTCACCAGCCCACCCACGTGGAACTGTGCAGGTAGTACTCCCTGGCAACTCTCCTTCTGGATTTCAGCCTCTCCAGGGTTGAACGGCATGGGAGCTATACTCTTCTGGCCGACCCCCAATGGCCCAGGTGTGGGCTAACATCCCTCAGGCCACGTTGCCTGGTCTGGGCCACCTTACTCACATGGTCGCCAGCCAGTTTGCCGCATCCCACACACACACACTCACACACACACCCCATAGCTTTCAACTTCTGGGACTACCTGCCCTGGACCCTGGGCAGGTCCACATGGCTGCAGGCCCCCCTACGTTCCAGGGCTTTAACAGACACACAACATAGTTGTGAGGTTGATGCCCGACTGCTTGTTGCATATTCAACCCAGCTTTGAATGTTCCTGGAGCCCCAGCCGGGCTGCTTAAGTTCATGGCCCCCCAGAGAGAGTCTCTCCTTTATCCCTACTTTTTCCATTTTCTGTATCCTCCTTTATATCCTCTACCTACCTTCCTATCACACACTCTCTACTTTCATATATATGCTCCTCTTTCTACATTCAATTCAATTTCTTCCTCTCCTCTCATTGTCACCCTCCCTCTTTTTCCTCACTCCTTTTTTCCTCCTCTTCTTTCTAATTTCCACCATTTCCTCATCCTCTTATTTCAATTTCTTATTTTTCTTCCTCTTCCATTTCTCTTTTTCTTGCTCTGGTTATCAGCCTCTCTTTCTCTCCTATAATCACTACCTCCTCTCAGACTTTCTAAATCATGTTTTAATTTAATTCATTACTGCTGCATGAACACATCTCCAAAATTCACAAGTATTCAGAAATACATGTACATACTACATGTTTGCAGTAAATATACATTGTACAGGCTTTGTCATAATGATTTGCCCTCACAGGCAGTTGTACCTTCGGAGTGGTGCACTAGCTGGTGTTTATTTTAATTTGTATTTATTTATTTATTTATTGAGCATTTGGTAGGCACCTATACAACATGATAGTGTTTCCAGGCATCACAAGGCAAAATGGGGAGGGAAAAGGGAATAGATTACATGGCAAAAACTGTAATTAAACAATCGTGGTCCTACTAGTCTTTGTGACGTTCGGATGTACAAGTACAGTGATGAGAAGTGCAGGCGAGAGGGATGGGTGGGGGCAAGGGGGCAAGGAATGGGCAAGTGCTGGTGGGGCCTGAAAGGGAAGTGACAAGGGGACCCAGAGGAGAGCCTCAGGCTAGGTGCCAGGGCGGACAAATCCCAGGGTGGAATGCAGAGCAGCAAGACAGTGCTCCTGCAGGGGGCAGTGCTGAGGGGGGAGGTAGTTGAAGTCGACTGGGTAGGGGGCCTGGTATCCTGTGAGGTTCATGAGGACCAGGCCACCAGTCTCAGTGGCGGTAGGGTGATTAACAAGGAAGGGAGAGAGGGAAGGAGGTAGAAAAATTAGAGTTTTGAGAAGTTTCTGGAATTTAAGGAGGTCCTGCTCAAGTCAGAGAGGGGAAGGGAAGCTGTTACAAAGGGAGGCATCTGCCGATGAGAGAGACCTGCCCCCCGCTCTCTGCTTGGAGAAGTGTTGGACAAGTAGAGATTTGGAGTTAGAGGAGCGGAGGGCTCTGTCAGGAGAGTTGGAGATAGCAAGGTCCAAAACCCTGGAAAGCCTTGTGGATAATGCAGAGGGTCTTGAATTTGATCCTGGTGGCCAACGGGAGCCAGTGGAGAAATTTAGGGATGGAGAGATAAAGTCCTTGGGTGTGAGGTAAGGATAAGTCGTGCAGCCCTATTCTGGATTAAATGAAGAGGAAAGGAGGAGATTGAGGGAAAGGCTGTTGCAGTAATCTGGAGATGTTGAACTTCTGTGGGAAGGTCAGGAAAGGGAGATTCGTTCTAAGGAGATGAAGCTGGAAATTGGCCTTCTTGGCAAGGTTCAAGAAGTGAGGGATGAGGAAGAGAGCAGAATCGAAGATGACCCCCAAGTTTTTTAACCTGACAGGATGCTGAGGGAAGAGGTCCCAAAGACGGCAGCCAGAGGTTTGGGGGAATCTGGGCATGGGTGTCCCAATGAGAAGAATTTCTTCTTACTGGCATTGAGACAGAGGTCGTTAGCTGCATGCCAAGCCTGGATGGTGGCCAGACAATCAAGGATAAGGGAGGAGGAAGAGGAGGCAGTAGAGGGAAGTTTGAAGAAAGGCTGTGTGTCATTGGCCTAACACTGGAAATGAGGAGGAGGAGGAAATCCGGTGGGCAAGAGGGGCAAGATAGATATTGAAGAGCCACGGTGATAGGCTAGAGCCCTGCAAGGTGACACAGGTAGAGAGTGTGGTGGTGGAGGAAAAAGGTCCCCTTTAAGGAAGGGCGGTTAGTGAGGAAAGAGGTCAGCTATTCCAGTGCCTGGTCCCTGGTGCTGACGGTTTTACAGTGACGTTCTTTGAGGATAGAATGGTTAACTGTGTCAAAGACAGAGGAGTGATTGAGGAGAATGAGAAAAGCAGGAGAGTTAGAGTCAAGGTTTGTGGGCATGTCTTCACAGGTGTTCAGGAGAGCAGATTCCAGGCCACTGGATGCCTGTAATCCAGATTGATGGTCATGGAGGCATCCAACAAATACAGTGTGGATGGTCAGTTGGGGAGGACAAACTTCTCCACAAGTTTGCCCAAGAAGGGGGTGGTGAAAATATGGTGATAGTTAGCCAGGCAGGAGGGAGCAGCAGACAGCTTTTTTAAGAGAGGGTGAACAAGGGAGTGCTTGAAGGAAAGAGGGAAAGAGCCAGAGGCAAAGGAGTGGTTACAGAAGTCACAAGAGTGGGAGAGAAAGGAGATGTTGTCCTTAATGGTTCTAGAAGAGCAAGGGAGCACCTGTTTTGAGGAGACCTTCATAGAGCGGACAACTTTTGAGACCTCCTAAGGTGCTATGGGCAGCAGGGAGGAGAGTGCTGGGATTGGAAGGAGTGGAGCCAAGGGAGGTGGACAAAAGTGGCAAAAAGATGTCCTGAGTTTTAGATGAGAAATGGGAGGCCAACACAGTGCAGAGTGCCTGGAAAGGAAGGGTGACATGGACACTGCAGTTGGATTGATGAGTTCCTAGCAGATTTTGAAAAGTTTGCCCGTGTTGTTAGTGGCTCCGGAGATGCAGGCTTGGATGTGGGCCCTCTTCTTGGAGCAGATAGAGAAACGATATTGCTTCAGAGGAGGCGGCAGACCTTTTTACAGAGGATGTGCCTGAGGACTGCCACTTCAGTTCAGCAACGTTGCACTTTCATTTCAGAGATGCTAGGTTAGAATAATTCCAGCTATTGTGCTTGGAAGCAGGTTTCAGGTGGATCCTCATGGCATGGGCAAGGACGTCAGTGGTGTTTGAGATAGAGAGGTGCAGGTTAGCGAGGAAAGCATCAGAGGGGGAGTTAGACGCAGGGGTCAGAGGGGGTGAAAGTGGAAGCAAAAGCAGCGACTGACACTCACTTCATCGGTCGAATGACAGTGACAGAGGCTGGAAGTGTGGGGGGAGGCTCAGGCAGTGTGCCGAGGGGCCCCAAGCAGGAGGAGAGGAGAGAGTGGTCAGTGCAGGAGAGGGGGGTGGTGACAGGGTTAGAAATAGGGATGTCTCTGTAGATGAAGGCATCCAGAGTTTGTCGGGCTAAATGGGTCAGACCGGAAGGAAGGATAGTGAGAGAGAGGGAGTCACAGAGGTTGCGTAATTGTAAGGTGGCTGATTCAGGAGCGTTGAGGTGGATGTTGAAGTGGCCAAGGAGGATCAGTTTGGAAGAAGAAGTCAAGCGGGAAGAGGTAAGGTCAGCCCATTCAGAGAGGAAGAGAGGCATAGGGCTGGGGGCCTGTGGATGGTGGGGTGGCTGAGTGAGGAGGTAGGAGAGATCCCAAACATACAGATGAGGCATTCAAAAGAAGGGTAGGATTGTGTAGGTATGACAGAGGCAGGGACACACTCAGGGAAAATGAGGGCCACTCCACCTCCAGACTGGTGGAGCCTGGGTTTGGAGAGGATTTTGTAGCCCAAAGATATGAGAGTGTCAAGAGCAATGACAGAGCTGGCATTGAACCATGTCTCTGTGAGAGCGAGGACGTCGAGATCAAAGTCTTCAAGAGGAGACAGATGTCAGAGGAGTGTTTGACAGCAGAGCAAGCATTCAGAGTTGCTAAGTGAAGCTGATTACCACTTTAGAAGGTTTTCTGGGGAGGGGTGCAGGGGTGTGATACTCCTATCGGTGGAGGTGGAGAAGATAGAGGAGAGGAGGAAGGAGGAGTAGCAGGGGAAGGGAGAAAGTTAATGAGAGAGGGCAGGCACCGGTCAATGAGGAGAGGAGTAGGATGAGAACCTTGGGCCATGATAGTGCCACTGTGATAGACATTGATGATGTATCTTGAGGATGAGAAGTATGCCAAGAGTACTTCCCATCTAGTGCCACCATTAATGGGTGAAGAGTAGAAAGGAGAGAGAGTGGGTAGTCCATTGGTATGGGTAAGGGATAGAAAAGAGGATGTTGGAAATAGTCTGCCCGGAAGTAGCACTGACAAAGGTATCAGCAATTAGGTAGGCCTGTGTTAGAGGCAATGACGGTTTTTAAAAGATGTTTTCTTCCAGACTTCATGAGAGAGATAGGATTGCTGATAAAATAGCAGTTAGAATAGATATGGGAGATAGAGAGTGTCATGTAGCAGGGGTTGGGTCGGGGCAGGTGTAGAACGGGGAGCTGAACAGTGCACAAAAGAGTCACCAGGCGGTCTAGCAGCCAAGCAGGCCCCAATGAAGGAAGGGCTTTAAACAAGATATGCACAGGAGAGTTTTAGGTACATGAGCAGTGTGCATGCTAAAGTACAGCTAGAAGCAATCTAAATGCAGGTTCAAAGGAAAAACTAAGTTCGACTTTCAGCAAAAAGCACAAATACAACAGAAAAACGAATTATGCACAGGTTTAAATTGCAGTGAGATAAAGATTTCAGGGGACAGAAACGGCAGCAATGGGAGGCCTCTTGAATCAAAACAAGCAGACCCCACAAACAGGGCACCACATTTTTGCATTCAAAATAAGAGAGGGGGAGGCAAAGAATGCATGTGGCAGTATAGGGTGTTAAAGCAGTGTTAAAGTAGAATGATGAACAGAGATGCAAACAGTATTCAATGCTGCTTAGAGGCTGCTGACTTCCATATGAAAGTTGATGAGGGACCATGGGCAAAACTAAAGAGGCGCATCATGAGGGACAACAAGATTTCCTGGAAGCCACAGAATAGGCAGGCATGGGCTGGTGAACTTGTGTGGTGGCAGCAGTGCTGGGCAGAAGTGAACAAAATGGATAGAGCTGACTATGGCAGACCAAGTATTGCAAGAGAATAGGCACGAAGTGTGCAAGGCTGGAAAGTAGAGCGCTTACCCGTTAATACGGAGGATGGTCACGTTGGCGGGTTCCAGCGTTGTTGCAGCGGATCCACACTTCCCATACAGCACCGGACAGGGCCAGAGAGGGTAGTCCTGGGGCCTTAGGAGAGGGCCTTGGGGAAGGGGGCGGACTACCTCCTGCCGGCTACCTAATTGGGCATAAGAATGCTGTTCCAGCCAATCGGCCCGCAAATGGCAGGTCACTGTGACCTTCTGGTACCTGGATAATGTGATGAAAGGCAGCAGCCATCTTAAAAAGGCTACGAGGAAGCCAAATGCATCAGGGTCCAGCTGGGCAGTTTGTCTGCAAACGAAATCAAATTACTCAAGGAGACACAAAAGTGCATCCAACCAATTGGATTCCAGACACAGGTGAAAGAAAAAATGTTCTTTTTTTATACTTTTCATCATTTGTGCCGCAACGGCACAAACATGCCCAATGTGACTGTGAAAATGGATGGATACCTCTAGATTTAAGGAGGAGTCTCAAGGTGTCTAACAGGGACCTGCCATTTCCATGGATCAAGACGAAAAAAGATAGATCACTAGTCAGTTGATATTTAGATGTTTGAGCTGACAGGATACCTGAGTAAATGGCGCATGCAGGCCATCACAGGTTAAAACACATCTTTTCTGAGAAAAATAAATGAACTTCCATTGGCAGTGAGTTTGAAAATAACACTTGTCATTTGCGCACAGAGAGATTGAAAGAGTGCACTATAAATGTCCAGTAATATTATGTTATGTATACATTGCCCACAGCATCATGTCCTGCCATCTGTCCAAGGAATGTAGGGGTCCATGTCAGGTTTCAGAGAATCAGGATCGGTTCTGAATTCATCAGAGTGGTGTTAATTGCAGAAGGCGACTCTGTTGACTAGGGACCTTGACACCAGTTTGGCCACAGTCCTATCACCATGGACTTTGTGTTTGCCATCAGTGGTGGGTGTGGCCCAGTTCTGGGTTATGCTCTACTTTTGGAAAACAAACATTCTCTGCATTCACACATATCTGCCCTGTATTGGACTCCTTCCTGAATGGCTGTGTGAGATTAGAGTTGCTAATTCACCAGTCGAATATGGCTACGGTAATGTGTTGCCCTCCTCTTTTCAATGGGTGGCAGCTGCATCTTTAGAGATAGGGTAGTGGTATTTTGCATCTTTCTGTTCTGCAGTGTGAAGCCATGCCTTTATTGACAAATGCCAGCATACCACTCTTTGAGGTGCTACTTGACGCCAGACCTTTCGCCGTGTGGTGGTTTGAACTGAAAGATAATTTCCCCATTAAAGACTGTCACCTTTTAGTGACCTGTTGTTCCTGCGGGAATGCAAGGGTGGTGTTACAGCTTTGGAGACGGGCCATCCTTATCATCTGAGATCCGAGATCGATTTGTAAAGGTTCACAGTTGTACGTGCTCCCTTGTCGGAGTTCCAAAATCCTAACAGAAACAATGTTAGTTTGAAGGTCAAATTAGTTGAAGAAGTGGTATCTTGCTTACTAGTTTCATGGGCAAATTTGCATACTTACCTGTGCTCTAATGATATACTGCAAGTTGCCATCCATGATTACGTCAATGGTTTAACCAAAACATGATAATTATACTACTCCTATAAAATCCTGGAAGTAGTGGCAGATAGCCCTTCTTTCCATTGTTAAACTATGATGGGGACCCAGCAGAGTCAAACAGTTCCCTGATATTTGCTTAATTCTATTTAAATTCTGTTCAAGGTTGGGTTTTTGATTGGGTTCTAACAGTACTCTTGTTGACTTGGCCATGCATTTGCTATTAGATTCATATCCAGTCGTAGCCAACCATTGCAGCATCTTGGCAATTCTTTGCTTGATAGGCCCGAAGTGAAGTCTCCTACTGCAGGAACACGTCAAATTTACTTCCAGGACCAATGGTTGTTTTCCTCTTACATCACAAGTTTCAGATATTTGGCAGCAGAGACATGGTGAATCAGGGTAACCCAATGTACTTTGTTAAGAAAAGGTTAGAGATCAAGAATGATCTGCTTAAAGTTCTCTTATGTTGACCTTTCAAGGACAGTTGATCGATTGATTGATACTTATTTCTATCGTGCTCGTACACAAGTGTTTCAGAGTGCGACAAGGCAAGAGAGGGGAACAGGGGAGAACAAAACAGCAATCTTACTAGGCCCAGTGACATTGAGAATGTGCAAGTGCATGGGAGAGGGGAGGGGAAAAGTGCATGGAAGGGGGGAGAGGTGGAAAAAGCGAAGCAGAGGAGAAACAGATAAATAACAATACATAAATAATAAAGAGAACAAACAGTGGTAATGCAGCCAGCAATTTGCAACTGCTAGGTTTAAGGCAGCAGACAGGGTAGGTCTGATAAGTGCAGGAAGAAAAATGGGGGGCTGTATGGGTACAGATACAGACCACAGTGCAAGGGGTGGCCCGGAAGCAGTGCGCGAGGGTGGCAGGATGAACAGGTACCTGGGCCCAAAAGACAGAGGGTGGCAAGGTGCACGGTGCCAAGAGAAAACAGATCAGCAGGGGAGAGGGGGAGCGAAGGCAGAAGAAAAGAGGAAGGTCTTGAGGTGCTTCTGGAACCGGAGTTGGTTCTCCTCAAGTTTTAGAGTGGCAGGGAGGCTGTTCCAGAGGGAGGCCCCAGCAGAAGACAGAGATCTACCCCCAGCTCGTTTCTTATTCTTATAATTCTTATTGGAGATTTATTAGCGTTTACAGAAGTAAAAGCCAAAAGCGGATCCATTTTTGGAGATCTCCCGAAAGAGACAGCGAGAAAGCTAATCCCAGAGAGGAGCCTCTGTTGTAAGAAAAAGAGCAACTGCACGTGAAAAAAGGATGAACATGTAAACCAGAAACGACTTGGCTTATGTTTACATCTTCTAATGAAGACATTTAGAAAAGCAGTTACATTATGGGTAAAAAACCATGTTTCAGACAAGTCAAACGGTTCCTTTGGCAGGTAAACCTCAGGTAAATAATAATAATGTAGAGTCCATCTGCCCACTTTTACTGACCCAGAATTAGTTTATTTAAGATCTACTGAACACACAAATAATCTGCATGCTTTCTAAGATTCATAGATTCCTTCCTCTCCTGTTCTTGGACCTTATTCAAAATCACTGCACATGTCATGTTACAAAATGTTCGTATAACAACACAATATATATTTGTGACTTCCCATGAAAGTCTCAAAATTGGAGAAAGACATGATCAAAATAGTCATTGGCCACTGGCACATATGTATATTTTTTTTCTGTGTCTCTTTGTGCCCTCAGACCCTCTTTCTGTCCCACTCCCTAGATGTAGGGTTTGAATAAGACATGCACAAATAGGGGTGAGCTGCATGCCTTCAGTGTACCCTAAAGGGTCTACCTTTTCATTCCGGTCTGCTCACCTCCAGCTCCCTCCCCCAAGTAAACGACATCCTCTTGAGTAGACCTTCTCCAAATAACTATGCTTCGAGTGCTCCAGTGAAGGAGCATTTACTTTGCGCAGCAGAGTCACACAATTTGTGATTAAGCAACAGAGCCAACATCAGGACCCAGGATTTTGGGTTCCATGGCCTTCAATGTACCCACTAAAAAATGTCATTATGGACTGCACGGTTAGCAGTGTTTTCAGATTGCATACTAATGTTTAAGAGATCAGCGAGTGCAAGGGAGGAGGGTTGAGCCACCACACACATTTGTTGTGCATTCCGAGTCTAGCGGTCTGGTTAAAATGTGCCAGTGTCCGAGGATACCAGCACTTTACCAGACTGTCCGACTTTGGGATTGCCTGTGGGGCAAGCTCGATGTAAGGCAGGTGCCCTGCTGGCAAACAAAGCCTCATTAGCGGCCCCGGCTCACAGAAAATCTACTCATGGAAGACTTATGGGACAACATGAAAGGGGATTTACTCCAGCCCTTCGGCACTCGTAATCTGGCAGCAATGCCGCCGGACTGAGGGCCAGTAACGGTAGCAGCCTTTTGGAGGTATCATGGCAGGTTTATCGCCAGGATACCGGCAAGGTTGTAATGAGGCCCAGACTCAATCACAGGGAGGGGCACTATACAAAATATAAAGGGGGGCAGAGGCCAGCAAAATCAGAGCCAGCTGTTCCATAGCTCTGGCTGACACTGGATGCCAGCCACGATCTTCTAAACTGCAGAAGAACTGGGTCAAGCGGGTGAGAGACCAAGTGGTGCTCACTGCTGCAGACAAAATCCATGTGATCATTTTAGGGGAATACAAAGAGGCTTGCTAGTGGGACAGAGCAAGTGGACCACTCCAAACTAGAAAGCCTGCACATGAGATATTCTACGCTCTCTATTGGGCAAAATTGAGTAAGACAAGCCTGCACTGATTGTTATTCCGGAGATCTACACGACATACCATGACGTGCTTTTCCTGGTGCATGCCACTAGCGTTGCTAGTTGTCATTCCAATCAGATGTTTTGCTCTACAACAACCCTTCTTACCATCTTTCTATATAGCAATGATTTTAGCACATATGATGGTGCATTTTGTGCAATATGTTTAAAAGAATACAAGTACAATGAAGGAACAAGCATGCATATGATAGGACGAAAAAGGAAGTGTTGGCAGAAGTAAAGAAGTTAGGAAAGGGGATTGTATAATGATCAGGAACGAAAGAAAGACAGAAAGAAAGAAAGAAAGAAAGAAAGAAAGAAAGAAAGAAAGAAAGAAAACTTTGAAACGCAAGGTAGAGGCAGAGGTTGAAAAGGGAGAACGAGACGGAAGTGCGATGCCCTTTTCCCACCGTGATATCTCGGAGGAGGTTTTAAAGGTTATTTCTCCCGAACGCAGAGAGACATCACAAGGCTCGATTATCGATTCGCATGTCTGACTCATTGCCTTTGAAAGGGAAGCTGAGTGAGAGATGAACGCGATAGCGTGCAGAGAGTGAATGGAGCTCTCTGACCCCGTATAACTCACTATGCACTCATTCTTTTCCCATTTCTAGAGCGGAAACAGAGAATCTGCCGGCTAATGTGTGCTTCATGCTCTGACCAATGAAGACACTTTCTCCACAGGGGCCCTGCAAGGTTCGAATGCAGCGCTGTCGTGTGTTAGTTGCTTCCATACCACCTATGGGGCACTTTCAACCCGAGTTACAGACGCGTACCACAATAGCAAAATCCCATTGAAAAATGTCCTGTGAATGAGGCCCTTGGTCTACTTCAAAGCCTTAGTGTGCATGCAGAGACTGTTACAACCAAAGGGGGGCGGGGTTGCAATACGTGACAAGGGAGACAGTGATTGCTGTGTTGTGTTATGTTATTTGTTTGTACACACACAGTTACAACAAGCAACCTGCAAGCCAGCATCGAGTGGGAGCAGATGATGCCTGTGTGTTACACTGGAGTGCCCAAATACCGATTCCCATTTTGCTCCTCTTCTTCATCACAGTTCTACCAGAATAACATGGCAATCACACCGATCTTTTCAATTTAAAAGGCATTCTCGAGACTCACCTGGCATGACATACTATAAAGCACCCGACTAACCATCCATCACCCTGTGTGTTAGACATCATGCAGGAGGCTGGATGCTACTCTGTAGTTATCTTAAGTTCCCTTTCATGTTTTGTTTGTTTTGCGTCTCTTGTGCTGTGATGTTCTGTGGAGTGAGTGTCCTGGCAGTGCTCTCGGGCTTTGGCGTTTCATTTGTGGAGTTTGACACGCCTGTGTCTGACTGAGACCTCCTGTAGCTGGCTTGCGTCTGGGGCAGTAGGAGTGCAGGCATTTCACCATGCATGCATTTCAGCTGAAATGGCCTCCGCACATTAGTATGACTCTGCCAAAGAAGGATCAATAGCTTTCCGTAAGTGGTTATTTAGGGTTTCAGCTACCCCGCCAGATGCCTTTCTTTGTTCAGCTGAGCAGAGAAAAATACACATGTCCCTGATAGTCTGAAAACCCAGCTGGATGATTTAGCAGAGATTAAACCGGTAACATTGTTAAGTGGGACACTGCTGCAATCTGTGTGTGATCTGCAGGTTGCAGGTTCGAATCCTAGCAAGGCGACCTCAGCATTTCATCCTTCCTATTTCGATACATGAGTACCAACCTCGGTTGCAGGATAAATGTATGTAAAATGTTCCATGTACGTTGGCAAACGTGCTATATAAGTGAGAAATCAATATCATTTATCTAGGATTTTGTCACAGAATCCAGGTTCAAGTGATGGTTTTGAGCAATGCACATATTCACAAAGGAAGTTCCATTCCTTGCATTGTTATGATCAAGGAGCTCTGTAAACCAGCAAGGAAGATGTTACAAATTCCGAAGTGGATGGTACGTAAGACCGCTATCTAATTATCCTTCCCATTCTTTGTAGTTTATTGATTGTGTGACCAGGAGATGCAAAACTGCTCCAGTTGAAATGGTTAGCGCTCCAAGAAAACTCATGTACAAGTATTTCCACGACCCTTTTGACTTTTCAAACTTTACACTTCATCACATAAATGCATGTTTATTGCTGACAAATGCAGGTGAGCTTTTCCAGCTAAAGACATTGGGCCTCATTACGACCCAGGCGGTAAGGGGTTAACGGCAGCGCTAACAGCGCCGACCCTTACCGCCTGAGTACGAGGTCCCTTAGCGCCATGGCGCTTTTAACACCTGCTTTTAGCAGGTGTTAAAATCCATGCCGCTAAGGGACCATGGAGTTAATTACGCCACCGTAATTTACGGTGGCGTAATTAACGCCTTCCCCACTCCCATTATACCCTATGGGGCAAAAATGGGAATGGGGAAGGGTAAATGGGGATTGGGGACTTACCGCCCCGCCAAGGTTGGAATGGGGCGGTAAGTCCGCCAACCACCATGGCGTAAACGTAGTTTACGCCATGGTGGTAAAGTCACGGCCCAGGCGGTAACTTACCGCCTGGGTCGTAATGAGGCCCATTGTTTTGAAATGGACCCCCATGCTTTGTCAGCCAGTGGTATGCAGTACAATCTGCAATCAAGGAGCCCTTGTGCTAGCCCCCTTTACCTGCTGTAAGTGATTTCAATCCAGCACTCCAACTAAGTCCATGCCTAGTATGGGATGCCCAATGGAAACCCTTATTTATATATTTGTATGTCAAATGTTCTTTTAATTCTGGATGATGTACCCTTATATAACGCCCCTCTCTTTGAATCCCCCCCGGTCTCACTGAACCAAGAAGAAGGTTGTTTTGCGAAGTTAAAAGATTTATTTGAAGAATTGAACAATATATATCACACTTTTATATATATGAATATATCGGAATATCACACTTATGAATATTTATGCAATGATCAGCAATGGGTAATATTACAATATCAACAATCTCTTTAATCAATTAGGAGTAGGAATAGGAAGAATAATGTAGCAGAGAATACTTTGTATGGGTTCAAGGAAATGCAAGGATAGGAAGGAATGCAACACAAAAATAAACTTGATATGACTTCAATCAAAGACAATGTAATCACTCTTTCCCCCTGTTATTACTGGCTCCCCCCAATCTGCAATATGAAGAGATGGAATGAGGGCATACATGTTTCAGGAATAACAATCAACAATGCAGTTCAATCCCAATTCCACCAGTAAGCTTAGAGAGAACAGGTATTATTTTAAAACAGGTCAATTGCTTTTCAATTTAATATGAAGTGATGGGAAAAATGCTAAAAATGATTTTAATTCACTAAATGGGATTCAGAACTAGTGAGAGTTGCTTTGGATTGGATCAGGTAGACTCTAGCAATGATTGCAGAATGATGAGAAGATGGAAAACGAAATTCAGAAGTTGAAAGCAAGAAATAGCTATTTTAATATGGAGTGAAATTGAGCCAAATACAAATTTGCGGCAACTTTTCCGCGTGCGAGAAACTCGATTACAGAAAAACTATACGGAATTGCATTTAAATTTAGTTTCTAGGACGTACGGTTCAAAAGTTACAGAGGTTTTAGGGAAGGTAGATTTTTCGCAAAAAGGTCAATATTTCAAATCGAAAGATGCGCTGTTGAAGATTTAGAACAAATATTTCTTAACACTAGGGAGTTTATGGGGCCACAAACTACACGGACAGCACAGCCACCTATCCAGAGGTGCCTCCGGATGGTTTCTATCTGCCTGAGACGATTGCCTATCTCCAGAAATGATATATTAGCGTCAAGATGCTTATCACTACAATTATCACAGGATTATGTGGAGGTGAGAAAGATTTAGGATAGACAAAAGAGATTCAATAATGCAGTTATGGATATATTGGAATGAGTTGGATGGGATTACTTAATACTAAGAGATGACTATGGACAGTTCTATGCTAAATACTTACAACTATGGCTTTGGAATGGAATGGGCCCGTCAAAGATCTGGTCAAAGGTTTGGACTGGACTTCGCTCGCCACCGGACAGGATCAGGGCACCTGGACTCTGCTCTCAGCAAGGCACTCTGGTCTGCATAGCATCTTGGACTGGATCTGACCGGTTCTGGGTTACAGCACTGCTCTATGGGTCTGGATCTTCGTTCTAGCACAGGGTTCTTTACTAGAAGCAGCAAAACAGCTCAGCCAGGCTGTTGGATTTTGTGGTGCCCCTTGGAAGTTTAGGGGTTAAATCAGGTTGCTAGATTTTAAAGGCCTGCTGAAAAAGGGTTCAGCTTTTTGGGTTAGGCCTCTGCTTCAGGTTTCTGGAGTCTGGATCTAGAGATGGTTTCTTCCTGCAGAGCGCTTCGCCGGTAGATCAGTGATGAGTGAAAGTGAGTCTTGCCTGTCCTCAGCAGTCCCTATTTATCCATTTTCCAAAGTGGGTGGGGAGGCTGATTGTCCCCTGATTTGAGAAAGGAAAAGTGTGTCATGATGTGTCATGATGTGTCAGAGTGATGCTGCCATTTACAATCTAGGGAATAACCTCCCCTTTGCTTTTACCCAGAAAAAGTATTTTTCCCCAAAAACATATTTTCAATATGCACAACATGTTAATAATACACAATTGCATGACAGATTGACTAAGGTACGTTTCTGTCCAAATCTTATCTTCCTACGAGTTTTGGTTCATAAATGACAATTTTTTGCGCTTTTGGTTGGTTACACATTTTCGGATCTGTACAATTTTTTATACATACATGCACATACCCTCTGGGCATATTCCTGTAATTTTTCATGTTCCTAGCATAATCACAATAGCTAAAATATTAAAGATGTGGTTCAGTCTCTGAATGTTGCACAGATTCCAGATAAGTTTTAAATTGTGAGTGAATTTTTCATTTTAATAATCTTTCAATTTCATATTTTTGTCAGCTTGGCGTAATATTTTATACGTCTTTTCCCAAAACATACAGTTACTTTAGTTTCCAATCCACATTTCCAGTCTGGCCCACCTCCAAGCTTGGCTGAGTCAGAGAGTCGCCTGAGCTTCTTCCTGCCAGGGCAGTTGATGTCAGTCACACCCGAATTAGCATTTTCATTCAGCTCAAAGAAGTCCTTTGTCTACACTCAGAGCAACCTGCCAGAGTGCCCCTCCCTGTTCCTTTCACACCAGCCTGCCAGTCTCTTAGCAGAGAGCAGGAGGAAGATTTCTTTGTTTGGGAGAAGGTGTGGAATGTCTTTGAAGCTCAGTGTGGCTAACTTTAACTTTTAAACATAATGTCTGAAATTGTCTTGTCTTAAAATATAACTTTTTTTTAAATTTGATTTAGTTGAAATTACAACTTTACAAATATTCATCAGTAAAAAGGAGAAATAACACATGTATCAATAGACACTAAGTTAACATGTTTTCTTATTGTTCATTGTGGAATTATTACTTCTTGTTCATTGTGCAATCATTTTTTTAAAACAAGAGATCAGGAAGATCCTTATGGCAAAGTGTAAAAACATTTTCCATTTTCCCCTCAAACTATGTTTATAGTATGTTTCATTTTAGAGCAGTGAGAGACTTTCCTTCAAAAGGAAAGCAGCATCAAGAATTTGTACTGTTGCAATCCTAACAGATATTTTTCTAGAACCAAAAATTTCAGCCCATATTTCATCATAAGAGTTTAGTTTTTTGTAAGATAAAGGCTTTACAGTGCATTATAATGTGACCAAGTGTTTCGATGGAGGATAGGTCTTTGCAGAAACGATAGAAACTCAGTTCCTTGGTAACAAGTCCACGTCTTAGCAAAACTTGATTGACCGGCCACAGATTAAGACGAAACCTTACAATTTTTAGTCTCAAATTTGGTGATGGGCATCTAACAAGGTAATCTGCCATTCTGCGGAATTGTTTGTGAACAAAGATAGTTCTGTTAAAGTCCTTTAATTCAAGGCATCTTTCTTGCGTGAAAGACCAATCAGCTTGGTAAAGTTTGATCTTTGCACAATTCGGATTGGTAACAAGTAGATCAATCGAGATATTTGCCTCTTCAAGGGCATTTGAGATATGTGTTCTCCATTTTAAGGGAAACGTGTGAGACGAGGTCAGCAGATAATTGGCCAGAATGGCTATACTGTCTCGATTACATGTGCCCATAATACATTTCCATAATAGGGTACACATTTTCCAAGTGACTTGAATATGTATTGACAATAACCCAAGTTAAAATTTTAAGAGCATATTAGGAGTGCTTTTTGGAAGCCCAAGTATGCTCTTCCAAAATTTAGCTTCTAGGGCATTCCAGAATTTGGAGGTTCTGGGTAACAGAGATTCTAACCCGTATGTAATAACGGGTAGCACTTTTTGCTGGTAAAAGCTCATAATCGGCGTGCAAGTAAATTTACCGAATTTTGCATGAATAAGTTTAGCTTGAGAAATAAGCCTGGTTAATTTGAGTCGAATTGTTAATTCAAGCAGTTTTTCTGATATGGAATTGTTAAAGTGTAGCCCCAAATATTTATATTCAGAAACAACTTGTAATCTTAAAATATAACTTACATTTTTAACAAATACATCAACCAATTTCTTAATTCAAGCCTTTTTAAAATATAGTTTTGAATTGTCTCCACCTCTTAGGCTTCTGATAGCAAGTCTTTCTTTGGCATACTTTGAGTTCAATGTCCAACTTTACACATGACAGGTTTAAGAAATCGCCAGCTTCTGACAGAGGTGAGTAACGGTATTGCACCCATTTTCAACATAATTTTCCAAGCAAGCAATCTTCAATGTGGATTTTCTTCTGATAAGTGTACTTCTGTGGACATTGTATTTATGTGGATTCTTGAAGTAGAATGATGTTTAACACCCAACAAGGAGGTTGGGTCTTTTGGGTTGTTTGTTAGCCATGATTTTTGCAAATTTGACAACCAAGAAAAATTGATTTTCACACAGCTCTGTGTTTCTTTTGCAATCAGCCTTGCTTTGTAGGCAGCCAAATGATGGGTTTTGGCAGTGGTATCCTGTGTCACTGAGATAGGCAAAAGTGGATGGCAGCTTATTTTTTGGATTTTTACTGCACACTTTTGGGTGATTTTTAGCGAGCAGCATGCTTTCCGGCGGCCATTCTGATGTTCCTGATGCAAGCAATGCACAGAAATGTTGCAGGGCCTGGACTAGTGAGTTGAAACATCCCACACTGCCCATAAACCTCCTTCAGCTGCAAGTCATGCCTTTGAGATTGCCCACTCTTGGAGTATCCTATAAAATGAGGCACACAGTTCAGAGTGAGTCTTTGGCTTATGTTGCGCTGCCTTCATGTGAAAGGAACATGGGCACAGCGCTCAATGTATAACTTCAATATTGTCACATATGCATACATATTCCCATTGGTTGGAAACATTACATCTGTGGATCTTCTTTGCGTGCTTCAATTGCCTCTCCTACCTTTTGGGATTACCTCTTCATTGATTGGGATAACTCCTTCTGCTAAACCTTAATGGTTATATTTATTTATTTATCTATTTCCTGTAGGCATCAGGGCACAGACAAGACAGATCAAATAAGAGTGAATATGAAAGACAGAGGATAATATTCACCCTTTACTCCACTTCCTCATCCGTGGCAACAACATCTTTGCTTGCAGTTGCAGGGTGATAGAGATGTGTGGGGTGTGGGTTTGAGGTCACTTCTGTGGAGCTGAAGTCCAACCTCCTTTTGAGGTTTGTATTTGTTGGGAAATGTGAATTTACTTTGCTGCTTCATGTCCCCTCATACCTATGCTTCAGGAATAATGCAATTTTGCTACTGTTTCTTGTTCTTCCCAGGTAAAATTTGGCATCCCCCCCACCCCTTACTACACCTCTCTGCAGAATATTATAAATTCTCTGGGACAGGCTTCACATTCACGCTTCTCCCACCTTGACAGAAGAAGCAGGTGTGCAAATGGGTGGGTTAAAGGCACCTGAATGTATACATCTGTGGTGCGACTATTCAAATGTCTTTCGAGAATAGGGCAACATTTATTTTAGCTCGAGTGATGAGCTGCAAATGAGCAGCTGATCATTTTCATCAAAAAAGGTTTTGAGTATCTGTCAATTTTGCGATTCTTTCAGGGCATCTCTGAGATGAGCACTTTTGAGAATGTATTATAATAAATGTTTTGCACATTTATTGCACAATATTTGTGCATCTCAAATTTGCACCAAAAAACGTTTTAGGGATCTGCCCCCATAATTGCCATTAGACCTTCTTACTCTGAACTCTGTGTTCACATCTTTGCTTTCCAAAACAAAAGGGATGTGACCTAGCAGTTCAGGCTGGGTTGGGACCAAGGCTGATTTGCATATGGTCTTTCCCCTTCTGTAATGGCTTGGCAGGCAAAAAACAATGATCTGGATGGTTGCCCGGAGCAATGACAGAGTTTAAGAGTTATTCTAAACCATCCAGCCATCACCTCTTTGTTTTTGCTTTGTCAACCTGAGAGGGAATGGTATGCCCAGATGTGGGTCCCGTGCCTGCTGGCCCTAGGGACCCAAACGACTCCTCACTGATGAGGGCCAACAAGGCCAAACCATGCCCGGGGATTCTTGTGGTCTTGTGCAGAACGGATGTGACCTAGCAGTTCGGGCTGTGAAAACAAAATCAAAAATATCGAGGCTGAGTACCCCAAAAGGAAATACACCGAACACGGGCTACAAAGGAGCATACAAAGATCTTTAATTTATACTGAATCAGTTACAAAGAACAAAGCAAAATCAGATAGCTATCGGCCCTCAGTACAACACAGCGAACTCCAGCGTGGTTCGGTGTGTTCAGTGAGAGACGCTGTACATTAGAATTTATTGCTCTTTTATACCATTTGCAAACACGATGTCCAACCCTACTTCGGGTTAATATTCCTCTAATACATTACTGATCTAGGGTTCATGCCGAGTTCGCATATCCACATGTAACCAGTTTACCTTTAATACATACGTCAACAAGCCTACACAGCAACTGTGTATTCTGGGATTTCTCATACAGGTCTTCTAAACATTAATACAATGTAGTTAAACAAGTGTTCTTAGTTCAGTATTTGAATACATTGTTCTTAACATATGCTCGCGGATTAGTTTCATTGACGCGAGTAATCCTTTACACACAGGTCAACGAATGACAAGGTCTCAGTTCACGATCTCAACAAGTGGCCTGCAGGCAAGTTACATATTAATTACACACAGAGGTCAAGACGGCCATGTTGTATTTCGGAATGACATTGTCCACCATTTTAACTCACAGGGTGACTTTACAGAGCGAACCTAAAATGGCGGATTGACCTAAAATGGTGGCTTACATTGATTCTAAGGTCAGGACCTTGCAACACGGATTTCTTCGCAAGTGGCTTACAAGCAGCTTGGCGTAGGCCAATATACACATATTCGCTGCAATAGGAGGTATGATATAATTTTCCTTTTGACAAATCCTCCTTTTGGCCTATGCCAAGTGCTAAACTACTTCGGATCTCCTTGCGATTAACTCCATGCATCATCGTCCATGCACCCTGAATCGCTGTCAGAAATATCTATTGCCATCTGGTCATTCGCTAAAATTTCTATTAACACGTATTCCTTGGAAGTTTTATCCTGGGCATACACTTTATGTCATATCGTACCTATCGCTTGTGCGCAACATCCCCCTAGCATCGAACATATACCAGGTAGACACTGAATACAACAACAACAAAATCAAAAATATCGAGGCTGAGTACCCCAAAAGGAAATACACCGAACACGGGTTACAAAGGAACATACAAAGATCTTTAATTTATACTGAATCAGTTACAAAGAACAAAGTAAAATCAGATAGCTATCGGCCCTCAGTACAACACAGCGAACTCCAGCGTGGTTCGGTGTGTTCAGTGAGAGACGCTGTACATTAGAATTTGTTGCTCTTTTATACCATTTGCGAACACGATGTCCAACCCTACTTCGGGTTAATATTCCTCTAATACATTACTGATCTAGGGTTCATGCCGAGTTCGCATATCCACATGTAACCAGTTTACCTTTAATACATACGTCAACAAGCCTACACAGCAACTGTGTATTCTGGGATTTCTCATACAGGTCTTCTAAACATTAATACAATGTAGTTAAACAAGTGTTCTTAGTTCAGTATTTGAATACATTGTTCTTAACATATGCTCGCGGATTAGTTTCATTGACGGGAGTAATCCTTTACACACAGGTCAACGAATGACAAGGTCTCAGTTCACGATCTCAACAAGTGGCCTGCAGGCAAGTTACATATTAATTACACACAGAGGTCAAGACAGCCATGTTGTATTTCGGAATGACATTGTCCACCATTTTAACTCACAGGGTGACTTTACAGAGCGAACCTAAAATGGCGGATTGACCTAAAATGGTGGCTTACATTGATTCTAAGGTCAGGACCTTGCAACACGGATTTCTTCGCAAGTGGCTTGCAAGCAGCTTGGCGTAGGCCAATATACACATATTCGCTGCAATAGGAGGTATGATATAATTTTACGTTCGACAGGGCTGGACTGCCCCTTTTGGGTTGGGACCAAGCCTCATTTGCATATGGTCTTTGCCCTTCTGTAATGGCTTGGCAGGTGAAGAACGATGGTCTGGAGGGTTGCCCGAACCAATGACAGAGGTTAAGATGAATTCTAATCCTTCCAGGCATCACCTCTTCGTTTTTGCCACAACTTTGCTTATACATGATATTCGAATGTGTTTGCCTCATTCAAGCTCTTTTTAAATGTAAACATAAATAGGAGCATTTCTTGGTTTTACGTGAGTGGTTCTTGGGCAGCATTCCGTTTAGCTAGAAAATACCTTTTTTATGTTCTTTGTGGTGTTACTGTTTTATGTAAACAACATGATTGTTCCCCTTAATGTAAACAGACAATTTCTTCAGAATGAAACAGCGATCACACCAGGTATCCTCAGACATTGGGATGATTGCCTGTGCAGCATTCTAGAAAGACACGTTTGTAACAGAAGTGAATTCCTGATACACAGACTTCCTAAAGACAAGGACCCTGACAGTCAGAAATATACAACACAGCGATTCATACTGGGCATGACCCCTCAAGTTATTCAACAGGAATAGATGCTATAGCCATCTCCATATATGTCTTGAAAGATGAGTTCACAGACTGACTCAACACATTCCTTTCTGAAAGCACCACTGTGTTGTGCTACTGTATGCACCCAGATGCCTTCGTGCCGGGCGTGCTATACAAATAAATAAAATACAAATACAAAATACAAAATACTGCCTATTGTAAAAACATAAAATGAACATGAGATTGTAACAAGCAACATCAAATGACACCACATTACCTGAAAACATGGGCAAGTTCTATTCACATTGCAATGTTGAATTTATTGAAACATACTTCACATACACATAAATCCAAGCATTTCACATACAAGTCTTTAGAGTGCAATGCCAAATTTCCTATCCCAACATGTTTCGGTCCTGCGTGCTGTCTGTAGTGAACTTGTAGAATGAAAATAGCCGACATGAAGGTGGACAGGTCAAATGTGGTGTGCGGCATAGTTAAGTAAGCGTCTTCTGTTGTGTGACTGTTAACTTTGTACCCGGGTGTAGTAACTAGTGAGTTCTAAAGTTCATGCTTCTCTTAGGTGCAAAACAGTGCTTTGCTAGTTTTCCAGGGGTATTTTCCTTAATTTGACTTTGCTTTAGAATAATGTGCTTTCTCTTATATGATTGTTCATAAATATGTTCGGACAGACAAGAACATTGTGTGAAAGCTTTTTTTCTGTTGAGGTCCTTAAGTGCATTCCCTGTCGTTTTTTACAAGTGTTTTCAATGACCTTTCTGCTATGTTTGTTTGGTAGTGTTTCTGCACTTCATGTGCATGGTGAGATATTCCTATTCAATCGCAAAATAATGTCCATATGGTAAGTTCTTTCTGAGAGATTTGAGGTGGAAACTGTCAAATCACAACATGGCGTCGCTTGACATAGGTTTTGTGTATTCGAACGCTGAGGGAGCAATCAGAAGAAAAACATATCAGTGTCTTGAAAATCTATCTCTGTCGAACTAATGTTGCCAGACCTTTTTAATTGGAGCTCCAGGGTGTTTAGTCACTCTTCACATGTTCGATGTCACCTTCCCAGGTAATCAGGATGTCATTGAGAAAACACCACCATGGTATGATATGATGAAAGCACGTGTGATGTCATTTGTGAGAGTTGGTTTTATGACTTCAAATGGCTCTGTGAAAGGTTTGTTTTTGAAGTACAGTATTGAGGGCATTGACTGTGTGATGTATGCTAGTGTTGAGTCCATGAAATGTTTTTAATGTGGCGAAACTGAATACTTGAAACACCCCTGCCCTTTTTATTAAGCGAAGGGAGGTCAGAGTGGAAAAGGTAACTTCCCTGAACAAGAGGCAGGTGAATAGAAAATAGAAAGTGTTTGTATGGGTTGGCACGCGGAGACTATTGTGGAGGTGAATAGACACGTTGGTGTTTCAGGGCAGAACGCAGAGAACATTGAGGATGTACAATTAAAAAAAGCACAGACTGGTGAAAATGCAGAACATGCAAGGCAGGTTGGTGTAATAAAGTAGCATGCAGGAGGCAGTTTGGACAATGAGTGTGAATAAATACAGACTGGAAAAACTGTACAGAATGCAGAGGAGAGTGTGGACATGGAATCTGAAAAGCTAGTAGACGAAGAGCGTTACTGTACAGAATGCAGAGGAGTGTGTGGACATGGAATGTGAAAAGCTAGTGGACGAAGAGCGTTACTGTACATAATGCAGAGGAGTGTGTGAACATGGGATGTGAAAAGCTAATAGATGAAGAGTGTTACTGTGCAGAATGCAGAGGAGTGTGTGGAGATGCAATGTGAAAAGCTAATAGATGAAGAGTGTTACTGTGCAGAATGCAGAGGAGTGTGTGGACATAGAATGTGAAAATCTAGTAGATGAAGAGCGTTACTGTACCGAATGCAGAGGAGTGTGTGGACATGGAATGTGAAAAGCTAGTAGATGAAGAGTGTTAATGTGCAGAATGCAGAGGAGTGTGTGGACATGGAATGTGAAATGTAGTAGATGAAGAGTGTTACTGTGCAGAATGCAGAGGAGTGTGTGGACATAGAATGTGAAAAGCTAATAGATGAAGAGTGTTACTGTGCAGAATGCAGAGGAGTGTGTGGACATAGAATGTGAAAATCTAGTAGATGAAGAGCGTTATTGTACCGAATGCAGAGGAGTGTGTGGACATGGAATGTGAAAAGCTAGTAGATGAAGAGTGTTAATGTGCAGAATGCAGAGGAGTGTGTCGACATGGAATGTGAAATGTAGTAGATGAAGAGTGTTACTGTGCAGAATGCAGAGGAGTGTGTGGACATGCAATGTGAAAAGCTAATAGATGAAGAGTGTTACTGTGCAGAATGCAGAGGAGTGTGTGGACATAGAATGTGAAAATCTAGTAGATGAAGAGTGTTAATGTGCAGAATGCAGAGGAGTGTGTGGACATGGAATGTGAAATGTAGTAGATGAAGAGTGTTAATGTGCAGAATGCAGAGGAGTGTGTGGACATGGAATGTGAAATGTAGTAGATGAAGAGTGTTACTGTGCAGAATGCAGAGGAGTGTGTGGACATAGAATGTGAAAATCTAGTAGATGAAGAGCGTTATTGTACCGAATGCAGAGGAGTGTGTGGACATGGAATGTGAAAAGCTAGTAGATGAAGAGTGTTAATGTGCAGAATGCAGAGGAGTGTGTCGACATGGAATGTGAAATGTAGTAGATGAAGAGTGTTACTGTGCAGAATGCAGAGGAGTGTGTGGACATGCAATGTGAAAAGCTAATAGATGAAGAGTGTTACTGTGCAGAATGCAGAGGAGTGTGTGGACATAGAATGTGAACATCTAGTAGATGAAGAACGTTACTGTACCGAATGCAGAGGAGTGTGTGGACATGGAATGTGAAAAGCTAGTAGATGAAGAGTGTTAATGTGCAGAATGCAGAGGAGTGTGTGGACATGGAATGTGAAATGTAGTAGATGAAGAGTGTTACTGTGCAGAATGCAGAGGAGTGTGTGGACATGCAATGTGAAAAGCTAATAGATGAAGAGTGTTACTGTGCAGAATGCAGAGGAGTGTGTGGACATAGAATGTGAAAATCTAGTAGATGAAGAGCGTTACTGTACCGAATGCAGAGGAGTGTGTGGACATGGAATGTGAAAAGCTAGTAGATGAAGAGTGTTAATGTGCAGAATGCAGAGGAGTGTGTGGATATGGAATGTGAAAAGCTAGTAGATGTGTGGACATGGAATGTGAAAAGCTAGTAGATGAAGAGTATTACTGTGCAGAATGCAGAGGAGTGTGTGGACATGGAATGTGAAATGTAGTAGATGAAGAGCTTTACTGTACAGAATGCATAGGAGTGTGTGGACATGGAATGTGAACATCTAGTAGATAAATAGCATTACTGTGCAGAATGCAGTGGGGTGTGTGTCCATGGAATGTGAAAAGCTAGTAGATGAAGAACTTTGAAAATAGAAGATTACACTTTTCCAGATCAGATTCCTGATGTTTTTCAAAACTATGTCCCCACTGAGATCGTGCTTTCATATACATGTCTGCTAACAGGAAGGGAAATGGCAAAAACAGTGGAGTATTTTACTGGTAATTTCATTGTTGAGGGTATGAGAGTGAAAGACTCAGCCTTGTTGATACCCTCACACTTGGCTGTTATCAGCCCAACACAAGTGTGGATGATATGTTTGACTTAGAAGCTACAACTGTTCTGATTCTGCACCCCAACACCTGTGTGGGCCTGTTTGCACTTTCCAGTGATCCAAATGCTTCAAATATTGATCAGTGTCTTCAAAAGGTAACTTATCTGAGTGTGGTGGTGATGATGAGTTGGTTACTGATAACTTCAAGCTCCCTGACGTTCCCTCTAGTCACTTTAAGTGTTGCCACTGTGGCTTGAAGGGGACTGAGGATTCAGACACAGCTCTTATTGACAAAAAGTTCCATGATGGATCCTGACAAAAAACAGAGGAATGATTTGAAAACGATATTGCAGAGAGTTCGAAAATATAATGACAGGTAAGTTTGGGTGATTGTGGGTTTCAAAATCAAATGGCTAATGAAAAGTATAGTATTATTTTTCTTGTAACTTATGTTTTCCGTTCACTGCATGTATTTCCTTTTAATGTTAAGCCGCATCTTCAGTTTAAGCCATTTAATATTTATGCTGGGCGAGATCTTAGTAAGAGAGCAGCTGTGTTTTAATATTTTACTCCAAAGTGTCAGAATGTTCTTTTTTGCAAGAAAAACACACTGAGAATAGGAATCAGCTGGACTGGGCCAGGGAATGTAAAGAGGAGCGTATGTTTGGTTATGGTAAAAATAGCAGTGCAGAAGTGTCTGTTTATTTTCCCCTGGTGTGGAAATAAGAGATGTGATTAAGGGTGAAACTCTTTATTTTTTAGTTCAGGCAATAAATGTGGGGTGGGCATTACTGGTCAGGTAAAGTTCCGGGGTTTCAGACCTGAGCAAAGTGAGAGCATTAACATGGTCACCAGTGCCATTAACTCACCAGTAATACAACTAGTACCCTTCATTCAAGGGGGGTTGCAACTATTAGCACCCCAGAAGAATTTCCAATGTGCTAATAGCCTTTCTATTTAAACTGAGAAGCAATGCAATTGACCTTTCTCAAGTAAAAATAGAAAAAATACAAAACAAAATGACCGCCATGGACAAATGCAGAAGGGACCTGCTTCTAGTCCCTTGTCCCTTTTCATGGTGGCCCTTTTAGGAGTGAGGAAGAGGCAGACCAGTGGAGGATGAGGCAAGCCGACGGTGTGGGAAGCTAGTGGGAGGGAGGCGAGGTAAGTGAGTGCATGTGTTGGGGGACTTGAGTTGAAGGGTGAAGAGGGGGCGTAGTGGGGTGACTGGAACCGGGAACTCTGGGAGGCAAAGATGGTGGTTTCACGTGGTTCAGCGGGCTTGGTAAGCAGGCAATACCATACGATAAAGCCAGTCCTCTGAGCTCACTTATTGGCTGGCTCTTTCAATGACATCACATCCCATGGGATAATAATGTTTATTACACCATTTATTGAAAGAAATCAAGTTGTTTTTTTTCTGCTGATTGTGTGTAATGTGCTATCGTCTTGCAAACAGAATGAGGCTGTGGTGTTTTCTGAAGATATGAATTGCACTGCAAGCTCTCTGTTGAATAGATACCTCAGAACCCCCTCCCGCCACCCCCTCCCCCGAACCCAAATCATCCATGGAATTATCTCCACCTTGGTACAAAATCATATCTTTAGTATTTTAGTTTGAGCGACACCACTGCAATGTGCTTCACGTGGGGAATTATTTCGCTATTATTGCGCTATCAACATATAGTTTACAGTGTAATGTAATGTGGTGTTGCCCAAACTAAAATACTAGCCATATAACAACATTGATTTTATAATCTTGTTATATCTCGATGTACAAGTCCCTATTTTTGGATGCACATGTCACTTTATAAAATGTGTTTTTATAGAACCTTATATATTTTTTGATTAAACATTTTTAAATTTTAAGATGGCCTCCCAGAGATTGATTAAATTTACAAGTCAGGAATATTTGCCTTATCTTGATGAAGACGCACAATAAGTGAAGCCTCGTCAATTTTGCCTGAATAATAATGTATATATCAGGAGGGTCTATGTTGTAATGTTGACCCAATATGAACCATAGGTCACTGTGGCTCAAATTGGTTTTACCAACTTTTAATATTGATTTGGATGGGGCAGGTTTTCAAAACTCTTTTTTGGTGCAAGTTATGACATGTGCTTGTGCACCTCATCACTTACGCCCAAAAAGTGTTTCTTATTCTGAAAGGGCTTCTGAATGTGTGAATCACTGATCCACACATTCAGATCACATTGTATACCCTTTGGGCATTCGCTCCGATAAGAGGGTGTTTCAGAACATTTCAAAGTGCATCCTGAATCCACTCATGGAATGCTATTTGGAATGTGTGTAACATGGTCACATTGCCTTGCACCTATTTAGAACAGGGTGGAACAGGGTGCTCCCTCTCCCCTTCTCACACTCTCGCTCTCTCGTTTTCTTTCTCTCTCGCTCTCTGATAGATGCATTGTGTACTGTGTAAAACAATGATCTGGGAAATGGAGATGAGAGGAGGGGGCTGTCTGGTTACTCAACTCATTACCAAACGTAGAGTGCTAAGTGTTATTCAAGGCACAATCTTTAAAGTCGGATGACAGGCTGCCTGAGATGTGGAAACCCTTGACCCTCACTTCACCTTCCTTAGCTTAGAATCTTTGGTTTTCGGACAGAATTCCTTCTAAAACCTCTCTGTGTCTAGCTCAGGTGCTGCTCTCAGTGGGCCCTTCTGGGATCTTTGCCCATTGTACAACACCTAATGGTGAATTTGTCAGATGCCGACCAGGAACTCAGAGCAGGGGCCACAATAGCTGGTTATGTCTCCTAGAAGTCTACCCCCAGTGGCTCCAAAATGCCCAATCCCTTCTCCCACAGTGTAGCTAGCCAGAGCCCAAAAAATGTCCACGCTTACCCGCCCATCTCTCTCACCTGGTATTGAGGCAGCTCCATAACTTCAGTTTCAGAATCATGTTGAAACACTGCCAGGATTCTTCAGAGGGAGCTTGATGAGATGAGAAGATGTCAGGATACAAGGTGGAATGTGGATTCCTCAAAATGCCCCATGAAGCTGGGCACACAATCCCTCCGCCCGCAAATGGTGCAGAGGCTGTAGCAAGGGGAATAGGAGAATGCTGTGAGCAAAATAGGGCAGGTTTTGGGTTGTGGGGGCGGGGCTAGGATGCCAATCCCACAACTCTGCAATCTCATGTTCAGAGGGAACCCTGCACACCTGTGGTGCTGGGATGCTGGGATTGGGACTGGGATCTGTATGTTGATTGCTGTAGCATAGCATTCTGTTGTTTGATGCCTGTTGGGAGGTTCATCCTAGTGCCCCGAAGTGACTGTGATTCACAGGTATTGCCTTATAAATCTATTACAAACAAATGAATGTTATTCAATTGAGTGGCTTAGTGTATATGTGTATACTGTGTTCGGGCATGAAGTATGCACATTTTAGTGTATGGAGGTTGGTTGAGGGCACAGTGGGCATCCATCTAGTGTGGCTTTAAGGTCTGACTGGTAGGGGTTCCTCTTTAGGCAACATCTCGATAGTGGTTCTCTGCAGGTAAAGTACTTGTGAGGATATGTCCTGCAGCTTCCTTTCGTAGGCTGTCCATCTCTAGCAGTGGAAAGTTGCAAAGAAAATGAATTATAAATATTGGTAAGAAGAAGGAGATTATATACTGTAAGTAACTTATGCTTTAGCTCCCCTATCAAATAAAAACTGCAGAGAAAAAATCAGAATTGTTTGTATTGAATGGTTAAATCAATGAATCGTCTTTCAATGGCCAGACCAAATACAAGTTCTTGGTAGTTACAAAGAAAAAGACCTTTAATTCCTGGTAGGCACGAGACGGTAATATTGAGTGGCATTAACTGAGTGTGTTGTCTTTTAGTTGGATACTAAATACTAGCTGCATAGAAAAGGTTAAGTTTTTGGTGAGGCAGGAGAAGAGAATATTCAGTGCCAGCTTTCAGTGACCAGGACAAATACCAGTTATTAGCAGATGTAGAGAAAATAATGTTTTTTGCACTGTGCTAGTCCAGTTTTCAAATCATGCAAAATGCAGCTTTGGGTGCCTTTTATGGACTAACTAGAAATATTATGCAGAGATGGAGCAATGCATTAGCAAACAAATGCCCATAGACGACTTAATCAGTTGGTGCAGGGTGAAATGAGTAGCACAGACACATACACTGGGCAGTTGATTCTCAGTTCATTTCCCTTCTCTTTTTCATATACACATCCCCCCACAATGGCAACGACATCTTTGCTTTCTCCTTGTACGTGTGCTGGTGACACCCCCATATTCATCTACCTTCCAACCTTCTAATCTTAAGCCAGGCTTGCATGGCCCATTTTCTCTATGTGATCCCACAATAGAGGTCTTCTTCTGTGTAATTCTCGACACTGTCAAGACCAAACTTGTTTACTTCCCTGCAACTTCTACTGGCCGGAACATCCAAGCTCCCTCCTATTTTTCTCCAATGTGTGACCCCCCCCCCTCCTTGTCCTTCTAAGCAGTGACTATGCACCTTCATTAGCAACATAACTGCTCTTTTGAACATTCAACACCTTTGTGCACTTTTCACCCCCCATCAACACAAAAACCTTACCCCCTGCTCGAACCATATATGCACCTCAATATCCAGAGTTCCTCGGGGATCCCATGGACCTGTTGGCAGTCAGTTTGATGTCCAGACCAGTCCCTGGGATTGGACGGGTGGGGTTCTATTTGGTTGGCCAATCACAGTTACTGAAGCACCCAGTGCTTCAAATAGTGTTGTAGGAGGCTTGAGAGACGAAATTCCTCAATTAATCTGTGAGGGTTGTGCAAGGCTGTAGGATCTGGTGTTTACATGATGAGCCTCCAGCTTGTGACTTACAGAGAAGTCATGTTCATTGTTTGAGGAGTGTTTTTAATCTTTCTAGACAGGCATTATACTAGAGTATCTTTTCGTTTATGTTTGCATTTTCAGTCTTTTTGTGTGTTTATTAGAGTCGTTTTTCATTTGCACCTTAATTTCCCCTCGCTTCGAAACGTTTTCCCCATGATTTCATGGCTCCTTGTTCCCTTTGTGTCACTCAAAATGTAAAAAAAATTCAATGATTGCAATAAAAACGGGGTCCCCGGTCTATATTGGAAGATAAGTCTCGGGCCCCGAGTTAATAGGCCAGTGCGAAGTGAAGCACTTTAACATAGGTCCCCAGGATGGTAACACCCAGTACAGCTTATTATAATTAGTTATTTATAACGCACCGACCCGTGGATTGAACCTGTGTTGCTCCTCGTCGTCTTGCTTCCAAGGTGAGCATGCTGCCCCTGAGCTACCCCCACTCCCCCCCCCCGAGATTGCTATTAGTTCTCCAGGTTATTGTCCCTTAGTGCTAGTAGCAACGTATTTGGTTAAATGACTAGGTCATATGCGTGCTGCAAATCTACTGACGCTGAAAGACAGGTGAGTGGGAGCGGGGATTGGTGATGAGATGAAGCATTCTATGGGTTTTTAGAGAGTGCCGTGCATAAATAGAGTAACCAGATGCTAATAAGCCATCTTTGGGACACAGTCCAAGTCTTTCAATGAATAACCTAATGCATTCTAGGAGTTGTAGTCTTGGTACATTTTAAGAGGACCAAGTAGAGATTGCAATCATTGGTTTCAGTGGGGTACACATGGGAATTTAACATTGTGTGCCAGAAACGTGATCAATCTAAAAAATCCTAATTTGAGGAACTTGTCTAAAAAGACTGCAGTAGGTTTCAATAGCTCTTTCTTTATGTGCACTACAAGACTGATTTATTCCTCATGATCTTATCTCAGGATTAACTACATCCTACATGTCCAGTTGCTACATTATTTGCTTTCGTGTTCTTGTTCATTTTGGATAGGTTTATGTCATTTTTCTTGACTTTTCCATCAATGGGCCGTTGTCTAATTGAAGGTCGGTGGGTGCAGCTATTTACAGTGGAGGAAGTTAAAGCACTTAAAAAAATAAATAAAATATTTTTAAATATTATATTCTGTTTTGGGGACCACTACTGTCAGCTTTCATTTATGAATTAGGCAGCACTTTAAAACGTTCTCTATTGATCCCAATTTAAAAAAGAATTTCATTTTGCAAACCCCAGCTGCTATCGCCCGATCTCATTGCAAGATGGCCTTTCAACCTACTCCTGAATCTCTGACTGGGAGGAAGCCTTCTTTCCTATTTCTAAGAACCAAACTGGGTGTCAAGGAGGACTGGGCATGAGAGAGCAGGCACTTAATCGGTTTCCTATTTTGGGTACATTAAGGGTTCAATCCGAAGCTAAATTTGTGTTTATGTATCTCTCCGGGGCTTCCGATTGTGTCAATGCAGAGGTCCTGTAGAACTTCTCATAACCAGCACTTACCCCAACAGATGACAGTTGGTCAGGCTTCGTAGTAGGCAAGGTAGATCTCTGTAGGTTAGCCCTTATTAAGGCCCTTTTTTCTTGTAGGGTGTGGAACACGGGACTTAACGGCAGAGTGTCGTTTGCCACATCAATAACGTTTTCAACAATAATTGCACATGTTATTTCGCTGTTAATCACCACTCTGTCATTAATCAGCCTGTCTGAGGAAGTGAGCACGGTTTTCCTAGGCAGCGCAGCACCGCTGTCAACTGACAAGGTAAGTGTAACCTTTCTCAGTGTTTCCTGTGTTTTGGGACTGTCTGATGCAGCCTTTGCTGTAGACCTGGCGGGCTGCTTCTCACTATCCTCACATTCTGGATCGTTGTATACGGATAAGTCCAATAATGCATCCGAACTATCCTGCAAGGCATTGTCGATCTGAATGACTTCCTTTTCTAGTAGTATCGGTGGTGGAACAATCGTTGTAGTCTTGTTCTCAGGTGTCTTTAAAGGAAGACAGGTATTGGGTGCTTTCACCTTCTCTACATATTGGATCAGTTTAATGTTCCGCAAAAATTTTCGGGCCCCACACGCTCAATTCATCTTCCTCCCTGGAAGGTTTTTGGGTTTCTTTATTTGTTGTTTGTGAGGCTGTATCTGTTTTGTTGTTAACAGAGTGGGGTGAGAGCCACCATTGAAGATGGAAAACAAATCAACGGTCTTGGGATGGGCTGATTCAACAACCACTTCCTTAGTGTTAGGTGATAGCACAGCCTTGGGGAGTGATGAGGATGATGCAACTTGCACGCTAAGTTGGGACAAATTAGCAGTGTTTCTTGCCTGAAGAAAGGCACTGTTAAAAGAAGTCTCTGCCGCAGTTCCCGGCAAGACAGTAGTGTCTACATCATCAAGAATAATGGTTCCGCTGTTCGTAGGCAACTTGCAAGCAGCTGGTGATTTCATCTTTCCAGTGTTAGTTTCTAAACTTGGAGTTCTTCCTTCTTTCGACTTTCACGCCCTTCCAGTAGCGTCATTTGAGGCCGTCCCCACTGTGGGCAGAGCAGGACTAAGTTGTAAAACGTCAGAGACCCCTTCTTGATCAGTGCATGTTGGCTGAATGTCTTTTGCCAATACTTGAATTGGATCGTGGCGGTCAGTATCTGAGACCGTTGCACCTGGAGGTTGAGGTGTCGGAGATGCGGCCCTATGGTTATGGCGGAACAGCGCCAAAGCCTCTTTTGCAACCTCTGCCAATAGTTTTTTATCAAGTGCATCGCTTCTTTTTTGATCATTCACAGATGAGAGTAATGTCATCATCTTGTGAAATACCTCTTCTTGCTTGTTAATTTGTTTTGACTGCGATTCTTACAGATGTATCAGTTTAGAATTCATTAGTGCTACCAGGGTTGTTAGATCCCTAGTACTGTCATTGATAGACTCATATAGTTTTGTGAATGGCACCATTGAGATAGCCATTGAAGAGGTTAACAGAGCTTGTAGTTCATTGAATGGCACATGGTCACATTTTGAAGCCTGTAGACTATGAATTGAGTCTTTGGTAAATTGTTTTTGTTGAAGCGTAGCCATATTAGACCTCCTTACTTTTGGGAAAGGCCGATCCACAAATGAAGAGTCTGATGTTGAAGAATCATCTGAGACTGAAACAGCACTGGGTCTCAAGTCAGATGTGTTTAATGCATCATTTTGATTTAGAACATGAATGTTCCGATTGCTGGAAAGTCTTTTTTGAGAGTCAAGCACGGTCGTCGGAGAAGTCTGAGTCACCTCTTGATTAGAGTGCCCTTCGCTTAATCTCGGGCGTTTATATGTGACTCTTGGCCAGATATCCTCGTTAGGGTTCGAAAGTCTGTTGTTGTTTCTCTTTAAGGACATTCTGGTACCCCCCTTGTTTTCTAAAATTAGTTCAGGTTGATGGTTTGGAGTACGTGCTTTATTTATTTGGAGCAGGTTCTGTAACACCCTATTTACCACATCCAAAGAATTTCTCCGCTCTGAACTGGCTGCTGAGGTCTGTGCGGGGTTCTGCATCACGGCAGAACAGAGGTCTATTGAGGCAATATTGGGAAAGGCGTGTGCGTCTTTACATGCAGGAATACGGTCATCCGACAAGGGTGCAGTACCGAACGTTTCTACCTGAGTTAACTGTTCACTCGAAGCAGTGAGGTGTAATGAAACCGGCAGTGGCTGCACTGGTACCACAGCAGCCCCGCTCGAGCAGCCGGGGTCCAAGGGGATGTCCCCCCCATCATCAACTGCAAGCATAGCCTCCTCACCAGCTGGGCGAGCCGCCACGAAACTGCAGACCCACGGTTGAACGCAGTCAGTAATCAAACTGCGGAGCTCACGCACGTCTTCAAGAGCCGCTAGCCCCCAGGCTGCCTCGCAGCCCACACCAGGAAGCACAACCGGCGGGCGAGCCGCATGAGCCACTCCCACCAAGCCGGCCGCCACGGGTACATCGCTCCCGCCATCATGTTCAACAGCCCGCGCAGCCAAGGTACACAGGCACTCCGGCATGGCTCCACTCGTCAGGGAGTCACCCTGCCCCCCCTGGAGGCCAGAGTCGAGGCCCGACAGCCGCCATGATGCACTCGGTACAAGCACAGCATCATTCCGTGAGGTAAGTGCAATGTTTTCTGTGCATGATAAGTCAATATTCGTCTCGTGAAAGACCTGAGTAGATCTTTCTTCAGAGTGCGAGGCACAGGAGTAATAGCGACTAGCCTGGGATTGTCTCGATCTCTCTCCCATAACGTCCTCATTCCTAGCGCAGCGCTTTGTTTGCGCTCGAGTCCGCGGGGATAGGACGGTCGTGTTGCCGCCGATCATATTGGGCTCTGTAAGAGTTTGTAATTTGTTGGAAGAGCCCCACCTCGCCACTGCCACTGCCACTCGCCAAACAGCCAAACAGGAATCACCTCGCCCTTTCGCCTCAGGGCTTATGCCGCAAGGGCGTCCAAGGCGGCCTTAAGTAGTCAGTCGCAATCCTTAAAGGCACACGCACCTTGGGGTGAATAACGGGTAGTAGCAGGGAGCCTTCGCTTTCTCCTTCTCCTCTCTCCTCTGCTGCAGGTTCACTTGCCACAGCCAAACAGGAATCACCTCGCCCTTTCGCCTCTTTGGTCTGATCTCATGGTTTTGGTCATGGTGCAGTCCAAATGGAGAATTGCATATGTGTTTCCATCTCTGCATCCTTCCTCTTTCATTTAAATTATAAATTAATGATCTCATTGATTCTGTAGTATCTGTGTCCCGTATTGCGACACTGTGCTGTTGGCCCACACTCCCAGAGCCTTCTGTGCTTAATGAATATATGTACTGAATTTATGTCTAATAAGGGCTTACCAACAAACTGCAAAATCCAAGATCATGGACTCTGGTGGTCCCATCAAAATCAGGTGGATTTCTATGCGTATTTCGCTAATCCCTTTTTCAGTACCCTCTCTTGGTCCAATCAAGTCAAAAGGCAATCACTGGCAATGAGGCATACTCGTTTTTCTTTAACTAGGTACATGGAAAGTGAAGGTGCTAGTCCAATAAAACCAACTCTTTCAATCTTTTGGGCCAGATCCTTGGGGCCAGTGAGCTCTAGAGCAGAGTCATGGGCAAATGCAGCCCTGGATAGTTTACCATTGGTACAAAATGCATTTTATTTCAAAATCATTTAAGACAACAAACTCTACTTAGAGTTATATTTTGCATACAGAGCTGGGGGTTGGTTATATCAGACATGTTATCAGATTACAACCATTAGTATTCTGGTGCTCTATTTGGGTAAAACCCACAATTATCACTAACTAAGTTAACTATTGAAGATTTACTCCAGAATGGGGTTGTAAAGTAAAGATCATGCTTAAAATGTGTACAGACTCAATAGGAGAAATTGCGCTGGGGATCTTGGTGCTGGCACCTTGATCTAATTAAATATAAATAGATAAACTGTTCAGGGCTGGATATTTCCTGTTAATACATTCTGATCAAGAAGCCAGGGACTTCAGATAATTTCAATAACACATTATTTGCCTGACTAGAGGTCTGATTTCTTCCCTGGATGGACAAATCATGAACAATCTAGGTCTCTGCTAGTCAAGTGCAGATTTCATGTATTACCTTTAAATTAAGTTACCTTTTGATGGAGTGAAAAGTATACTAGTGCCATTTGAACTTCTTGAAATCTAGGTGCTCATTAGAATATATTGCAATCTATGCTCCTCTGTCTGTTGCACCATGAAGAGATACGTAGAAATCACTTTTACCTGCATGTAAGAATTTGCACTTTGCACAATGCTGTCCTGATTTATTCTTTATCCAAATGATACCTAATAGTTTTTTTTTCTGTTCTTGTCTATTTTATGTAACGGGGAGTGTAGTGAGTTGGACCTACTAACGATCCTATAGTGTAAGGGTGCTAAGCCCCATGGGACTCTGCTGGATCGGTCACTACCGCATTCACCCCCAGTAATTGGTGGGAGCAGGATCCCCTGGGATCTGACCCCCCCTCAGAGATGTTGTATCTCTATGCCGGTGACACTAGTACAACAAGTAACATCAGGAAGCCCTTTGAAAGCCCTACGAGTTTGCAAGCTGCCATTTGCTGGCATATGCAAGAGAGTGAGATGCAAATGTAGAATGTCCAAAGTTCCGAACCACAAACCAGCAGATTCCCAGTGGTAAATGGAAGAGAAACACCTTATTCAGGGTGAGACAGGTACAGCACATGAGACATACCCCACTCTCTTTTGTGCTTACCACTATACAACAGTTTTGTGGACTACCATGGAACACTGTAGAATAGATTTCCAAGATGGCACTGATGCTGCGGCACAGCTTTAAAACCTTGGGTCATCGAAACAGTCATTCACATGCAACCTTATAGAACTAGACAATACCGGCAATAGTCACTCAGACCACTCTCAACCAGCTAATATAAAAGAGACCGTGGTTGAGCTAGAAGGCAGAGAAGTGGACTTTTAGCATATGTCCTGAAAGACCATCCCTATATTAGCGGGGAACACACTTCCTGCCTAAAGGCAGCCCACTTGATAGATCTCACCAAGCAAGCTCTTTGCCTGCACAAGGGCCAAAAGCAGCCTCAGAAAACCAGGCGAAACCATGAAGGAGAAGCTTCTTAGCCTCTCCCCCCTACAGAGACCAGTTGAGAAGTCTGCAACCAGATCAGATTGGCAAAGCCTGTACCTAAAACCTCTGACAACCTAGATTCTGGGAGAGAGGGGACCCCTAGAAGGAGAGACAGAACACCATCTGCCTGAAAAGACCCCGGATGAGAAGTGAAGTAACACCCATTGTCAAGACCCTGTGAGCCACACGGTTTGAGGGACAGACCTTCAATAAAGCAATGAACCAGCTCTATGAAAACCCAGGTCATCTGAAATGCTATGGCCAAGCCCACAAAGGATCACTGAACCAGTTGTACAAGAGACCTCAGATAAACCAGAGACACAGACATTCTGAAGAAGAGACCTATGGCAATGTAACTAGCCTGGTCTATGATAGAGCCCAAACAGCCAAAGAGCTGAGGGACAGACCTGCTTGTGAAGCAGTGGAATAGATGTGTGGCAAACTTGAGAAACCCATGAGCATGAATACCTGAGGAGGAGAGCTCCAAAGCTGCCCCGACACAGGTCTCTCTGGGTCCCTGTGAAAAAAAGCCTCACCAGAAGACCCAGCTCTGGGTAAACATCCAAACGTGAACCTCAAGGAGATGAAATTCCTAGATCCTAAAGAAAACCTGCAGTCTGTGGAATAGACCCACTTAGAAGACAGTCCTTGGCTGACACCTATGGATGTTCACCTTGATCAAACCTTTGACTTCATGCTGTTCAGAAGTAATGGCTAGCATGGCTCATTGATATTAGGCTGGATGCTATTTTATTGACAGCATCTATTTGAACTGTGTGTTTTAGAGTAGGGTGCCAGAAAGAGGACAGAGACTTAGTAAGCTTAGGGAAGAAAAATCTGCCAGAGGACCTCACCCCAAGGAATGAAAGAGGAGCACTTTTGAGCTATCCTTACCCGGACACTGTTGTAAAGCTGATCACAGTTGTGTTCTAGAACCTGCCCTAGTTCCCATAGGCACACTGTCCTGCTCCTTTGAGAATAATTAAAATAAACGTCCGCACTACCCAACAATATATCTGATTTCGATTTTCAGTTCTCAATACCCTCACAGGAAGCCTCCTATGTTTATGTGGTGTGGGGCTTCATAAAATAATCATAGATGATGATGAACAGTGGTTTCTGTTTATGGCCTATCTCATCTGAAGTATGAAAACATTGAAGTGCAAGGGCCAACAGGAAGTCAGGCGGGGTTGTACAGCATAATTGGGTATCAACTAATACAACACATTGATGAACACAGCATGTGTAAGCATACTAGGTTGAGCTATGTCAATATCTGATAGGATCCCCTGTGGCAAACCACATCACAATACATACCATACTCTGATGTATGCCACGCCTTACTAAAAGCACTGTGCTTCACTGTGTGGTTATGCACTGTATCATACTATGGAGGAAATCATCGTTTTCTACCATGAACGGCAGCAGTGATCCAAGACTGATGATTGGTGCAAAATCAGTGGCACATGCAGTGTCATGAAACTTTGATCTATCTTAACATCTAGTTCTAAACCCTCTACCCTACTTGGCACCAATGCATCTCTACAACAGCACTACCATCAGCATTCCCAACATGCATCACACAGATCAAGTAGTCACTGCATCTCCGAAGTCCATCACTGCCTTGTCTTCCCAACGTACACCTACAGTATCTGCACCAACACCCAGCAAAAGCCTAATGTAAACTGAACAAAAACGACCTGCTAACCACTCATGTACATAACAGTAACCTCGGCCTGCCTTGCACAGCTGATCTGAAAGCAACCTCTGCAGTGTTGCCTCTGCTCCCTTTAACCCAGTACTAACCACACATTTTACTTGCAGCAGAAACTAGAGACTTGAACATGGCAAAAGCTGTACTATAATAAGACACAATAACATACTACTAATATTGCATTCAATATGCTTTGTTATTGAAAATCTAAATGATCTATTGCACTTAACAACAATACATGTACATAAGTTACCGCGAAATAGCAAGTCACAGCAGAGTGCTGTGACCATTAAGAGGCCATATGCTGAACATCTCTATAAGGTCACGGAAGTTCAAGATGACTTCCCATACATTGCAATATCAACATATGGTGGGGGTATTATATTCTTTATAATACCTTTGGGACATTTTGATGAAATGTTTTGCATGAACTAACATTTTAATAATACAAAATTAGTACAAGAATGTTTTTTTGAAAATTGTATAAAAAGCATTGCTTTCATTCTCACCTGAAGGTAGGTCGTTAGTTCCCATTTATTTTCCCTTACTGTTTAAGTAGAGATTTTGCGTTTAGGAAAAGTAGTGATGTGTTGCCAATGGATGTGTCTCTCGTATTGTACCTGTCTGCAAACGCGCTTGGAGCATCTGTCTGTTTTGCATGGTACTCCTGAACTCGCGACTAGTGGGAGCCAGGGGCATAGACAGGGTAGGGCCTGAGCGGGCCAGGCCCACCCAAAATCTGTAAATGGCCATCCAGCATGCAGCACTGTGTGGGCATTTACAGATGCAGACTGAGCAACAGGGACACTCTCAGGCACCCATGCTTTACGCATGCCAGAAACCAGGAGGCTCTCCCAGCGCCCAGGTTCCTGTCTGAGTGGAGCGTGTTAGCTGGAGACCAACACAGCAGCTGAGGAGGTAGTTGCATGTTTGGAGGGAAACAGCAGGTAAGGAAAAAAAGTGTTTTTGTGTGTGTGTATGCTTGCGTGTGGTGTGTGTGAGCATTGAAAGTAGGTTTGAATGCATGTGAAGGTGTGTCTGTAAGGGCATGCGTATGAATGAATGCACTGAGAATGGTGTACATGGGTGCGAGCGCATGTGTGCCCACAGTGTTAATGCTCAGGGCGCTCGTGTGAATGACAGAGAATCTGAAAGGGTGCATGACTGGTGGGTGTATGTGTATTAATGTGGATCTCTGTATATCTATTTCTATGTATCTCTGTGTGTGTATCTGTGTGTGTGTGTGTATCTCTGTGTATGTCTATATTTCTGAGTATGTGTATGTCTGTGTGTGTATGTGTATCTGTGTGTGTATATGTCTGTGTGTCTGTGTCTTTGTGCATCTGTGACTGTGTGTTGGGGGTATTTGTGTGTGGGTATCTGTGTATCTGTGTGTGTGTATATCTCTGTGTGTATCTGTGTGTATATCCATGTGTGTACCTCTGTGCATGGGTGTATATATGTGTGTGGTGTGTGTGTGTGCATGTGTACTTCTGTATATGTGTATCTCTGTATATCTCTCTGTATGTATCTCTGTGTCTGTAACTCTTTTTGTGTATATCTCTGTGTATGTCTATATCTCTGTGTAGGTCTATATCTGTGTGTGTATGTGTGTATTTGTGTGTATGAGTATGTGTGTGTTTCTGCGTGTTTGTGTATCTGTGACTGTGTGTGTGGGTTGGGCTATCTGTGTGTGGGTATTTGTGCATCTGTGTGTGTGTGTGTGTGTGTGTATCAGTGTGTGTATCTGTGTGTATAGCCATGTGTGTACCTACCTGCAAGTTGCGGTACAGTTATTAGCTCTGAAGTCCCTTAACGGGTCCCGTCCATAACAACTGCACAATGCAGGAGAAAACTCAAAATGGGAACTTGCACAACACTCAGTAAAGGACTGCAACTGCTAGACTGCTACAACCCCTGTTCGAAATGTTATTTTGGGTACCCACCCACTGCACGCAAACCAACTGAATCTAGTGTTTGACGGGAACCGTACGAGAAGTGGTTACACCTGAGCAGCAGTGTATAGCTGGGCGATTGTTGGGTGTTGGGAGGGATCGGGAAGGGGAGAGGGGATTGGGAAGTTTGTTGTGTTGCCTTCAGTAATGTCAGCACTCCCCTTTGACTACATAGGATATATTACTCCCTTTGGGTTACAAGATCAACAGTGTGACGCTGACCCCTATACACAGATACAGATAGTTGTGGGAATAATAACACAGTTTAGATTAATGAAAGGACATGACAGACCCATCACAATCTGCACAATATGGCTGGAAATCCAAAATAGTTACCTGGAATATAAGAGGACTTAACAGCGGTATTAAAAGGAATAGAGTGCTAACATATCTGCACAGACATAAAATTGGAATACCGCTACTACAGGAGGCACACCTTACCATAGGAAAACAAAACACATTAGCAAAGAAATGGGCAATGAACATGGCTGGCTCGACATATTCGGCATATGCCAACGGGGTCTTCATATGGGTCACAACAATGGCACCCTTTAGGATTCTTCAGGTCAAGACAGACGGAAAGGGTATAATAGCCCTCGGGCATTGGCTTCTTAGACAACAAGGAAATATGCATAATTAATACATATGCCCCAAATCATGATTCCACTTCATTTTTTCAATTGTTATACCCCAGATGTAGCCCTTAAAGGGACTGCTTCATGATATGGCAGGGGGGGGGGTGATTTTCATTGCACTCTGGATCCCGCCTTAGACAGGTCTGATGATAAATTTAAAAAAAACAGCTCCCCCGTCAAAGCACTAAACCGTTTTCCAGAATATTTTGATTTGGCTGATATCTAGTGTCTTCTCCATTTACACTCCTGGGGCTATTTGCATTATTTGGCCCCACATGCAGTATCATATTAACAGGGTTAGAATTTGTGGAGGAATTTATAGAAGCTGAATACAAGACCTGCATACTGTCGGACCACGCCCCACTCCTTCTCACATGTGAAAACCGTCCCCCCTAGACCACTTATTCCAACATGGAAACTGAGAAGCGAAGCCCTACAGGATGTAATATATAGGGACCTCATAAGAGAGTTCATGCAAAATTATTTTAAAGCAAATATGGGTAGTGTATCCATGGTAGGCACACTATGGGAAGCCTTTAGGTGGTTATTAGAGGTGAAGCAATTGCCAAATCGGGTGGCTTGCAGAAAGAAATCACTTGAGAATTAGCTAAGGCAGAAATAAACTTAGAAGACATTGAGAAGGAAACTGCTGGCGCAAACACTGTAACCCAGGAGGAAATAAAATGGAGTCAAAAATACTTGGCATGCTGGGAAAGGTTAGGTAAATTTAGCTACACAAAATATGTAGAGAAACAACATGTGGAGGGCAACAAACCAGGCAGACTGTTGGCATGGCTCTACAAGAGCGACACCAAATGCAAAATGCTTTGCTCTATCAAAAATAATCAGGGGGAACCACTGTAGTACACAAACGGATGTAAACACCACTTTTTTTATAAGTATTACAGCTCCTTTTACAAAGAGCATACCCATGTGCAACACTCAGTCCTTGAAGAAGCCCTACACTTAATCAGACATCGTTGCCTGGACAGTGAAGCGGCAGAATTGCTGGACGCCTCCATTACTACAGATGAGTTACTGGCCACAATCAGAACCTAATGCACAGGTAAAACTCCTATAGCAGACGGCCTGCCAAGCACATTTTTGAGTTAGCAAACAACCAAACCCCAGCGATGCTTGACATGCTGATAGAAGCATACAAGTTGGGCTCACTCCCCCTAAGTTTACGAGAATCGGTGATGATATCTTACTCAAACCGAACAAACTGCTTATGAACTGTGGCTCCAATAGACCCCTGTCCATGATAAACCAAGACAGTAAAATACTCATTGCGTTGTTAGAAAACAGATGAAGAATGTGATAGCAAATCTAATACAGGCTTTGTGTCAGGTAGAAACACGGCATGGAACGTACGGCGCTTGCACCACATAATTGATAGTACTAAATTAAGCAAAAAAGATTACACAGTAGTATCCCTAGATGCTATTAAAGCTTTTGATTGCATAAGATGGGAGTGGTTATATGCCAACCTAAAGCGGTTTGGAATTGGGCAACAATATCTTCGGTGGGTGCAATTGATATACACCAAGCCAAAAACTAGAATCAAAACAGGCCAACATGTCTCAGAAGCATGCTAATTAGAAAAAGGAACAAGGAAACATTGCCCATTGTCCCCAATGCTTTTCATCCTTGCTATCGAACCTTTTGTGGTGGTCCTTAGGGATGAATATGGAGATGCAGGTATAAGTATAGACAGAGTGCAACATTTAATATCCATGTGTGAAGATGATATGGTGCTTTGTATACAACAACTGGAAGTTAATCTGCAATACATATTGGATGTCCTCGACCAGTTTGTCGAACTCTGTGGCATCACAATCAGTCGGGAGAAATCATGTTTATTCCCCCTAGCTGGCCTCGTTGGGAAAAAGAAGGAACTGTTACCAGCCCTGGCAATACAATGGCACACCGACACTTTCAGATATTTAGGAATGTATATTTATTATGGCCCCCTGATAGAACACACACACAACACACAAAAGGCATTTGAATAGTGTAATGAAATCCATGAACTTTTGGATACAACTGCCACAATCATTGATGGCCAGGGCAGTGCTTCTAAAGATGGTCGTCCCTGGTTGTTACATTTTTTTCTAAATATTCCATACAACATACCCAAACAAATCTTTAGTAAACTAGACACAGTGTGCAGGGGGTTTCTATGGTAAAATAAATGATGTAAAATAGCCCGAAGTACACTCCAAAAGGGTTTCTTATGACGGTGGGATCAGAGTACCAAAATCTGAACTCTATTTTCTAGCAAGCTAACTACAGTTTCTGACTGACTGGTTGCCTGATAAACCGTCACTTGAAACCACTTTGCAACTTGCTGCAACCAGCACTGAAGCATTTTTATTTGAAGGAGATTCTATGGGGGCCCCCATCTTGGCAAACAACCACACTTGCTAAGCCTCGCAAACAGCTGTGGCACAGAGCTTGTAAGGTACTAAAAGTTGCAGATCCTTTATCTCCACAGATCCCTTGGCTGCAGTCATGCTAATCAAAGAGCAAGCTAAATTGCACATACGCAAACACTGAGAGACCTGTGGAATTGCCTTGATAGGTGACTTGCTTCAGGACGACAAACTGATGAACTTCCAAACACTGAGGGAGCAAACGGGTGTAGATAAGGGACAATACTTACTGCACCTAACCCTGGTACATACACTCACAAAATCATGGCCGGAACTCCAGGGACGTATATACACGAATGCGTCTGTTGAAGCTATATACAACATGATTTAAGGGGGACATGTGGTGTCTAGGCTTTATGATTCGCTTCTCTCTTGTCATTCCTCTCCAAAATATAATGCACATTAAAGTGGGAAACTAATTTGGAGAACCCATTCACAGACTATGAATGGGCGAGAGTAATAAGATACCCCAAAGGAGTCTCCAGGAATGCCAAACTGAAACCTAAACAGTTGTATGTAACACATAGAGCGTAATGGACACCCCGAAAAATCTCCAGCTTTAAAGGCTTGGACACACAATACTGCCCCAGATGTGCTGACAGGAACACAGGTATGTTATATATGATCTGGTCCTGCAGGAAAATACAACAGTAATGGGGAGACCTGCTTGACCAGAGCAGGTGAGTGCTGCCCCTGCTCCGACCTCCATTTGGCCCCTGTTTTTTAAATTCAAAGTTTCCCCGAGTCCGTGTTGCCCGCATCCCCCGTTCCCCCCTTCCTGCTTCCTCAGCTGCTCCCGCCTCCCCAGCCCGCCCACGGAAGCTGATTGGCTGCCTGGCCCACTGTGTTTGGGTGTAGCGACGACGCTAGGCATGCCTGCCCCCCTTTTCCTTGACCAGAGCAGGTGAGTGCTGCCCCTGCTCCGACCTCCATTTGGCCCATGTTTTTTAAATTAAAAGTTTCCCTGAGTCCGTGTTGCCCGCATCCCCCGTTCCCCCCTTCCTGCTTCCTCAGCTGCTCCCGCCTCCCCAGCCCACCCACGGAAGCTGATTGGCTGCCTGGCCCACTGTGTTTGGGTGTAGCGACGATGCTAGGCATGCCTGCCCCCCTTTTCCTTGACCAGAGCAGGTGAGTGCTGCCCCTGCTCCGACCTCCATTTGGCCCATGTTTTTTAAATTAAAAGTTTCCCCGAGTCCGTGTTGCCCGCATCTCCTGTTACCCCCTTCCTTCTTCCCCTTCCGTCCAGCCCCCCCCTGCTCCCATTGGTCCTCTCGCCCTTCATCTCCGGTCCTCCCAGGGCAGCCCTCTGCCCGTGCAGCCCCCACGGCTAAGGGCCCCTAGGCAAAGGGCGGCTCCAACAGAGGCGGCTCCAAGAAGTGTCAGCAGGTGTCCGCAGGGGAAGCCAATGAAGCCAGCAACTAACAGACACCACCAAAACCGTGAGTGTGGTATGGGTGGGGAGTAGAGCAATCACTCTACTCCAGCAAGCCCATGCCACTCTATCTTACCTCCAAATAACATAGACTGCCATAATGTTAGCATGTCCACTCTTAGATGGAATTATGAAAATTAGCATGTCCACTCTTAGATGGAATTATGAAAATTAGCATGTCCACTCTTAGGTGGGACTGTGAATATTGGCCTGCGTCACATCTAGATGGAATTGTGAATGTTAGCATGTGAAAGTTGCATTTAGAAAGTGTGCCCTATAGCCTCTCCTAGAATTTTAGAAATGTGCCCAATAGCCTCTCTAGTAAGTGGAATTTTAGAAGTGTGCCCAACATCCTCTGTGAAAGTTACATTTAGAAGTGTGCCCAATAGCCTCTCCTTGAATTTTAGAAATGTGCCCAATAGCCTCTCTAGTAAGTGGAATTTTAGAAGTGTGCCCAACATCCTCTGTGAAAGTTACATTTAGAAGTGTGCCCAATAGCCTCTCTGGTAAATGGAATTTAGAAGTGTGCCCAACATCCTCTGTGAAAGTTGCATTTAGAAGTGTACCCAATAGCCTCTGTGAGAGTTACATTTAGAAGTGTGCCCAATAGCCTCTCTGTGGAAATTGAATTTAGATATGGGCCCAATATCCTCTGTGAAAGCTGCATTTAGAAGTATGCCCAATAACCACGCTGTGAAAGTTGCATTTAGAAGCGCTACCAATAGCATCTGTGAAAGTTAATTATAGAAGTGTATCCAATAGACACTCTGGAAAGTTGCATTTAGAAGTTTGCCCAATAGCCTCTCTGGAAAATTGAATTTAGAAGTGTGCCCAGTAGACGCTCCATGAAAATTGCATTTAGAAGTGTACCCAATAGCCTCTGTGAGTGTTACATGTAGAAGTGTGCCAAATAGCCTCTCTGATAAATTGAATTTGGAAGTGTTCCCAATAACCTCTTTGTGGAAAATTGTACTTAGAAGTTCGCCCAGTAGCCTCTCTGGGAAACTTGCATTTAGAAGTTTGCACATTGAAAGAGCATATAACCCGTCATACCCACCACCACGCTTACTCTCTCCTTTACATCACCACTCAATTAGAACACAGAGATACTATGACACCATTCGGTATAACTGTTCTCATGCGAACATCCGCCGCTTACTCCACATCATTCTATGTAAACACTGCTGGTCTCACACCCCCAGCCAGGCGTTTTCCTCAGGCCTAACGCAGCCACATCCGTTCCGGATAAATCCTGCCAGAACGAACACATTCTCCTGATCCCTCAACCACCACACCTACCGATAAGAAGCAGCTATTACACGAGTACCGCACGAGCTGCACACATACCCGGTGCTCACACGCACCTTTTGACTCTCCCTACTCTCTCTACTGATCTGAACTTTGGTTCCCAAGGGCGTTCAACCTACCAGTGCCTTCAGACCATACCAATGGTATATAAGGCGCTATATAAGTGCAAAATAACATAACATAACATAACATAGAATGTCTAGAGCGGGAATTATAGTGAATGTCCAATCTCCAACAGCCTGCTTTTTGGGAATCTTTCTGCGCATGTTTAAAATGAAAGACCTGGCCTGTGTGCTGGCCAAGTGCCAAATCGCAATGGCATGGAAATCCCCAGAAGGCGCTATGGTAGAAATGTGGTGGAGAGACTTACAGAAATGTACATTGGCAGAAACGGTGGTCTGGCAAAGAGCAGCCTACCAAGGTCTTACAGAATTCAGTGATGATATTGTGTCCTGGAACAAGCTGATTTTGCACCATGGAAATAGAACCTCAGACCCAAGAATCATAGTAGAAAAAGTTGTCATTTAAGACAGCTAATAAGTGAGATACGTAGGGAAAATGCATAGAGGGGACCTATTTGAACGAGCAAAAGGCAATGTTGGGACGTTTATGGGGGATAGGTGAGAGTTTGTAAGAGTTTTATTGATAAGCTTTATATTGTTTGAGTTCAAAATGACATTATATGGTATTACAGGTCTGTTGTTTCAAGACCAACAACTATTTTTTTCCCTTCCTATTCAAAATAAAATTGTACAAAAAAAAAAAAAAATAATCCTTACTGGGCCATGGTATTGTTTTACTGGTGTTAAGGTCAAACGCAACATTATAAGTGTTCTTTCATGGCGGGGGTGCATTTGTGCAGCACACAAGACAATGGGCCTCATTACGGGTCCGGCGGTAACCGTGGCTGTAAAACCGCCTGATTACTGCCGGACTCGTATTACCATTCCACCTCCGTGATTCCCGGAATTACTGGGGCATTACAACCCCGGTTTTCCGGGAATCACGGAGGCGGAATGGCGTTAATCCCCATTCCCATTGAGTCCTATGGGACTCAATGGGAATGCGGATCATGGAAACACCGGCAGCATCTCGTAATGCTGCCAGTGTTTCCTCGTCTGCCTGCAGGCGGGCGGTGTTAAGCCCGCCAGATAAGACCTGGCGGGAACATCACCTCCCGCCTGCAGGAGTTGTGATCGCCCGGCATGGAAACAACGGTGGTGGCGGGTTTACTGCCACCGTTGTTTCCATACCAGACGATTTTTGTAATGAGGCCCAATGTTTTCTTACAATGGCATGGCTTTTTTTCCGCTGGCATTAAGTCAAAGCCAACTGGAGTATGTTCTTACATGTGGATACTGGCATACATTGGCAGAGCCAGCATGAACATGTTTTGTTACAGTATCATTACTGCCATTGTGGTCAAAGCAAATATGAGTATTTTCTTATGTGGGAATACTGGCATATACACGTGTACCAGTATGGACATGTGTGGGCATTATCAGTACGAAAATGTTTATTTTTATTTTTTACACTTGCAGAGTAGTGGAATAAAGTGGGCAAAGGAGTTATAAAAAATGTGTAGGAAAATGTTCTTGTGCATTGTTGGTGACTTGGCATCTAATAGAATTTGTTCATGTGTTACCATCGAAAACTGATTGCAATCTGTGTGGCTTTTTACCCAATTTATCACAGAAAGTGTATTGTAAAATGCACCTTTTTAACCTATAATTTAAAAACAATTATCGGGGGCGATCCTATCCCGAACCCTACTTGATTGGTTTATTCTGCCTCGCTGCACTTGGTCGCTCCTGCACATTCAGCCATGGGCAGAAGAAGCCCCCGTCTCTCTGCAGGTTCCCCTCAGGCTGGGCCCTACTACATTAGCTCCAGGCTGCACTTGTTACAGAATCTTAGCCACGCCACTGGGGAGCTGCCCATGTGTAATTGCTGGATTGATGCTAAGCATTCCTAGGCAAGAAGGTTTTCCCAAAAGCTGCATGTGACACATCTCCACTAGAAAGGCTGCTGGGGCCTTATGCCTGCAAGGCATCCTTTGTTATGCCACTGTTTGCTTATAATATCTTATAACAAGCAGCCAGTCGCAAGTGATTCTCATTCCAAATGAACTGTGATGTCTCAGCTTGCTTGTAATAAGACTATTGCAGGCAGTAGCTTCCAGGCTGCCCTACCCACTGAGCTCTACCCAGAGGTGTTATGGCCACAACATACCATTGCATTATGCCATTAAAGGGGCAGCTAAGGATGAATAGCACCAGGCATCATTCAGCAGAGGGGACTTCTGTAACCTTTATTGGTGAGTGTAGCTGATGCAGTGAGGGGTCAGGAGAACTGAGCACTTTTCTTTTCACTAGTTGCCCCTTTAAGTCTTGCCAACCCTGCAGCAGTGCCGCAAGGTACCATTCACCCTCCCAATCACAGGGCGAGATGCCATTACGAGTTGAACGCTGAGCAGCGCAGCGATGATGGATGCCCCTGCGTTACAATTTGATATGGCACATATTCAATTCAAATTAAAGCTGTAAATAACCTGTGTATTTTGCAGGGATGTTTCAGTTTTCTGAAGAGCCGTCATTTAGCGCACGCCACCACGTTTGGTTATACGATCACGCCAGAGCGCTCCACTTTAGGAGCGAACCATCAGTTACATTTATGAAAGCTGTGCATTTTATATGTGTGCAATATTTATATTAGCCATTAATCAGCGCTCACTTCGGATTATGCGTTTATGGCATCGTGAGGTTGTGTGGAGGACAGCGCAGATGCATACGCATAGAACTGTTAATCGTTGTGCAACAGCTGTGGACACTTTCAGCCTCATTTAGTGTAATGGGCAACTAGCCCTTGAAATTGCCCGAAGTGCTAAAACCATTAGCCTGACCGATTTATGCATGCCCCCACTTTCAATAAAGCAATTTTGCCAGATGCAATTTTGGGACAATGCATGCTATTCTTGCGCGTCTGCTCAAATCACCTGCAATTTTTCTGCAGGCGCTAATACAAATTATGTGCTCCCACAGCTGGAAAACATTAACTTCAATGAATGTGGCTCCTGAGAGCTGTGAGGGTGACCTCAAAGATCATACCCTTGGCCCTGTCCTCCATTTTCACACCATACCTCAACGCCTTTCTCCTGCCAAGTGAGAACCCTTTCCCGCTGATACAGGCTCAATGCTGCAAACCGGGCATCTTGTTTTACCTTTCACTGCTCACTGCTTCTCTCAACACAACACAACAACCTGGTAGCCAGTTTGCATCATATGAACATTTCAACCACTTTGGAAGGACAATAATCATGAGAAATACCCCTGCATGCCACAAAAAATACTGAACTTGGAAGCCACTAAGAATCTAGACATTATTGCACCAAAGAAACAGAGACGAATAACAAGCATAACCAAAATGAATAACAACATGGATGGATGATCAATCAGCTTCCATCGAAAGCGCAGGCTCCCGTCTAGAACGCAGGCAGGGGCAATCAAACCACGCAATGAAAAACTCAAACTAGCGTACAGAATTCATATCAGGGGCAACTACAGGACCATTGCGAGAAAGTCAAATGCAGACCATCAAAACCATATCTCTTATGCACAAAATAAGACTAAAGAGGATTTCAAAGAATATCACCCACAACACATCAGCAATCAACCCACAACCTCATAGGAACCACTAATTAGCATGCTAGGACTTCCAGGATAAAATTGCTGAAATTCAAGCCAACCCTGATCACTCAAAACGATAAGATGGAGCAGCCACCATAAAACAGGGCCATCCACGTATGTTAATGGAATCAATTCCAGCCCAACTGAATAGCTGAATGATATAACTACGAAACTAAATTTCGCCGCTGAACATCATGGCGCATGCCAAGCCACACGAATCAAGTAAAATATGGATTACCTGGTAAAACCACTGTCTGAATTGTGTAACGTATCACCAGCCTCAGGATGCATCCTTACACTCCTGAGGACTGTTGCCATAACACCTCTCCTAAAAGATCTGAATACTCACCCAGCTATACCCGAAAACAACAAAGCCATATCTAGCATTGCTGCCACTGATAAGAATCCTGGGAAAAATAACTATTACTCAAGAGGTAGAACCTCCTACTTTCTTGGTAGATGTCTTGGGTGCTGTTTTATTTAGTGTCCCGGTTTGGAGGGGGAGTAGGATCTTTTAATACAATTATTGTATGGTGTGTAGTGGTTAAAGAGAGGTTAAAGAGAGGTTAAGCTATTTAGTGTAAACATGTTTACTAAATACCCAATTTTGGGACTAGATTTTCCTTTGTCAATGCATTTTCCTGCATTGGGCCATAGAATGCTTAACATCGTTCCAGCCCAAACGCATTTTACCTGTGGGCGGCATCAGTACCCAATGACAAACTGTCATGTTGTGAAACATGCAGAACCGTACCAAGATCATGTACACCTTGTGTGCAATTGTGTTGCGCCGCAATCCCTCTTTCCTAGGTGCACATGTACACCTATCCTATTCAAAAGCTCATCCAGACTGTTCTTAGGAGTTTTAAAGCACAAAAACAATCCTCATGGTTGCCAAAGTGGCCTTTGTCCAACAGCCCTGTAAGACTTGGCCAGTGGCATGGGTCGAGCCTTTCTGCATGCATGATGTTGCGCAGTGAGCGACCTCTTCACTGATGATGACATCAGATGATTAAAACAGTAGGAACGACATTGGCAAGCGATTAATCGAATAAGGAGCATCAGGGCCTATTCCTCAACAAAGGAATGACAGAGACGGTTTTGCTATGCATAGGATTCTGCAAGAAAGGGAACGTGTGCAGCTCTTCCCTGAACTGCTAGTGCTTTTCCTGAAATCTCAGACTGCCAGCGAGATTGTCCCATAGGTATGTCTCTGCCCCCTCGACTGTTATCCAGACCGTTTCTTTGCCTTAACCCTTTTTCACTGTTAAAAATGGCCTAGATGCTTCCCAGGGGGTCTCGGAAGGCGGGTGAGTATGTATGTTTTAGCAATTGGAGCTGCTTTGCTGAAGCCTTTGTACGGTGTATATATTGCGTAGGTCTACACCGTATTCCAAAGGGGCGTCACTGGAGCGCTTTCTATGGCAGGGGTGTATTGTCATGTTTCTGGTAGTTAAGGCACGCGCTCATTATCTTGCTCTGTAATCTTTGCAGTTTCTGTGCTCGTGATTTTGGTATGCCAATGCACTCAGTGTTGGAATAGTTTAATATTGGCAGGATAAATCATCTTGCAAATTCAAATTGATGGGTGAGGCGTAGTAGTTTGAGTGGCTTCTTGGATGTATGCATCTGAAAATTGATTACAGCATTAGGCTGTGCAGTAAATGTAAACTCAAAGATGTAAAGGTTAGCAGATTTTTAGATTTCGACCTTGGCTGGTTGAGGTAAGAAATATTCCATCCAGTAATTGTGGCCATGTGAATTAAAATCTTTGAGTGATCTTTCCACGCAGTTATAGTGATTCTGTTTGTGAACCATACAGACAAAGGGCCTCATGAGGACCCAGGCGGTAAGGGGTTTACGGCGGCGTAAACAGCGCCGACCCTTACCGCCTGATTCCGAGGTCCCTTAGCGCCATGGAGGATTTAACACCTGCTTTTAGCAGGTGTTAAAATCCATGGCGCTAAGGGACCTTGTTGTTAATTACGCCACTGTAATTTACGGTGGCGTAATTAACGCCTTCCCCACTCCCATTATGCCCTATGGGGCAAAAATGGGAATGGGGAAGGGTAAATGGGGATTGGGGACTTACCGCCCCGCCAACCTCGGAATGGGGCGGTAAGTCCGCCAACCACCATGGCGTAAACGTAGTTTACGCCATGGTGGTAAAGGTACGACCCAGGCGGTAACTTACCGCCTGGGTCGTAATGAGGCCCAAAGACAGCCCTCGCTCATCCATTGGTGCTTATATAGCAGCTCGATGTCTTTGTCCATCTTAATGTCGAAGATGGCTCTGGTTGGCACGTGACAGTATCTTGTAATTAAATTAATTAAATGTGGTGACACTCTAGCAGCTGGACAAGCAGACACGCGTGTGGACATAAAAGACTTCCATGGAAGATTATCAGTGGGTCTTGTGGTGTTTGAAAAGAGTGATCCATTTGCCATGTACAAGTAATTGCTACCATTCTTCTGTGGATCCTGAAATGCCTTCCCAATGTTGGTGGCACTAGATGAGTATTTGTTTGCCCACTGTGTTATCTGCAACTGAGAGGTTGGGCAGTATTATCAATGTTGGGTGGTTTCTATCCAGTACACTCGGTTGGTCCCCTGGTATACTTTTCAGTACTGACTCTGTTCCTTTCACCGACCTCATACCAGATTTACTATGAGGAAGGATATTGTGAGTCTCCAGGTTCTCTTTGGGTTGTCTAGTTACCTGCCTCTCTCGGAAATTAGGGGTCAGTGGTTTGTATTTAGTAATAGGAAAATAATGCTGTGTTTTGAAACACATGGCAGCCTATCCTGGGAGAACTATTTGTTTCCCCATTGAAGGATCTCAGCATAGAGTATGCTGATGACCCCATTGATCCTACATGAAGCACACATTTCAATCGGCTGCTAATTTGAGGCCTTGATTCTTCTTTCTGGTAACCCATCTTTGGGCAGGCTGATCGGATTGAATGAAGAGTGTGAAGCCAGTTTTAGTGGTGGGGCTATCTGGGAAAACAGGGACAATTCTCAGTTGTCAATAATATTTGCTCTCGTTTATTCTGCATTGGCCATGAAGGAAGACTGAAGGGTTCTACATAGTTGGTCTGATGGTATAACCTTCCTCTTCACATGATCGCAGTTTGCATTTTCTTGGGGGATCTTTAAGAGCTCAGCAGACCGGCCTGTTGACTCCAGAATTCAATATGTGAAGTGTTCATTATGTTAAGTCACACCTCCCCTTGCAGGTCAATGAACTCTGAAACAAGGGGACTCCAGAGTCTCTACCAGATGGCCGGGTTTTTGGGAACTCACAGTGTGTGATCCATGGGAAAACAATCACAAATGAAGTATTATGCCAGGTGAGTTGTTAATCCTGAACATATACACATACACTACTGTTATGCATTCCTGTTATTAGTTGGGAAAACACAATTATTGATAGTCTTTAGGTGTACATATCCACTTTCACACCGAGTTGCATGGGCGGTGTTAGGCACGTATAACTTGTGCACAGTTGCGCAATCACACGTGCATCTAATTGCCATTTCCATGCAGTAATAAGGGACTCAGGTTGGTTGAAAGACATGCAGAAAGCACATATACAAAGTCATGGTGTGTAGATTTGTTGTACCGTGTATGATATTTCTCTTGTACAGTTGTCAACAGATCTATGTGATGTTATTGACTGAAAAAAACGCGCCGTGAGATACAGTTTTTTCTGCACATTCCACTGCAATCATTTGCGAGGGGAGCACCCCGGAAATCCCTCGTACTCCTCTTACAATATGTATTACCCTAACCCACCGCACCACATAAACATGCATTGAAATGCACATTTCAAAATTTGGCATTTTCGGCCACAGGATTTTCGGCCGCATTATTTTGGGGTGATACCGTTTGCAGCCATGTCCTACAATTAAAGCTGTTGACTCTCCTTTATGTGTGCTTTTCAACAGATCTATAAATAATGACATCCTACTTTGTAAAAGCCAACTTCACATAGCAAAGGCTCATGCGTCGGTCTGCATTGCAAGTCTTTTGGAACATGTATTGCATTGTTCTTTTTCTGGACACCTGCTCCCTAGCCTTTTGGGGTGGAGAGAAAGTGGTATCATTGCACAATCCTCATTATAAAAACCTGTTACAGTATAGCACATAGTAGAGATATAGGGGTTAATTCATGCAATTTAATGCACAGAAAATAGGCCTCTGTTTGCCGATTGATGGAATCGAATGCGCTGTACTTTTCCTGTACTTGTGTGGATTTCTCGCTGGTCTAGCACGTCGCTGCGAGCAGAGGAATGCCTTGCCCGAGACTCCAAGCAGAGTGTGGGCCAAGCCTACGCAGCGAGCAAAATAGGGGGTGGTACATGCAGAATGAAGAATTACATGCGAAAATGTGGCCGTGTTGAACGATGGTCCACGGTCAAGCAGTCACACGTCCGTACCAGCGCAAATAAACATGTATTCATGCATTCGAACACTGAACGTCGGTTGCTAAAAAGTTCACGCAAATCCTGGTACACTCCTGTCATCTGATAGCAGGCGTAAACATCATAGTGCATCTATACAATACACACCAAACGAAAAGTATCCAGCCACAATGAATCCAGCATTTTTGGGGAAATCGTGCACAGACAATGCAGGAGGAGGATGATTGCCAGGGCCTGCATCTTCAACCCAGGCAACACCCTCTTCGGGATGCCGGATTACCAGGTCTATGGCAGGTACAGATTCCCCCCCATATCATCTTAGACCTGGTCAGAGAGTGGGAAGATGGGCTAACATCACCCACCTTGTGCTCCCAGGCCCTTAGCCCCCTCAAAAAAGTGCTCACTGCCTTCCATTTCCTGGCAACTGGATCCTTCCAGTGCGCCACTGCCATAGTAGGCAGCATCTCCCCGGCCACACAGTCACGCTGCCTACACCAGGTGCTTGCATGCATAATTGCACAAGCTTCTGTGCACTGCCACATTTAGATGCCAAGAACACCGGCAGAAAGGCAATTCATCATTTTATGCTGCGGCACGCTTGCCACAAGTGCTTGGTGTAATAGATTGCGCCCATGTTTCGCTAGCCCCCCCAAAGCAACTAAGCACATATACTGTAATCGCAAACATTGGCACTCAATCGATGTTCAGGTTGTGTGTGATGCCAAGAACATTAAAACTGATGTGTATGCCAACTATCCCAGCTGCACACACAACAGTTATATATTCTGGATGTCAACATTACACCGGAACCTGCTTGTTGGCAAGCATGGAAACTCATGGCTCATTGGTGAGTATGAATGGACACGCACGTATATGCACGTTGCACACTTACCAATAGACACTGGCAACAAATGATAATGACAGCCATGTATACATGTACAGGGGACAGTGCCTACCTGCTAAGCACATTCATGATGACGCCCATACGGAATCCAACAACACCACCCTCAATACTGCCCATGTAGTGACGAGGGACATAGTGGAGTGCACATTTGGAGTGCTTAAATCATGTTTTTGCACCCTTGACCACTCTGGTGGTGCATTGTTATATGCACCACCAGCTGTGTGCAGGATCATTGTGGCAGCATGTGTCTTGCAAAATGTTGCCACAGCACGTGGTGTGCCAGTGGACATGCTGGTGGGCCACCGCCCGCACCCACAAGCACGACACGTGCGCATTGCTAGCCATAGGGCACATGGAGATGCTGCACCTACCCAGCTGGTGCAGTCCTACTTCACCTAAAATCCTGCCATTATGGAGTGCACATGATCCAGCCACATCCCAGGTGCCATTCAATGATGGCCATGGCCCAATCGTACGTGCACACAAAAACACGCTGAGAATGTGACCCTGGGAGTGCAAAACCGTGTGCATCCATTAGACATAAACCGACATGCACAAACTGTGGCCAAATGAAAGACACGTAAGTGGGAGTATACCACCACAACCATAGTAAGCATGGTGTGAAACCACTCCTGAGGCACACAAACCTAACTAATGTCCAAAACATAATCACCCAGAATATTTGTTGCCACAGATAAATTCATCAACTTGCCAAATGTCAATTATGAGCAGCCAGGCATTCATGTACTACAAAAGTATCATTTACACCAATCCCCCAATGCAATAGGGTTGCACACCTGTTTGAGAATGTACATGACAGGCACAAATGTATTTTTGTTGCAGTGAGCTCAAAAGCAGTGGTGTCAGGATCCGCATATGACATACATGCAGCCCATATGGAGAAAATGCATCCCATATCAAAAACGCACTGAACAGGTCACAATTGACAATTGAGAAAAAGTGATTGACACACCCAAATAGACACAGGCACAGATGCAGCAAGTAACGTACACATTCCATAGCAAATTCAACAGTGAGTCATCACTATAAGCAGCATGGCATTGCATCAATCACCAACACAGTCACAGCAACTCCAAATAACAGTGGCCTGGCTGACCTCCTTTCTCACTGATCAACCCTCCGAGGTACAACTGGAGTCTTTCCTATCTTTGATCTCTCTCCACTTGTGTTGTCTAACCTCTCTCACTGGCTTTTCAACCAATACCTGGCACCTATTTCCCACTGCATTGCTTCCTTCTGCTCCAACTTTCAGTGTCATGCGGATGATACACAGCTTTCCTTCAGGCTCCCCTCAGCCACCTCTTCTCCTTCTCTCATTCTAGACTGTCTGACCACAATTCAGGAATGGTGTGAGGCAATGATCTCTGCCTTAATGCCAGTAAGGCTGAGAACCTCCTCATTGGACGATCATCTCCCCGTGCGTTTGTTCGTCTCTCTCTCTCTGTCTTGCTCTCTCTCTCTCTCTCTCTCTCTCTCTCTCTCTCTCTCTCTCCGGCCACCCACTCTGGGCCCTCTTCCTGCTCCTACCTGTGAGGCTACCAACCTTGGGGTCATCTTCGACTCCACCCTCTCCATCTCTCCTCACATATCTGATGTCTGTAAAAAGTGAAACTATCAGCTGCATCTACTCAGAGGTATTCTTCCTTTCCTCACTTTCCCCCAGAAGCTCACTGTCTCCAGAGCTCTGGTTCTCTCTAGGCTGGACTACTGCAACAGCCTCTTTCTAAATCTTTCTGCCTCTACTGTCCCACCTCTTCAACTTATCCAGAACAGGACTGCAAGACTTGTCCTTGCCCTCAATCCCAGGGATTGTATCTCTCCAGCTCTGAAATCTCTTCATTGGCTCCCAGTGGTGGCAAGGACAACGTTCAAGGCCCTCTGCATCCTCCACAATGCTTTCTGGTGCCTGGGACCACACTACCTCTAACGCTCTATTCCTAAACATCTCCCCTCTCGAGCTTTCCACTCATCCACTTCCAACTCTCTGAGGGACAGTCGCTTTTCCAAGCAGAGAGTTGGGAGTAGATCTCTAGCTTCGGCTGGGGCCTCCCTCTGGAACAGCCTCCCTTCCTCTCTCAAACTTGAGCAGAACCACCTTCGGTTTCGGAAGCAACTCAAGTCAAATGGATCTGCAGAGAAAGACAAATCAATGTGAGCACAGCAAACACATCCATGCACCCAAACACACATGAATACACCCCCTCCACGAGTGACATGCAAAAAATGCAAACAACTCACATGCCGACCATCAACATGTGTGCTGGCATGTTGTGCTGTGATAATGAAAGTACCCACAAAAAGTACATCACTGAGATCAATAAAAGGCTGCATCACCCTGGCAGTATTTTCTATGCCATGACATGGCATGTCATCATCAGCGTAACACAGGGACAGTGCACTGAACACTGGCATGTGAGTCAATGATGCAAAGCCCAAGAACATCTGAACCCAAATACTCGCCAATGTTACCAAAGACAGAATCTTGCAGAAGGCAGAAGGCAGCACTTCACAGAGCCAGATGTCAGACCGGAAGGCTGGGCACCGAGGTAACTGCCATGAAACACACAAGCAGACATGACAGAGCAATTAGAAACAGACAAACGTAAAAAGCACATAATGAAGCAGCCAACCCGAAAGTGCAAGGTAATGCAGACTTCACTGCAACTCAATTGCATTGGGTCAAATGTGCATTGAATCGAAGGTAGCATTGGCATGTGCCTAGCAGCTCTCAACATGCCACTCTAATACCAAGGATGGCCAATAACTAACCATGCTCAATGTAGTGTGCCTGGTGTCTATTGACAACGTAGCATCCAAAACATGTGCATCAATGGTGTCATGTGTGTGGATCATTCTTAGGACTGCACAACATGAATGGTGAACCCTGACCAAGAAATGCTAAATAGTGTCTTCCGTGTACATTATTAGTGAATCATTGTATGGGATGCCATGTGTCAGGCAATACACATGTAAAAAGTGCAAGGAAACACACACCACCAACACGTGTCACCCCCCAAAAACAGCTGGCCCTGCCACCCTCCTGCAACTCAACAAGCAAGGTCCTACATAGATCCGGCACAGACACATGACCATAAGAACACCATGTGACACATGCTCCCACAAACTTTGATCTGTGCCTCACAAGGCAAGTTTAACAAAAGTGAAAACCATAGCAAGGAGAACACTGTCTGAAGTGGAGACAGGGATGGACATGCCCAACATCACTGTGGGTTAGGGCACATAGAAGTTGATCTAAGGAGGATGATAGTAATATAATACCTCCGTACATACCATCATGGCATGAGATCATGGAAGGCACATAGAAGGAAAATATCCACATGTTGAGGCCATGAAGGTCAAAACTAGTGTGTGGTGAAGGAAAGACTAGCGGATAATGTGTAGGGTCAGTCAGTAGCTCTATCTCACACAAACCAAAGCAAAAACCCACCATGGCATGCATGACACAAGAAGGCACATGTACCCCATTTCCACATAACTAAGGCCCGCAAAGCATATACACCTACCCTGCATCAGCCAACATATACCCCTGTTTGACAACACAGCCAATGGACATGCAGCTGTACTTTCACCCCAACACAACACACCTCTGAGTGAGACTGCCACAGTAAGTGTGCATGGATTCCATGGCTCACTTGAACCTGACACAGGGACACCCGATAAAGCCACGTGTTTGTAAGTGGAGTACGTCCGACATGAATGCAACTACATTGTTTCAATGCAATGTACACCCACAGACTGTGGCAGTCAACATGAAGTAGAGTGTAAAAACAGAAACATGTAATATACACCAGTGATGATAACCAACAGTAACAAAACATGTACAAGTCACCAAACTGGGTAATACAGAAGCAGTTAGTCAGAGGTACACATGTGCATAGCTGTCAAACCCAACATGCATCAAGTGTGAGAAACATGTCCTGTGGAGTCAATGCACACACATTTAGACAACAGAGTCACCAGAGTCTATGTCATGAAGCTCCGCAGTGTAGGTTATGCATACATGCCTATCAATGTGAATGGGACATGGTGAACAGTGGCCTGGCTGTGCAGGACATGTAAGGGGAGAAAGAAGTGGATTTAGGATTGGCAACTGTCAAAGAGTAGTGTGCAGAGGGAGAACACCTGCAGGGCATGGGATGCAACATAGGGACTGGGGGAGTAGAAGGGTGGCAGTAAGGAGACATCACTATGGTCAGTGTGCCAAGTGTCAGAGAACAGAAACCACCACAGTGCAGAAGCACCAACAATGCTTGTGGCAAGGTAGTACGTGCAGCCACACAGAAAAAAACACTGACCATGATGAATGTGACAATAGTGCTGCACAATCACTTCAAAACATGCAATCAACATCATGAGTGCATTCACAGTAACAAGCCACTGGCATAGACGTGCAAATGCCCATATACAAACATGCATGTATATAGACACACATCAGCACAGACATACACCGTGACATAAGGTGAACACCACCAGCTTATCAAAATGTGTACTGCATGCAGAAACCATGGGGAACAATTTCACTGGCAGAACATGCAAGACAGTGCATGTGCTTACCTGCTGACTGAGCCATCATGATGTGATTCATGCATCACCTCCACCAGGAACTGTGGCTCCAAAGGTGTGACAGGAGTTTCAGTGCCTGGCAGAGGGCATGGGGACTTTCAACATAAAAGGGTGTAGGAGGTCATCCCGGTAGTGCAGTCACCAGCTCATTCCAGAGCACTGCAACAACATGGGACAGGCATTATAACAGACCGAGAACAGTACCATACATGCCGCACCCATGTGTCAATATTCACTCAAACCAATATTACCTGCACATGCCATCCCGTCCACCACAATGCAACCATGACAGTTGACGTCACTGAGCATGGCTGCATGTCCACCACTGCATACATCATGGCCTCGTGAGGGCAACTGTACAACTCAAGCCAAATGTCAAATCCACATTTTAAAAACCATTAAAAGATTCCTCCTTGGAAAGGGATGAACACAAAAACATGCCATCTTCTGGGCCGGGGGTCTTGTAATCAAAGAAAAATGTTGTCATTGCAAAGTAAGGTACACGAAAAAAAAGACATGGTCATAAAAGAAAATCACAAAAATGGTCCATCATGCATGGGGTGGTCCATCCAGGAGGGTGGAGGTGTAGGGTGCATGCCAATTACCCCATGAGTGGTAAAGAAAATGTGACTATGAAGACAAAATAAAATAAAATAAAAAAACCTTCAAGGGCTCATGGACCTCTGGCAATGGTGGAGCAGGAGGCATGTCTGTGCTGTGAGCCCCATCCTGCTGTTGATCTGCAGGTGGGTGTGGTGCTGGAGGCAGACCACGCAGTGCCAAGGCCTGGTCTTCAGAGGTGGTGGCCATGTGTGATAATGATGAATGCACCAGCACAGTTAGGTCAGCGATGTCTGTATGCCTTGCATCACTGAAGGCACCAAAGTGTGCATGTGCAGACGCCCGTGGTGGACAGAGTTCCTCTGAGAGTGACCGCCTGAAGTCACACACATCATTGTGGATCATTCTCCTTGTGGGTATTAGTTTTGCAGAGACTGTAGTCATCTGGGCCTCCATCTCAAGCGTCAAGGTCTCTCATTGTTCCTGAGCGTCTGCATGCAGGGAAGCCTACAAACACCCCAGATCAGCTCGTCGGCCCTTGATCTTGGCCTCCATGCACAGCCTGTGGGAGTGGCATGAGGACCGCATGACTTGCAGATGTTGCTCTACCCGGGCCGCTGTAGGGGTCATGGTCAAGGATTGGCCATCTTCTCCATGCCCTCAGATATCTTACCCAACAAATAATCATGTCGGAGGTCGGCACGCAACATCAGCTGCTCCCACTCTGTCTCCGCAGCCTGCATACGTCCCCCGCGTATCTGTGGCCCACGGAGGACTGATGAAAGGGACCTAGTCCTTTGTTGTGGTGCCCCTGTCTTTGGCTGCAGGTCTGCAACCCTCTCCTTGACATCAAGCCCAGGACCCGATCACAAATCAGGGGAGGGTGGCAATGTAGCCGTATCCGCCGCAGACAGGACTGCCATCACTGACTGCCTTGTGAAGCCAATCACACTGCCACAGAAGCACGGGCCCCAACTGATCCACACATTGAGGCACTCACTTCTGGCCTTTTTGAGGCCTCTTTGAGGCATGCACATCTCGTTCAACATCAGAGACATCTGAGGCGTCTGCAACATGACTCAAGATGGACTGCAGCACCAGTGGGATCTTACGTCCTACCACACCTCATCCCCCACTGGTGGTCTGGCGCACAACTGACTCTTCCTCATCCTCCACTTCTGCATCTGGTAAATCCTCACCTGCACATGGAGAAAGACATATTGATAAATATCAAAAGAGACAACAATGTACATTTGCTCAAAGGAGTACTCTGACAAGAAATGGATTACAGGCACCCATCAGACATTGTGCATACACACACTTGGTCCAGTAAGCAACTGATGCATGGCATTTACTGACAAGTCCGCCCCCCCCATAATGTCCATGCCAGCTCTGGGCACATTGTTATTTGACAGTTTTGTAAATGCACAATGAGGGGACATTCAACTGACACGTCGACAAACATACCAGGGGAATACTAATGCACATGTGACATTTCAATGTGCAATGACAGCACATGGGAATGGCCTGACGTTCATAGTCACTGACAACACCACGGTCAACACATGTCACTCTAATCATGTCTGGGACAGGGAACAGGAGACAATGAGGCCCTGCAGGAAGGCGTGGAAAGGGAAGAATCCCATACGGGGTACACTCAAAAGTGTGACCTCTGGTCAAGGTCTTTGAAGTGCAGTGAGATGGAGAGTGGTTTTTTCGATGTCAACAAGGCCCAACAATCCACAAGAGGGTGAGGGCGGTGGGCACATTGTGTGGGAGGGTAAGAGGGAGCATACACCACAATAAGTAGGCTCTCTGTGGCACTGGAATTGAGTCAATGTGTATGTGATCTGGGGACACTCATGCAACTACACTGTGAGTATGATAATGTGCACTGATAGACAGACCAGGTGTACATCATGACAAGGGAACCCATAGTAGCAGGTGACAAAAGGAACATGCATCTGCAAGAAATGGCATGCAAGTGATACTTTGTGTGCATGCACCGGTCTAGCAGTGCACAGTGAAACGCAACAAGAATGTATTAATTAACACTAGTTGTCGGTGTGCCATCTTTCCCAAGTACTGGGGAGTATCCTGTGGGGGATGTGTCCTGTCACATAGGTATGTGCCATGAATGGCTCCCACACAGGCTACACCCAGTATGATGGCCGATTGACATGGGTCTGTACGTCACAGGACATGATTTACCCGGGGCTGTCATACAAATGCAGACAGATGTCCCAGTACACAATTGGTGTGGGTGATGCATGACTGGCAAAACACAGGAGGCGCAATGACGGACACTCACCTGATGTGTGCTCATAATTCTCCAGGCCTCCCATGCCTTGCACCTGCTCAGTGAGGATGAATTGGCCCATGGCCTCTTCATGCAGTGTCAGATGGTCCTCCTCTGGTGGCTTCCACCCAGGTGCCAGTGCAGAGGTCAGTTTGTGCTTGGTGTGATGGGTGAGATCATTCCAGCACTTGATGACCTATTCCACTGTGCACAACTCCACGGCATGTATCTGTTCTGGGACAAGCTGCCAATGCACCATACATTGTGCGACTGTACGTGTGCTCCCCCAGACAGGCACCTGTCATGATGGTGATCCGTCACATAGTCAATCAGGATCTAGAGCTCCTCATCAGAGAAGTTCTTTTCCTGTGCGGAACAGTGTCCTGTGCCGTGTTTGGGGTTGAGCCTCTCCCTGCTGTGCAGGGCGTCCCTTCCTGCCACGAGTGGCAGGGGGGGATGGAGCTACACCGGTCTGGCTGGAACCACTTTGGCATCCAGGTGCCGGGCCACTTTTGGACTGGAGCCTTCCATGTCCTCCTGGGGCTGGGCCAGGTGTGTCACCACCACTTTCCTGACCACCTGGGGCTGGGCCAGGTGTGTCACCACCACTTCTCTGACCACCTGAGGCTGGGGCAGGTGTTTCATGACCATCACCCCACCCTGACCCCTTCCAACCTCTTCCCTTTTGGGGCCTTTCCAACCATGTCACAGGTGCAACGGATGAATGGGAGGCACACCAAGTTATTTTCCTGGGCAATATGAGTCAGGGAACAGTCTACATGATGTACAACATAGATGTGTGGTCCAACAAAGTTCAAATGTACCCCAATTCAGAAAAATAAGTGGTACACGATATGCAGTGACACCCAGCAACACACAAAATGTGTACGCGACACCTGGAAAGCTTCCAAAAAAGAAAAATAAATATACACGATACGCAGTGGCTCCCAATAACGTAAAAAGTGCATACCCAACACCTGGAAACTTTGCGACAATAAAAAAATAGGTACACGATTCACAGTGGCAACCACAAACAGAAAAATTGCATATGCAACAGACCCCGTGCCTCAAAAAGGGGGAAAGAAAAAATGTGCGTATGCGCAGAGTCACAACACCCCCCAAAAGAAAATGAGTACACAATACCTGAAGGCAATGATTCAGTATCAAATATAATACCACAACGAAGTTGGGATCCTGGTGGATTGGGTCCTGGATGACTATGATGCCCTCTACAACCCAGTGGCGCAGCTGGGCTCCGATGCAAGGCTGAGGATCTGGGATGAGATCACGGCTGCAATCAATGTATAGGGGGTGGCAATCCGCACCAGGCACCGGGTGAAGAAACGTTGGGACGATCTCAAGACCCACAGCCATATCAAGTTGTTGGCAGCCCTCAAGGCGGAACCCACCGTGGAAGTGCACTATGCATGCTGCCACCACTTCCACCGGACACACCTGCGGTTACTTGAGAGGTTCTACCCTCACCTCTGCTCCCAGTACTTGGCCTGGAAGAGACATCTGGATGACGCTAGTAAGTACCCATGTGGGATTATGATCTATGCCCTAAATGTGGCATACATGTTTGCAGGTGCCACATCCTGTTTGTGTCTTGTGTGTGTTGCGAGTTGCAGCTGATTGCATCTCGTGGCAATGGTAGACATATGTTGCGTCTGACATTGTTAGTAGTATTTGTGTGTCCATTTGTGTATGGCACAGCCATGGCTTGTTGTTGGTCATATGCAGGATGTGTGCGTGGTGTTGGTCCTTGGATATGACATATGTGGACTGGCTGGGTTCTGGGCATTTGAGTGACATGCAGGATATCCAGGTCTATGGGCCTCATTACGAGGTGGGCGGTAAGGGATTACTGGCACCGGTAAGAGCACCGGTGCCGGTAATCCCTTACCACCCTACTACGAATTCCCTTTGCGGGTCATTCCTTAATGCCTGTTTTTTTCAGACGTTAAGGACGGGACCCGCAAAGGGACTTTAGAGCTAATAACGATACCGCAATTTGCAGTACCGTTATTAGCGCCTTCCCATTCCCATTTGAGCCCTATGGGGGCTCAAATGGGAATGGGGAATGGCCCTGGTGAATGGGAATTACCGGTCCCGCCAACCTTGGTATGGACCGGTAATTGCTCCATTCACCAGGGCGGAGTCGGAGCGAGTTTGGAGGAAGCCATGGTGGTAATAGCGCCATGGCTACCTCCAACCTCATAATGAGGCCCCTATGTGTGGTAGTACTGCCTGTGTATACATGCAGGCACATCTGATGGATGTAACACAGGTGGTCAGTTGCCTGCATGTGTGCATTGTGTGTGACTCAGTTCATGGATGTGCCATGATGCCTGGCTTGCCACGGTTATTTTGTGTATGCCAGACATCCATTGGCAACCATGACTGATGTCAATGTTTTGTCTCCAATGTTTGTACAGTGAATGCGGCTCATGGAGAGGGCGGAGGCATCGTTGTGGAACATCATGGCAGGGACGGGACCGACAGGTGTAAGCGCACTCCCCAGACAGGCCTACTTGAGTCCACCTCATCAGAGGGTGAGTCGTCTGGGGGTGCGCATGGTCCATCGGGCGCAGCTGCTGGGTACGTCCCAGGAGTTTGCTGTGGAGGGGGACTCCTCAGTGGCTGTGGGCCAAGATGCAAGGATGGAGGGGCCATCCAGGGAGGAAGGCTCTCTGGAGTCATCCAGGGTGGTGGCAGGGGTGGTGGAGTAGGAGGAAGATGAAGGCCAGCACACGAGGTTGGGTGGAGACATCCAGGAGCAGATTCAGGCTGTTCCCCAGGGAACAGGTACAGGAGGATGTACATTGCACTGTGGAGGGCACTGACCAACCTCCTGTCCCTGATCCATCTGATGCAGCAGGGATAAACCTTGTGGATGCCTCCACCCAAGCTGGGCCCCCCTTTGGGACCATGGTGGTCATACCAGAGCTTTCGCATGCCCTGCTGGCTTGGATTGCAAGCCAGGTGGGCTTGATCCTTAATGATGTGAAGGTAATTCGTGAGGGACTCTCAGATCATCACGGATCAATGAGCAACTCCCTGTCCCAGCTACCACATGCACTGTTTTCGGGTGATCTCTGTGCACTGGCACATTCAGCTGCCCACTCCTCCACTGCCTCCTCTGTGCCCCAGTCGTCCTCTGGGGGAGTCTTCCTTGTAGGTTCCCATCACAGCCTCCTCTACTCCTGTAGTGCCTGCTGCACCCAGTCTGGTGTTTGACACTTCCTGGTGAATGTCCCAGGGAGTACAGCAGCGGTGGTTGCTGTGCCTGACCAGGCTTCTTCACAGGACCAGGCATCAGTGGGGCACCTGGCACAGCAGGACAGTGTTGGCCCCATACCTCGCATCAACCACCATCAAGATGGTGACGAGTGAATGTGCAGGGCACGCTGGAACAGGATGCAGAGGTGCTGGAGAGGAGGATGAGGGACAGCCTGCAAGCCATCCAGGATAAGGCAATGGTTCGCCTCCAAGAGTAAGAGGAAGAATGTGAGTCTGCCCAGGATAACTTAAGGGACAAAAAATGAGCCAGCTTCCATTTAAATAGTCCACGTGTATCTCTGTATTTTCCCCTTCCAACATCCATGTTTAATTTTGTGTGCCTGTTAGTAATACATGTTTTTGCTGTCCCTTTGTTCATGGGCAGCATTGGATTTGCATTCATTTTTTTCATTTTGCTATGCCTTTGTTATGTGACTTTCAGGTGGGTTGTGGGCATGACTGTGGAGATGTGGCATGCACTCATTAGTCATTCATGGTAATTTGCCTCCTGATGCATGGATGACCACCAACACACAAAACTCTCCATACTGTGTGTGTTTTCGTGTCATGCTACTCATCAGCCACTGTGGTGCTTTACATTGCATAGCATTGCTTTTCAGTGTTACTTGTGCATGGCGTTTCTATGGTGGAGCTGCTGCTGTATTCCGCGGTCCTATTGCTCAGCCACAGACTTCCGTGATGTGCATCCAATGTGGTTATGCATCAGTACACACAGTTTGTGGGTATATGGGTGGGTGTGGCCAGTGTGTTTGATGTTGGTATCAGGGCAGTCAAGCTCTGACGAGTTATCATTGCATTTTGCACTGGTATGGGGAATGGGACAGTGCCAGGCTGATTGCTGAGGGGGACAGGTGGGTGGTGTCATACTTGAGGGGGCTTTCTGGAAGTAGTGTCCACTGTGAGGGGGATGGTGTCAGTACTTGAGGGGGCTGCCTGGGGGTGGTGTCAGAGGTGAGATGGCTGTTGGGTGGTGTCAGTACTTGAGGGGACTGCCTGTGGGTGGTGTTGGAGGGATGGAGGCTGGTGGGCGGTGTCAGTACTTGAGGGGGCTGCCCGTGCTGGTGTCAAAGGCGCATGGTATGGTCGGTGGTGTACCTAATTGAGGGGGCTGCCTGGGGGTGGTGTTGGAGGTGAGGAGGCTGATGGGGGTGTGCAGACTGTCTGGGGGTGGTGTTAGAGGTGTGGGGGATAGTGAGTAATGTCAGTGCTTGAGGGGGTTTCATGGGGGTGGTGTCGGAGGTGAGGTGGCTGGTGGGTGGTATGGGGGCTGCCTGAGGGTGGTGTCAGAGGTGAACAGGCTGGTGGTGGTGTCAGTAATTGAGGAGGCTACCTGGGGTGGTGTCAGAGGTGTAGGGGATGGTGGGTGGTGTGGGGGCTGCCTGGGGGTGATGTCAGATGTGTGGGATGGTGGGTGGTGTCAGTACTTGAGGGGGCTGCCTAGTGGTGGTGTTGGAGGTGAAGGGGCTGGTGGGTGGTGTGGAGGCTGCCTGGGGGTGGTGTCAGAGGTGAAGGAGCTGGTGAGGGCTGTGGGGGCCACCGGTTGTGCGGTCAGGGTGTGGGCTGGTACTTTGTGTGCGGTGGGAGTAGGGGGTCAGTTTGTAGGAGTGCTGACATTCCTTTGCGTGTCCTCATGCAGAGTAGTTGGGGTGCAGCCATTAATTATGTGGTTCCTTGCACAGAGTAGCTGGGGTGCAGGCATTACTTACGTGGATCCTCACGTAGAGTAGCTGGGGTGCAGCTGCTAATTACGCGATTCCTCACGCAGAGTAGTAGGAGTGCAGCCATTACTTACATGGGTCCTCGCGCATTGTAGCTGGGGTGCAGCCGTTACTTAGTGGATCCTCACACAGAATTGCTTGGGTGCAGCCGTTACTTACATGGGTCCTCGTGCACAGTAGCTGGGGTGCAGCCGTTCCATACGTGGGTCCTCGCGCAGAGTGGCTGGGGTGCTGGTTTTTGGGTCAAAGGTGGACACAGATATTTGGGCATAGGTTGTTCTGAAACTATGTTTATGGGTTGTGTGGTGGCGTGCTGTGGGTGTTCCTCGTGCAGCTCGAATACCTTTGCATGTCGCGTGGGAATGCATGTTTGGATCCATGAATACGCGGAGTGCGCAGATTACATTATGCACGCAGGCTCGCTCAGTGTTCTTATCGGCACGTGTCCCTTGCAGGATTTCTGTGCCCATTTCCATGAATCAGGGCTTTTGTCTGTTGATCGTTCAGAGAGGCCAGGGCTTAGTTTTCTGCAACAGACTCACAGCCCGTGTTAGGAGACTTGTGAGCTGGATGACTTACAGGGAGCTATGGGCCTCACTACAAGTTCAGCAGTGTGGGTATAAATGGAGGTAATGTGTGTCATTCCATTATCAGCACTTTACCACCTCCTAACCTTACTCCTGAGTCATGGAATTGAGGCAAAGTGGATGACTCGTCCCTGTGAAATAGCTGGAGGTAAAGCATCAACTTTATTTCCAATAATCATTGTATTAACTACAGAGTAATTACAGCTCATGCTAAATCTAACAAATTCCCCATGGAGTGCTATGAAATCCAAAAGTAGGGATTAACACCCCATCACCACACTCGTAATTCTGCAGTAAATCTGTGCGACTGAGGGGTGGTAATGATAAACAAGCTTGGTGGTAATTACAACAGAATTAACATCAAAGTAGTAATTATACCCAATGTCCCGCTGAGTACACTGTGTGCCTGTACCTCAGACTGCTTCAGAGCAGCCAGAGAAACAGAAACTGCTCTCCTGAACACCCATGAAGATCTGCTCACTAATCATGACTCTAGCATTCCTTCTGTCCTCATCCTCCTAGATCTTTCCTTTGCTTTCGACACGGTCAATCATGCCATCCTAATCAATCGTCTCGGTGAGAACATGGGCATCAAGGATCAGGCCCTAGCAAGGTTGACTTCCTTTGTCCTGCATTTTCCTCTCAGGTCCAACTGGGGTCCATTCTCTCCACAACCTCTCCCTCCACATGTGGTCTTCCTCAGGGCTCTAACCTCTCACCCTGTTTTTTTAAACCTCTACATGGCCCCTTTGGCCCACCTCATCTCCACATTCTCCTCTAAATTCCCGTATTATGCGGATGACACTCAGCTCTCCTTCAGGCTCCTATATGCTGCCTCTCCTCTCTCGCTCATTCCTGACTGTCATTCCACGATTCAGGAATGGTGCACCTTCAATGATCTCTGCCTCAATGCCAGCAAGACTGAGATCCTCCTCATTGGGACCCATACTCCCGCTTTCCCTCTTTCACTCTGGCTTTCCTCCTTGGGCCCTCTCCCTGCACCTTCCTGTGAGTCAAGAAACCTTGGTGTCATCTTCGACTCCACTCTCTCCTTCTCCCATCACATTCCAGACCTCTCCAAGAAGTCCCACTACCAGCTGCACCTCCTCAGAGGTATTCTTCCTTTTTTCACTTTCCCCCAGAATCTCTGGTTCTATCTAGACTGGACTACTATTTCTCAACCTACCTTCCTCTACTCTCCGCCCTCTGCAATTAATGCAGAACAGGACTGCGAGACTTGTCTTTGGCCCGAGCCCAGGGATCATTTCTCTCCAACCCTAAAATCCCCCCACTGGTATCCAGTGGCTGCAAGGATCAAGTTCAAGACCCTCTGCATTGTCTGCAAGGCTTTCTGGGCTACAGGGTCTGCACTACATCCAACTCACTCTTCCTAAACATCTTCCTTCTCGAGCCCTTCACACAGCTACCTCCAACTCTCTGATGGTTAGACGCTTCTCCAGGCAGAGAGTGGGAGGGAGATACCTTTCCTCTGCAGGGGCTTCCCTCTGGAATGGCCTCCCTGCCCCTCTCAAACTTGAGCAGGACCACCTCAGGTTCCAGAAGCAGCTCAAGACCTTCCTTTTCACTTCTCCTTTCTCACTTCCTCTCCCTTGCTGACCCCCCTTTCTGCTGCACTGACTGATCACCTGGCTACCTTCAGGGCCCAATGGGCACCACGTTCCTACATGACTTGTAAGCACCTGCACTGCCTCTGGGCCTCTGCGCACTTAGCAGTTGTATCTGTAACCCTACAATCCCCTGCTCCCTTACACTTACCCAGAGCCGGCTCTCCAGGCCGCACTTACTCAGAGCAATGCTGCCCTCATGACACAACCCTCCTCCACTCTCCCTGCCATTTCTCGTGCCCCCCCCTCCACTTGCACAATCTGAATGACACAAGGCCTATTAAGATTGTTTGTTTCGTCCTCCCTTTGTCTCCCTACTTTGCCTTGTCACGCCTATAAACACTTGTGTACAGGCACGTTATGAATGCCTTATCTTATCTTATCATATCATATCATATAGTCTATGTGTGAGCAGGGGCAGATGGTGTATGGGATATGATATGATATAGAGTAAGAAACTGGGTTCTAGATAGTGAACACTCCTGTGCTAAGCTCTGTGAATAGTTCACTTGCAATCGATCAGTTTCTGCAAGGTCACAGGTTGGAAGAGGCAAACCTAATACCTTTTGAAAGGGAAGTTTCAGCAAGAGCGTCCTGGTTACCTTGCAAGGAAAGTATTCTGACCCTTGTTTATGAAAGGATCTCAGGCGTTTCTGCTGTGCTTATTACATGAGAGTTTTTATTTGCATTGAAATATGGTTTAGACATTTTGGGCCTCATTACGACCCAGGCGGTAAGGGGTTAACGGTGCCGTAAAAGGTGGCGGCGCCGTTAATCCCTTACCGCCGAATTACAAGGTCACTTTGCGCAATTTGTGGTACCGTAACTACCGCCTTGCCCATTTCCATTGAGCCCTATGGGGTCAAAAATGGGAATGGTAAAGGGCCAATGGTGAATGGGGAATTACCGCCCCGCCAACCTTGGAATGGGGCAGTAATTCCGCCATTCACCATGGCGGAATCAGTAAAATGCCGGCGGCAACCATGGCGCTAGTAGCGCCATGGTTACCGCACGGGTCGTAATGAGGCCCTTTGTCTATTAGCTGAAGGTTCAATCCAATTTGTATAGCATGTTGTTAGGCTGATGCCTGCGTTCGGCTCGCTCCGTTTGTCGCTTACTAGCCAATGGCTCTATGAACCATAGGGATCTTGCCCTAAAAACCTTACCTAATTGCCTTGAGAAAGACGCTAAGGGGTTGAAACACGTGTCGGCTGACCTTCACCTAATAAAAAAAAAAACTCTCATTTAATAATCACAACAGAAACACGTGAGATCCTTTCATAAACAAGCGTCCAAATACTTTCCTTGCAAGGTAACCAGGACGCTCTTGATGATATGATATGATATGGCATTTATAACGGGCCTATACACAAGTGTTTCAAGGCACGAACATGGAGGGTGCATCTGTCATATACCCCATGAAAGATGGGAGATTAAGCTACCCCACCCCTGTGACAGGTGATGCATTTTATGATTGGCTTTCATAAAGCTAAACATTCAAGCTATGCAGAGGGTTTAGGTTTTAAGCAATGAGGACTTCCTGCATTGTGTATTGTATCAAGTTCTGTTGTTATCTCGGGAGTTGGGATCTGAGCTCCCAGCTTAGCCCATCATTGATGTATCCCTATTCCTCTGTGTCCTTCATTAATTGGATATTGCAATTGTTCCTCATTCCAATCAAGGAAACGCTGTTCAGATGGGAGATACATGTCTGGATCTCTCCCCCGAAGCCTTGAATTGCCCAACCAGTTTGTCATCCTTGGTTAAACCCTTTTCCTTGATTTGCTCAGGCCTATCAACTCAGGTAGTGGGCCGTTGCCACCAGGTACTATGCCAGGGATTACTGCCTAAATAACACTCATATGCCATCATTACTGCCCTGCACTACTCTCTCTTCATAGCATTAAAACCGGCCATTGAATTGACAGAATTTCTTTATTTTTTCTTTTTTTTATCATTTACTTTTTACATTTTTTAAACCTTTGTCAATCTCAATTTATATACATACATATGTCTGTTAAGAAAAATACACAAAAAGTAAAAAGTGCAGACAAGAAACTGGTTTCGAAAACTAAAAGGTAGGAGACAAGACATTTAGAACTACTGTGGAAACAGGCTCCTGTGATATTACGTGTAGTGCAGAAAAAAGACAGAAAAATAAAAACAATATCAGGAACTGTATCTATCATGTTCGTTTAAAATCTCTTAATAGGTAGGTGCGCGTCAATTTTCCAGAATTTTTATCAACTTTTATCTCGCGGAAATATGGTGTCCAGATTTGCTGTAAAGGCAATTGTCATTTTGATGTTTTCAACTCTGTATATAAACTCCCACCTGTCTTTAACACTCCAGTATCAGATGTTGAAGTGTTTCCACTGGTGCTTTGCAGAGTCTGCATTCGCTGGTACCACATACGTTTTTTCCTCTTGAATGTAGTATCTGATTAGTCGGTAAGAGGTATAGCCTAAAGCGTAGAAAGAGTTCTCAATATTCTGGGCAAGGAAATGTATTCAAATATCTCGGAAGGATATTGACTGCTCTTGTGTCTCGTTTTAACTCAGCATGTAACTTGTATTGGGATTTCTGCAGTTCGGTCTCTAGCCAGTCCTAGTATACTAGTTTTGGTTTTGCTGCACCTGGGTTTGTTTTTAGTGTTTCTAATTCTATATTGGCTCCAGCTAAAATCACTTGGCAGTGTTGGAGCCATTGTCTGTACACCCCGTCTCTTTGGTTGTTCTCGTTGTAAGTAAACATGTAGAATTGGATAGGCGAATCGCGGATGATACATTTTCGGAATAGGGACAGGGTCTTCAATGCTACCATGGAGAATATTGAAGATAGCCCCAGCTCACATCTTGGTAGGCACACACCTCGGTAGGTTTAGGATTTCCCGCAAAACATCCCTTCCAGAATCGCCCATTCTTTCCAAGGGAAGCAAAGGGCAGTTTCGGCACCATGCACAAGAATTGGAATAACTTTCTGTCTGTAAAATGTTATGGTTGGTACAAGAGAACATTTCCATTCCTTCTGTGTATTATGGTTCCTTTGGTTGCTAAATTCCTCATACGAGATCTTAATTCTTCGGTGCGAGGTTTATCACATATGCTTTTGTTTATGTCCACTCCATTATATCGCATGTTACAGACTTCAGCAATAGGTGGCTTTCCCAGATACCAAGTCAACAATTATTTCCTTCTTTAACCTCCAGATCGTTCTAGGATCATTATTCCAGATGTTTTAATATTTATTTTTAATCCGTTTCTTTCGATATATGCATTGAGCATATTCAGTTTTCTCTGCATGCCAATCAGTGTATGGTCTATGATGACAAGATCGTCCGCATACAGCATTCAGCTCACACTATTGCCATTTATTTTCAGTGGAAAGGCATCAACTTCCTCTAGTGTTTCTTCCATGTCGGATATAAATAGTTTAAATAATTCTGCTGCTAATTGACAGCCTTGCTTCAAGCCACGGAAGGTGGGTATGTTTTTGGTTAGAAGGCCTTCATTGTTTAATCTTTTTTGATCGAGGTATTTGAGTAAAGGACTTTTATTGGGCCCAAATGTGATTTGGGCATTTCCATCTGCACATTTTGTCCCCTAAAAGGCCCCGGTCTATGTTGTTGAAGGCCTGTGCTAAGTCTACGTATGAAGTGTATGTTTTGAACTTGCTTTAAGCGTTCTAATCTTGAGAATGTTTGGTATGAACAGATTTAGGCAGCATCCAAAGCCTTTGACAAACGCTGTCTGTCTTTTGTCAAATCGGCATAAGGTTGATGCCTATTCCCTGAGCCTTGGTAGGATGGTTGAAGCAATATTGTTCCTAGAACGTCCAATAACGCAATGGGTCGGTAGTTCTTAGGGTCTGATTTTAGATCCTTCTTAAAAATGGGTATCGTGATTGCTGTGTTCCAGGATTCCGGTATTTTGCTTTTCCAGGCAATCTCATCGAATAGCACCATACAGAAGTCTGCACATTCTTCAATCGCTTCTTTGAGCATGGAGTTTGATAGCCCGTATGGTCCAGGGGTGTGGGAATTACTGGTTTTGTTAATTATCTGGATGATTTCTTGTTTGTCGTGGACCAGTTCCCATTTGCCTTGTGGTAATGGGATTTCATAAATAGCGTCAGTTGTGGGTGGCCCGAATAATGTGCCAAAGAATTGTATCCAGGCTTCCTCTTTCACTGCATTATGATGAAGCGCTCAATAAATTCCCATCCAGATCGTTTAGCACTGACCACAGAGATCTAGAATTATTTGACACAATTTATTAGCACATATTAAGTATCATTTTGGATAGTGTTGCATTTGTGGTTCTGCTTCCAGTTTTGATATTTCTGTTTACGTTTTTTTTGTCTGATTTTTGATTAGGGGTCCTTCATGTGATTTTAAGTTTCTTAGATCTTGGGTCAGTTCTCTTTTCTTTTTGACGATCTCCTTGTTGCAACAGTGTCTCAGTTTAATTGTATTTTTAGACCTAGTTTGGTTGCCATTTGAAACTCACAGATTAAAGGCAAGTAAGTAGGACCCACTATATTGTCATTTGTGGCTGTGCATTTGTGGCTTTTTGGTAGGGCCTGGTCACCAGTTGGATAAGGTGTGCTTTCATTTGGAGCCTGGTTCTACACGGCTCTACCTCAATAGATTTTTTCCAGGTTGTGTTTTTTACCTGGATTGGCATATGCAGGAACAGTTTCACCAGGTCGTGATCCCTAGCTGTTGTTCTAATTACTCTTAATGATTTTATCAAGTGATGTACGATGCTAGACACAAACGCATAGTCCAGAGTTGGCGCTTGGGACCCGCTACACCATGTCGAGGCGGCTGGAATATCTCCTGCGGTCTGACCATTTAAGAGATACAGGTCATGTTCTATAATTTCTTTCATCCATTTGTCCACTCTTGATGGATTCTTTTCTTAGACAAATTCTTGTTAGTCTCTTTGACGTGAGTTAGCCCAATACGAGCTTAATACTTAAGGCAGTTCATATTTAGATTTCCACACAGGATTTACGGGATTATATTCTGCAGTTATCCACTAATAACATGACTTTGTTGACAAAGAATTCACCTTCCCACACCTCAGGATTCCAATAAAGGTTCAGGATTATGATCGACGTATGTACATGGTCTTTCAATGTTTCTTCCTCCAGTATCGCCAATTACATGAAATAGTTTGGGTTCCATTTTTCATCAATCTTAAAACCCCACTCTGTTTTTGTCATTATGTCTCCATTGTTTGTTTTTCTTTGCAGGGTTTATCAGAAGGGTGAACCCTTCTATAAGAGTTACAGATGTCATCCACGTTTCTTGAAGACAAAGGATGTCGGTTGATTTTAGGCTTATACCTTCGTTGCTGAAGAGATGTTTAAAGCCATGTGTATTCCAACTTCCGATTGTGTGGGTTGCTGTAATAATTGGTTCTGCATAGTACTGGAGTTTAAACATTTGGTAGCCATTCCCAATTGTTCACATATGTTTTTTGCATGTACTTCTCTGTGAGTAGATTTATTTCCCTTTTACTCATGCTGATGTTGTTAAAGGTTATCTTCGCTTCGCATTGAACCTTTCTCCCCAATGGACCTCACAAGATTGGTCTATATGATGTAGTAATGAATTGGACTGTCTTCTCAGGTGCTCTCATGGAAGATTTCAGTGTTCTCATGATTGTTTGTAATGTTTGATCGTTGGCTTGACTTAGAGTCTAGTTCTTTTATATCAAAGCCCAGTGGCCAAAGCGAATCGGCTTCTTCAAGAAGCAGAGCTCTTATGATTCTTGATTCTATGCGTAGGAGTTGGAAACTCGACTGCAGCACTGTCCCGAGACTCTAGACTGCGTAATCTTGGTATGATATGATGTGATAGGTCATTTATAATGCACTTAATACCAAAGAGGTTTCTAAGCACGGACTCGGGATTCAAACCTGTGTTGCTCTGTGTCGTCTTGCTTCCAAGACGAGCACTTTGCCACTGAGCTATACTCCCTGTGTAATCTTGAACAGTCGGAAGATGTTTGAGCAATTGAGCATCAGTCTGTCGTTTATTGGTAGCAGCCATTCCAAGTATACACATGGTTTTTTACTGGTGTTTGATATTTCAAAGTCTCTTTTGTTGTTACCATTTATTTCTGCATTTCTAAATTCCAGTGCAGATTTATATTCTGAGTTATCTGTTGGTTTTATGTTCTTAGGTACTGTTTTTTAGGTTTTTAAGGTTGAATGTATGCTTACAATGTTTGTGGGTAAAGGGCAATCCACATAACAGTTTGTTTGGTGTGAATTTGTATTAGTCGAATCTTATGAGGTTTGTATTTTTCCAATTTCTTGATTACACATTGTTATCTTGTGCACAACATCCATCTTGATTCTTCCTGCTCCTCTTCTGCGCTTTTTCGCGTCCTCTGCGATTCACTCTCCCTCTCTATCATCCCCTCTGGCCCGACTCACTCTGCTGGTCACACACTTGATGTCTTGACCTCCTCTGGCCTCCCACTCTCTACTCCCCTCACCACTCCTCTCTTCTGGAGTGATCACTGCCTCCTCTCCTCTCATCTTTCCATCTCCTCCCCTCAAGCCAAGCCTACCCCAAGATTGCCACCCACCTTCTTGGACATCCGGCCCATGAAGAGTGTGTCAGTCAAGACTTACGCTGCCACCTTCCGGCCTCCCTCTGCCCCTCCCTCATTCATCCCAGGCTGACTCACCCCCTGAAACAGCCCTGTCTCTGCTCTACACTTCAATTTCTGATACTCTTGATGCTCTTGCCCCTGTCATGAGGATCCGCTTGAAGTCCAAAGCCAAGTGCAACATCTAGCATTACTCTGACCTAGCTACAATTAAACGTAAGTGTAGGGGGGCCGAGAGGAAATGGATGGCTTCTCATACATCCTCTGACAAACTGGCTTGCCACAAGCTCCATCGGCAATACTGACTCTCTGTCTGCACCAAGAACAGAGCCCACATTCAAGCCTGCGTCTCTGCGGCATCTAACAACTCAGCAGAACTCTTTAAAATCTGTAAGGAGCTGGCCAACCCTGGGACAGTCTCCACCCCTCCTCTTTCTTCCCAGGCTCTTTACAACGCCCTTGCCTCTCACTTTATTTCTAAAACCTAGGACATCCCGTCCACCCTCTCCTCAGCTCCCCCTGTTCTCCCCTCTCCTTCTCTGCTTGATGACCCTCCTTCAGCTAACCCCCTCCCTCTTTCTCCTCCTTTCCACTGTTCTCCCCTGATGAGGTTGCTAGACAAATCTGATCTATGAGAGCCTCATCAAAACAGGTCCATCCCTGTTCCTCAAAAACCATTAAGGACCACATCCATGCCCTCGCTCCTGCCCTTGCTGATTTCTGCAACCTCTCCTTCACCTCTGGTTCTTTCCCCTCCTCTCTGAAGCACTCCCTTGTGCATCCTCTCCTCAAGAAACCCACAGCTGATCCTTCTTGTCCAGCTAACTATTACCCTATTTCCATTACTCCCTTTTTGGATAAACTCCTGGAAAAGCTGGCCATCTCTCAGCTTAACCTACATTTTGACTCTGTTAGCTCTCTCCATAACCACCAATCTGGCTTCAGAGCTGCAAGAAGCATGGAAACTGCTCTCCTGGCCATCTGTGAAGACCTGCTCTCCAACCTTGTCTCTAACATTCCCTCTGTCCTCAGCCTACTTGATCTCTCCTCTGCTTACGACATGGTCAACCATACCACCCTGCTCAATCATCTCCGTGACAACCTGGGTATCACTGATCAGGCTCTGGCCTGGCTGACCTCTTTCCTCTCTGATTGTCTCTCCCAGGTACAACTTTGGTCCTTCCTATCTTCTATTTCCTTATCTACCTGTGGTGTTCCCCAGGGGTATAACCTCTTGCCTTTGCTTTTCAAACAATATCTGGCAACTCTCGCCTACTGCATATCCATCTTCTGCTCAAATTTCCAGTGCTGTGCTGATGACACCCAACTCATTTTCAGGCTTCCTTCAGCCACCTCCTCTCCTTCCCTCATGTCTGATTGCCTAATTGCCATTCAAAATTGGTGTGCCGCAAACGATCTTTGTCTAAATGCCAACAAGACTGAGATCCTCCTCATCGGTACACCTTTCAGCATCTTTTTCCCTCACTCTCTGGTCAGCCTCCCTTGGCCCTCTTCCTACCCCTAGCTGCGAGACTAAGAACCTTGGGGTCATCTTTGACTACACACTTTCCTTCTCCATACACAGGGTCGAAATGGGACAAGAAATTGGCCCGGTCACCCAAATAAATTGGCCCACCCCTACACTCAAAAAAGTGGCCCACACCTCGCCCCACGACCCTTGACCTCTGATGACCTCACCGGAAGTGATGTCATTTGACCCCACCCCAAGGTGACATCCCGGGAAGTGATGAAACACAAACTTTCACCCCTTGACAAACAGGAAGTAGCATCAAATAGCATTGTTCCTAAGTACACAAAATGACTGTGAATCCAAGCAGACATCCAAGGCCAAATGATGTATATGTTATTGTATAGCACTTAAGCTTAAGTGATACAATATCACCCAACCTGTGTTGGTACTCATTTATCGACCTAAGACAGATGAAAGGCTTTTTTGAAAAAAAATAAAAAAATAGGAAAATAAAATATTTTTTTAATCAATTTTTTTTTCTTCCAATCCGGCACAGACATGGCCAGAAACCGGCCCCCACTCCCTAGGGACATTTCGGCCCAGCCAATGGCCGAAAGGCCGAGGGGCCAATCCGATCCTGTCTGCACACATCTCTGATGTCTCTAAAAAGTCAAATTTCTTACTGCATATCCTTAGAGGTACTCTGCCTTTCCATTCCTTCCCTCAGAAGCTTACTGTCTCTCAAGCTTTGGTTCTCTCTAGGTTGTACTACTGTAATAGCCTCTTTCTAAATGTACCCGCCTCCACTCTCCGCCCTTTACAACTAATCTGGAACAGGACTGCGAGACTCTTCCTTGGCCTCAAGCCCTGGGATCATATCTCTCCAGCTCTAAAATCCCTTCATTGGCTCCCGGTGGATGCAAGGATAACATTTAAAACCTGCTAATAGTGGTTAGTGGGTAAAGGCTTATAAACACGCTATGCACACTGTAATTAGTTGGTACAAGTGAGCTGCGTTGCGTATGTCTAGGCCAGGTCCCCACTCACTGCCTGGAAAATTAGATAGTCTATAAAATATGACACGCAAATACGTGCAATTCCCAAAATTCCAATCTTATGAAATAGTACATAATGTCCATGACTTGAACAATGAGAATTATTTAATAACAAGGTTCACAGGGAATCAGCCGACACACGTTTCGACTACAAGTCATTTTCAAGGCTATTCTGTTGTTAATGCTGTGGTTAAGGAGCTTAGATGCAGACAAGTTCGAATTGTCAAAATTAGATTCATGATGGTGGTATCCATCTTCGTATGCAATTAGTAGGACGCGTATGCCTGTTTGTCAAAAAGTAATGTCCCTGATGGTCAGACGTAGCGTATTGTTCTCTGGTTAAGAGGGCTTGATCCCTACAACAGCCGGCAGTATTCAAAACCCTCTGCATTGTCCATAAGGCTTTCTGGGGCCTGGGTCCAAAATACCTTCAACTATCCCTTCCGTAAATACCTCCCCTCTTTAGCCCTTCACTCCTCTTCTTCTAACTCCCTCAGGGTCAGCCGTTTTTCAAAGAAATTAGCTGGGGTAGATCTCAGTCTTCGGCTGGGGCCTCCCTTTGGAACAGCCTTCTTTCCACCTTGAAACTTGATGAGAACCATCTCCGGTCCGGAAACAGCTCAAGATCTTCCTCTTCGCTTCTGCCTTTTCCCCTCTTCTCCCCTGCTGACCTGTTTTCTCTCTTGGCACTACCCACCTGCCCACCCTTTCCTCTTCGGGCCCAGGTATCTGCACACCCTGCCTCTTTCCTGCACTGCCTCTGGGACACCCCTTGCACTGTGGTCTGTATCTGTACCCATACAGTCCCCCACCCACTTTTCTTCTTCTGCACTTTTCAGATACACCCTATTTGACTAACCTAGCACTTTACCACTTGCTGGTTGCACTACTACTGCTTATCACCTTTATTTATTTATTTGTCTTTACTTATTACTATTTATTCCCTCCTCTGCGCCGCGCTTTTCATGCACTTTCCCCCTTTTCCCTTTTTCCCATGCACTTGCGCGCTCTTAATATCACTGTGCCCAGTAAGATCGTTGTTTTGGTTCTTTCCCCTTTTCCCTTCCCTTTGCCTAGTCACTCTCTGAAACACTTGTGAATGAGCGCGATATGAATAAAATATCATTTCATTTCATTTCAAGGTAAAAAAGCTGGTGTTCTCAATTAGTTCGATAGGTGTATCGATCTTCGAGTTTCTCACTGGTGTTTGAGTGTTTTGCAACGCTAACAGGGGTGAGATATTTGTGGTTTCTACAGGGAGCGTTAAGCAAATCATTTCACCAATATCAGGTCCTTCTTCGTAAAAGGAGATTTCTTCTACATCCCTAGTGGGTTGATCAGGGTTCTCGCTGGTTTCTGTTTCAGGGTTTTCAACCATGTAACTAATGTTCTACGGAGATTTCTTATAATTTCTCTCCATGGTTTTGCTTGTTTCTTGAGTCTTTCTTTTCGGCTAGAGAGTCTCTTGTTCTGCGAGTGCAGATTTTAGATTTCGAATAAATCCGTGTGTTCCACCTATTTTGGTCACTTATTTTGCTGTCATATTTTTTGATTTTTTTGTTTGAGAGCGAGCACTGTTTTTTGCCATTTGTTTCTTCTTTTTGCACAAGTAGAAAATCTTGTAGTTAGCCTCATTGTTATCACCCTCAGCTGTTGACGTTTCAGTACTTGGTTGAATATTTGTCGGTGATAGGCATATTATTGCTGGGTTTGTGTTAGCTGCATTGGTTGAGGCATCTTGTGGTTTGCATCCTGTCACAGCAACAACTGAGTCTGAAGCAGTGTTTGATTGCTCTTGATCGTTGGGCTGGTCCCTGCAATCTACGTCAGACACTAAAGCTATTAAACCAGTGTTGGCAACAGACGGGGTTGCTTTTGTTCTCAGCTGATCAGGAGGTTTGGCACGGGGTATGCTGGGTCACGTTAAGTTAGATATTCCTTCAATCTCACTTGAGTAGATATTTGGATTGGTTGTAGGCAGTGCTTAATTTGTAAAAACAGTAAGTGCCAGTGCCCAAAAGATATTGGCCCCATAATGCCGGGCGCGGTGCCACCTTCAGTGCGGGTGTGCCGGCCTCGCCAGTTCAGTGCAAGGCCTACCTAGATCGGCCCACCACAGGCCCATTCCACTGCTGCTGCTCCATGTCACTTGTTTGCAGCTGCAGAAACTGCTGGCACAGGCTAGTAGTGGGATGGATGGGGAAGGGCACACATGGGTTTAGAAAGTATAATGCTTTAAAGTTGGAAAACACTTGTTATGGTAGGTGTAGTGGTTCCAGCATTCCGGCAAACCCAGAGGCAAAAGAGTGCATTTGAACACACTTCTAAGTTCTAGACCACACTTGTTAGACGTCTGAACCATACTTGCTGTCCTCGAAGTGATAATGTATTTGATAAAATTGTTGCAAACGTCTGGATGTTATCTTATTTGTCAATTTTGTAGAATGACCCCCCACCGCCCGGCCCACCCCCTCCCACCGTCCTGTTTCCCAAATGGCTCTGAGTGGAGCTGCATTGCAATCATTGTCTCGGGACTCAGGATAGCTCACCAGCAATGTCCTCGATTGGAAGCAAGACGTCACGAAGCAACACAGGTTCGATCCCCGACTCCTCGCTTAGAAACCTCTGGGCATTAAGCGTGTTATAAATACGCAACTAAGACATGCTCCTCCTGTAACTGCACCTCGATGCCCCCGGGCTGTGTGAGCGCTTTAAAAATGCAAATAAATAAAAAAGCATTCTGTTTCAGTCACTGTTGCACTGTATTTGTCTCTACCCCTTCTGCCCCATCTGACACTCTGTTAAAGTACACCAAGTATTGTTAATCGGTTAACTCAGGAAGAGCACCCTCCCCTCAGCTCATTCCTAAATCACCTCATCCAGGTGTTTTATGTAATCAATTTACTCTCAAGCCCTTATCAGTCATCAAATCTCATAAATGCATCCCCTTCACCCTTCCTTCAACCATGAGCATGGTGTTGTATAACTTGGAAAAAGTCATTTCTGCAAGACATTGTTGTGAAATCAATAGCCTGTGCTACTTCTGCTTTAGGGCCTCTTTCCACCTTAACACATATTAAAAAAACTAAATATGTTTTGTCACCCAATAGTCAGGAGCCAGAGGAGAATGCATATTCGGATATCTCCTGCCTACTGACATGTTCTTGACATACTTCACTAAACTGCAGGGTGTTACTGTAAAGAGTAGAGGGGGGGTCTGTACTTCTGCTCTCTATATGGTAGAGGAGAGGCACAGATGACCCCAGCCAAGATTCTCTATTATGGTAGCAATGGACGAGCAATCAAGGCCTAGCTTCTCCGGAGGTGATGCAAGCTGGTTCTTAAGCACAGTGTAGTCCCCAAGCCCCCACAAAGGAATGTCCACACACTGTATTACTGAAAACACAGTCTTTATATAATTAATATTCAAGGTTATGTACACTATCACAATAACTCACTCTGTGCTCAGAAAATCTACAATGGCAAATATATACAGTTCTAAGTGTTACCACAATTATTATCAGATTTCATTAAAGTGCATCAACTGTACTCTGGTTAAAATGTCACACAAATCAATTAATAAAGAGAACCAACAATAGACATAGCAGGAAAGCAGTTGGTTAGAACAATTGGCAGAATACTGGCCCCTACCACTAGACACAGTTCTGTGTGGAGATCCCCCCACCTGGGCAACCTGTAAAATAAAGATATACCACAGGCCCAGTCCATATATTGTTCTATAAGTCTTATTTCCTTCTATAATGTTTCTACCCCCCCAATGTACCTGGTGGAGCAGAGTTGTTTGAAGAGGCATCAATGGATCCTTCTTGAGTGACTCCCTTTAAAGCGGGAGCCACGGATCGGCGAGAGGCATCGAAGAAGGTGAACTTGGCATCGACGGCGTCAATTAAAAGTTCGAGGGTGCCGAGACCACGGCATCGATCCAGGCGGTGCTCGTCAGTGACATCTTGCGAGGATGAGGTGTGCGGGGCACCTCAGCGTTGGATAGTTCAGGACCACAAAGAGTTTCTGAAGAACTGTGGGCCAACAAGGGCGTTGAGTCGTCGAAGTCTTTGTGGTCTTTGGGTGGCAGGAAACCCACCAGTGGATTCTCCTCGGCACGTCAGCGTCCTCGACTTTCTCCGGCGGGATAAAGCGGCCGTTGGTGCGGACAAGGGAGTCCTTCGATTCAACAGTCTTAGGCAAAGGAGCGGGCAGCTCTGGGCGTCAGCGGCACGGCGTCATGCGGTCCCCTCATCTGAGCAACATGGCTTCGACGGGCCTCCAGCAGTTACGGCGATACTCTAAACCCTGGTCGACGGCAATGGACTTCGACAGCGTCGATGTCCGGGTGCTTCACTTCGTTCTCCTCGGCGGTCCCCGTCTCCGGTCGGCAGCCTTTTGAGGGTCTGTCTTCCAAGGAGCTTCGGCGAAGGTTAGCGGTGCTCAATGGTCCCTCGGAGCACAGGGAGAGGGCGCCTAGCCAGGTCCTCTCTCGGATCAGTCCTCGACAAACTCGACAGATTTCGGATCGGGTCGAAGCAAATGCAGCAGCAGTTCTTCTTCTTCCAGCTGGGCATCAAGGATCACAGGGAGAGGGCGCCTAGCCAGGTCCTCTCTCGGATCAGTCCTCGACAAACTCGACAGATTTCGGATCGGGTCGAAGCAAATGCAGCAGCAGTTCTTCTTCTTCCAGCTGGGCATCAAGGATCAGCATGTCCAGTTACTCTTCAAGTGTAGACACAGCTTCTGAACAATTTCCAGTGGTGAGAGGTCCCCAGATATACTATTCTGTCCCTCATACATGCTGCTGGGTCACACTCAGCAGCCAATCATTCAGAAGGGCATTCATGCAGTCAGTCAGCCAATCAGGCATACAGTGCATTCAGGCCATAGTCCTCCCTCTCAGACACTCACAACAAGGAATGTGTATTGGGACAAGTACCCCGCCATTCAACACTACACACTGCATTCATACCAGTTTCGGGCAGGGCTGTCTCAGTCTGTGTCTCTCATCAGTCAGGCTAGGCGGATCATCATTCTCTGCCCTGGCTCCAACCCTGTGGAACTCACTCCCACCCCACATCCGCTTAACTGAAGACTTAACGTCCTTCCGCAAACTACTGAAAACCTGGCTCTTCCCATAAAACCAATCCAGCATCATCACAATAATACCGACCCATCAAACTACCTGAAGCGAGAATGACAGCTAAATAAACTCGAATGTAAACTAGAAAGACAAGCAGGCTTAAACGAGTAAAGTAGATCAAAACATTGAAACAGAAAATACGAATAAATGATTGAGAAACTCAGGAAATCTGAACTGATCAAAACGACATAATGAATGAGAAGGGAATACAGTGAATGACATAAATGAAACAGTTAGAATGGATGAAGCGTACAGAACAGACAATTACACTAAACGGAAGCATGTGGATGTGACTGGAGAGCAGATGAGTTGTGGAAAGCGGTTGCGTGTGGAAATCGGTTGCGTGTGGAAAGCGGTTGTGTGTGGAAAGCGGTTGCGTGTGGAAAGCGGTTGAGTGTGGAAAGCGGATGAGTGTGGAGAGCGGATGATTATGGACTGAACGAGTGTCCTACCTCGACCAGTATGTAGACTGGACGAGTGGATAAACTACACGAGCATATAGTCTCGACAAGTGTCTAGACCTGACGAAGTGTGCGGTCTGGACGAGGGTGCGGTCTGGACGAGGGTGCGAACCAAACGTAGGGTGCGGACTAGACGAATGTGTGGAGCGGTCGAGTATGAGGAACGGACGATTATGTGCAACGGACGATACTTAACATGCCTTGGAATGAAGGAAACTCTTGAAAACATACATCACGCCACACCCCACGCTTACTCTCTCCCTTACACCACCACTCATCTAGAACACAGAGATACTATGACACCATTCGGTATAACTGTTCTCATATCTACATCTCGCGCTTACTCCACATCACTCTAAGTAAACATTGCTGGTTTCTCACCACCCAGCCAGGCGTTCTTCTCAGGCCTAACGCAGCCACACTCGTTCTGGATAAAGCCGACCAGAACGAACACATACTCCTGATCTCTCAACCACCACACCTACAGCTAAGAAGCAGCTACCACTTGTTTTCGCACCAGCTGCACACATATATGGTGCGCACACGCACTTTTGACTCCCCCCTACTCTCTCTACTGACCTGAACTTCGGTTCCCAAGGGCGTTCAACCTACCAGCGCCTTTAGACCATACCAATGGTATATAAGGCGCTATATAAATGCAAAATAACATAACATAACATACCAGAAACCAAACAGCCACAACAAGAAGTGCATATTTGTCACACACTCCATTCACCCAGGTCCCACCCACAGGGTGTACCCACAACATACAGTCACTTGGAAGGCTCCAGCCAGTCTGGCCTGTACTTCACAACAACACCATATATGGAACTTCCACCCAATAGCCAGTCAGGGGGAAGGGACAGAGTCAGGGCTTCCCAGGACTTTGGGAAAACACGTTAACAGGCAATAGAAAGCAAGAGGCCACAGGGGCCATCTTGTTTCCTATCAGGAATCGACTGATTCCAATGGCAGGGCCTGGGTATCCCAAAATGGAGGATACTCAGAGCACCTGTCAAATTCAGCATGGAGCTGCCACCAGCCCATACCCTGCTCTGTGGGCCACCCACAGGTGCCCAAAAACATACACTAGGCGCAAGGGTATCCCATGGGTCTGTACACCAAACCAAAAACAGGAAGAGCTGCACTGCCAGGAGTCCCACATGGACTCCTGGGCAGAAAACAATACAGAACATAAGTGAAAAAGGACTACAGGACAAGGACAGGGAGGTCCTGTCCCTCCAATGCATTTCCAGCATCACAGTAACAGACACCCACCTCTATCTGAGGATTCCTATCTGAGGATTGCATGTGCTCTCCTTCGGCCAGTGCTTTAAGTGGGGTAAGAAATTGAGGGGGGGCCCTCGTTTGGGGGCGTGGCTTTCATTGTGGGCGTGGCCTAAAAGTGCACAAATCATAGTAAGGTGCGCAAACAAATATATAAATGTATGTGAGCATTTATATGTTTGTATGCGTACTACTATGGTGTGTGTACTTTTCAAGCCATATTTTATAAACATAGCAATGTTACATATTTCTATGTTTATAAAAGGTGGTTTGAAAAGTGCACAAACCATAGTAAGTTATGCACACTTGTGTGCTTACCTTACTATGGTTTGTGTACGTTTCAAGCCACCTTTTATAAACATAGATATTTGTAACATGTTTCTATGTTTCTAAAAGATGGCTTGACACGTAAACAATTCAAGGCATGACGGACAAAACAAACCGCAAGGTGGCTTTGTCCGTCGACAAAGCTTTATAAAAGATGCCTTGAATTGTGCACGTTTCAAGCCGTCTTTTATAAACATAGAAATATTTCTACCTTTATAAAAGATGGCTTGAAACGTACACAGTTCAAGGCATCTTTTATAAAGCTTTGCCGACGGAGAAAGGCACCTCGGGCTCTGTGATCTATCTGCTATCACTGAGCCCGAGGTGTCTTTCACCCTCTGCGAACCCGCGGGCTCCATGATTTAATCTGCATATTAGATCACGGAGCCCGCGGGGTCAGTGACCTGGGGAGGGAAAACAAAGGGACAGTAACTTCCTCTGATGACCCTGATGAGGGGTCATCAGAGGGAGTTACACTAACTGACAGAAGTGCCGCCAGCCTCAGCGTCGCTGTGGCTGGCTGGCACTTCTGTCAGCTCGCCTGACTTCATGGCAGGCGCATCTCCCGTCGCGGCTGCGGCCGCGGCGGGATAATGCATCCCGCAATGTTGTGTGGGACGGGGGGCCCCGGCTGGGCCCCGGCTCAGCCCCACTTTCTGGAGACTGCCGGGGCCCGGCCCCGGCAGGCCCCGGCCCACTTAAAGCACTGCCTTCGGCGCACATGCTCAGAGCATATTGTACCGAGGTTAAGAGGCCACATCGGGTGTATAAACCACACATCAGGATAGAAAACATGCGCTGTAATTATGTAAAAAAATGACAGCAAAAGACAGTTCTGAATTATACACGAAAACTCAACTAGTGCTTTTATTTATGACGACAGATTAGTGGGCACGTGCACCATGTTTATCCCTGTCTAGTTTTCATGTGTCTATCTTTGCCTGAAATGGCATTTCAGAAGTTCGTCTTTGCATGGGCTTTTCTTGCGAAGTGCAGTCGGTTCGGTTTCGGCCCAATATGTGCACCGTTCCAGACAGGTTCCTCTCGCTGAAGCTTGTTTGTGAACTAATGAGGCTGATAACATTAAAAGGAAGAGCGGAAACACCCAGGCAAAAATTCACAGTTCATGTTTCGCTTAGATGAATGCTATCCAGGGTCGGTCTGGGCATACAATTGTCAGGAGTCGGGCTCGGCACCAATGAAAAAGTGGCCAAAGTTGCAAATGACATCTTTTGTGACAGACTAGTGGGACCATGCTGCGGCCCGAGCCCCGCCCGGTCTTGGGCCTTGCCCTGCCTTGCCTCAATCACTAGGCTACCTTCAGTGCGGCCACCACGGCCATGCTGAGCCTGATGATGACAAATATAGGTGCGCAGCGGCCCCACGGAAGGTAAGATTTTAAAAGAAAAATGTATATTTGGGTGGCTGGGGCCCATCACTTTTGAAGAGAAGGGCCACAGCCACCACTCAAAATAAGTTATTTCTTTTACAACCTACCTTCCGTGGAGCAGGGCCCCAGCCACCGGCCCCACGGAAGGTCAGGTTTTCAAAGAAAAAAGTAAAAAACATACCTTTGGGCACAATCCATGGGCCCGGCCGCCCGCTGCAGAGTCATCCGACTCAGTCTGCGGCAGCCGGCAGCCCCTGGTCACAGAAATTGGCCTGGGCTTGGCACTGTCTGCAGTCAGCAGCACACTGCACACAGACAGAAGCCCGGGTGCGGATGGGCCAAACCAGGGCCTTGCCTGATCACTAGACTGTGACAGACTCAGGCTGCACCACACGCAACAACAAGTGACTTACCTGCTTTGCCGGCTGGGACTTGGTCTCCTGTCAGGGTCTCAGGGCGGGGGGGGCCGGGTGCGCACACTGGCACCCGCAAAAATGAAAAAGCAGGCAGAGGGGGCCCCAGGAAGCAACTTGGCTGCAGGGCAGGCTCTCTCTCTCACAAGTCAGGACCGACGACCCCACACCTCGACACCTTCACTTCACAGTAACTTGTGAAATGGAGGTGGCGCCGCGCTGCCTCTTGTGGCAACAACAACACGTCACCATGTAATTTCACTGGCTCACAGAAACAGCCAATGAAAACTGCACTATCTGTGTTACTATACAGAATGTATCAAATACTGCATAGTAACAACAGAATGGTAGTTTTCATTGGCTGTTGTTTGTAACAGTTTGTTGTTCATTGCTATTGCTGGCCCCTCCCAGGCCCAGCCAGCCATGGCCTGCAACCTGCAAGCACGAGAGAGATCGAGATCAGAATGACAAATCCCAATGATTTATAATCGAAGCAAAGCGAAGTGGAAGAACAAACAAAGCAATTGCACGTCTGCTGGCCACGCATGAGTTCCGGTGCCCAAAAAAGAGTGCTGGTGTTGGCCACCGGCAATCACCCCCACAAATTAAGCACTGGTTGTAGGCATAACTGTGGGGAAGCCAGTGTTTGTTTTAACAATAACTTTAGGATCTAGGTGACATTTTTCATTGTTTCTTTACCCCATTTAAGTATCTCTTTAGTATGTCAAGCTGGATCTTTTTGTTCCCCCCAATGTCTCTCATGTGATTGCTTAACAGTTTTTGCAGCAAGTTTTCTGAATCTGTTTCCCGCTCAAGTCTTTGTTGCCAGGAAGCATACCATCCATGTGAATCAACTTAGTATGAGTCATGGCAAGTAACGTTGCTTGGTCCTTAAAACTTGCATAGATTAATTCATATAACTTTAGAAATGGAGCCATCGCGATTGTTAAAGCAAACATTAAATTACACTGCGTTTGCAAGGGATCAGATTTTTTCCATGATCTTTGGCGGCAGTGTCTTTGGTTGGGTCTTTTTTGTGACAACGTAGTATTGTGTCACAAACTTTCACTAGAGCTTGTAGAGTCTACAGAGTAATCAGAGTCACTTGTGGTTCCATTGTTTGTTTTAGAAGTTGGTCGGTGACGTTGGATTTTGTCCGGCCAAATATATATATATATGTCTTTAAATGTATTTTTATTAGTTTTCAACTGGGTCTTACAATAATCAAACAAGAAAATGGGGAAAACAAAACCTCTCCATCAGACAAAAGAATAACTTGTCAGGGTAAGTCCCTGGTTCCCATCCCCCCCACGTGCCTCTCTGTAATGGGAATGCCCAAGACAGGCATGCATTGACAGTGATCCTCCCCGTGGGGCCATCATACAGGGCCTGGATGCCCAGTTGGAACCGCTCCCCGAAGCCAAAGCTGTTGAGTACCCCTCCAGGAAGTCCCAATCCACCCGGTCAAAGGCCTTCTCTCCGTCTATTGACACCAAGACTGGGTTGCCCTCTACTTCCACGGCTACTTGCATAAGGTGGAGTGTCTTGCGCAACGTATCCGCCCCTTGCCTGCCTTGGATAAACCCCACCTGGTCAGAGTGAATAGGCCTTGGCATTAGGTCCTCCATTCTTGTGGCCACGATCCTTGTGAACAGTTTTGCATCTACATTAAGGAGGGAGATGGGCTTATACGATTTACAGTCCAGGGGTGTGATGCTGGAAATGCATCAGAGGGGCAGGGCCTCCCTGTCCTTGTACTGTAGTCCTTTTTCATTTGTTTTCTGTATTGATTTCTGCCCAGGAGTCCATGTGGGACTCCTGGCAGTGCAGCTCTTCCTGTTTTTGGATTGGTGTACAGACCCATGGGATTACCTTATGGCATCCATGCGTGGGGGTGCAACCCTGTGCCCCTAGTGTATGTTTTTGGGCACCTGTGTGTGGAACACAGAGCAGGGTATGGGCTGGTGGCAGCTCAATGCTGAATTTGACAGGTGCTCTGAGTATCCTCAATTTTGGGATACCCAGGCCCTGCCATTGGAATCAGTTGATTCCTTATAGGAAACAAGATGGCCCCTGTGGCCTCTTGCTTTCTATTGCCTGTTACCTTGTTTTCCTAAAGTCATGGGAAGCCCTAACTCTGTGCCTTCCCCCTGACTGGCTGTTGGGTGGAAGTTCCATATATGGTGTTGTTGTGAAGTCCAGACCAGACTGGCTGGAGCCTTCCCAGTGACTGTATGTTGTGGGTACACCCTGTGGGTGGGACCTCGGTGAATGGAGTGTGTGACCAATATGCACTTCTTGTTGTGGATGTCTGGTTTCTGGTATGAGAGACAAAAACTGAGACAGCCCTACCCAAAACTGGTATGAATGCAGTGTGTAGTGTTGAATGGCTGGGTACTTGTTTAAATACACATTCTGTGTTGTGAGTGTCTGAGAGGGAGGACTATGGCCTGAATGCACTGTATGCCTGATTGGCTGACTGACTGCATGAATGCCCTTCTGTATGATTGGCTGCTGAGTGTGACCCAGCAGTGTGGATGAGTGGCAGAATAGTATGTCTGGGGACCTCTCACCACTGGACGTCAACACTTGAAGAGTAACTGTAACTGCTTATCCTCAACGCCCAGCTAGAAGAAGAAGAACTCCTGCTGCATTTTCTTCGACCTGATCCAAAAGCTGTCGAGTTCATCCAGGACTGATCTGAGAGAGGACCTGGCTAGGCACCCTCTTCCCGTGCTCCGAGGGACCATCGAGCACCGCCAACCTTCGCTGAAGCACCCTGGAAGTCAGACCCTCGAAAGGCTGCCGACCGGAGACAGGGACTGCCGAGGAGAACGAAGTGAAGCACCCGGACATCAACGCCATCGAAGTCCATTGCCGTCGACCGGGGTTCGGGGTATCGCCGTAACCGCCGGAGGCCCGTCGAAGCCGTGTTGCCCAGAAGAGGGCACCGCTTGATGCCATGCCACCGACGACCGAAGCCGCCCGCTCCTTTGCCTAAGACTGTTGAATCGAAGGATTCCCTTGTCCGCTACGTTGACCGCTTTATCCCACCAGAGAAAGTCGAGGATGCTGACGCGCGGAGGAGAATCTGCCGGTGGGTTTCCCGCCACCCAAAGACCACAAAGACTTTGACGACTCGACACCCTTGTCGGGCCACAGTTCTTCAGAAACTCTTCACGGTCCTGAACTATCCAACGCCGAGGTACCCCATACACCTCATCCTCGCATGGCGCCGTCGACAAGCAAAGCCTGGATCGACGACGTGGTCTCGGCACCCTCAAACTTTTCATCGACACCGTTGATGCCAAGTTCACCTTCTTCGACGCCTCTCGACAATCCATGGCTCCTGCCTTAAAGGAAGTCACTCAAGAAGGATCCATTGACGCCTCTTCGGAGAACTCTGCTCTACCAGGTACATTGGGGGGGGTAGAAACATTGTAGAGGAAATAAGACTTGTAGAACAATATATGGACTAGGCTTGTTATATCTCTTTATTTTACAGGTTGCCCAGCTGGGGGGAGCTCCACACAAAACTGTGTCTAGTGGTAGGGGCTAGTGGCTAGTATTCTGCCAATTGTTCTAACCAACTTTTTTCCTCCTATGTCTATTTTTGGTTGCCTTTATTAAGTGATCTGTGTGACATTTGACCAGAGTATAGTTGATGCACTTTAATGAGATCTGATAATAATTGTGGTACCACTTTAGAATTGTATATCTTTACCATTGTTGAATTTCTGAGCACAAAGTGAGTTATTGTGATAGTGTACATAACCTTGAATATTAATTATATAAAGACTGTGTTTTAACTAATACAGTGTGTGGACATTCCTTTGTGGTTGATTGGGGACTGCCCTGTACCTAAGAACCAGCCTGCATCAACTCCTGAGAAGCTAGGCCTTGATTTCTTGTCCATTGCTATCGTAATAGAGAATCTTGGCTGGGGACTTCTGTGCCTCTCCTCTACCATATAGAGAGCTGAAGTACAGAACCCCCCTCCAGTCTTTACAATGGGGTCTTTATCTACCTTCGGGATGACTGTGATCAATCCCCAAAGGATGGGGGAGCCCTCCCGTGGCCATAATACTGGTGAATAGAGCGGCTAGGTGACCTGCTAGGGGACTAGTGAAGGTTTTATAAAACCCTGCCGTATATCCGTCCTCCGCGGGCTCTTTCCCCAGTTTCAGACATGATATCGCACGCAACACCTCTTCCTTGGTAACTCGCTTGTCAAGTTCGAGGCTCTCCGTAGGCTTCAGTTTTGGAAGTTGCTCCCCGGTGAGGTATGTCCCCAGCTCTCCTTCATCTGCGGCTCCCTTTCTGGCATATAGATTTTCATAGAAGGCTGCAAATCCTCCTGCTACCGCTCCCTCCTCCAAGAGCTTCTGGCCCCCCTCTCCGTAGATCCCCACCACCCACCTCTCCACCCTCTGGCCTCTGAGTCTTGCGCCCTGTATGGCATCTGATTTGTCCCCCTTCGGATAGTATTTCTGTTTCAGGTATTACCCTTTCCATCTCCAGGTCTCTTAAGTCCTGGAGCTTACCTCTGGCCACCCTGAGGTCTTCCTCACTCTTCATGGCCTCCTTACCCTCTACTTGTACTAGAAGACAAATTTCTCCCCTGAGGTTTTTAGATGGGAGGGACATGACCCTTTTTTTCTCTGCCCCTTCCCTAATAAGAAGGCCCCTCCAAGTAGCTTTTGCAGCATCCCAAACCATTCCCCTTTCGACCTCCCCCGTATCAATAAGTGTGAAGAACGCCTCAATGGCAACCCTCATCTCCTCCACAAAGACTGCATCCTTAAGGAGGAGGTTGTTGCATTGACATAGTGATTGTTTGGGTTTCAGGCCCGACAGGACCACCTTCAGTTCAACCAAGTTGTGGTCCGACCAGCTAATTGGGACGTGTGTGCAGGAATTCACCCTACTGAGATGACCCTGTTCCATAAAGAAATAATCTATCCTTGTTCTGGAGCTGTGTACCGGTGAGTAGAAAGTGTAGCTCCTCTCAAGGGGATGGACGTCCCTCCAGACATCTATAAGCCCCTGACCCCACATATAGTCGCTAAAACCCGCAATCCCTCCTCTACTCCCCGCCGGGATACTTCCTCCACTGTGGTCCATTGCCCTGTCTGCCCACAAGTTAAAGTCCCCCCCTACAATAAGGGGGCCCTCTACTCTGCTCATGATCTCCTCCATAGCTTCCCTGAGGAACTGCACTTGACCGGAGTTGGGGCAGTAGATGGATGCCAAGGTTATTCTAGTATTGTCTACAGACCCTGAGACCACCAGGGCACTCCCATCTGTGTGATCCCAGACCACTGGTTCTGAGAGTCTTATTCTTCAATTCAAGACAATCCCCACTCCCCCCTTTTTGACTGGTCCCGATCCCAGAATGTCTGCCCAATATGGGCCCACGGGATGCGCCTTTACTCCCACTGGACGTTTGAGTCTCCTGTACTAAATTGGCGTCTAGTTTGCCATTTCTCAGTTCTTTCCCCAATAGGGAGCACTTCATGGGGGAATCAAGACCCTTCACATTGAGAGAACCTATGCTGAGAAGTTCCACCTGGCCTTCGGTGTTATGAGGCGCCATGCGAAGCATTCATGTCCCCTTTTTGCCCTTCAGTGACGCGCAGTCTTTTAGCCCCCTCTCGTGTTTCAGATGTTCCTGTCCATGTATCAAGTACCCTGTCAACCCCCGAACTCTCCCCCCATGCTCCCCTTGAGCTTCACCTTGTTTGAAACACCCACCCTAAGGTGTGCCACTAAGGATGAGGACTCGGCTCACCCGTTGGACTCCATACCTCTTCATCTCCCCCCGACGGGAGAAATGCCCCTTTAAATCCCCTGCAACAATCGGACACAGGACTCCCACTTATCGCTATTCTACCCCCTTCTGTTAACGAGGAGAGGTGTTCAGTTTCTTAATATTCCTGCCGCCTTGTATCTTCTTCTTTGTGGCCTGCGGGCCCAGAGGCCGCCGTTGAGCTTCGGGGTTGCAGCCATTGCTCCCTCCGTGTCTTGGGCCTTCTCTTCACTCCTAATGACCTGGAGCAACTGGAGGGCCTCATTTCCACTGGTCACTCGATAATCCACTTCATCTTGTTCAAAAGTCAATGCAAAAGGATAGGTCCAATGATATCTGATGTCTTTATCTGAGAGCCACTGTGTGAGAGGGTGACAGGCTCTGCGGCGGTCCAATGTCAAGGCAGAGAGAACTTGGAACATCCTGCTGGAGTGCCTTACATAGGTAAAGTTCCCAAGGTGCTTCACCTTTTCGAGGACCTCCATTTTTTCCAAGTATCTGAGGAAGCGCACCACGATGGATCTTGACCCCGTGCCCCCTCCTCCTCCGCCTCTATGCGCTCTCTCCAGCTGCACTTCTTTGCCTCCCTTGATTGCGAAGAGTTGGTTTATCATGCCCTGTACTTTCCATCCCACCTCTGAGGCTGACTCCCCTTTCTGTTCACTCACTCCGAGGATCCGTAGGTTATTTCGTCTCTCTCTATTTTCCAGATCATCCAGCTTCAAGAGTGTCTCCTCCGCACTCATTTTTCTCGGTCAGCCAGACGTGCCTCATATTTCATGTACAATACATCCATTTGCAAGTGGTTATACTCGAGCCCCTCCATGTTGTCTTCAAGTTTGTCGACACTGCCCTTGAGGTCACAAATGGAGGCTTGTATGTCTGTTGTTATGGCTTTGATATCCTGAAATATTTCTTTAAGGTCGTCCCTAGTCAGGGCCGGGGCAGCCTCTCCTGGTGCCATCCTGTGTAGGGCAGAGGGGGGACCTCCTTTTTCCGTGACCAAAGGGCCACCAGAATCGCTGAACAGAAAGGATCCCTGTGGGGGTCTTGTTGCTGATAGTGGCCTGTCCCTGTAGTCCATCCAGGGCGGTACACTGGTGCCTCAGGGCTGATTATCTCTCTGAGTTTCAGGGAAGCGTGCCTGCCCGTATGAGGGGTGAGATCTATTTCCTCAGTTTAGGCACTGGTTGTGCTTTTCTGCCGGGCCTCTGGTGTATGCCTCCCTTGTAGTTTGTCACTCAGGATAGTTGCAGGGGCTCATACCAGATTCAAGTCCGAGGCAATGGTGTCCTCCAGCCCCAGGTCTGTCTCCACTCACACAATACTATGGTCTGCTTCGGATGGTGTGAGGCCTCCCAGGTGGGTGTGCAAGTGTACTGTCATCCGGATATGCAGGGAGGGGGACCTTTCCACTACCTGGGTGCTTCTTTGTATCTTATTGATCCCTGGGCTCTGTGAGCTCTGTGGACCGGCCCCTATTTCGGGTCAGGGGGAAGCTGTGTACTCCACCTTCGTACTTTGCCCCATCCAGGGTCACACCCACATGTCTATATGGATAAGTCCGTGACGGGCCTTGCCTTGTCTTCAGGCTCTGACCGGGGCGCATCCAAGAGCTTCTTCCAAGATGGGGAGCGTGCTCTTGATCTGTTGTTCTCCAACCTCCAACTCACCTCTGTTGTACTGTGTCCGCCCCCAAGTTGTTCCTGTGCACAATGTGGCCCGGGGACTTCCTCTCCGCTACCTCTGTCCGCGTGGGTCTGTTCGGCGGCCAAGCATGGAATTCACCGAATCTCAGGGCGCAGGCTCTCTTGCGGGCCCTCTTGCCGCTCTCTGTGTCTGGGCCTCTTGTGGACTTGTGCAGTGCAGGGCCCGTGCCTCGCTTCAGTGAGGCTCCATGTGGCGGTGGGGCCTGTGCCTCGTATCCTCAGTTGGAGTTCAGAGTGGGCTCCTCATGGTGATGTGTCGGGCGCGCGGAGGTCTCTTTTCATTATTGATTATCGTTCATTTTTGCCTCCCCAGGGGAGTTGGTTTTTCCGGTTTCTCCCCCGGGCCCAGGCAGTCCTTCCACTGTTAAATTATTCGCCTGACAGGCGTTCCCCAGATCCTCCAGGGGACTGGGAACAGGTATCCGGTGCTATGCTGGGTTGTAGGGGGGGGCACCTCGTTCCCTGTTTCCCTCGTGCTGAGGGGGGGTGCTTTGCTTTTACGCACCTCCGGTGAAGATGGCCGGAGCCTTCTCACTGCCCCGCTGCAGCTCCTGCTGGGTTGCCTTTCTTGTATGTAGGTCAGGGAATCTGCCAATTCGGTCGCCCACTGCGACACTGGGGCACCTAGGGGCACGAGGTTGCCCATTATATGTCGGGGAGAAAACACCTCTGTAGGCCCAACGGTTGTTTGCGGAGCTGTGTCCTCACACGTTCATGTCGGTACGCGCCCCCTAGCGGTCCGCCCAAATATTTTGAGACCGTACCATTGTTCACGTGGCTGAGTTTTTATTCATCGCCGCCATTGGAATACACCGAGTCATTGTGTCTTCCAAGTTCTGTGGAGCATTTATACATAGGTGGGAGGTCTATTGGATGAATAGGAGCAACACAGTGCATTACGTTCAATTGGGAGGCCGTGGGCATCAAAGACAAAAGGTATGCATCTTAACTATGATGCGGATTTCCATGTCGTCAGTTTTGAATCTGCTATTTGCTTGTCGGGTATTTTCTGTGTGTAAAGCTGTTGATCAAGGCAAGCATTTGTATCACCTCCTGTATTGCACACAATTGCAACCGAGTTATCTCCGTTATATGTACTTGTTCTGGTTTGTTTTCTCGATCAGCCGACTTTGCTTGTGTTATCCTTGGGTGGGTATTGCCCGTAGCAGATGTAGAGGACTTAAGAGGTCTTGACAATTAGGCAATCTGTGCTGACTGATGTATGCTCCGTCCATATTTCGTCTTGGGCTAGATTTCTCTTGCTTTCTTTTCTTTCCAGTGAGGATGACGTTGGACATCTCGGCCCAGGGTTCAGCAGGCCGCTCGAATCAGCGGACCTGGAACTGATCTACACCCCACCCGACTCCGCGATGGCTTATACAGGTATGGTGTGGCGCAGCCGATTGGGGGTGTTTCAGAGATAGTTAAGTTAATGTGTATTTTTCTGATAGATAGTATGTAGTTTTCTCTTCAGTGTCAAAAGTGTCAATAGTGACATTAATTACGGCATGTGGCAGTGCTTAATTTTCAGTAACAGACTTCATCCTGTTATTTAATAATAATAATAATAATAATAATAATAATAATAATAATAACAATAATAATAATTTAGCATTTATATAGTGCTACAAACCCTAACGCATCTGAGCGCTGCTTATTATTACCCACTGTGTGTGGTTCTCATTTATCGACCTCGGAAGGACAAAAGGCTGAGTTTGGCCCTGCCAGGATTCGAACCGTCAAAGCCAGCGCTCTACTCGCTGTGCTATCAGACTGTCTGCGGGTCCATTGAAAACGGACCGAGTTACATGTCTCTTGTAATTCGCTATGTTTGGTCATATTCTGAACTTCTCAAGTGCGTACAGGCTCCACGAACAGCACAAACAGCAACTCTCTCGCCACTCAGCGCCGCTTTGCAGGGTGGAAGCTGTTTTAGGGTAGGTGCTCCTCCTCCAACAAATGAGCAGTGTAGAAAGACTGCACAGCAAAGGGTCCTCAGCACAAACAACCACTCTCTCGTCACTCCGCGCCACTCCTCGGGGTGGAAGTTGTTTTAGGGTAGGTGCTCCTCCTGCAAGAAAATGAACAGTGTAGACAGACTGCACAGCAAAGCGTCCTCAGCACAAACAGCCACTCTGTCGCACCCCGCCAGACTTTCTTGTTTTTTTAACTTTTTTGGTCAGTTTAGAAATCACCAGTTCCAGGAACTCCTAGCCGGAGTCCCAGCTCTGTGGGCAGCAGTGTTCCATTTGCAGGAATGTAACTGGTTCGTAGAAATGCAACAAGTGAATGTCTGTGGAGCTGTGGAACTCTCATGTTTCCCCATGCCATGCGTGAGATAGAAATCCAGGTTTTCTTTCTTGGAATCCTGGGACTTATAGTCCTACATTTAAAATGACAAAAGACAAAACTAAAATTCCCAGAATTTCAAGGAAAAAAACCCTGAACTGGGCGACTTTGTAACGCATGACATGGGGAAACCTGAGTGCTCTGCAGAACAACATAGCTGTTGTTTTCAAATATTCACCTGAAATCAATTGTCTCCTTTAAATCATATCAAACCATTTAATTCTAGTTCCGTCCTCAGATTTCAGGTTTAGGTTTTAACTGTCCTATGTATTGACAGTGGAAATTCTATTCTGACTGTTCTGCTAGCAACGCATGCGCCTCTCCGGGACTCTGTCCATGTTGCAGTCCCATTGGTTATTTATATTTTTTCAATTTATTTTTATTATAGCTTTAAAGCAAAACAATCCAATAAAAATTGCAGTAGGGAAACCACTGTATAATAATACAACTTAAAGAGAAAACCTAGGTCTGTTTCATTGCAGTTATGTACCCACGCCGGCTTCTCATGTTCAACATTATCAAACATTCCCAAAGCTTGAACAAACACCAATGTGCATATATGTGTGCAGCCCCTTCTGTTCCTTCTGCGATCCAACCTCAAAAGATCACCCCACCCGACTCTCCGGTCTCAAATGGGCTCACCCGTGTGGGGACACTGTCCTATGCCACACACACCTCTACTATGCTCTTTTCAGTGGGGTCAAAGACCGGAAGGGGTCTGAAACAGGTTGCACACCTGATGTTACACACTGAGTAACAACCAGCTTCCCCGCTGGTCTGTTACCGCGATCTGCAATATCCATTTCTGCCTTGACCCATTTCCAGACCTCTCGAAGTCAAGAACCAAAAAGGGGACCAGAGGGGACTTCCAAGCCCAGAGCGAGCACCTTACAAAGCATTTTGTTCCTCTTCCTATGTTTGCAGGGAAGTACGCCCAATATACAATACTGGATAATGGCCAGGAATGCATCCCAAAAGGTGAGAGACTTTTCAGTCCCATATAAATCAGCAACGTGTCGCTCCCCTTCCCCATCACATAACCCAACCTGCTACAGGAGAGTCTCCAGCCAATCTGGTTGCCTGAACCCACACCCATATCAAAGTTGCAGTCGGTGAGGGGAACAATCCAAGTTCCATATCTCTGGCACCAAGCACTTCAAACAAGTCCAGCGAGCTGCACTCTGAGGCAATCATGCGTGTAACTTCACCCATATGCCGGGGTAGAATCCACTCCACCATATACTGGAGTGTAGCCGCCCAATAATTTGATTGCAAATTCGGGCGTCAACCCCCACTTCCTCACCGGGAGCTGATGCATGTTTTTGTCTTCCGCCCCTCACAACAACTTACCCAGTTTCATTTACATCTTCTAGATATATAGTTGATATCGACATAGGCGTAGCTTGGAAAACGTACAACAGGTGTGGAAGCACTACCATTTTAACAAGAACAACCCAACCCACAACAGATAGGGTAAATCTCATCCAAAATTCACCCGAGCTATCAAATGCAATCATACCTTTTTCCACATTATATTCATAAACCCAATCCCAAATAATTCCTACACAAATTCCCTAGTACTTGAAGCCGCTGCTCAAGTTTTCCATGCCCAAATGAGTCAATCTGCTACCTACTCTCTCAGTTTTATTGTAGAGAACAGATTTGAAGCAGTTAAACTCCAAACTGGGCAAGTCTCTTAACTCCTTAATTGAATTTTAAACACTGAGCAGGTTACTGACCAGGACCTGAACATACAACAAAACATCATCGGCGTACAGCGAGATGCAATGATTTGCTCCACCTATGTGCAGACATACGTCCAAGTGCCTCCTACGAAACACCCTCGCCAGTGACTCAATGATAAGCACAAAGATCGTTGCCAACAGCGGACAGCCCTGACACGTACCCCTCTGCACTCAACACAGCATTGACACAGACACATTTATCCATACCCTAGACAAAGAGCCTTCATGCAACAGCTTGACTCATCCCACAAAGGAAGGGCCCAGCAGTATATTTGCCAACACCATCCATTGACAGTCCCAGCAGATGGAGTCAAACACTGGTCAAACTGACAACCACAACCTCATTTGCCATATCAAAGTATTTGTCCAAATCTGAAACAACCTCTGTGAAAAAATCTGAAGGTATTCTCACTCTTACTCTTCCTGGATCCTCTTCTCAGGTGGCCATTGCTTTTGAATCCTGATCGTGGGGGTAGAGAAGTGAGAGAGGATCACCTGGGTCGAGGGTCCTTGGGTATTGGGAGTGTAGTGCCCACAGGCGAGACATGGTATCCCCATTTCCCTATTGACAACCAACCTAATGCTCCCCCAGCTTTTATAGGCTACTGTAACACATCTCCCCTCATTTCCCCACTTTGACCTCTGACAGTACTGGGACGAGGAAGAGGCAACTAAGAGTAATGAACACTAGAACTACATTTCACCACTCTGGTACTGGGACGATGAAGATGCCTGCAGAGTGCTTTCAAAGTCAGGCATGTCCCTTTAACTATGGTCAGGAAATCCCTATTGGGAAGCCACACCTGCAACCTGTTAAGCGGTTGCAGGTGTATAAAGGGAGACCAGCAGAACAGAAGCGAGAGCAACAGGGAGGCCTGTGTCGGAGAGACCAACAGTGGATCCATATCATGAGGAGGCTGCCATGTTGGGACCTGAGAGTAAGCCAGGATGTCAGCAGATGTCCCAGACAACCTGTGGTGCCCAAGGCAAGTTGAGCCGTTAGGCTGCCACAATTGTGGGAGCCTCCATTACCCAGAGAAAGCAGCTGGAGCTGCGAGCAAGGAAAGTGAGAGAGGGGACTCTGTCCGTATCCGTGGAGGAGAGCAGAGCTGCCGGTGTGTGCTTTGAAGTGCTCGGAATGTGAACGGGGCCCGCAGAGACCAGCCCGGTCGCCTGTGGAGCAGTACAGAAGCCGCATTGCTGTTGGAGGAGGAATACCGAGGAGCGATGAGTGGAAAGAGATGTCACTCGAAGCCAGGGCTGCTCCTAGGGGATAGGAATTAATACCAAAGTGCTCTATGACATATATTGCCTTCCGCATTGTATGAAAACCTGAAGTTAAGTTAAAGTATGCATATTGAATCACAAACTGAATTAAAACTTGAAGAAGAGTTAAATAATGCACATTGAACATCAACCTGAATGAAACCTTGAAACAAAGCATAACTGCACATGTTGAATAGTGAATTGAAAGACTGAGCTAAAGGTTGATTAAAAGTAAAAGGGAAGGTGCTCTTTTTAAAGCAACCTATGGAAAAACTTTGCAAGTGTGAGAGAGAGAGTGCAACAGAAAAGTGGGGACTACATAAGACCAGCTCAAAGGGAACTCTTATGACTGCATACCGGGTTGCAAGGCCAAGTACTGGAAAGAGGTGTGTGACACATAATGGCAAATACAATAGGCAAACCAGGAGAAGCCTAGACAGTGTGAACCTGTATATAAAGCCAAGATTCAAACACAGATAAGCAAACTGAAGGCAAATTTGGACACAGGTGCAAATACAGAAGAACCTGTGTCGGCTGAAGAGCCTAGGGTTCCTGGTTATGCGACCTGTGATGGGTGGACCGTGTGGTCTGACAACTGCACTTAGACCAGAAAGCCATGAATTTTGAAAGCCAAAGACATTGTGAAATATGCCAAGAAGGAGCACTATAAGCAAGCTGGTGATGCAAACCAGAAGGAGGGTCAAGTTGGCCTGGAGTTGTGTTGAACTTTGATAATACTGAAACAAATTTCAGTTGCTGCATTGAAGTCTTGGGGAAGAGAATCCTGAGACCTGAAGAATTATAAATGCTGTCTTGAGGATGAAGCCAAAATACCCTTTTCTTTTGAACTGTGTTGCTTGGAACTTGGGGAAGGGTACCCTGAGGATTGGGCAGAGCTGTATTTCCTTGAACTTGAGAAAGGTAATCTTGAAACTTTCGTGGAATTTTCTTGAACTTGGGGAAGGGGAACTGAAGAGGAAGCTAAGAGCTACATGTGGTTTAGATTTAGTTGTGAGGGCAAGGATAGCTTTTGAACACAGACAGACCTTTAAGTTGAGCTCTTTGACTCAGACTTTCCTTATTTTCGTTCAGGTAGGGAAATCCCAATTTAGCATAGGGAAAGTTATGCCTTCTACCATCCAGACTTTTGCTTTAATAAACCATTTTGTTTTGAACTTTGAATCTGTTTTCTATGTCTTGCTTCATGATGCCTTCACACCCCCACATTCTGAAGTGTACTCCTGCCTGGAATAAACCAATCAGACTGGGGTGAACAAGTTCCTGTATCACCTGCTTCAGATGGTCCGCCAATATCGCACATACATTCTTTACATTGATGTTGATCATTGACAACAGCCTGTAAAAGGTCTTCCCTTTCTTAGGGAGTACCACCAGTAGGGCTTCCGGCATTACTGGTCGCAATGTTCTAAAGGTTTGGCGCAAGTAGGTCATTTTAAGTTCTTTAGACTTCCATAGGTATACCATCAATGCCAGGATTGTTACCCACCCCCAAGCTATCGATGACCAGCACAACATCCTGTTTAACTAACAGGGACCCAAGTTCATCACTCTGAGCAGGATTCAGACTATCCAATTCCGCCTCCTCCACAAACACTGCAGGGTGTCCTCTATCATGCCCAGCCCGTTCAGCATAAAGTGACTCATACAACACATTAAACACCTTGTATATGATATTCTGATTGAGATCTATGTTGCCAGGTGCATCCCATATCCCATCACACAATAGCTTTCTTCCCACCCTCTTCACCAACCAGGCCAGAAGCCTTCCCGCTCTGCCCCCCTCAGCGTACTGATGTGCCACATATCATGCATTCTCAAAAGCATTCAGCCTCTCCCGTGCCTCTTCCAGGTCTCTTCTCACATCCATCCTCAGGGCTCGTACATCTTCTGCCATACCGTCCCTACTTTCCAACCCAAACATGTCACCCTCCCACCGAGTGACAGTTCCACTCAGTGTGCTGTGAACTTCAACCTTAGCTGCAATCCAGATGCCCCTGATGAACATCTGTAACTATTCACAATAAGTACACCTCCAAGCTGTCATATACCAGTTACGATCTAGAAAGTGGACACAAATGCCACATCCATCAGCATATTATTGTGGACTTTCCTTGTCGGGACAGGTGCCACCTGCTGCCACCCACTACAGAGCGTAAGAGGGGAATGTGATCAGGCAGCATCCTGTCCAGAAACTCCACGCTCTCGACCATTCTCACCTCCAAATACATAATCAATATGTGAAAAGTAGCCATGCATCCCAGAGTAATAAGAGTATCAGCGTTGCGACCCATGTTTCAGTTGCCACACATCACTAAGCAATAGTTGAATCTCTATCCTTTCTAGTGTCCTTGGTGCTCAGGGTGGAGGTCTCCTACCAGTACTCGCTGTGTCCAAAAAATTACATAAAATGCTGTTGATATCCCCCAGCCACAAACCCCACTTTCCCCAGTGCCGGATTATCAACTAACTCATCTGCTCAAAAAAGTCTGCCTGATCTGCAATAGGTGCAATAGTGCCAAGGATCAGCATGGGTTGCTCTGCCTACTATCCCCAGGTATCTTCCTTCTGTGTCTGTCAGTATCTGACTTACCGATAGAGGCACTGAATCCCTAACCCATATTAAGACCCCCCCAGCATAGGAGGAGAAGGAAGGATGACTTAACCAACAGTCCCTTCCATCTCGTCCTTAGTTTGTCCAGCTCACTTCTCAATTGATGCATTTCAACAATATTGCCACATCAACCTTGCCTGACTAGATAGGAATGCATTTTAAGCCTATTCACAGAGTTTTTGATTCCTCATATGTTTCAGTTTATCACATTTAGGGTAGCCATCTGCACAACCTCTGAAAATGAAGAGGCTTCCAGTGGGATATCCCCATGTAATCCTCCTGATTCTGCGCACATACTGCAAAAGTAACTCCCCTGATTGACTCATCAAAAGCCAAGCCAAATCCAACAAAACTCACAACTCTTCCACCAACACCCCCTTCCCACATCCTCCACCCCAACACACATGTAGAGGAGCAGCCGAATGCCTCTGCAGGAAGTCCCACCCCACTACTGCCTGTATGTTGAAAACCTGAAACTGCACCATGCTTGACACAAGTAGTTATGACCATACCGCGACGGGTGTTCGAGAAAAGGTATCCGTTAAGAAAGCCATACCAGATGTATGCCCGAAAAGATGATAATCTCTTGGAAGAGGTCCCCAAAGGAATATGAAAACAAGAGAAAGAGAAGCTAGTGACATCACAAGAAGTGAGAGTGATGCACTAAGAAGATAAGAAGAAGAAGATGTATGGACCTTATAGAAACTGATGACGAAATAAGGAATCGAGTGAACGTTACTGTGCGAAAAAGAAGATTGCATATGTGTGTGAGACATACTGCAGAAATTGCAAGCATTCAATGAATGTAAAGATGCTGCATCCTAAGTAGACTATGTAATCTTAGAAGCTAGCAATAGGTAGTGAATAGACTGCAGGCAAAGCCGCCATTTTATAGTGTCTGGACATTTTAGTAAGTTCAGACCCACAAAAAAAGAAGGATCGAAAGCTGTGTGTTGCAGCAAAGAATTAGCTGGAGATTGAGGACTTGAACAGTGAAGTTGTTTGGCCTGGTATCAAAGCTGGAGCAAGCCAAGGATGTTTATCTTTCCTTGAAGAGCAGAAACCGTGAGACGCTGAATCATACGTTGTTAAAGTACAAAGAAAGAACACCATGGGTGCCAAGTTTATTAATTAAAGACAATTAATTGAAAATTGACCGAATTGCGGCCTCCTGTCACGTGGACTAAGGATGAAAATAGGAGTTGGACATACAGACCAGAACTGTGATAAGCATGTGCCTTTACTCCCTTCTATTCCCAGAGATGATAATACATTGCAAGGACAATTTTAAAGGCAAATCCTCATGGCAGAAGGCATGGGTGATGAGAGATGTTGGGCTAATTGGGTAGGAAAGCAAAGTCAAGTCCACCTCCCAGCACCTGGGTATGAGTTTACCTGCTGCTAAGGAGCTGAATGTTCCAGACATGGCACGAGCATGCCAACCAGTTATAGAGGGCCGTACAATGAAGGGCATTATAGTTTAAGAGCAAATAGTATTCTGTGTACTTAATAAGTGTTGAGGATTACTTGCACTAGAAGCAGGATTAAGTTGTCCACCTGACAGTAGATGTCCTATCACAACCCGACCCTGTATAGAAAGTATACTTAGATGTTCCCCTTGAGCCAACCACAATCCCTCGTAGGTTTTTCTCATTCGCCACGTAGTATGACATCACTAATGACGAATTTTTAGTACATAAGTGTGTTTTTATGTAAAATGTATTGAGAGCTCGAGCGAATATCTGTCAATGTCCTTTGTATCTCCCTGTTTTAGATAATTGATATTAAAACAGTTTAATTGGACTTTGGCAACTTCCTGAGTCAGTCTGATTATTTGGTGTAAGTGTTACTCTGCATCCCATCCTTTGCATGACTTGTTACTGATTAAGGACCATATGTTCACTCAGATGCATCACACCCTAACCCCGCGACAGCCCACATAACCCTCATACATCATTCCAATGGAGGTTCTTTCATTGAAACAAGATATCAACCAGGTATCAGCTGTCAGGTCTCATGGGAAAAACTCAGGGGCTGGCCTAATCAATTAGAGTTTCAATAGAAAGGCTACTGACCACGGCTCACCACCCTGAATACAGTATCTTACATGTACTCCCGCCCCAAATAGCAATTTGAATATAAAACAGAGAGAATGACATTCCATGCCAGAATACCATACACTGGCTGCCTGGGACCAAATCACAAACCCCACACAGCCATCCATCCCCAAGAGTACATCGTGCAGCCTACACAGAACCCAAGAGTTACGGTTGCACTCATCAACGAATCATGTAGGAGACTCCCCTGACACAGTGTCCTGTAAATCAAACTCCCCTGGGTCAGAAGTATCCTCGCTCAGTGCTAGCGTGCCATCCATATTCACAACCAGCTTTCTTGAGAGTGCCTCCCTGAGTGTGGGCCCATTAGTGTGAGGCATAAACCCATGACCCGAACGGATAAGTCCATGACAATCTTCTGCAACTGGCCACCCCTGCACTCACGGCTCTCCAGCCAGTCCCATGCTTCGTTAGGGGAATTGAAAAACAAAGATTTATCTTGGGCTAGGGCCTTCAATTTCACAGGATAAAACATCATGTACTTATAGTTGTCATCTAGTAATTACCTCTTAACAGCCTCCTAGGATATGTGCTGATTCTGTACTTGTGTGACTTGGTAGGAAGAATGCTTCCTACCAAGCATCTTGCATAACGGCATCCCTGTCACAGAAACCTCGCAATTAGGACCCGAAGTGAAGTCCCCAACAGCAACCTCTTTTATTCAGGAACCCGTGCGTGCTTTCAATGGTAAACCACGTAGATAATCCTTTTATGCCCAGCATATTGGACAAGAGTCTCGCGAGATATAGCTCTGGACAGTGCCCCTCTGCACCTTCAGCCACACTGCTTATCTGCACATTACACCTCTGCGAGCGGCCCTCTGCAACTTCAGCCCTGTCTTCCAGTGATCTTGTGAGTATCAATCCCGGCCCGCAACACAGCCACCGCATCCTCAGTCTCACTCCCCCTCTGCTCCGCAGCATTTACTCTTGTTAACCTTTTGGAGGTCTGCACGCACCAGCGAGACATCCACACCAACCGATTGAATCTAGTTCTCTGGAATCCTGAACAGCCCCCATGAGTCTCTCCATCGTGGCTGCACCCCCTCTGGGCACTGTAGCTTCAATTTCCTCATTAGCCAGCTGAGTGGTCTTGTGTTGCTTCACCCTACTGACAACAAAGAGGTCCACTTTTTGTTAACCATCTTGGCAGCTTCCTGATCTGTGGCTCTTCCTCATCCCAACAAAGGCAATCTTTCAGTATTCAGGGACCATAGGGCTAGTGCTGCTAGCCCATGCATCCCAAAGGAAACTGCCCAGCAGAACAGGTGGCCTTCGTTGCCAGGCAAGCCGTGGAAACCCAACCAGCGACGGCAGAGCCCAGTCATACCACCAGCCCTCTGCAGGCCGTATTTCTGTGACTTTGTCTATGAGTTGGAAAGTGCCCCTTACCCCCAACCGATCAGCTCTCTATGGGGGTAGGCTCACCACCATAGCCCTCCCTTAGCCAGTTTCGATGCCCGCCGCCTGTGTCAGGGTCAGCAGACAGCCCTCGCCCCACAGGCCGATTCGAGCGCCACCAGTGTCACTCTACAAGATGGTGGCCATGCATTGCGGAATAACCTCCTCTGCTCTCACAGCACCAACCACAGTGTTTTTCTGGACCAACAGTGAGCCAGTGGGGTCACGGTAACCTCACAACCCCAATGTCGGAGTCAGTACCTCCAGGCGGATGACGTTTTCAGGATGCTTTCAGGATCTAGGTGAACAAGCTTACAGAGCTAAATGGGGTCCCATATGCCTCGCTCGACCATCTGCTACACCCCCAGACCCGTTAGATACTTGAGCTAGAAAGTGTGGCATGACTTCTACCCACAGGCAACTTCGCTGCACTCTTTGGGCTTGAATGTAATGTAATGTTGCTTGTTCCGCATGCAAAACAGTTAAGGTTCAAATACGAGTGCACTTGGCTACAGAACTGGTCATATATGGTGCTTTTTGGGGCCTTACAAGTCAAGAGTCATTGGAGCGCATGTTTGGCTCTGTTTAACATGAATGATAGTTGTAAAAGCCTTGCATAAGGCCTTCACGTCTTTCATTTATGTTACACCCCATTTTCCTCAAATTGTATAGCAGAGAGAAGGGGTGAAACACAACTTGCGTTTCTGCCGCTCTCTGCCTCTCTGCCATAGAAATACGTCAGCATTTGCACCGGCTTCGATTTTAATACCAGCACAAATGCTGGGGATCCCTATGAGCCCGCCTGTTTTTTGCACCAGCAAAGAGCATCCGGTCTCCATAGGGATCCACTGTAAACGCTGCAAGTCATGCATACATGGTAGGCAGTGTTTACTCAATTTGCATGGCGGAGTGCAAAAGGCAGCGCACACGCTTGTCTGCTGGCTTTTACCCTGCCCTTCTGCACTCTGCCATTCAAATGATCTAAAATTCGGTGGCAGGGGGCAGCTAATGTTGTTGAGTACATGTAACAGGTCCCCTCTGCCGAACTATGGGGAAATTGAAAACGAGTCCCATTGTAACTTGAGGCCCACTGTTTTGGTGCAACTGCTTAAATGTTACTTTACAGGTGCAGCAATAACCAGCTGGATCAATCTGCTCATTCCCTCGCGTCAGTGCTCAAACGGGCTGGTGTTCCCCAAATGTTTTATAGCAAGACCATGGTCCCAAGACTTTGGCTAATTTTGGTTTATGGTGTTGGATCTTTATTGTATAACTTCTGTGGGTTCCCTTATGGTATGTGTGATATGTCTACTTTTTTTTTAATTAATTGTAATATCTTAGTTTTTATTTGCATTCTGAGGCATGTGCTTTATGATGTTTTTTGCCTATGTCACCAATACCTCGTAATGAATGTTAAATCTAAAACTTGTTTTCGTACGTTTACCATTACCAGTGGTCGAAGGAATTAAGAGTGCTTGGGAGCACCCCTTCTATACTTTTCTTTTCTAAGTTTCAATGTAAAGAATAGTTTCTTTTGAAAACCAAAGGATGAAAGCGCGTGAAAGTGCTCGTGAAAGTGCTGCACAGTTGGGCAGTTGGTTGTTGGCGAGGAGGAGACACTGTAAAATAAGCAAACTACTATTTCGGCTGGAGGATACAGAATCGTCTAGCCTTGCTTTTAAGACTTTAAAACCTCCTTTTGGTGCACGTGAGCATGCACGTGGAAGTGAGTGTTAAAGTGCTACACAGCTGGCCAGTTGTTTGCTTTCTTTGGAGGGGTCCTGGAGTAAAATCAGCAATCTGCTATTTTGGCTGGAGGAAACGGAATCCAGAAAGTCCTTGCCTGTCAGATTTCAAAACCTTTTTTTGGTGCCTGTGAGTGCACGCATGAACGTGCTACACAGCTGGGCAGTTAGGCCATGCAGTCCATGGTAAGCCTTGACATTATTCTTGAAATATTGCTTTAACTGCAGAAATCTGTAAGCACATAGCTGCAGGCCTTACACTAGACTGCTGTTTTAACTTGAAGAAAAAAAAATAAGAATTGGCTAAGAAATGAAATCACACGAGATGCACGCGTATGCCCTACGTAGCAAGACCAAACGAGTTGTTAAGCGGACCGGAGCCCAACCCTCGTTACGCCCACCGCTCAGGCTGCTGCTCCCTCAGCAAAAGGGGACGGGATATAATTCCCATGTGTCACCCGTGAAGATCACAAGCTTTTTTCCTATGGTTGGGACGGCTCCTGTTTGCATTTCTGTTTCAGCTACCTTCATTGATGTCGCTCAGATGAGCTCTGAGCCTCAGGCAGAAGGGGCAGCTGCATCCCCCTTAATTGACGGTAACAATTCCCTACTAAACCTATGTTTAAGATTATAAAGGGAATCTCTGGGACTGCTGCTTTTGTTACGGGGCCTGTATCTGCTTCCACCGACTATGATAACATAATTGACATTCATTTGTCAGCGTCCCCACATCTAGAGGCGCCTGTATCTGCCAACTCTGATGGTGGATTGGATTCCTCATATACTTCTGAGAGCGACGGTGAAGTGAAGGGAGAGACTTCCTCTCCCAGTTAAAGCGCCATTGCCACTACAGTGGATGCCGCATTTGGATTGTGTGCCAATATGGCTAAAGAAAATATTGCAATGAAGAATATCTTGGTTAAAGTTGTAGACATTATCCTCAGTAATAGCAATCCTTCTACTCTTAGGGCCTCATTACGAAGTGGGCGGTTAAGGTTAACGGGCACCGGTAAGGAGTTCGGTGCCGGTAAACCCTTACCGCCCTATTCCGAGGTCCCTTAGTGGGTCCCGCTATGGGTGCCTGGTTTTAGCAGGCGCGCTTAGCCGGAGCCGCTAAAGGACCTTGGAGCTAATAACCAGCCCGCTATTAGCAGGCCCGCTATTAGTTCCATCCCCATTCCCATTGAGCCCTATGGAGGCTCGAATGGGAATGGGGAATGGTTCTCGGAATGGGGACTTACCGGGTCCTCCAAGGTTGGAATGACCCAGAAGGTCCCTATTTCGACAAGCCGGACCCGGAATGCGGTAAGGGGGTAGCCATGGTGTTAGTAGCACCATGGCTACCACCTACCTCGTAATGAGGCCCTTAATATCAGCACGTTCAACTGGGATTGCTATATTACTCCGTTGCCTTCTACTTACAGCTCTCCTGGACGGTTGCAAGAATCTACATGAAACCACTGATCTGACTCGACTAGAATAGAGCCTGCTTGCCATGTTGATAAGGTTCCCGGGTCCGTGACTCTTGCTGCCCCTTTGGACACTAACTTGATGGTTCAATCAGAACCTCTTGGCACTGCAAAAATAATATATAGGTCTCCATCTCTGGAGAGATTTGAACCTCCTCCCCGGCACAGAAAAAGTGATGCAGGAAGTGAAAATTTAACACAGCGGCTACAAAACAATGAGGTATAACTCGAAGAGTTGCACTTATGAACACAGAGCAATTTGATGCATCTATAGCTGGCCTGTGTACTAGTAATCGTTTTCTGCCCTTGGCTAAGGAGCCAGATGCGATATTACTTATCAGTCATAAACACCAAACTGCCTCACGTACAACATTAGATGAGTGGCTTCAAATGCCCGAGGATGAGACATCAGTCCACTGCCTTGCCTATTGCATCTGCTGGAGCTAATGATAAATTGGCAGCTCTACAACATTTGATTGATTGTGGGATTATTCAATCCTTGGTTCCTATTCACCCCGCTGCATCACTGCTTCCTGCAGGGACCACAATCCACCAACCAGCTGTACACTCGTCAGGATCCACTAAATCCAGTGTACCTGTGGCCCCCGCTTTAAATGTGGCTAATGCAACAGGCCCAGAAGAATGTAGTTCCTCTTTTGGCTCTACAATGAGAATGCATGCTCTGGACAAATGGGCTAAATTTGTGGAACGTTCACAAATTCACGTTCACCCACTATGGAGAGCCCCTTTCTAAATTGCAGTTACCTCTTAAGTCTTTTTCACAGGATCTCTCACTTAATGGCAATTACGGCCTCCGACATTGATCACGTTTGATTGCCTGAAATTGATTGCCCAGAGAACTGGGTTATAACCGAATTTAGGTCCTCAATTGTTGTTGATACACGAAATATAATCACTTATGATCACTGGGTTACGATCAGATTGTCTCTCGTAAGCGCATGCTATTGAAGTGGCCAATGGAGATCATATAGCCTAATACTGAAAGTACTCTTGAAACTGCCTTAAATAAGGTTTCCCATCTGAAAGATCCAGTCTATTATCTTTTGTAAAATCTGCTGTGATTAAGTTGCTTCTGGTTGGTCAGATTGAATGCCGGGTCGCTGGGTCATTAGGATGTCACAGGCAATGACAAGCTTCACTGTCACAGGCGTGTGCATTTCTGTCTTGGAACACAAGAGGACATCATTCCTTTCTTTTTAATCCAAAAGGTTTGCAATGATTTATGGCTGTTGATGTTGTGTTACAGGAGCCTTAGGCAATTAATCCTTTCATGATTGACAGATTTAATGTGATCTGTAGAGCTGCCAGACCCTCTCTATGAGGTCGCCCAAAAGGGGGCATGGCAGTCGGTGACAAAACCCGTTTTAAGTTAGGTGAATGTAATTTGGTGAGAGTTCCACAAATGTTCTTATTGTGGTAATTGAGACTCCATCACCAACTTGGGAAAATATCTTGCTCATCAACCTGTATGACCCACCCAAAGGTGCCGAGTCTGCTAGCCTCTAATCCTATGAAGATGATCGGTGGATGTCATGGGTGGCCATGTTCTCAAACTTGAACGTACTTGTACTAGGCGACTTTAATGCATACTGTGCTTCTACTGAATATTATATCAATGAAGACGATGAGGATATCACTCAAGACATGATAGAACCTGCAAAACTGCTTCTTACTGAAATAAGATGCGCTCATTAGAGCACGTTTCACCAATGTATTAAGTATGTGTGACTTGAAATGTCTGGAAATGCAAGACTGTAATGGGCAGAGCGTATTATATATGAGGACTACTGGTAAACTCTTCAGAGGATTGGATTAAGTATTCGCAAATATCAAGTTGAAGAGAATGATCTGTACTGTAACGTCTGAGTTTACAGATCTTAGTGACCGTGCTATAATATCCTGGAACATAAACCTTGACAGGCCAAAATGTATTAATATGTGTCTATTTTTCTACTTCAGTTAATCCCCAGGGCAGCCGTGTAATTTGGACAGATTCCAATGTTAGGATTTATAATAGCTCGCTTGGTCAACATATGGGCACAATTGAAGCTTTTCTAACCAAATATGATTGGGATATTCGAAAAGTATTGGATCACTCCTTGAAAACGGATTGCCCAGGGTGAATTTAGTTACCTTTAAAAAAAGACTGTATGACATTAACATAGCTAGCAGAAAAAATTGCTACATTGCGCTCTCTGGAAAATCTTGCGAAATACCAGCCTTTCCTGGAAGGAGAGGAGGACTCGCAAATAGGTAAAGAAGCATTAGTGCTATGCCAGCTAACACTGCAGTTATCTCCCGGCACAAGACGGGTTTAGAGTGTGTATTGGGCCCAGCGCTGGGGTAACCAGACCTCCCCATATGGTTGCACATCCTTTAAAGTAGAGATCGGACTGTGATGCTTGATGCTCTCACATTTGAGTTATTGTGGTGCCCTTGGAATCTGTCCCGTTTTAGAGGCCGTTTTGAGACTTTTTATGGAGTAGAGCATTGGTGAAAAATTCACTTGCAAGTGGGCCTGTCATGGGAGTGGCCCCTTCACTGTGTTAACACTCTGCTGAGGATGGACTTAACTAGGGTTAATGGAAACACCAGGTAATTAAATCCTAGCCTACACTAAAAAGCAAGTGAAGGGGAAATCTCAGGGTCGTACAGGATTTATGAAAAAAAAATAACAATTGGTATGACATCCTAATGTACACTTCCAACAGTTGCATAACACAAAATAAGGCAAACCCCTACTAATGTGGTGTCAGGAGACCCTGGTCATTCGGACCACCTAGAAACATGCATAGACATTGCATACATTTAAGGGCCCATGCATTGTGTGAGTCCTTTGCCTTACAGTGGTGTCTATTAGGTTGGTGACTTTCCCCTGTAGGGTTGGTGGCATCTGTTCCTTCTATGCAATGCAGTGGTCTTCAATCATTTTAGGCCTACCCCCCCCCCAAAAAATGTCAAATGGCAGTAAGTTCAAATGCTATTTACTATGGCATGCCGTCACCACACCCTACTCCCAGTATAGTCCCTGGGCTCCCCCATCTGCTCCCATCACAGTCTCTGGCCTACCACATCGCACTCCTAGCCCAGTCCCTGTGCTCTCCCCAACCCACCCCACCACATACCGTGGACTCTCCAAACCCTGCTTGCACCACAATCCCATGGCTCCTGCGCATCCTGCTCCCAACACAGTCCCTGGGCTCCCACACCCTGCTCCCAGTAGAGTCACAGGGCCAGTGGTAGCTGGTGAATTTTGTAAGTGGAGGGGCATAAATATTTCCACCAGATATGCCATAGCGACCAAGCGCAGTGAGGGAGCCCGAACCAATCCAAAGGGGCCCTGGGGGTTTTTCCCCCCATTAATTTATTTCTAAATAATGGGTTAAATTGTTACATTTTGGAGCAGACATTTAAACAAAATGGGCAAAAAGCCAAACAGTTTGCAATTGGCACTGGGGGCCCAGGGAGCAGGCATGATATTTCTTTTACTGGACATCTAACATAGATGTCCAGTAAAAAGATACCATCCATGTCCCCTGGGCTCCACAGTTCCTAACACAATCAACTTGATTAAGTATGTATGCAAGGAGCTGGGGTGCCAATGGGGGATGCCTGGTATTTTTAACTGGACATCTATGATAGATTTTCAGTAAAAATATATCATCCCTCTCCCCTGGGTTCCACAGTGCCTCAGAAGGAGAGCTGATTTTTGCAGGTGGGTAGGGGGATTGTGCAAAACAGGCATTTTTAAAATGCCTTTGATGTACAACCCTCCTTCCCCTCTCACCCCCCACTTGCCAAAATCAGCTCAATGGACCAAAACAAACACACACACACCCACATACACATTCACACAGCATTCATACTATCATTTACATGAGCACCCATCACCACACACTCACTCATTACACAAGCGTACACGCATCCATACACATATTTAAATAAAAAATAAATAAACATAAACATACCTTCTGCAGGGGCCTGCAAATAGATGCTGAAATGCCGCACTCCAGGCTGCTTTGTCCGCATTTGCAAGGAGGCGCAGGAGCTCCCGCTCACACATACAGAGATGCAGTGCCCCAGCCAGCATTTTCAATGAGCTCTGCAAGGCTGGCGCAGCAAAACACCCCCAGCCTTGCATGGCACAGTGAGAATGCCTCTACTGCAAACTCTCTCCCTCTCCTAGCCATCCCCTTACTGTGGCTACTATCTATCGGCCAGCTGATCAGACCTCCTCCTTCCTCCCTGAGTGGGCGGACCTCTCCTCTTCCCTCCTGGTCTAGACCACTCAACTCCTCCTTCTTGGAGATTTTAACATCCACCTGGATGCTTCCTTTCCTTCCTCTGGACTCTTTTGCAACCTCTGTGACTCTCTCACTCTTTATTCTCCCCTCTGGCCCGACTCACCCTGCAGGGCACACTCTTGATGTTCTGATCTCTTCAGACCTTCTCCTTTCTATTCCTCTCACCATTCCTCTCTCCTGGAGTGATCATTTTCTCCTTTCCTCCCAGCTCACCCTCTCTAACCCTCAGGCCAAGCCAACTCCAGCACTGCCACCCAACTTCTCGGTTATCCGACCCATGAAGCATGTGTCAGCTAGGCTTTCATCACAACTTTCTCACCCACCCTCCCCTTTTGGCTGACTTACACCCTGACACAACCCTTTCCGGCTCCAATCGCTATATCTGATATTCTCAATGTTCTTGCCCCTGTCATGAGAATCCGCTTGAAGCCCAAAGCCAAGTGCAACTCCTTGAACAACTCAGACCTCGTCACCCTCAAACACAGGGCAGAGTGACTGAGCGGAAATGCTGCGCGTCCTGTCCATCCTCTGACAAACTGTCCTGCTGCCTGCTCCAAAGGCAATACCGGCTCTCTGTCCACAGCAAGAAAAGAGCTCATATCCAAACCTGCGTCTATGTGGCATCTAACAACTCAGCCAAACTCTTTAAAATCAGCAAGGAACTGGCCAATCCTGCTGCAGTCTCTACCTCTGCTGTCCCCTCCCATGCCTCTGTACAGCTCTGGCTTCTCGTTTCATCACTAAAACTCAGGACATCCTGTCCTCTCTCTCTACCTCTCCCCCTTTTCCCTCTACTTCCTTTTCTTCTTCTGGCCCTTCTTCGGCCACCTCTCCTCCATCCTTCTCTGCCTTTCCCCTGTTCTTCCCAGACAAGGTTTCTAGAAAAGTCCGATCTATGAAAGTCTTGTCAAAACAGGTTCATCCCCATTCCTCCAAAACCATGAAGAACCATCAAGGACCACATTGACTCCCTGGCTCCTGCTCTGGCTGACTTCTGAAACCACTCCTTCACCACTGGCATCTTCCTTTCTCCCCTGAAGCACTCCCTTGTGCACCCTCTTCTTATAAAACTCTCAGCTGACCCGTCCTGCCTGGCTAACTATCGCCCAATATCCATCACTCCTTTCATGGGCAAACTGCTGGAAAAGCTGGCCATCTCCCAGCTTAATGTCCACACTGAATCTGTTGGTTGTCTTCATTGCCATCAGTCTGACTTCAGACCTGCCAGAAGAATGGAAACTGCTCTCCTGAACCTCTGTGAAGACCTGCTCTCCAACCTTGATTCCAAATCCCCTGTGTCCTCATCTTACTTGATCTCTCTCTGCCTTCGACACGGTCAACCATGCCATCCTGCTCAACCATCTCCATGGTAACCTGGGTATCAACGGTGAGGCCCTGTCTTAGCTGACTTCTTTCCTCTCTGATCGACCCTCCCAGGTCCTTCCTGTCCTCTATCTCTACCTGTGGTGTTCCTCATGGGTCTAACCTCTCTCCCTGGCTGTTCAACCCACTGCATTGCCACTCTCTACTCCAACTTTCAGTGCTATGCAGATGACACATTTTAAGGCTACTTTCAGCCACCTCTTCCCCTTCTCTCATCTCTGACTGTCTGTCTGCTATACAGAAGCGGTGTGCTGCAAATGATCTCTGCTTTAATTCCAGTAAGACTGAGGGCCTCATTCTGATTTGGGCGGTAAGGGTTAACGGTCACTGGTAATGATTCCGGTGCCATTAAACCCTTACCGCCCAATTCCGATGTACCTTAGCGGGACCCGCAAAGGACGTGTAGTCTGACCACACGTCCTTTGCGGGTCCCGCTAAGGGACCAGGGTGCTAATAACGGGCCAGCTATTTGCGGCCTGTAATTAGCGCCTTCCCATTCCCATTGAGTCCTATGGGGCTCAAATGTGAATGGGGACTGGTCTACAGAATGGGATTTACCGGGTCCTCCAGGTCAGAATGACCCGGTAAGTCCCCATTCTGTCAGACCGGACCCGGACCCAGGTTTAGGAGGCAGCCATGGCGCTAATAGTGCCATGGCTACTTCCAAACTCATAATGACCCCCTGAGATTCTCTTCATCGGCACACCCGCTCCCTCCTTTCCTGTCACTCTCTGGCCAGTCTCTCTTGGCCCTCTTCTTGCTCCCACCTGCGAGCCTAAAATCCTTGAGACTTCTTCAACTCCACATTCACCTTCTCTCCTCACATCTCTGATGTCTCTAAGAAGTGACAATACCAGCTGCACCTCCTCAGAGGTATTCTTCCTTTCCTCCCCTTCCCCCAGAAGCTCACTGTCTCCAGAGCTCTGGTTCTCTCTAGGCTGGACTACTGCAACTGCCTCTTTCTCAGTCTGCCTGCTTCTACTCTCCGCCCTTTGCAACTCATCCAGAACAGGACTGCAAGACTTGTATTTGGCCTCAAGCCCAGGCATCGTATTTCTGCAGGACTGGAATCTCTGCACTGGCTCCCAGTGGCTGTGAGGATTACGTTGAAAACCCTCTGCATTGTCCACAAGGCCTTCTGGGGCCTGGGGCCTCAATACCTTCAACTCTCTCTTCCTAAGTATCTTTCTTCTCAAGCTCTTCGTTCATCCGGTTCCAACTCCCTCAGGGTCAGCCGCTTATCCAGGCAACAAGTTGGTGGTAGATCTCTTTCTTCATCTGGGGCCTCCCTCCGAAACAGCCTCCCTGCCTCCCTGAAACTTGAGGAGAATCATCTAAGGTTCTGGAAGCACCACAAAACCTTCCTCTTTGCTTCTGATTTCTCTCCTCCTCTCCCCTGCTGAACTCCTTGCTGAAACTGAAACTGCACTGGTCACCTGGCCACCCTCTGATCTCGGGCCCATGTCCCCTCCCATGCCAGTTGCACACCTGCACTGCCTCCCCGGCAACCCCACACTTGGGGACTGTTTTCTGTATCGCTACAGTCCCCTACCAGCATTTGCCACCCGATGTCTGCACTTACCCTTGCACTTGCCACCAGCTGGCCGCACTTTTTACTTATTGCTTTTATTTATTTTTACTATTGGTCCCATGTACTGCACTGCCCCCCCCTTGCCCCCTGCACTTTTACCCTTCCCCCTCCGCCTGCACTTGCACAATCTCAATGACACCTGGCTTAGTAAGATCGTTGCCTCCGTCTTCCCTCTGTTCCCCCTCCTTTGCCTTGTCGCGCCTTGAAACACTTGTGTATCGGCGCGTTATAAATGCCATATCATATCATATCATTTGCAGATGGTGAACTCAACTGAACTGTCAAAGGGAAACAATGCTTCCCTTTGACAGTCAGTCAGCCCAGGACCACTCCTTCAGCTGCGCAGAGCATCTGATGGAGTGCGCAGTGTTTCACTGGGCTGGCTCCTTGGCTCCTCCATAATGGGTGAGATGGCCACAGGGCAGATGTCCAGTCCTCCTTTATGGATGAGCCGCCAGGCTTGGACTGGCCTATGGGGCAATAGAACAATGCCCATTCCAAAAATGCAAAATGCTAGTGAGCCAATCAAAATGGCCCACTTTTTGGGCCAATGTGGGCCAGTTTGATGAGTTACTACACTATGCAGCTAGTAGTTCTGACAGTTGTTGCTGAATAAATATTCTTTAAATATCACAATTTGCTTACATTTTAACAAAAAAACACCACCTTGGGTATACCTTTAAAACAGTCTGTGACTGAAGGAATGAATATCCTTTTGCAACTGCAGGACACTTTTTCATTGGTACCTGAGACAGGTTTTTTTGCTCCAGTCCCAACATTTGAGCCACCCCTGGCCATTTTCTCCAATTTAAAATCTTACATTTCATGCTGGGCTCTCGTGCCTCCCGAGGATACAGACGTGCCCCACTGCGGGGCGCGCATCACTGTTTGAATACCTTGTGATGTAATGTAATGTTGCCTTATCTAGCAACCTTCTGCCAAAAGTGTTGTTCTTGCTGTGCATGGCTCTGTAAGAAAAGTGGACAGCGTGTGTTAGATAGCTGGAAGGCAGATGCGGAAATGCAGAAAGCTGCGGTGCAGATGAATGAAGGTTGAAAGTATCCATTACCTTTGTGCCTATATGAAAACCTCTTTGTTCTTTTTGGATGGTACACACAAGGGCAGGTTGACCAAATCGAAAGCCCCCAGGTTGTGGTGTACTGAATTGACAGAATACCTGTTGATAGAAGATGGGTAGAGTTTGAATCTGTCAAGAGGCGCGTTGAAACACTTGTATACAGCCTCGTTATAAATGCCACATCATATCATATCCAGTACACTAGACCTAGTTGGTCTTCTAAAAGGGTGTGTGAAGTTAAAGGTGCAATATTTTAGTGGTGGCAAATTAGTTGGTGAATGAGAGGCATGGGTGAAGGCTTAGGGTGGTGTTACTTCCTGGGTTTTGGTTGTGGATTTCAATGAGATGCGGGTGCAGACCAGTGTCACACTCAGAGGATCCATACATTTAACTGGTTGCAAAGAGTTTCACAATTTCTTGTTGTAAAGTTGCCCAAGATTCTAGAACACAGTTTTTAATTGGTTGCTATTATTCTTCATGCCATTCAAAGTGGTTGGTTGAAGAGCCAAGTCTTGAGCTGTTTCCTAAACGTCAGGCAGTTCACTTCCACAAAGAGATGTTTGGGTGGGCTATTTCAGGGTGTCATGGCCTGAACAAGAGCATCCTCTATCGCTTGTCATTGAATTTATGGACACGTTCTAATGCCACATTGCTGGACCTAGGTCTTCTGGAGGGAGTGCACTGCTGAACTGTACCTATAAAGTCGGAAGGCCCCTTCCATTGTGTGAACGACGGGCAATGCACAAAGTTTTGAAATCAACCCGTGTTCATGTGTATTGATTCCACGTGTCTGCGGTGCCACATAGCATACAAGATATCCACAGCAAAACACAGGAACTGGCGTACGAAAGGAAATGCCTGCAAGCTGATTGTAGTGATGCATTTTAATGGATGGCTTTGATTGCTCGTTTGCTGTGTTATCTCTGTTTAAATAGTGGCTGGCACAATTTGGCGTTTCTTGTTTGCTAAACAGTCCCTTGATCAGCGCTGACACAACGGCACAGTAGCACGAGTGTAAACGCCTAATGAGCTCAAATGGAGCGTTTGTAGTTTTTCAGCTGTCAGCCCCACTGTTGAGTTGTCTAGGGCTGCTTTCGCAATCTAATCAGAGGCAGGTAGGCTACAAGAAACTCCCCCGGGCTGACATGCTTCAAAACTCATCTGTGCAAATAGAGCTTCATCCCAAGAATGCATTAGGGGACCCGCGCTCACAGATTGCCATTGCATTGCCCTGTGGACGATGACTGTTCATTTGCTTCATAAGATTTTCTAAAGTGGGAATCACTGTGTCGGCCCATTCATGTAAAGAGAAATGTGGAATGCATTATTAATTACTGTACATCTTTGCATATCAAATGATGTAATGTGATCTAAATGGCCTTGTGTAGCACCTATCGACCACTATTGGTGGTCATGTGTCCAGACGACTGGATTTTGGGCATCTGATATGCACAATAGCTACTGAATGATCAGATTAGTGCATATAAACCTAATGATACAGAATCATTTCACATAGCACAAAAAATACACTTAACAAAGTGTTGTAAATACCAGGCCTTACAAGTACCTAGCTCCATAGCAACCATGGTACTTGACCACTTGTGGAGACCTGTCATTGCAGCAGAGGATCACAACCAGTGACCCACAGATTATTCCCAGCAGACCCTTGAGATCACTGATGTAATTGCAAAGAATTAGACCTAACTAAAACCTGAAAGCAAAACAACAACCTACCCGAGACATTGCCCTGACTTGATTACCTAGCTCATCCGAGGATTTACAATGGCACCGCTAGACGGAAGTGCTAGACGGAAGTGCTCCACTTCAGTGCAGCTATGCCGCCTCCTCGAGCAAGTGAGAATGACAGAGTTATGCTGCATGTGTTTGATGGAGTGTGAGAGAGGAGCAGGGCCAAGCTTAGCACTTGCTGCCATTAACCTGGTTCCCATGGCCAGATGGGATGGCGACTAATCAGCAGTGTACTGTATCCGCGTGTTTCCGTTGACTTCCTTTCCTGCTCACTCCATTTTTCACCAAATGAACTCGCTCCTTGATCGCAATCTGGTGAGGGAAAGACAACAATGCATTGAAAATGGTATGGCAATCATTAACGAGATAGTATTAATTATCCCTAAAAAATTATCAGAAAGAGTATCCTGTTAATGCCAGTGAGAAGAGTAGTATGCATTTGTATTCATTTTAAAAGCAGTAAGAACAACAACAAAACATAATGACTGCTTACTCCCACACACGTGTTTATGTTTTCTAGCGCAATCAAAGTCCAGTAAGTCATATATCTATGTCAATTGATACAAAATGTCCTCTTTTCCAACATGAACATCACATCTTAACTTTGGAAGGAACACGATAAAAGTCAGCACAGTCCAAACGCAACGTAAAAGCAAGACACCTTCTCTGCCAACCTCCGCAGAACATCTGGGTAGTGTTGAAAGCCTGCACAGCTGCAGCAACAACACCAAAAGACCGCTGAGAGGGAAGAGCAACAGTTGGGATAATGGTCAACTCTGTGCCATTAATATAATCCAGGGTCTCTGTTGTAATCTATTAGGAATAATGTACTTCTTAGTGCATGAACAGGCATTTCCTATTATTAACATTAACCATCTATTTAAGACCACCATTGAAGCATGCACAACAGACGTGCAGTTAGACGTGTGAAAAGTGCACTCATTGGGCTGACCTTGACCTAAAAAGGTATTCTACTCTGGCCCCAGGCCAAAATACATTGTATGTCACGGCACCTCTAGGGGAATGCGCACCAGATAGAGAACAAGTCAATATACTCCTGGTACATAGCCTACCAAACCAACCTGGCCAGGGTAGGAAAGGAGTGTGGGCAGAATGTTTTCCGAAACAAAACGACTAATTGATCAGAAGACGTCCTTGGGTTGGCAGTGCGAGATTCATGAACTGGAAAACACTGTACAGCCCAAAGTCTAGCAAAATCATGGAAGCAGGGAAAATCAACAATGAAGTCATACAATGGATGTGAATGTGGAGAAAAAATACACCCGGACAGAATAAGTGGCCAGAGATCATCAACTCTCCTGAATGACCAATTTCACCGATAGGCTCTGCAGGGACGTCATTTCACCAAAATGCCAGGGGTAGTGGAAGTGAGATCACACGACCCTTGACCACTGATGAAATCACAGGCAGGACCCCACCCCGAAGTGACATCATGCAAAGTGATGGAACACAACCTTTCACCCCTTGACAAAACAGGAAGCGGTATTACCTAGCATTGTCCCTAAGTACACTACGAAAAACATCGTTACGGTATCATTGTAATGTGATATACATTTCTTACAAGAATGAATCACCATATGTGTCATAATTATCAGTGTGTATCGACCAATATTACCAAATTACAGTGAGTGCAAGCAGACGTCCAGGGCCAAATGATAATGATGTGTTATTATATAGCACGTATGCTTAAGCCGTTTATATAGAACAAATATACATACAATATCACCCAACATGTCTTGGTACTCCTTTAGCGACCTCAGAAGAATGAAAGGCTGAGTTGAGGTGTTTAAGAACAGACTAAATCAGTGACTCACCCCCTGGAGTGTGCCTGAAACAAACCTTAAATGAGTCTAGCAATTATTGTATAGGATTCCAGAAAGACATATTATTTGTTATTCCTATTCGTTCTCATTTAGGGTCACTGTTAAAAATGTTACACTTTTGGAACCCCATGTTTTTTAAGAGGCCTGAGCAAGAAAGCCAGCCACTCCACAAACAAAGAGCCACATGGAACTGACCACAGCTTACATTTAAAAAATAAAAAAAACAAGATGTATTTTTTATTTTTATTTTTTAGGGGTAGCAAGGAAGACCACAGAGGTAGCAAGGGAGACCCTCGTGGCCCCCAAATGACATCCTTGAGGCTCTGAAGTGTCAGGTCCTCTTTATCTGTACAACCACTGAAAATGGGAAGTACACAAATAACGTCACAGAGACAAGAATGCCTTGGACTGCGCGGATGGCCAACTCTGATACCCAAAATAAATCAGCAAATTAGAGGATGGTAACCAGGGAAGCCGTAAACCAAATAGTGCATTGATTTCCACTAAACAATATATCACGCAGACTTCTCGATATGCCTCAGGAAACCTAGGATTTCCAGCTGGAATAGTATTCTTCTATTGCACTGGGGACCGGAACTGCTGCATGAATCTAGAAGCCCCTGTCAAAGTTCCCTCACATATTGCCCAGGACAGCAGATGTACGGAGCATTCGTAACAATGGGATGGGGACACAGAAGAGAGTTCATGACCAAAGAAGGACGAATGTGTTCCTCTGTGGTCATTTTCATGGCCAACATGTATCATGCCTCTTCTAGCCAAAATGGCAGTACAATTGTCTGACTTGTGCAGCACAGCTGAGCATGCAGCAGTGTGTCAGCTATCATAGATATGTGATTGCATAGTGAACAGATGACCCCTAACCAATACAAATTCATTACCGTCGGCCAGATGTATGTTGGAAATTGAGTATTTAGATGTGGCACAAAAGAAGAAGCACCAGCTGAGAAGTAGCATTCCTTTTCCGAGACTGGTGTTTCCAGGTGATTGTTTCTGCTGAATGCCGCAATCACCAGTTGGCCACTAGTTTCAGAAGGCCTGATTCTCAAAGCATTATGGGTGTATATTAGGAGATGCGCCAGCGCATCTCCACGCTTGGGCCAAAAAAGTTAGCGTCTCAATTCACAAAGGGCCTCATTCGGATGCCCCCCCAACCCCATTTCCACATGTGTGCAAATATGGGGGCATTTCTGGGCATTTCAAAATGCATCCTTAATTCACAAACAGAAAGAAATTTAAAATGCCCAGAAACAAGGGTCATTCCCCTCTGCGCCTTTTGAAACAGGTACAGGGGGAGGCGTGAATCATGACTGCGTAATTTCTGACCCTCTCATGATTTTCTTTTAAAGCGTGGCAGCCGCTGGTTAAACTGCAGCTATCACACTAGTATTTCCATCCCATAAACGGGGATAGAAATGCTTTTTTCTTGGCCAGGTCATTTCACTAAGGCAGGTACTTTAACAGACATCCTTGATGAAATGCACTTCCAGCAACCACATGGTTGGTGGGAGCCTGTCACACATTATTGGCGGAAGCAAATGGGGGCTGGACCATGCATCTTTGTGTCCAGCCCCTTCAGGAATGCTGAGGTCACTTTTGTGACTAAGGTGACCTGAGCAGTTCCAAAAGCAGAAAAAGTAAATATGCATACGCTCTGTGCTCATTTAATATGTACTGCTTTTTGTGAATCTAGCTCAGAGGGCCTGCAATTGACCTGGCTTTTTTTCTGATTGAGGAGGCAACGTTCCTAAATGCTTTTGGTTTGATCCACTGAAGACTTGGATGAAGCCCCCTCAAGCTAGTTGATGCATTGGAAAACCATCCTAGTGTCCATCAACAATCCCATCACGCAATGAACCGGTTTGCAAAGTACCTTATCGCAATGGATTCTGTAAGCATCTCCAAACAATATATAAGCCAAAGTGAACTCTCAGATGGTCATGACCTACAGATAGGTTTCTACCACAACTGACTCCCCAACCTTGGAGAGAGACATGTGTCTAATTTGAATAGTCGATAATGGCACACAAGATTGCTTCTCCATTCCATGCTTCCATGTGAACAATCCACCAAAGCAACCATTCACTTGCTTCGGTGAAAAGTGATACCCAGCTTGAATACCCTGTGTCGTGATGAAGAGCTTGAATGTTTAGACTCTGAATAGCCATGTGATGAAATCTCACCAGAAAAAGCACTGTTATGAATGGGTAGAGGAACCCTACAATTCTGATCGGGTACCAAGTAGGTATCAATGAAAGGGGAAGAGCTCATTTCAGCTCTTCCTTGATTGCAAGAAACAAAACAAATCTTATTGGGTGCTGATAGAGACAGCCTTGCAGCTTACCAGAATCCCAAGAAACTGAATGATGTGGGATGAACACAGTCAGCATTTCCCCAGTTGATGACAAATCCCAATGACTGTAATATCCTGATTGGCAATTGAGAATGTTTCTGAGTTACCTAGGTCCATCTACCACTAATCAATAAATTGAGCAGGTAAATTAGGAGCCGTATTCCCCTTGATCTGAGTAATGCACTTGCTGGTTTTAAGATCTTGGTGAAGCTCCACAGGGCTGAGGAGGGGCCAAAGGGAAGAGCTGACAAATTAGGCTGTTTCACATACCCACAATGCCTTGCTGATGTGGCTCTGAACTGGTGGTGAACTTCCAGCAATGGTTACATCTAAAAAACAAACATATTTGCCTGGAGGAAAGGCTCAGGTTATTGTTGTATAGGTAACCATAACTGGGAAGTTTTTTTCGTTTTTAGATTGATGTTGTAACCATAATGTCCTTTAAACAAATCTCTGGAGTCACACTCTGTTACAGCAAACAAGGGCAGTACGGTTTTGGCATGACTTCCAAGTGCCACTACACCCACACATTTAACACGCAGACCTTAAGAAAAGATATTACTTTCAAGAGGCATCCCATACTTTCCTCCACCTCATCATCTTCGTCCACCTCTGCCCTCACTAGAAACATCTAAGTTAGGCAGAGAATTCCTCCTGCAACTTCTAAAAATGTATACTGGAGGCTCTTGGATTCATACATGCAAAGAACAATAATCATTCTGCATAAATTGTGACACATTCATTTGCCAGGGAAGTAATACTGCAGTGCCTTTGAGGCCACAGTGAAGGCACATGAAAAGGATTACTGCTCCCATACATTTCTTTTACCATCGAATATTCCCAGGTCTCCACATCTCCTTCTCAACTTATCTTTTCTGTGTGGTGCTTGGTGTATTCGGTCCGCCCTGCTCCCCCACAAAAAGGTTTGCCTTTTGCAGGCAAACATTCGAATGATTCAGTCTACTTCTCTGTGCACTCCTCTGAGTGGTGTCGGCAGAGAGGCAGTGATGTCTGTGGACTAGAAGATCAAAAAATAGAGAATGGAATTACTGCCAATATGTTTCTTTTTTTTAAACCCAAGAGCGGTGGATCTTAAAAGAGCCTTTTGAAAATTCTAAGTACCTTTTTTCACAAAATCGAATATACTGCTCTCTGGACATTAGACAAAATAACGTATTCCCATGATTTGTGAGATGTATGCTAGCTTTTCAAAAAACAAGTATTGCATCTTGTTGAATGTTGGCAATTTCAAAAGATGCCATACCATAATCGCAAAGAAAAGAGAGTTCTGTATTCCCATTACGCTTGGCATTTTCAATTCTTTTGATCTTTTACACACTTGTCTGTGCGTAATTCTGGAAAAGATAAATGTAGTAATTGGAAAAAAAGGAGCCATCAGAACTCAAAATGTAACTTTCATTGCAATTTGTAAATATAGTTGTAAGGAAGGCATGGTATCGAGCAGTAGACACAGGCACAATGGATACAAGTTTTGAAAACCGTTATTAAGTATTTTGGTTGGGTTGGCAGAATTCCTAACTGGCTCTAACTCTAGAATGGGAGTAGTCTCACCTATTAAACAAATAACAAACAAGTCCAAGTCAGTCTACTCAAAATAAAAAGGCCTATACTAAGACAACCTAACCTCACCCTCCTTCACAAAATGATAAATGTGTTAAGGGAATATAAAAGGAAAGGAGTGTCTCAAAAGAGATGTCAGAATGGCTTAAGTAACAACCCCTTCCCCACGTTCAGCCCCACAGGGTCTAGAGAGTTTCTTTAAAAGGATAGGTGGATGGCACAGTTCTATCACTTTTGCACACTTTGGCTTACTCGTACAATTCAACAAATTCAGACTCGGGCTTCAAACTTCTGGTAGTTCAATCACTTCCTTAGTCTTCATCCACCTTGTCATCAATATTTTGTACACATTTACTTCCTCAATTTCCCACAGTTTTGCACAGGCTTCCCTCTGCCATGCTCAAGCCTGTCCATTCATCTTTCACTTTATCATATAATTCTGCACAAACTTCCCGCTGCTGGGCTCGAACCTGTCTCTTGTCACTTTATCACACCGTTCTGCATAGTTTTCCCATTGCCAGGCTTGAGCCAGTCTTCTTTGTGGGGGTTCCCTGCCACACTTTTTATCTTAGCTATCATTTCACTATGAAAGACTTTCAAAACTGCATGGTTACATAGTCCTCTGCATGACCACTTCAACCTCTCTTTCAACTATTCTGCAATTCACAATCTTCCTCATCTTGTAACACTACTGCCTCTTGGTACTTGTAGTTCTTATTCTCTTTAGTTTGCCCTCTTGGCCTTTTTCAAAGTTCATATACTTTGCCCTCTTGGCATAGTCAAAGTTTGCATACTTCGCTTTCCTTTTATTCAACTTTATTTCCTTATCGCTGTTACTTTCTTTCCTTTGGTTTCTGCTGTAATATCTTCCAACTCTCACAACATTTCACAGAGACTTTAGAATGTGTGACTTCGCCTCACAGGACCATTCTTTTACTTTGTATCCTTTCCTTTTACAATCCAGCAATTGTCCTTTCCATTCACATTTTATTGGCACAGTTACTTTTGCTTTTAACACAAACTGGACTTTTGTTGCCTTCGATAACTCAGCGGTCGTATTCATTGGTTTCCTTTCATCTTATTCATTCAGCAGTCAAGGCCGTTACCAACACCTCCTCTTCTCCTCCCCAATGCTGCTATTTACCTGGGATGGTCACAGGCCACTTTCATGCAACTTGAAGGTTTCTTTCCTCAGCTCACTTGCCCCTGTCTTGGAACATTTAATGCTTCCCGAAAAGTGTGGATTTCATGCCTGACTCTCTCTCGATCCATGCAACTGCTGATCAGCCCTTTGGCCTTCCAACTTCCACACCCTGGTTTGCATCAGCCCTGAAAGAGCTGTTCCTTCTCTTGCCCAGCCTCACTCAGAGTGTGCCTGTGCATGCCACCTTTTATTCTTACAGGGAGTGTGAACAAATAGCAGGTGTGCATTGTTAGGACTATGTGCCTGACTCTGCCTGGCATCATTACAGGGAAAGCCTAGTGGTGGTTGGCAGCAGTCTACCATCTGTTTCTTAATGTGTTTCTCAGAGGCAATCCTCACTGCTCTGACTCACCTCAATTTACCAGTTTTTTTGGTAATGGGGAGGGGGTGTTTTGGGATTCGTAGTGTTTGTAAAGACTGGAGGGGGTGTCTGTACGTCTGCATTCTATTTGGTGGCGGAGAGGCACAGAGGACCCCAGCCAATATTCTCTAGTTGGTAGCTATGGTCGAGCAATCAAGGCCTAGCTTCTCAGGAGGTGATGCAGGCTGGTTCTTAAGTACAGTGTAGTCCCCAAGCACCCACAAAGGAATGTCCGCACAGTGTATCAGTTAAAACATAGTCTTTATATAATTAATATTCAAAGGTATATACAATATCACGATAACGCACTGTGTGCTCAGAAAATCAACAATGGTAAATATATGCAGTTTTAAGGTGGTACCACAACGATTATTAGATCTCATTAAAGTGGATCAACTATGCAGTCAAAATGGCACACAGATCAATAAAGAGAAAACCAACGGTAAAGAGAGGAAGGAAAGCAAGATGGTTGAACAATTGGCAGAATGCTGGCCCCGTACCACTGGACACAGTTCTGTGTGGAGATCCCCCCACCTGGGCAACCTATAGGATAAAGATACAAGCCCAGTCCATATATTGTTCACACTAGACTTCCCAATAGTTCTGCAACCCCAAAGTACCTGGCGTTGTAGCGTTCCTCTTCGGGGAATCGATGGCCCTTCTTGAGTGCCCTCCCTTTAAGGCAGGAGTCACGGGTCGTCGAATGTCTGACAGAGAACAGGTTGAGCTACGACGGTGAAGTGGCCGCATCGTTCCTAGTGGTGCTCGTTGAAGGGGAAGTGTAAACGTCCTGCAAGGAAGAGGCGTGTGGGGCGTCTCATTGTCGATAGTTCTGGACCACAAAGAGTTTGAAGAACTTAGGCCCAGCAAGGGCGTCGATTCGTCAGCGTCTCTGTGGTCCTTGGGTGGCGGGAAACCCACCGGTGGATACTCCTCGGCACGTCAACGGTCAGGCCTTCTTCAGCAGGATACAGCGGCGACGATGTGGGCGAGAGCGTCCTTGGATTCAAAAGTTCTTAAGCAAACGGGAGCCCGGCAGCTCCAGTCGGCGACGGCGGTTGTCGACAGTGGCGGACAATAGTCCGGGCACTTCTCTTTGTGATTCTGCGGCGGTCCCCGTCTCGGGCCGGCAGCCTGTCGAAGGTCTGTCTACCAGGGAACTTTGGCAAAGGCCTGCTGGTGCACATTGGTCCCTCGTAGCTCGGGAAGAGGGCACCTTACCAGGTCCTCTCTGGGTCATTCCTTGGAGACACAACAGCTTTCAGATTGTGAAGGAGAGCAACAGCAATTCTTCTCATACAGCAGGACTTCAAGGTCAAGCTTCACTCCAGTTACTCGTCATAGTGGACTTCAGCTTCTGAACACAAATTCTAGCAGTGAGAGGCCCCCAGATATACTAGTTGATCTCCCATTCATTCTGCTGGGTCACACTTAGGCAACCAATCGGTCAGAAGGGCATTCATGCAGGCAGGCATCCAATCAGGTGCATAGTGCATTCAGGCCATTCACTCCTCTCCAGACACTCACAACAAGTTATGTGTATTGTGACAAGTACCCAGCCATTTAACACTCCACACTGCATTCATACCAGTTTCGGGCAGGGCTGTCTCAGTAATTGTGTCAAACACCAGATACTAGACACCCTCCACACAGAATGTGTATTCGTCACACACTCCATTCACCCAGGTCCCACCCACAGGGTGTACCCACAACATACAGTCACTGGGAAGGCTCCAGCCAGTCTGGCCTGGCCTTCACAACACCACCATATATGGAAATTCCACCCAACAACCTGTCAGGGGGAAGGGACAGAGTCAGTGCTTCCCAGGACTTTGGGAAAACAAGGTAATAGGCAATAGAAAGCAGGAGGCCACAGGGGGCATCTTGTTTCCTATCAAAAATTAACTAATTGCAATGGCAGGGCCTGGGTATCCCAAAATGGAGGATACTCAAGGCAACTGTCAAATTCAGCATGGAGCTGCCACCAGCCCATACCCTGATCTGTGGGCCACACACAGGTGGCCAAAACATACACTAGGGGCACAGGGTTGTACCCCTACCCATGGATGCCATAAGGGTATCCCATGGGTCTTTTCACCAAACCAAAAGAGAGAGCTGCACCGCCAGGAGTCCCACATGAACTCCTGTGCGGAAAACACGACTGAACACACGATAAAAAGCAGTAAAGGACAAGGATAGGGAGGTGATGTCCCTCCGATGCATTTCCAGCATCACAGTGTTCCCTAGGGATTGTGTGTAAATTGGATACATTAATATCAGGAAAGGGTGGACAGACATGTTGCTGCAGAAAACTGGGTACTGTACTTAGTTCCCTTTTCCCTGTTCTCAGAGGCCTCCTCTTTATCTCGGTACGTGCTGCAAATGGGGAGGGGGTAACTGGATAGGACTCATAGTAGCCCATGAAGGCAGAGGAAATGTCAGGCAGGGGGGTGTTGAAAAACGGTGGATACCATGTCACACCTTTGGGTTCCTCTCTGCCAATCACCAAAACCCTCTACCCAGGTGATCCTCCCTTCCTTGTCCAGCCTCAGGTTCTGGATCCAACAGTGATGGCCGTCCCCTGGCCATCTGAACAGAGGATCCCCATTGAGTAGGTATTGAAAAGCCCTCAGGTTTTTCACAAAATCCAGTAACATATCCTAAACTATTACCTCTGTAATTAATAATAATCATCTTTGATCACATGGTGAATTGCAAACACATTGGTAACACCTGATTCCTTTTCAAATACAAACTCCATACCCTTTCTTCTCTACATTTTCAAAACCGTGGTAATGCAATTAACATGGCACTTTGCATATATGTTGACCCAATGAATCCACACATTTCATATGAGTCAAATACTCTTCGTGTTGCACTCCAGGCGTTCAGCAATGCACAAAAACAAATGAAGCACTTGCTTTATTTTCCAATCTTGTTCAACTTTCCTACACAAACAGGACACATGATTGGCTGTATCTGTCATTGTGTGTGGACAGACATGAGTGTCCACCAGCATTGAATACCTCTTCCACTGCATGGTGTCAAAAAGGGAAAGTGCCTGGATGGCATATGGATCTATCCATGAACAACCACATGTCATGTGTCCATGGCCTCTTGGCGAGGGGCAGACAAAATCTCTTCTTCTCTGTTTAACCATATTTCTGTGACTCATTCTGACTGGCTGCATACAAGCAGCCACAAGGCTATCCAACAATCACATCCACAAAGCCTCTATCTAACCTTCTCGCCTCAGCTCAACAGGTCGGATGTACCTTTCAACTCTGAAAGGGCATGTGTGCTGTGAATCCGATCCGGCTCTATCACAAGCTACCTTTTCTAACATTTACAGATTAAGACCCTGATTCATGCATTATTTGCGCCGAAAAAAATGGGATTTGTGCGCCATTCTGCCCGCAAATCCCCATTCGTTAAACAGGGATTTGCGGGCAGAATGGCGCACAAATCCCGTTTTTTTTGGCGCAAATAATCAATGAATCGGGGCCTTAATCTTGCAGAGTTCTGGCTTGCACGCCCAAGAAGACATCCTGCAAGTGTTTTTTAGAAAACCATTCTTAAAAGTTGTCAAGTATGTAAAAACAATACAGTAGATACATGAAAATTGTACAATCGACTAACACTGCATATTTGTACTGTGTGCACAGTTAATCTCTTTCAGACTTTTAAATGGCGGATTCCAATACAACTCTGCCTTTAAATCACAACTAAAAGACAATGAGGACATATGTAATATCTACTACTGCACTTAAAAAGATGTCTGCTGTATTATTTGCATACGATTGAACATATTCACCAAATTTCGGAATGCAACTGTCGAGAAATGCTGCAGCTCGCCTAATTTCACTTTTTTCTGATAGAACAATTAACAAATAGTAAACCTATCGTTTGCACATATACCCCACACTGTCAGAGAACTACAAAAGACCGTTAAACAATACTACAAACTAAATGTTCATATTCAAAACATTGTCCACTTTAAATTCTAATGAAGTGTTCTTAATTTGTCAAATGTTCAACACAAATGCTTTGCATATATTGAAATTATTTAAACTACACACTAGCAATTTCAATATTTCCAAATGATAGAACACAAGCACATCTTAACATGTCAATCTATCTTTGAAAACAGCAATGGAATAGTAACAATAGCATTTCAAACCTGCTATGTCTACAGTGGGGAACTCTTCTTTTCTTTCCAAAGTGGCCCAGGAGCCTTGTTAGGAGCATGCAGCAGCACCACTGCAATCAACAGGCAAGTGGGGAAGAGAGCATAGGCAGAGGCCCTGGGAGTGGGGACCGTATTCTGAAATCAAGGGAGAGTGGGAGAAAAGATGGCAGGTCAGTGCAAGCAGCCACCAGTTTGCTCAAAACGAAGGCTAGGATTGTGAAGTTCAGCGCACAGTCTGACCATCCAGATTAGCTACTATGGCCACCCTGTGCTAATAAAGATGATGGTCATATGCAATATGTATTGGAATATGCTGTATCATACTTAAAACAAACAATGAAAGTCACCAATCAGTTCTGTGACTTTATACGAAAGCTCAGCCTTTTGCCTCATCCCTCTATTTCATCTGGGAGCTCCTCAACAATTTTCAGTATCCATATAACATATGTTATGGGATACTTTATTCAATATATTTTTACAAGTATCATTTAATATCTTATCAGTGTACTATAGCTCCGTGGATGATAAATGCTGATCTATAATATACTGTTGCAGATTTTCCTATTGAAGCTCCCATAATGAGGATGTATTACCACTCAGTTCATTGCACAGTACCCAAGTTACTCATGAGAAGCAACGCCTTCATCAAAGGCCCCAGACCCATTACCTGACCAGAAATGCCACCCACTTAACAGACATATACCTGTTAATACCCACAATCAAATTAAAATGTTGCCAATACCCTTTCTTTAAAATGTAAAATATCTTATTTACTGTTTCTGAAGTTCCAAACAAGTACAAAAATAAACCATGAAGAAACAAATACTAGTAGTCCCTTATCCCTTTGAATGTGAGAAAAATGAAAGGGAGAATAATGGGAGAGTTGGGGGGCTAGGGAAGAAACAGCCATATTTAAGCACACACGAGTCTGTATCTTACAAAGTGCATCATGTGTATGTTTAACATTTGCTTTTCAATGAGTAGGAATGTCCTCTAGTATTCAACAGAGAATCAGAGTTAAAAATGTCATACATAAGTATATTTATTTTATACATGTACCACACTTTTCAGAAATGTAACAATAACATGTTGCCTTTTGTATTCACCCAGAAATACGAATTACAGGATAGCTTTTCTTTAGAAAGACACATACATTTCACACAAAGTAAATATATTCATGTAGTATGTATTCCACTACAATCTCGAAAACAAATCTCCACTTTCTACAATAAAGTGCCACTCAGCTAACAACTCCCCTGCTTCTTGCAGTCCTAAATACCTGCAAACAATATCTCATCATAAAACCCCCTCAGTAAACATACAATACGTCTACTACTTCCATTCCTTCAATATACACATTTCACCTTTTACCCTACCCTCTTACCTAATTCACAGACTGCCTTTAACATGCAACTTTACTTTGATTTCAGACATAACCAAACCATTACACTCCTCAGCATTCTCATCTGATACAACAGCCAATCAGCTCAGACCACACCCCGGCAAAAACAAACCATCCAACCCCAGAATGAAAACCATGCTGCATATGCATGTACACATCGTTCTAGCAACTATAGAGCTATCCTCACCCACTGTCCCCACCTGCAATTCCTCTATCCACCTCCCACCATACACACCACCACCAATGTTCCCCAAAGCCACTGTTGAAATACAATATTCCGTCCACTCAAATGCCCACCTTCCATCTACTTAACAAACACTTAAATAGCAAGTCAGTACAGGCCACACACTTTCTACAGCCCATATTTAGAGAGTAACTTTATTTTGTACACAACTGAAACTGAACACACGGGGGGGCGTGGCCAGCGACCGCGGCATGAAGACGTAAGTTTTCGGTGCTCCCAGTACCGCCATACGTATCCTGTAATATCCTGACAGTAATACAACTGCCCATGCGGGGAAATCAGGTGTTTTGAGCGTCGGAATATCACTGCTCTAACGTCTGAGGGATGACGGGTGAAACCGACTGCTAACTCTAAAGAAATCGGCCGACAAAGAATGGAGTGCGGGCAGCGGACGAGAATCCAAGATGGCCGCCGGGAGCTGTTGAACGCGAACCCGGCAACTTTGTATATCCTGGTGCCCATGGACTGTCTCCTCTTCCTCCTTGCAGGGACCAACGCATTGTCGGGGTGCAACAACGAACAGAGGAGACGACCGACTACCGGAGGAGATTCGAGCTGGGGCCCCTGCTCCCTGCCCTCCCCCACTCCCGAGTGGACGCGGGTGCTCCGCGTAGCGTTGAGCGCCTGCCGGCTGCCTGCCTGTCAAGTGAACATTGGGGAACAAGGTCTGTGTAACCCGGTAAGGAGAGGTGCGGGCGGGCTCTGGACTCTGTCCCCCTTGCCCAGAAATACTGTGCGGGAAGAGTCTCCCGATTCCATCTTTATGTGAGCGGGACCCGTCCCATACTGGGCAATATATCGCGGGACCCACCGTGTGATGGCGGATGCAGCGGAGGACTCCCCCGCCCTCAGAGACAGCCGGCTGCGTGCGGACTGTCCTTGTTGCCGCATGAGGACTGGCTCGTACCTCCAGTGCGCGCACTGTAAAATTGTGCATCAATCGCACCCCGCACATGGAGCGGTCCCCTGACAACAGCCCCTCTCAACCAGCAATCACCTGTGAACAGCAATATAAGGTGCTGTCTTGGTCCCTGAAGCTGTATTACTGCCAGAATCCTCGCCCCTGCGCGGACGGAGGCGGGGAGCACCGAGTGGCTGGAAACAATGGCGTGGACCTGCCAACTGAAACACCTACTGCCACCTACTACCTGAGGTGCCAGACCCACAACGTCCCAATATCCAATCGTGGAGAAGACCAGTGCACAGGTGGGAAGGCACTGCAGGGTACCTGAAACTGTACTGTTTTCAGAAGCTTCGCTCCCGTGTGGACGAAGGCAGTGGGCGCCTAGTGGCTGGGACCAACGGCGGTAGCTTACCAAACCGTAACAACTGCCCAAGGAATTAAACAAGCAACATCCTAATAAACATGCAAGGAGAAGTCCAGTGAGAAGGGGGAAGGGCGTTGCAGTGTCCGCAGTTGTGCCATGCAGGAACACCGAGGGAACCGGCCGCCCCATGATATAAGCACAGAAAAGGCACGTATATATCCCCTGGGATTACGACACCAGCATACAACCGCCCTTATGCATATCCAAGGGTCAAAGCTGTAACGAGGAGTACATACTTCTTCCCGTCAGTGGATAACAGTGCAGAACAAACCATAGCACTCCAGGCAGGGAGGTGGAGTACACAACACGGCAAGCATAGACATAGACAACAACCTGCAAAGCGTAGCAGCCTCTGCACAGCTTATCTAGAAGGTTACTCACCTGGTGGATCACCCCAAGCCCAACAACCCCATCTGCCTTCTCACTCCATCGCTGTCTTCTCCCTCCTTACGGGGGACAAACCTGTACCGATACCACGCCGGATGCCCGGAAATGGGGAAGGATAAACCCAGAAAAACCTCTACACAAAGCAGAATGGAACAGTAAGCTACAACACCGTCGACCCGCACCCCGGAGCGGCCACCAATTTCTGAATCAGACTGCATGGAGGAAGATATCTCCCTCAGAGATATAATTAGCGCCATTTCCAGCTCCAGAACCTCAATGGAGAAGAAGATGGACAGCATCGGTGCGGACGTGTCCCTGCTAAGGCACGACCTGAAAAAGTTGACCTCACGCACCGGAGAGGCAGAGGCACGGATCTATGAAACTGAAGACAATCTATGAGGGATAAACCGTAATATGTCTGGCATGATGGCATGCATTAAGCTCCTGGAAGCGAGAGTGGATGATGGTGAAGGCAGATCCAGGCGAAACAACATTCGCATACTCTGTCTTCCCGAGAAGGCAGAGGGGGACTGTATGGAACTATTCCTCGAGGAGTGGCTTGTGGACACATACGACGCACAATCCTTCTTTAAATTCTTTTCCATTGAATGGGCCCATCGCATTCCAACCGGCAAAATCATCCCTGGGGCACCGCCGCGCACAGTCATCGTGAGATTCCTAAATTATAGGGACACAGTGCTGCAGCTGGCTAGATCAAAAGCGACAGTCACATATAACGGATCAAAAATCGCTTTCTTCCAAGATTTTACCAGAGAAGTGCAAAAGGCTCGCCAGTCATTTGATCCACTCAAGAAACTCCTGCACTCAATGGGTGTCAAATATGGGCTAATCTTCCCTGCTAAAGATCTACCATAAGGGCACATCGGTGCATTTCACAGATCCTAAGGAGTCATGGAACTGGGCCAAGAGGCATATGGATGGCGACTGGGGCGCTGAAAGGAAGAGGAGAGTAGATCGCAATAGACCACACCCTGAACGCCCACCAGACATGGAGCCACAGCAGCAACAACAAATGGAGAACCCGAACCCAGGAAACGCATAAAGAGCTGCAACAATTACGGAAGACGATCAGGACACCGCACAATAGAGCAACGGAGCCCATGCTCCACAATGTACACTAAAACATAAGATATATTAAGGCTGGCGGCCAACCTAGAAGCCGCCCCCAGTCAAGGTAACGAACCCAAGGCACCGCCAAGGGGTGCTACACTGCCCAACTCAAGCTTCGCATGAACTGCAGATCCTGGCTACAGCTGAGCGGGTGCATGTGGAACAAAGTTTAGGAAAAGTTTAACTGTTTCAAAGTTCATGTTGGGTCGACAGATGCTTCAGTTGGGGGTGGAGTATGGGGATGGGGGAGTTGGAGATAACGCTCTTATTAGTTGTTTAGATGTTGAAAACCGCACCAAGGCCGATACGCATGTAGTAATATGCCTCTTGAGAATGAGTCTAGTAAATCAAAGGAACAGACAGGTCTCGACACATAATATACCAAGGTATCATCAAGATCGAACCCTGTCCGGATTGTTTGACCGTGAAACACCTCTGAAAATGCAACATACTAATCACACATATACACAGACCACATGGCACAAGTCACTAACGTAACTAAAAACAGAACCATCCGAGTGTTGACATGGAACGTAAATGGGCTCGGAAATAGCATTAAGAGGCATCTGGTACTACAAGCACTGAATCGCCACTCCCCGGATGTAGCCTTCCTAACAGAGACACATCTGGGGGGCACGAGGTGTACATTGTTTAGACGTTCGAACTACCGGCAGGCCTTCCATGCCGGATTCACCATGTGGTCACGTGGGGTATTAATCCTAATACATAAAAGGCTTCCCTATAGCCCCAATAGGGTCATCCAGGACCAAGGGGGCAGGTTTGTTCACACAACAGGAACCCTCTGGGAATGTACTATATCTATGACCGCTGTATATGTACCACCTAATTTACTAACCCCCCTGCTGAATGACATTATGCCCTTAATTGCCAACAACCCTGAAGCCCTCACGCTGATTGGAGGGGACTTCAATGAAGTCATCCACATAGGCCTGGATAGGACGCACATACGATCGAGGAACCCTGACATACGTACTAAACTGGCCACATTCACTAATGCACTGGGGTTGTAAGATGGATGGAGATCACTACATCCCAACACAAGAGAATACTCGTATCACTCAGGTGCAAACACCTCACTGTCCAGACTAGACTATTTTTTCCTACCGCTAAGTAACATACACGAAGCATGTGAAGCCCAACTATTCCCTAGAGGTATTTCGGATCACTCCCCACTTATGATAACGACTAGAACCGACAGAACAATCCCCACACCCAGTTGGAGGTTGAATGGTTACTACCTAGGATTTCCGGAACTGGTGGAGCACATACAGAAGGCCACTGAAACATACCTTGAAATAAACACAGATTCTGTAGATAGCCCAATTACACTTTGGGAGGCGCTAAAGATGGTGCTAAGAGGTGAAATCATAGCCTGGACTACAGCTCACAGGAAGAAACAACTTGAAGCGTTACTTACAGCTGAAGCAAAGGTACGCAATGCAGAAGTTAATCACCAGACCTATGACCAGCCCGAGACACAACGCGCGCTATAACTGGCACAAAAACAATTACAACACATAGCCTTAGACAACGCAAAACAGGCGCACGCAGCAATGCGAGCGAAAATATACGAAACAGGGGACAAGGCAGGGAAAATACTGGCATGGTTAGAACGTAGGGACCTAGGCCTCACCCAAGTCAGGAAGCTAACAATGGAAGGCCCAGAGCCACTAATAACAGATCACAACATAGCGGAGAGATTTGCAAAGTATTATGCTGAGTTATACAGAGCACCATCCTCACTGCCACCGACCGACATCCTAGAAGAAATCACCTTCCCTACCCTAGATGAGCAGCAAGCTGACTTATTAGAACAGAACATTACTGAGGAAGAAGTGACTCAGGCAATGTCAGAACTTCAGTCAGGGAAAACCCCAGACACGAACGGCTTTCCTGTCGAAATATGGAAAAAGATAGGCGCAAACGTAATCTCCCCACAACTACTGTGCCTTTTTCAACACTCGCACTCACAGGGTAGCCTCCCTCCAGACCTTAGAAAAGCCATGATAATAGTCTTACCAAAGGCAGATAAACCACCTGACCAGTGCAGTTCCTATAGACCCATCTCGCTTATAAATTGTGAGGCCAAAATACTTGCGAAGATACTGGATAAACGGCTGCAGCAAGTCATACACAAACTCGTGCACCCAGACCGATGTGGGTTTATGCCACAGAGATCCACCAGGCAAAATATATATAGACTGTACACACCAATAGAAAAAATACCTAGGCTACAAAACTCCCTGGCCTTACTGTCCATAGATTTTGAAAAGGCTTTCGACTCCGTGCTTTGGGAAGCAATTTGGGAAATTATGCGACAAATGGGTATAGGGCCACACTTCATGAGCTCGGTCAAGCTACTATACCAACACCCGGTAGCAGTACCAAAAGTGAACGGGTACACTTCAAAACCCTTCCAGCTGGGTCAGGGCACGAGACAAGGCTGTCCCCTATCAGCTCTGATCTTTGCGTTAGCAATTGAACCTTTAGCAATCCTATTAAGATCCACACAAACATGGAATGGCTTCAGGTGGGCAGACGCTGGGAAGATAGGGTGTCCCTATATGCAGATGACCTGTTAATATACCTGGCGAACCCACAGGTTTCCTGCCCTGTAGTGACACATCTACTAGAGAGATACGGCAGGTTCAGCTGACTTCAAGTCAATTGGTCAAAATCCATACTATTTCCAGTGAAGCAGATAAATAATGCCATACCAGACAAATGCCCTTACCTAGTTGAAAGAGGTCAATTCAGATATCTAGGTATACTAAATACACATAAGCTGACAGATTATGTGGGAAAAAACCTCCACCCGATAACGACCAGGTTCAAGGAGGATGTCCGCCACTGGATGTCCTTACCACTCACGCTACTGGGACGCGCCGCACTCTTCAAAATGTTGGCTCTCCCCCGCTTTCTCTACATATTGCAAAATGCACCGCTACCCATTGCGCCCAGCGAGTTCCATAGGATAGACCAAACGCTTAGGAAGTTGTTGTGGAAAGAGGGTCACCCACGTCTAGCACTTACTATCCTACAAAGATCCATATAGGAGGGTGGAATTGGACTCCCCCGCCTGCAAACCTATTACTGGGCCAGTCAAATGGCAATAGTAAACGACAAACTGCATGGGGACATCACACTGCTGCACAACAAAATACAGGATCCCGATACACAAGAAAGGCCCTTCATGACCCTCCTTTACGGGAAAAAAGTTTGCTCTCCTACCCCATCTATGTTGACACACATAACCCTGGTCTGGACAGACACACATAAATACTTAGGTTGGGACAAAAAACTAACCCTAGCACAACCACTGTGGAACAACAGAAACTGAAAACATGAGTGCAATAATCTATTTGCACAAAATATTTCTAGATGCACTTTATTACCCTTCATACCTTTTCTTTGTTGACTGTATATGCCAACAAATATAACAGCTGTTACATTAGATTAAGGAAAATGTTAGTTATTAATGGTGAAGTCAGTGTGTGACCATGAATTCTAAGCAGAAAATACAATGGTGCATAAGTAAAACATGTTTTTGATGCACCATATTGTTACCTGTAGGCCTCTATCACTGACAAGGCTCACAAATTGTTCTATTCCTGTTTACCTAACAGCACCTACTCTATTTCCTTGTCTGTATAATCAGTCCGTTCTCTTCCTCTATGCTTTGGGTAACACAAGGTTTGGTCCTTGGTCCTTTACTCTTCTCTCTTTACACTATCTCCCTCTCTGCTATTATTTCCTCCTACAATTCCAATGGATGCACATACCGATGCACAGACCTCAACTCATGCTAAGGCACTACTGTTAAAAGATGCCATTCCAAATGCTGGCTTTCCACACTTGGTACAGCGCTCTGCTGCTCTCGAGCTAGGTCCGCGCTGTACACAATAAAATAAAAAATACAATAAAAATCAGCCCCCAAGAACAGAAACAAAAACCAAACCCTCCAATGATAATGTGGTACCAATACTACATTTGAAAAATACTTATTTTGTAAAACGTGCTCCATGGTAGATTCCTCACCACTCTCACTCATTCAGTTATGAAAGAAAACTGTCTTTAGAGCTTTAGAAGCAATCATTGACAGTTCACTCAAACTAAAAAGAAAAGTGTTTATATTTAAAAAGCAAAGCATCAACAAAATTGGTTACTGAATTGAAAATTAAACCAATAAAACATATCAAATGCACACATTTTCTATACTGCTTTTCAGGAGCTTGCTATAAAAGCACCGGTCATCAAATACAAATGTTAGCAACGCACCACTCTACAATGCACACGCACCTCTAATTTCCCCAACCACTTTTTTAAAATTTGGATGGATTCACTGTTCCACACAAACATTCAAACAATGACTAGAAATCTGATTTGCGCTTGCACCTCAATTGGGGTATTTTGGGGGAGACCCACAAGTTTTTTCAAGATTCTGTTTTGGATCTTTTCCAAGACTGTACAATTGGTATATCCCCCAAATCTCACTCCCATAAATCATCAAATACGAACCTTGCCCTTAGACACCCGCAAACATTTATCTAGCATGTGACCAGCATAAATGGACTAAAATTGTAGCAAACTGCTACAGCCTTCTCAGCCGAGAGTTGACCATTTCCCATTCTTAGTGAAAAGTAATCCGAGGTAGCAATAAGAATTTGCTATCTCGTTTTTTTTCACTATCAACCGCCCAAGATGAACAATTTCTTAAATTGCCAAAGACCAGGAATTTAGTCTTTGGCTTATTGAGATTGAGGCCATGAGCAAAAAACATTCTTCAGCATAAAAAAGGCCCTGTTGCAGCCCGCCAGGCGACAAGTCAACGAGGGCAGCAATGTCAGCTTCCAATAAAGATACAAAATGGTGCCAAATGGTGTGTGTACTTAATTGCTTTGTTTTAATTATATTAATTGATTTGCTTGTTTTTCTTTCTGTAAATCTTATAAATAAATAAATTAAAAAAAAACAAAATGGTGCCAATTAAAGAAGGAGGGTTAACCCTGGTTCCCATAGTTTCTGGGTCACAATCAGACACATAAAATAAATAATATTGGAGCCAGGGCACAGCTTGTTAGTTCAGAACTACCTTGTTTGTTCTGAAGGGGTTTGTCAGTCTTCCATCAGAAGCCACCCTCGCTGAAGCATGCATGCCTCTATAACAAAACTGAAGTAGATTCAGCAGCGATGCCAGCATTTTTAAGGTGGCTAACTTTCCCCAGAGCTTATGCTTCGGGATCGACTCTAAGGCATTTTCCAAATCAATAAAAGCCACGTATAGCTTCCAACCTCTGGCTAAGCAACACTTGTTTATCAGTGTAGAAAGCACCAGACAATGATCTATTGTGGAACTCCCTCTTCCGAATCCTGCCGTAGATATTTCAAATGGTTCAGAGAATCAGCCCAATCTTTGACCCTCAATAGTAGGCATTTAGCAAATGCCTTGCCTGGGATTTGAAGCAATGAGATGGTCCTATAGCATTTACGATCACCGTGGTTCCCTTCTTACTAAATGGGGACTACAATAATCTGAGACCATGAGCAAGGTAACACCCCAGAAAAACTCATGGCATTAAAAAGATTAAATAGAATCGGGCCCCGTCCAAACAGAGAAATCATAACATCAGAATACATCCCATCAGGGCCTGTTGCTTTGCCTGAGGGTAAAGACCCCAAAATCAAGATAGTCTGCTCATGGCTGAACTTTACTACTTTAACTCTCAGGGCAGCATTTATTGCTGAAGCCACCTTATTGGCAGACTGAAAAAAAAACTTGGTAGTGCGACCTCTTGAAGGAGATATAGTCTATCCTGTTTTCATAAGGGCCTACAAAGCCTCTAACCACTAGATTCCAGAACTGTTTGATATTATTGTCTGGACCACCAGCTGTAGTTGATCACAATGTCTAAAAGTATGTTCAAATTATTTCTTTTTTAACAATTTCTAGGATGTTTTAAATTCACGCAGAGAGCATAAATGCAGATTCTTTTAAGGATAGACGTTTGGCTCTTCATCACCCTGCACTCTCTATCACACCATACAAAGGGTGCATGTGATCTATGGTCTCAATTAGCTTGTCATACATAAATACTAATGCAGTAACTGGGGACTTCAGACGGAATAAAATCTGTAATACTGCTAACCTGTGCAGATTAAATAATTTACCCAAATTCTGGCATTCTGAACCAGCGCAGTTGCCCAATAGTGTTTCATGCTACCAGTAGATATGGTGCAGAGGTTAATGTGGGTGCATACTGCAGCCATGTAGTTATTGGCAGATGATCATTTCTACCCTATTAAGTATCGTAAAATGTGCTATTTTAGCAAATAGAAGACAGTCCACAATACAATAATAAACAGACGAGGAACAAGCTCCCTAATAAATGTAGGCCCCTGCGGGTGGTCACCTGGAAACCTTCCATTCAATTCAATTAGGTTGTGATCCCATCAGATAGATTGCAGACCTTGGGCCTCATTACGACCCTGGCGGTAAGGGGTTTACGCCAGCGTTAGCTGCGCCGACCCCTTACCGCCAATTACGAGGTCCCCTAGCGCCATGGTGCTTTTAACACCTGCTTTTAGCAGGTGTTAAAATCCATGGCGCTAAGGGACCATGGAGTTAATTACGCCACCGTAATTTACGGTGGCGTAATTAACGCCTTCCCCACTCCCATTATGCCCTATGGGGCAAAAATGGGAATGGGGAAGGGTAAATGGGGATTGGGGACTTACCGCCCCGCCAAGGTCGGAATGGGGCGGTAAGTCCGCCAACCACCATGGCGTAAACGTAGTTTACGCCATGGTGGTAAAGTCACGGCCCAGGCGGTAACTTACCGCCTGGGTCGTAATGAGGCCCCTTGTCTACGATCATCCAGTTAGAGATTGAAAGACAGCAGGCAATCAGAATGGTTTGAATGTGCTTGTACCGTACAGTAGAAATTAAATTCATTATGACCTATGCCTTACTATTATGCTTACATTGCAATAATATGCCTGATAACAACCAAATGCCATTTAAATCAATCAATGACAACTTAGAAATATATCCACTTCCCAACACTCTCCAACAACTGAACCTATATGAAAGTATAATAAATCAAACAGCATGACCATTCCAATATATAATATGATTTTAATACAAGGCTGCCAAATTGCCTCATCAGAATTACTTAGAGGCATTTGTGCCAAGGTCGTTAGACCTCAAAGAAAATGTTTAAACTCTAGGAGTAGGCTGTTAAGTAAATCAATCTTTAAATCATTGATTTTCTCAATGTACTCAATGTATTTTAATATGCTTCTAATTATTTAAATATTATTGAAGTGGATTCCGAGAAAAGTGTTTTGTTCTAAGTGTATGGTGAAACATAGGGGGCTACATTGCCCGGGTGCGAGGCTAATTATATGTAACTATGAAGTCATATTTAGCAAACGAACTGTTAAATGAACTGTTAAACTTTGAGTAAATAATGTTTTAACCATATGAAGCATGTATAGATGTTTTGTGATTTAGTGTCAAGACTAATTAATTAATAAGTAGGAGTGGAGAGGTCCACGGGATGCAATAGCATTTATTGTTTATGATTGATCCCATATGACACCACCCCTGCCCTTTTTTCAATTATGAATTTAAGTTCCCCACGTGTCATTGGGTCATGGGGAGTCCGCTTCAGTCAACAGATCCAACATACGCTCAATTACTAAAGAACATAATGATTGGTGTACTTACTGAGCAGGCAAAAAAATACTTTAGAAATATACTTTTGATTTGATTTCATTTGATTTGTGCATTTATATTGTAAACATCCCAAAGGGAACATAGCAGGAAGCTACATCTAGGCACAGATGGAACTTAGATGACACGAACAGAAGAATGCTATTCTCCAGCTGCCAAGAGTTATGCAAATAAATGCGCTTTCAATTGTTTCCTGAAAATAGATATTTTATATGAGCTGTAGGGACAAAACGCATTAGGCCCTTATGTGATGGAGCAATTAACACAGACAAATCAGCAATGAGCATATTTAATGTTATCCCTTGCAGACCGTGCCCAATTTAACAAGACAATCCTTCAAAATTAAAAGCAAACTGAGCACGTGCCAAACTTAGATGTCATCCTTAACTTTAGCCCTCATCGCATCTATATAGAAATATGAATGTTAGCATGTGCCACACTTGAATGAAACTGTGAGTGATGACAAGTGCCACACTTGGATGGAACAGTGAATGATAGCGGGCATCACACCTTGACACAATTGAAAGGACAGCAATGCCAACTAACTAATGCACTAACAACTTCAGCCCTCTGCATACAACTCTCAAACTCTAACCAAACACAACCACAAGCCTAAATACAACAAACCGCACAAACTTCACTACATTGCAACAACAAAACAAAACACACATAGGGCCTCATTACGACCCAGGCGGTAAGGGGTTTACGGCGCCGTAAACAGCGCCGACCCTTACCGCCTGAGTACGAGGTCCCTTAGCGCCATGGCGAATTTAACACCTGCTTTTAGCAGGTGTTAAAATCCATGGCGCTAAGGGACCATGGAGTTAATTACGCCACCGTAATTTACGGTGGCGTAATTAACGCCTTCCCCACTCCCATTATGCCCTATGGGGCAAAAATGGGAATGGGGAAGGGTAAATGGGGATTGGGGACTTACCGCCCCGCCAAGGTCCGAATGGGGCGGTAAGTCCGCCAACCACCATGGCGTAAACGTAGTTTACGCCATGGTGGTAAAGTCACGGCCCAGGCGGTAACTTACCGCCTGGGTCGTGATGAGGCCCATAGACTTGTACAACAGCACATGACGACTACCGACCGTAAAACACCCCAAGCCCAGCCAATGGACCCACCGGGCTGAGGCTGCCAACAGCACATCACTGCTCTCTTGCACTTCTCCAGTTTATTCCCACTAACTAATCCCCTCCCCTCCTTTCTTCCTTTTTCAGAGCCGCAGGAGCGCCAGGGACGTTGTACAAATATCCTTTAACATTAAACATTAACTATATGACAACAAGCCATTGCACACCTAAATTACAAAGAAAAATCTGTATCCAACACAGCTGGAGTAGAAAGGAAATAGACTCTCTGCCTCAACTGCTGAGTAATTCTAAAATATAACCTTGACTTTTTTTTATTTTATTATTATAACTGAACTGAATCAGCTTTACAATAATTTCATTCTCTTAATTAATCTTCATATTTACATCTATATACACATACAGTTCATATAGATCATACAGGTCATCCAGATCAGAGCAGGTCAAATCAGCGAAGGAAAATAGTTTTAACTAAGTTGCAACAGATTTTTAGAAATTGGGGAAAAAATTAAATTTAAAATTAAAATTATTAAAATTATTAAAATTATTAAAATTATTAAAATTGGGCGGGGATAGGGGAGCGGGTCAGAAAACAATAATACATTTCATAGCAACATATAATTACAACAACCCAATCCAAAAAAAATATATATTTCTTATCCCTTCCCAAGCATCAATTAATTTCTTGTGTCATTAAAACAGCTTATAAATGTTCATGTAATTGAGGTCAGCCCAAATTCCTTCTATTTCCTACGCAGAGTTCTGCTCGACTCCAATCAGATTCTTTCTGACTCTGACATCTGTACATATATATATATATACATCACATTACAACTATATAGTTAGAAGCTAGGCATTATTCATTGTCCACCTAAATGCGCCTCTTTACATAGGTAGTTTGAAATAATGTCCAGCCGTACAATACAAAAAAATCCACTCCATCATGGTATTTCGTCATTTACCACTCACTGATTACTTCCGTGATACATATATCATTTTTTTGCCTCTGTCATTATTTGTTCATTTTCTAAATCCAAAATATTCACAAAGGCAATTGTAGCAAGTTTTAGAGCAGTAGTGCGACCACAATAAATCAACCACCATAGAGACTCTGATGTTATTAAGGTATGTTCATATAGCAAGGGTTTGAGATATTGTTCTTGTTTATGTTTGAGTGCTAGACATTCTGTAAGTAGATGGCGTAGGATTTCAGGTTGATTTATGATCTTACAAAAGCGACATAGATTGTCTTCCTTCATTATCAATTTACGTTTTGCTTTTAGATCCCTCGTCTCACATAGATTAAATCGTATTCTCAGAAATTGTCTTCTATGGTCATGTGATGGGGACTTGAGCAAATATGGTTCTACAACACTGCACCTTTTGTGCAAGTACGGATTTTTGGGGAAGTCATGATAGCTCAAACACTTCTCTCTTGTACGTGACCAGTCATGCAGAAATATCTTGGTTTTTGCTCTACCTGGTTTCGTGAGTAGATCATCAAAGAAGATATCTGCTTCCGCCAATACCTCAATTACAGTGTATCGCCATTTCACCATGAACTTGTCATTAGTTGTAAACACATAATCAGCCAGCGTATTTATCAATTTGTTCTTACCAGAGGCTAAAATACACTTTCTAAACAATGATGTCATTTGCCAGGTATAACGAACATACAGTGATATAAACCCTAATTCAGTCCTAATCCAGGCCATAGGTATGCATTTAGGTAATCCTAAAATGCGTTTCCAAAATTTACTTTCGAAACGCAACCAAATGTTTCCCACTATATATGGTTTTGTTTCAGAACCGTACAGTAATACCGGTACCACTTTCTGCTTGAAATATGATAGGGCAGGCATGATGGTAAATTTCCCATACTTGGCCTGGATAATTAAAGCCTGTGAAATCATCATATTCAATTTCCTGCTGAGGCTCTGCAAATACATCTTATTATCCGGGCCATCAATAACAACTCCCAAATATATATATAGTGGGACTATTTCCAAGGTATGTTCTTGTAAGCACCACCTTAATGTTTTTTGTTTTTTGCTTAAGACACCCCTTGGATTTGGATTACAGATCATTACCTTTGTTTTCTTCATGTTCACAATTAGCATGTTCTTAGTTACATATCTAGCAAGCGCATCAAGCAGGTTTTGGAGGCCACGGGGAGTCTTCGATATTAACACCAAATCATCTACATATAGCAGAGCTGCAGGGGCTTTGCCTGCTAATTTCGGAGCATCACTTATAACTTCTTTAAAGGCTCTGCATATGTCTGAAATGAACAAATTAAACAATGTTGCTGCTAGTATGCATCCCTGTCTTAGGCCTCTATGGGTCATAATGTCCGTAGTTAGCAAGCCTTGTAGGTTTAATCTCACTCTTATGTTGGTCTCAGAGTGTAACATTCTTATCAAATTAATTAGATATGTAGGGCACTTTTCGCGTACTAATTTATCGAATAGTATAGATCTAACTACTGAATCAAACGCCGCTCTAAAGTCAACGAACACAAAGTAAAGGGGTTGCTTTAGATGGCTGTGATGCTGCATTATAGCTGTTAATGATAGCAGGTTTATAGACGTCCCCATGCCAGGTATAAACCCTGTTTGATGTGGATCTTGTTTATCATATTTTCTTGCCCAGATGTTAAAGTCTCGTAAGATAAACCTACAAAGGATCTTCCCAGGTATATCTAGCAGCGCTATCGGTCTATAGTTGGCGGGGTTAGACCTATCGCCTCTTTTAAAGATGGGCACCACCACAGATGATTTCCAAGACTTAGGGGTACTGTTTATTTGTAGAACATGAGCAAAGATATTGTAAAGAATCAGGGCCCACAGTTCCGGGAACTGTTTCATCATACAGTTAGTCAGTCCATCGGGACCTGGGGCTCTGGAGTTGGATGATATATATATATATATCCTAGTATGTCTTCTCTAGTTATTTGCAGTAATTCAGTATTGTTATTTCTATGTATGGGTTCCTTTTGATCTATCCCAGGATCGGCATTTAATTCCATATAGTAGGATACCCACAAGGACTCAGTTACACCATTAATTTGGACAGGACCTAGTTTTGAGTGATTAGCAGCATTAAGAAGTCCCCAAATTTGGACTATGTTTTTTGTCATCATCACTCTAAGCATTTCTTCTTCATCTGTCTGATATAAAATGCATCTGCGTGTTCGCACCCACGTCGTGTAGGCATGCTGGAGAATACGAATCACCTCAAACCTAATATTCGCAGGCAATAATTGCGCTAATCTCTTTTCGCGTCTCAGCATAGTTTTACGTTTTTGTACCTGCTCATCAGCACTATGTCTCGGTGTAAAATATGCGTGAGTTCTTGTTGCAGAGTGCATTTTAAACATTTGGAGGGTAACATTGTAAGGTTCTTCAGCCCATAGCCTTGACTTAAACCAAGGTTTAATTAATGGAGCAATGTGAACAATTGTTGTTTTACAACCATATCCAAATGACAAAAACAAACAACATCCAGTTTGGCATGGTCAAATTTGACAAACTTGAAGATAGAAAAAAAATCCTGCACATCTGCATGTCTCCTTCTTTTAAAATATATGTATGTAGGGAGAGAACATTTCTATCTATCGTATACACCGTAACAATTGACAAGTTGCAAGGTCTAACCCTCAACTATGCACTTGTAGACATTGGCAATAAAGTATTTAAAGAAGGTATCAGTTAAGCAGCACTCTCACAAGTTTTTACATTTTCAAGTCCACTTTAACTAAATTTTGATGCAAAGCAAAAGCAGACATCCCTTGGATTTTGTAAAGTAACACCATGTGCACATTGTTCACTGCATACTTGCCGATGTCCTGTACCTATAAAAAAGAAAACCTTCAAACAGAAACCTAAACAATGAAACCACATCAGATCTCCCTATCCATGAAAAAAAACTAAATGGTGAAGCAAGCCTCCAACTCATAACATTCCATATCCACCTCAGTACATTGCTATTCAAATGTAGCAATCAATATAGGGTTTCAATGTTTACGACTTGTGAACAATTCTATTTGCACGATTCAGAACAGCTATGTTTACAACTCATTCTCCTGCACAGAAATACTACAGACAGTGCCACAAGAAATCCTATCATAATATATACTGTATCAGGAATGAAATAGGATCAATGAGAAGGAATACATTTACCATAAACACACAAGGGAAACCCCAAGAATTCCTCATGACCTCACTAGTAAGTACAGAGAGCGAGAGCACGTTCCTGTAAATTAAGTGATATACATTTGGAAACGCATATGCAATCTGTGCAAATATTTTTCACATGACCATCTTAGAAAAGAACTGTATTTCTGTATCTATACCAAATTGTGATAGGTTTGCAATTCAAGCAACTTCCAAATAATGCAAATCATGGCATGTTGTGCCCATTTTGCAATTCAGATATTCTTTAACTAAAAAAAAGATGCACATGGCAAATACTAAGCTTTTAAGATACAGAGTAGATGGACCAAACATTGCCTGAATAACTAGCCAACTCCATGAATAGAACAGTGTCTCTTGGTGGAAAAACTTTCACCACAGTAGGCACAACACACTACACAGGTTTCACAACAGCTTTACGTCACTAAACTACATACATAAAAGACATGAGTGGTTTGTTTGAATGCAAAAACACTTTTATCACTCAAAATAAATGATTACCTACCAACCTAAACAAGCGTACTTAATATTCCTTGAACCAACATTCACCAGCTAAGATTATACCTAGGATGTAAAGCAGCTAGAAGTGCTGCTAAAAGGCGAAAAGCAGTTTTCAAGTTGGGAAGTATATCAAAAGCCCAGATTTCAGTGTCAAAGGGTTTGGTGGCCCAAGAGAATGCCCACTTGCAATGCAGAGTTAACTGAAGGGGTACCTGCAATTCTGTGTAGCAATATAATACTCTATTACTGTAGGTTATCTGTAGGGAATGACCTTCCTGATCCCACAATGAACGTGGTAGTCACCAGATCTAAGGCTAAGGGATCAGCCAGCCAGTAAACACTTAAAACCATGGGCCCAGATTTTATTCATAGTGGGGGATGTGATACCCTCGGGCACCTAGCCAACACTCTAGGCTCACTTAGACACCTGCCCCTGCAGGAGAGTGACCATTGGCCACTGATGTGCCTCATTTGGTAGTGCATGATTCAGTGATGAAAGGGCTGCCAACTGGGATAGAAAAGGAACCTGAGATGAAGGACACAGTAGTTTCAGAGCCCAGAGTCCTGTCATAGTTGAGTAAGTTGTCCTAAGCTAGAGTCCCAAGTCAGGCTGACTTTTGAAAGGCACAGAGACTGTACCACTCTAGGAAATGTGCAAAAGCAGGCAGCAGAACGTGCTCAAGGCCAGACCTTGGTGTTGATCACGGTGTACTAGCAGAATAGTCTCCTGTACCGAGAGCTCAAGAATTCTGAGGTTTGGAGCAATGGGAGATTGGTTGTTACCCATTGCCACAGTAGTTTCATACTGGATTTGACTCACAGAATTCCTTTGGAAGTACACTTAGGAATGAACATGACAGCTGACAGGATGTCTGGACATTTTTACTGGCTTCCAATAGGCATACAAATCAATGAATATGTGCACTACTGCCATACTTGCCATGGTTCTTCTAATTCAGCAATAGTGACAACGGCCCTTTAATTCCACTAATAGTGGTCGGACGTGCTTCAAGAGGATAGTAATAGACATTTTGGATCATATGGATCGTCATACCACCTCTGGGAAGTGGTACACTTTGGTTGTGTTAGACCATGCCACATGGTACCATGAAACAGTCCCCTTAGTATCTAAGTGCCTGTGGTGGTGAAGGCTCAGATAGGGATATTTTCTCATGTGGATTTTCCCAAAGAATTTATTTGTGACAGGGGCTCCTATTTCATATTGGCAAATATGAAGGCAATGTTGGAGAAGTGTGGAGTGACTTATATATTTAAAAGAGTTAGAGGTGGCTTGAAAGAATGTTCATGCAATGCCTGCTGTTTGCCTACAAAGTAGTGCCACTGAGTGGAGTAGGGTTAAGTCCCTTTGAGCTTCTGTTCGAAGAACCTAATTGGGTTTTTTTATGTCTGGTGTGAGGAGAATGGGAGGCTAAACCTGCAGTCTTTCCCACGATGTAGTTCATTATGTACCTTGGTTAAGATATAAAACTGGCCAGTAGATGTAGCAGACTATCAAAAATCTGAAGTCTAGCCAGGAGCTAATACAAGACTGGCATGACAAGAAGGCCACAGGGGCAGAGTGTGCTCCGGGACAGTTGGTCTGGGTAGTGGAACCTGTCAACCCTAGTGTAGTTCAGAATAGGCAAACTGGCCCCTACTTCGTTCTGGAGAAGATCAGTGAGGTATGTTACTTATCTGATTCTAAGTCCCCATGGCAGTAGCATGTCATTGGGCTAAAACCTCATTACAGCAGGTAAGATTCAGTGATGGTGAGTCTGAAACGGTGACCGTTCCCCCCCCAAGAATTACTACAGAACAAAGCCATAGATGAGATCCATAGAGGGGGTGTAAATCTCATCTGACCTGAGAGAACAGCAATTGCAAGACTGCCAAGCAGTGCTTGACCACTTTGAGGTCTGTGTTCACTAACTCCAGGTCGCACAGACTGGTGTGTCAATGACATTGACACTGGAGTAAGCCAGCATAGTACATAATTCAATGGATGTCTGACAGTGTGGCAAACACCATCAAGAAGGATGTCCCCAAGGTGTTGGACCTCAGTGTTATTGAGCCATACCACAGCACATGTGGTGCTGGCTCCTTAACGGTCCAACAGTGAGAAAACAGATGTTTTCTTTTGTGTTGACTACAGAGGGCTAATTTCTGTGACCAAGGCAGAAGGACACTCCATACCTCATGCAGAAGAACGTATTGACACATTAGGTGCTACCAAGTACATGAGTACCTTTGACCTCACGGCTGGGTGCTGGCAGGTTGGCCTGACTGACAAGGCAAATCTGCATTTTACACACCAAAGGTGCAATGCCAGTTCATTCTAATGCCCTTTGGGTTAGAAAATGCCACTCCAACCTTTCAGAAGATGGAAAACTAGGTCTTATCTGGCTTAGAAGCATTCAGCTTTGCCTATTTTGATGATATTGCATTATTCAGCCACACCTGGGAATGTCTTCAATTCCACACAAAATGATGTGCTCCGAATCATGCCGATTGCTGGCTTTACTGTCAAGTCTTCACATGGCAGCTAGAGCTGAATGCTTTGAGTTACCTAGGACACAACGTTGGTGATATTTAAATATAATCTCTTCAGGCAAAAGCACCAGTGGTCAAGGATTAGCTCATTCCTACTGCACAGACCATGGTGAGAGTGGTCAGTGGTCTCATTTGGTATTGCTGGGGTTTAACAAAGAGTAAGGGACTATCATCTTTCCCTTGAAATAAATTAAGGACAATTCCAAAAACAGTCTATTGGAGTTCTGCCTATCAGACAGCTTTTCTCAACATACAAGGTGGTTTGTGAGGGGCAACCATTTCTACAGTTAAGGTTTAAAGACATGAATGTATTATGGAGACAGAAGCCTGTGAATTCGGAATTGGTGCAGCTTTAGCAGAGCTAAACTCAGAGTCGGTTAAACAGCCTGTTGCCGACATTAGCAGGTGACTGACCAAAATAGAGATAAAGTAGTCCACAATTGAGAAAGAGATGTTTGGGGTAGTTTCCACTATGCACAAGTTGCAACCCTACATTTTTGGGTCTCCCTTTACTGTACAAACAGACTACCTTCCTTTCAGGTGGTTGATGGCTATATGGCTATACATGGAGAGAATTCAGAGGTCTTGATTTGGATATTGGTTGAATATGGACATCCAGCACAAACCTGGATGTCCACATTCCAATTCAGATTGCATCAGTAGGTACTTTTGCCTTGATAATTAACGAGAAACTTAGAAGGGTGGTGCTCAAATATTTCTAATGGAAGGTGTTTTACAGAAAACCATCTGTGAGGGCGGGATATCCTGCACTTTTTTGATTATTTGAATAGTTGATTAAAATTATACAGGTAAATCTGTCCCTGAGAGTAAGGTCAGCTAATTAGACAGGGTTTCATAATATTTCATGCTCAAAGTCTGTCTACTGACACCTGACAGTACCTGCCTTGCAGTTCGTCATAATTGCAATTACAAAGTAACATGTTCACTCCTACCAGAAACCGAATGGAACCCAAAATTCCAGCAGCCAGAGTTTGCCTTTAGCCATGGGAAAACTTTATCCTAAATTCTATACGTGTACACTCCCAGAGCTCAGTGAAAGACAAACATATATACATAGAAGCCATGTCTGGTTTTGATATGGTATTCTCCGAGAATGTACATATTTACTGGAAGAAAAAAAAATATCTGTTTATATTTTTGTCAGCTAATTTGCTAGTCATTTATCTCACGGACAGGGACTTATTTGAACAAACATCCAGGACTGGGCTTCACAAAAAACAACAATTTGGGCCCAGCCCAGAAATAAACTCTTTTTATCTCTTTGATAAGGCTTGACACCTTCTCGAGATGACAGTAATTCTCTGCAGGGGGTTAGCTGGGAACTATGGTTTTAAAGACAGATATTTTAGGACAATGGAGAGCTCAGAACAGGGTGGTAATTTCCAGAGACTCTTAGTTGAAGTGCAGGCAGGAGTGAAGGAATGGTAAGTGTAGTCAGGTGTGAGCCACCAGTATGCAGAAGGGTCCCTGTATCTTGGATTCTCCCAGGTCTCCCATACTTTCTGTGCCCACCTCCACACTTCTGGCAGACAAAGCACTCTAGGTATGACACAACCAGGCATAAGACTCTGAAACAGCAGCCATGATTAGATCTCTAACAGAAGCCTACAATGGGTGCAATCTGTTGAGTCCAGACACTCTACTGCCTCATTTTAGGAGTACAGAAGATTCCAGATTACACCTGAAAAGTTGTTGGGATTACTGCCTGCTCCAAAACCCTCTTCCATAGAGATAAAGATAAAGGATCCAAGAAGAGAGAAGGTTGCTTTCCTTGACCATCCCTGTAGATCATTTGGAGTGATTTGCTGATCAGACACAGCCTACTGAAGGTCACACTCCTGGTAACTCAGAACACGCTCACTGGTGGCGACTGACCCTCCATGTGGTCTTTGAAAACATTTGTGTCAGGAAAGCACAAAACAAAGCATCACCTTGCCTCTGGTGAACCTGGATGGGATCCCACAGCAACCATAAGTCAAGAATGATATTTGGGTAATGTGTTCCCCTTCAATCTGCTTTTGGCCAGCTCAAACTCTTTGAGTTACTTTTCGAGACACTATAATGAACTGGAGCAGCCTTTAACACTCATTGATTTCAACCCATCTTTGATCTGTCTAGATGCCAACTGCTAGGCAATTCTCCTCTGAACAAGAGTACCAACAGCATCCCCAGACACCTGTTTCAGTCTGGTTGGACCTCATCAGTAGGGAGGAGCTGTGTCTCTCTAAGAATAGTGAGCAAGCGGTCCACGTCTGGATTCCCCTAGTAACTTACACCCTAAGTTACTTACACCCTAAGTTACTAGGGGAATCCAGACGTCTACCCCTTGCTCACTATTCTTAGAGAGGCACAGCTCCTCCCTACTGATGAGGTCCAACCAGACTGAAACACGTGTCTGGGGATGCTGTTGGTACTCTTGTTCAGAGGAGAATTGCCTAGCATTTCGGTGCTGGACTGCCCCAGTGCAGGACAAAGACTGATATGTTTGGGATATTTCTTCTCTGTGAAAGATAGTGAGCTAAAGACTCTGGGTAAGTCTCTCGTAACCAGGACTAATGTCTGGCAGAAGGACTCCCAGGACCCCCCCTTGTTAATTTGCATATTTAAGTAACTTTGGGTCTCACCCTAAGTTACTAGGGGAATCCAGACATGGACCCCTTGCTCACTATTCTTAGAGAGACACAGCTCCTCCATATTGATGAGGTCCAACCAGACCGAAACACGTGTCTGGGGATGCTGTTGGTGCTCTTGTTCAGAGGAGAATTGAGAATTACCTAGCATTTCGGTGCTGGATTGCCCCAGGGCAGGACAAAGACTGATATGTTTGGGATATTTCTTCTCTGTGAAAATAGTGAGCTAAAGACTCTGGGTAAGCCTCTTGCAACCAGGACTAATGTCTGGCAGAGGGACTCCCAGGACCCCCCTTGTTAATTTGAGAAAAGGTATCCATTGAGAAAGCCCTACCTGATGTATCCTCGCTGAAATGACAATCTCTTGGAGGAGATCCCCGAAGAAATATAAAGATGAGAAAAGGAGAAGTTGGTGACATCACAAGAAGCAAGCGTGGTGCTCTGAGAAGAGTGGCTGAAGTAGAGAATGTACAGACCTTACAGAGTTTGATGACGAAGTAAAGGAATTGAGTAACTGTCATGTGCGATGTGAAGATTACACATGTGAAAAGCACTGCAGAAGATGCAAGCCGTATTGTAACTCTACAGAGGCAGCAACTTAAGTAGACTAAGTAATCATAAAGGCTGGCTATACATAGTGAATAGACTGCAGGCAGTGCTGCCATGATATAAAAGCTGGAGATTCAATGTCACAATTTTAGTAAGTTTAGACACACGGAGAAAGAAGGATTGAAAGCTGTGTCGCAACAACGAAGCAGCTGAAGATCAAGGAAAGACCGAGAAGACTGCCTTGTCTGGTGTCAAAGGCTGGAGGGGCCAAGAATTGGTTATCTATCCTTGAATAACAGTAAACATGAGAATCAGAATCATCCCTTGTTAAGGTGCGAGGAAAGAGCAATTTGAGTGCCAAGTTTTATTCATTTAATACAATTAAATACGAGAGAAGGAGCCGAAATGCGATCTCCTGTCACATGGGGTAAGGATGGAAATAGAAATTGGGCATTCAGCACCAGACTTGAGATAAGAGTGTGCTCACACTCCCATATATTCTCAGGAGCAAGGATACTTTGCAAGGCCAAGTTCAAAGACATCTGCATGCCAGAAGGCATGAGTGATGATGGATGTGCGGCTAATTGGGTGGGGAGACATGGTCAAGTCCACCCACTGGCACATGAGGTGCTAGTTTACGTGCTGCTAGTGAGTTGAATGTTCCAGAAGGGCACGAGCATGCCAACCAGTTGTAGGAGGTGATATAATGAAGGGCCTTATAGTTTGAAGAGCCAATGACATGCCATGTATCTAGTAACTGATTAAGATGACTTGCACTAGGGATGGACATATGTTGTCGATCTGACTGTAGAGACCCAATCACAACCCTTTCCTAATTAGAAAGTATACTTAGATGTTCCCCTTAATCCTATAACAACTCCCCGTAGTTTTCCCTTATTTGGCCATGTAGTAAGATGACATGTCTGATGTATTTTTTGCATATAAGGATGATTTTTCATGTAAAATGTTTGAGAGCTCGAACGAACGCCTGTCAATGTCCATTGTAACTCCCTGTTTTAGATAATTGCTAATAAAACAGTCGGATGAGACTTTGCCAACTTCCGAGTCGCTCTTATTATTTGGTGTAAGAGTTATTCTGCATCCCATTTATGCATGACGTGCTACTGATTTAAGGACCCCTGGATTCACGTGGTAGCATTGACGGATGGTTGATAAAGACCCATCGACCTGTTGACCGCAGTGTTTCTGACGATTGGACATCCTCCACCAACTAGCATTAAGCTGGAAGATCGCCGGGTTCCTGTGGAGAGAGAACGAATAGAAATCTTGCAAGAAAATCGAGACTGTGGGCAGGGTTCCTCTTTGATGATATCCATACCTGGTTTCCAGAGGCGCTTTGCGAACGGAAGGTGAAAGTAGTTGTTCGAGGAGGAAGTCGATACCGAAGGCCTCGAGCTAGAAAAGCCAATGGTGAGTAGATTGAGGGGAATGGCAAATTAAGGGGATGGGGTTGTGATCATTTTAAAGTAACAAAAGTAATGAAAACAACAAAAGTAATGGGAGGAACGGCAAGTATTGTATAGAGATAAAGAGAGGGAGATGTAGCGCACAGAGGCCTGACGTAAGCGGGTCCTAAGAGGTTGTCTCACACTCCAGTCAGAGTAAACTAGGCTACCTGCAGGACAGGTCTGCATAAGGAGACAATCTAAACTCTGTGATCAGAAAATTAATTAGGGCTGAGAAGAATAAGGGTGATCACTGTGGTTTATGTAATGAGTCAACTAGTCTGTCTGTTTATGTATTTCTGTTGAATTAAGGTGTCGAGGAGCGACACGAGCAGTTGTGAAGCAATTAAGAGAAAAAGTCAAGGAGTTATATTGTCTATTTAGGGAAGTGGTTGGTACCAATTCAGAAATAGACAGAGGTCATTGGAAAACAGAGGTTTGAGCGGCTTGCTGGAGCGTGCTCATATGTGTTGATTTTGGTAAAAGTTATTTTATAAAAGTCTGTTAAGTATTGACAGTCAATTGAGACTTGGGAAATATGACTCCTCTGATTCATTTATGTAAAACATTGCCAAAACACATGCCCAAGCTCAAACAGTATAGTGTGGAATGGGTGATAGGTACAGCAGATAAGATGTTCATGCCATGGCCACAAGAGGGATCATTGTCAAAAGTGGTATTGCAACACATGACCACATACTTGCACGCTGCATTCACGGGAAAGAAATTGGAGAAAATGTTAGCTATTTTAGAGCTTTGGAAAATGTACCAGGAAGAGAGAGAGGATCCGCCACTTGAGGAATGAATGCTTAACCGGTGTAAGGAGGAAGGTGTTGAGCCTTGTTCTCCCCTTACCTCGCTTGAAGTAAAAGGCATTAGTACGGAAGATGAAGGGTTGTATCCCTTAAGGGGATTGAAAGCAATGATGGGGTATAGTAATCTGATATGCGAACCACCCGCTTATAGCAGTAACGATAATCCTGAGGAGAGTAAGAGAAAAGAGGATATCTTTAAGATCTTGCAGAACAAGAAAGAGAAAAGTGAGGGATTGAATGTATCGATAGAGATAGAACAAGAGATTAAGAGATGGAAGGGAGAGAAGGATAAAGCTGACGAGGTAACACTCTTGCAGAACAAATGAATGGGAGGACAGATATTACTCAAGCTAGATGGGAAAAGAATTGAGGAAGTAAGGCAAAATGAAGATCAGGACGAACAGGACAGAAAAGACAGGGAACGAGAAACAAGATTTTACCAGCAAGACTCTGACCACAGCTTATTGTCATTTCTGGCAGAGAATGACGAGCATATCAAGGTGGTCTACCGTGTAACTGTGAGCCAGTGCAATGGAAGGGGGCAATTGATAATTAATTGGTGGTAGCAAAGTGGCCAAGTTAAAAGTGTGCAAGTAAGATAAAGGAAGAGGATTGAGTTAAGGGTTAAGAGATAGCCTAAAAGTGGAATGGACATCTGATGTTTCAATCGTAAGCAATGTGTGGGTAAAGAAATAGTGTGAATGAGACAGAGCTGCACATCTGGAAAGGTAGGGCAGCAAATTGAGTGAATATTGCTAGGATCTCTGACTAACCTGAGAAATGGATGCATACTTGCTTTATGAACATATGTGTCAATTAAGGCATCTCTTATATTTTATCAGGTTGACGTATTATGTGATTGTTTTTAACTTTATACTAGTTTACCCCTTGAATAATACATTTGCAAAACGTGTTCTGTTAGTTCTAATATTGACGATGGAATAGTACAAGATGAAGTCTCCTCTGCTGTCTAAATTTGAAACTGTGGAACTAGGAAGCTAGGATTTAAATCCCCACCTTTCACAATTGACACATTATGTGATCCTGAGCAAATCACTTTTCATCACTGTGCCTGTTACCTTAACAGTCTGTAGGGAAAGTCTCACTCATATGGGTTTATTATCTATAGTATTACTCCATAAATAAATATTTACCATTCATATAATGTGTAGTAGTGGGGAGGCAGTATATCAGGTGAAATTCTTATTTTGTGGGGTAGACAGGGTGCAAAGTATGGCTTTTGTGTTGTGTCGTCTGGAGGTAAGAAGCCAGGTATGGGTGTATTGCCATGCCAGTGCATGTTTGGCTCTCCAGACCCCCTGACTCAGCTCTACCAACAGGTTCTCTAGTTTCTGTACCTCATTACAACGGTCTAAAGCTATTGATGGTATAGGATGGAATGGAATGAGATGGAATGACACAGAAAAAAGATGACAGCACCTGTGGAAGGGGCTTGGGTGACTAGTGGAACACGGACGGGACACTGACAGTTCTCGCCCACGTTTCCAGCCACCTGATTGGATGATTGGCTTAGTAGCCTTTCCTGGGTGTGAATTTTAATTCCTAACCTTAGCGCTGAATTGTATTTGTTTGCAGGTTCTAACCATGACTTCCTTTTTGTTTGATTGGAGTGCAGGTGGAACTCCAAATGTGAGGTGGGAGTGATGTCACCGAGACAGGGATGCTGACAGGTATGTTGGAAGCATGTAATGTCACGAAAGGTTAAGAACTAGCCACTAAGAGGTTGAAAAGCAGTTAGAAACTTTAATTGTGATGTCTTGGCGGAGGGCTTTCAGGCGAGTAATGCTGAATCATGGTAGTGCCACAACATGTCAGGAATTAGTCTTTGAGAGACTGACTTGTTTAACGAACTACACTACCCATCAAGCATGTAGTTTAATGGGCGGGACACAACACTCTGCAGAGTCCTTTCCTCAAATATGTGCATCAAGGCTGGAGTGGAGAGGTTTGGCATGGAGGCATTTAAGGGATGATGCAATCCGCCCAGTGAGCTTCATGGACAGTGGGACCGCATTGGGTAAGTCCTGTCCAGTGCCACCCGCACTTTGACAGCTGCAGCCTGTATTTGAAAGATGGCACACACATATGCCTGATTATATAAGTGTGCCCTGTGTTTGTCCATGGGGAAGAAACAAGAGGGTCGGGATGCGTGCGCACAGAGATAAGAAAAGTTCCACTCAGGTATCAAGCTGAATTATAAATTGCTGACGCTTCTGATAGACTGTATTATGAAGTAGGCAGAAGGCAAACATAGTTGATGCTGCAGTGGCAGGTGGCAATCTATATACCCCCTGGAGTGCAGCTCGCTGGGCCCTGGGGTGCAGACAAGATGGATAGCTCATGGGTCCCAGAGAGAGTCTACTGCTGAACGGAGGATTGACAGCTGGTACCTTACCCCCAAATTGTAGTAAACACTTCTTGTAAACGTGTTGGGTCTGTAAGGCCTTTTTTTCACCCAGTAGTCCATCAACCCACCTTTCCAGCCTGTATACCCCGTCCTAACAGAACATCTCTCACTGGAGGTTTCAATGTTTTGAAAGTCAAATAATGTGAGCCGGTACTTTCTAGTGTGTCTCTCTGTACCACTGCTTGCTACAGTAACAGTGTTTATGTTATGGTGATTCATACCACGCACCGCTACCATGGAAGGGCAGTCTCCAGGCTCTCTCGTGACTCATTAATAGTAACTTCTGGAAAGCTCTGGGTATCCCTCCAGACCAGTTCGTTCTTCAGCCTGACAAGAAGGAGGAAAGACCATATGCAAGTGAGGCCCGAAGAACGTCTTTAGCCCCACAGGTGTTTTGGCTGAAATCCCCCGGGCCATAACGAGCGGTAACAGCCCGTGGCGGCAGTGATAATTCCCTCATTAACCAGAGGGAAACAATGGAAGAAGTTAAGTCAGGTAAGTTCTGGCAACTTTTTTTTTTCCTTCTGACTGTAAACTGCTGCAGAGCGCACGATCCATCAATTCGCATCAATGCATATGAAAAAGATCCAGCTGCACGTGCGAAAATGGCCAATGCTGTATGTTTTATTTGCGAGATCGATCACTCCGTTCAATCAGAAAGTGACAGGCGTGTCCACAATTCATTCAAATCGCATTCAGGTGCGCACACAACAACGCTCCGAGGGAAGGACATAAATTAAACAGCACCTCGGCTCTAATATGAGATATAAAAATATCGAAATATATCACTGCGCTCAATCATAACATGCCATGTCAGTCTGCGATTCATGCAAATCCAGCCAACGTGCAAACACAGGCAGGTGCTAATGGAATACGGGAAGCCCAGCAGCTTCTCTGCTGCAACATTAAATGCAGGAAGTGTTAAAGGATAATGGCCAAACATATCACCACATTCAAACATCAGGGCGGGTGTTATTCTGTCATGCATGCAAATTAAGCTCTAATACAAATACATCTAGCTCCTGCAGTAAAAGTATGATATACAATACTTTTTTTTTTCTTTTTATTGTAAAACTGCATTCCAGTACTTTTCCCTTTTGTTTGTAATACTTGTTTTACCATTGCTTTCATTAATTCTTATGGTGCTTGTAAGATAGCTCAGTCGGTCGAGCTGATGCAATTAGCCTGCAGGTCACAGAGTGGCAAGCCAGTGGACTATTTAAGCACCAAGGAAAAAAAAGTTATTTAGTCGGTTCACAGCGGCCTCATTAAGAGTTTGGCGGTAAATCGGTAGATTTACACCGGAATTACTGCTAAAATTGTTCCCTTTACCACTACCCGGTCCCTCAGGATTGCAACAGGTTATGAGTGGTGGTAGGGTGGTTAAATACCTAATTTTTAAGTCCATAGGGCTCCATTGGAGTTTTTGGTAGATTTACTGTGAGCGATAATTCTGCAAGATACATCAGCCCATTTTTGGCCATAAAGAAGAATATTTACCTCCTAGCAAATGCTGGAGGTAAATCCTCTACTTCAAGGGCAAACTCTGAATTCGGTGGTGTGTTAAAAAAAACAGAAGTAATTCAATTACTGCTCAAAACAAGCATTGGCAATGCCAATAGTTTTGGTATTTGCTGTTCTTTGAGTTTTGCATTTATAGACACCAGCGTGCAAAGCGGGAGACTGCAGAGTTTTAAAGGCGGATACGATAAAGGGTGCAGGTGGGCCAGAGAATAAGAAGGGGATTAGAGCAAGGGAGGAAGCTACTGATGTTGGTTTACTGAAAATGTTTGTGGGGTGTAGATTAGGTACCAAACATCAATCAATACCACAAAATGACAGGGTGCAACCAGTAGGGGCTAAAAATTAACAAAGGGCCTCATTACAACCTTTGCGGAATGGGTTAATGGGCGCCGCTAATGGAGGCGGACCCGTTAAACCCATTCCGCAAGATTACAAGGTTCCCTCGCGGGACCCAGTAAGGACGCCTGGTACAACCCCTTATTAAGGCCATGGCTACCGCCAAAGTCGTAATGAGGCCCAAAGAGTTGTAATACCGGATGCAGTCAAGGAGCAATATATCAAGCCGGGAGCAAAACATCAATCAGGTGCAAAGTATCACATGGATCACCCCAGGAGCAAAACATCCGCCTGGAGCTAGTGCCACAGGGTGCAGCAAAAAGGCACAAAACATTTAATGAGGAGCAGAATAACAGAGGTGCAGTTCAGGAAAAAATATCCACCAGGAGTAAAGTATCACTGAGTCCAAGCAAAGGAGCAACATATCTGGTCTTCTGGAGCAGGCCAAATACTGCGTGTTGCAGTCCACCTTTAAAGTAATGCAGGTGTGATACATTGAAAGTCTCAGAGTAGGTGTGAAATGTTGACCAGAGCACACCACCGCAAAGAGCAGCACACATTTCAACTATTATTAACATCAGTAAAGAGAACGAGGACCCGTCCGGGGTGCGGAATACAAATGTGCAGCAAATAACGAAGGGTTTGAGTAAAATATAAAAGAGTAGCAAACATCAGGAGGGGCAAACTATATCGTGGAGGATGAACAGCAGACAAGGTGCTAAATATACAGCAGCAGTAATCGACGTGAGTGGGAACGGTCAGGAGCGGTGTTCCACTACTTTATCTGTTTACCATTCCTCTACCTTTAAGACCATGTCGACCATTCTGTATAGAGGATTTGTCCATCATGTCCCTGTGCAAGTGTAAAGTTGCAGTGGGAGACTTGGTTACTAGTCACTTGGACTATTGCAGTCTCCCGGCTGCAACACCTTGTCTCATGTTGCACTATGCTTCCACCTACCCTCTCCCCTGCCCTGCCGAGACCACAGTTCCACTGCGTTGTACCGTACACTTCTATGACTGATCAGCAGTTAATATTGCAATGTTTACTCAGATGTGCAATCAGGGAAACGTCTAACCATGCCATGAGGAACTATTAGTCTACTTTGTACGGGGGGCAGCGAGTGGAAGTGGAAAACCTCTTGTGCAGCTTGTAACACCGAAGAGATGACAGTGCAGTGAACGTGAAGTCTTTCTAGGAGTTCCCTGTAAAACCAGATTCCGTTTATGTTTATCAAAGTTTGCATTGCAGGTAATAACACTGGTACATACAAGGTTTTGTATAACGATACCGGAACCCGTGATGTGTATTTATTATGACCATTGTGCTCCAACAAATTGTTCAATTCTTAACATGACATTATTGGGTTTAAATGTGCACCCCTAGAAGGTCCAGGGCGCCTAGTTCATTCGAGTGTGGAGCTCGGCAACATTCCACTAAATCAGTTACATTTGAAAGGGTGCACGGCCATCCCTCTAAAGTGACTGTCTGTCTTTTGGTGGTGAGTTTTTATAGGGAAGGAGGGGAGGGGGCGCGGGGGCGGTAACATTTGATGAATAGAATATGGCAAATAAGCAGAATGGAGGCAAGGCCATTAAATGTGCAGTGGAACAAATATCTATGACAGACTTTAGCGAGGGGGTAGCAGGCGACATGGGATGTATCGCTCATACACATGCAAAGTTATAACTGCCTTGTGAAATTGAATTACACGCCTACCTTCACATTTCTAATAACAAGGCATTAGATTGCAGGAATATTTTGGACTGACAAAATAAGAAATAATATATATTTTAACAAACGCGGAGGTCCAATTCTCCAATTGGGTGACAGACGTTTGCCCTGTGTATCAACTAAATGGATATGGAAAAGGAGTTAGTGAGCTTGTAATAAAGCCACACACCCGCACAGGTGCAAGAGTTGAGCATTAGTTAACAAAAGGTCCACTCGATGGATTTTGCACCTGGCTCTCTCGAGTTCTTCACTTCCTCCTGCTGCCAACTGTGTGTGTACAGTGAACTCTGCACCCGATTGGCTTCTTGAAGGGCTCGGCACACGTAATCCTGTGTGTCCAGGATCAATAACTCCATGCTGTACCAAGGAGCAGCAAGCAAGACCGTGAGAGGAGACACAGGGCGCAGCTATGAAGCCAGCCAGGTGGTCCAGCAGTGCCTCCTCTTCTCCCAGTCCTAAGCTAAGTGAGCCCACCGAAGACTTCTGACAAGGAGGGCACCTGATGCCAGCAATGCTGCCCCAGTCCGCAGCCATCTGCGGCCTTGGAACCCCACTTTGCTGTCTCCACATGTCTTCCAATTCCCCAGTAATGCAGCAGCTGAGCAGAACCTGTAGGACACAAGAAATGCACGCATGCCTGCCACCGACTGGAGGGGGCTGTTACTATTTCCGACCAATGCCCTCCACATATGCTTGGGCAGGATGGGGCAAATAGCACCACCGAGGTGCTCACCTTTAATAGGGACAATGGGGAGCGAATGACAGCGAGCCAACCAAGTAACCGGTCACAGACTGAGCTGTCAGAAAAAAACATGGACTGCCAGAACTATTACACTGTGCAGCTCTACAAAATAAACATCCTTACCTCTCTCCCTTCTAATTCTGAAAGAAAATGGCTGCCTCAGGAAACATACACAGAATTGAGAACCAATCAAATAATACATCACAAGACATCAGAGCACCACCCACAAATCAATGAATGGACATTTTCAGAAACATTCTAATGCCAAACATAACTATATAAGTAACTTGTTTATTTTTAATACAAAATACATTAACACATGTAACGTAACTTTAGAGTTGTCGTAAATGCTTTTTTAAAGCATCAATCAAGTCAAATTACTTTTTATTAACATGAACATATTGTGATGTTGGAAATGCATTGGAGGAACAGGGCCTTCCTGTCTTGTTCTGTAGTCCTGTTTTGTGTATGTTCTGTGTTATTTTCTGCACAGGGGTCCATGCGGGACTCCTGGCAGTGCAGCTCTTCCTCTTTTTAGTTTGGTGAACAGACCCTCGGGATAAGCTTATGGCACCCATGGGTGGGGGTACAACCCTGTACCCCTAGTGTATGTTTTTGGGCACCTGTGTGTGGCTCACAGAGCAGGGTATGAGCTGGTGGCAGCTCCATGCTGAATTTGACAGGTGCTCTGAGTATCCTCCATTTTGGAATACCCAGGCCCTGCCATTGGAATCAGTTGATTCCTTATAGGAGACAAGATGGCCCCTGTGGCCTCTGGCTTTCTATTGCCTGTTACCTTTTTTCTCCCAAAGTCCTTGGAATCACTGACTCTGTCCCTTCCATCTGACTAGCTGTTGGGTGGAAGTTCCATATATGGTATTGTGGGGAAGTCCAGGCCAGACTGGCTGGAGCCTTCCGAGTGACTGTATGTTGTGGGTACGCCCTTGGGGTGGGACCTGAGTGAATGGAATGTGGGACCAATATGCATTTCTTGTTATGGGTGTCTGGTTTCCGGTATGTGACACAAAGACTGAGACAGCCCTGCTGAATGGCTGGGTACTTGTCCCAATACACATTCCTTGTTGTTAGTGTCTGGAGGGAGGAGAATGGCCTGAATGCACTGTGGGCTTGATTGGCTTCCTACCTGCCTGAATGCCCTTCTGAATGATTGGTTGCCTGAGTGTGACCCAGCAGAGTGAATGGGAGACCAAACAGTATATCTGGGGACCTCTCACTGATGGAAATGGTTCAGAAGCTGAAGTCGATACTTGATGCTTAACCTTGAGGCTCACTGGAAGAAGAAGAATTGCTGCTGCTGTCCTTCGCCAATCTGAAAGCTTCTGTGCCTTCAAGGAACTGATCCAAGAGAGGACCTGGCTAGGAGACCTCTCCCCGAGCTACGAGGGATCATCGTGCACCAGCAAACCTTCACCGAAGTGCCCTGGAATTCAGTCCTCTTAAAGGCTGCCCACCGGAGATGGGGACCGTGGGAGGATCACAAAGCGAAGTGCCTGGACATTGAAGTCTATCACCGTCGACGACGATCCTCGTCGGCCGTAGCCGCATGCTCCATTTATTAAAAACACTTTGATCGAAGGACTCCCTCGCTCATCACCGATGAGCGCTTTCTGCTTCTGGAGAAAGTCAAGGCCACCGACGTGCCGAGGAGAATCCGCCAGTGGGTTTCCCGCCACCCGAACACAACAAAGGCACCAACGACCCAATGCCCTTGCTGGACCAAAGTTGTTCAGTAACGCTTTGCGGCAATGAACTATCGTCCTCGCAGTGCACTGCACACCTCGTCCTCGCAGGATGTCCGTGACTGATCATCGACGAGCACCACCAGGACCAAAGCTGCTGTCTCAACGCCATCTAACATTTTTATCAACAACAAGGTTCACTTTCCTCGAGGACTATCGACTATCCGTGACCCGTGACTCCTGCCTTAAAGCGGGTCACTCAAGAAAGGTCTGTCAATAACTCATCAAATAAATCTGCTGTTCCATGTACATTGGGGTGGTATAACTGTTGTAGAAGTAAATAAGACTCTAATCGACAATGTATGGACTGGGCTTGTTTTATATATGTATTTACATGTTGCCCAGGTGGGGGGATCCTCATACAGAACTGTGCCTAGTGGTAGGGGCCCAGTACTCTGCCTATTGTTTTAAACAACCTGCTTTCCTCCTATGTCTATTGGTGGTTCACTTTATTAACTGATTTGTATGACATTTGAACTGAGTACAGTTGATGCATTTTAATAGAATCAAAGCATCATTTTGGTACCACATGGAAACTGTTTATATTTACCATTTTAGATTATCTTGAACACAAAGGCCCTCATTACGACCCTGGCGGAGTGGGTCTACGCCAGCGGTATTCGCGGCGGACCCGTCCGCCCTACTACGAGTTCCCGTAGCGCCATGGAGCGTTTTCCGCCTGGTTTTTCCGGGCGGAGAAATCCATGGCGCTACGGGACCTTGTTGTTAATTACGCCACCGTATTTTACGGTGGCGTAATTAACGCCTTCCCCACTCCCATTATACCCTATGGGGCAAAAATGGGAATGGGGAAGGGTAAAATGGGGAATGGGGATTTACCGCCCCGCCAAGGTTGGAATGGGGCGGTAAATCCGCCAACCCCCATGGCGCTATCGGCAGCTTTCCGCCGTGCTCCATGGTGCATATTGCACCACGATTTCCGCCAGGGTCGTAATGAGGGCCAAAGTGTGTTATTGTGATTGTGTACATAACTTGAGCCTATTTATATAAAGAACTGTGTTTTCACTAACATAGTGTGTGGACATTCCTTTGTGGGTGCTTGGGGAATACACTGTACTTAAGAACCAGCCCACATCACCTCCTGAGTGCTTAAGCCTTGGTTGCTCGTCCATAGCTACCGAATAGAGAACCTTGGCTGGGGTGCTCTGTGCTTCTACTCTGCCATATAGAGAGCAG